>NW_027526214.1:45800225-46400225 GCF_048455015.1 Haemaphysalis longicornis
CTTGGGAAAGACAAAACACATAAAATTTTATTAAACATTTATTAGTAATGCCCCCCCAGGGCAAATGGCAATAAAAAGGGGAGTGGTTACATTCATAAGTATGACGAAAAAAGCAGCGAAAGTAATGCATTTCAAACAAACATCTTGTCCAAAATTAGGCAAAACAACAATAAAAGAAACGCAGAAAGCAAGCACACAAAAAAGCATAAATTACCAAATGTTAAGTGTGGCATTTTTGAAAAGCGTGTCATTTACAATGGTTGCGGTAGAGAGGGAAGGGGTTCCATTTTGATGACATACGGGGAATAAACGAGTGAGAAAAAGCGGTCGTTCGGCTTGATGCTATACTGACATTGTGAGTATGATCAAAAGGAGAAAAAACACACAATGTATGCAAAATGATTTCTTGATGCAGATGTTGGTGATGAAATATTTTGTGGAACGACGGAAATCGGAAAATCTTACGTCCAACTGCAGCGATTGTAGGTCAATGGTAGGTTTCATTGTTGTTACGCTGGCGGTTTGGTTATACTTACACAAGATGACACGTAAATAATTGTTTTGTACCATTTCCAGTGAGTTTATGAGATTGTTAATAAAACAATCGCAAATAGATGAGGCGTATTCTTAGTTACACCGAATAAGTGTTTTGTACAACAGTAGTGTAAGGGACGATGGTGCCTTAGCAAAATACGCCTGAGGTAACCCCTTATACGATTTACATTGTTAATAATATGTTCAATGTGAACCCTCCATGTTGGGTTGCTTGTGAAGTTAACACCGAGATATTTATAAGAAGAAACAGAGTCTAGTGCGATGCTATCAAGGTAGTAAATCGGTATAGTGTTTTTTTTTCTGGATACACGCCTAAATTTACACTTGCTAACATTGAGTTCAATGCGCCACTTTAAGGACCAAGCTGTTATACAATTTAGGTCACTTTGAAGGATTGTAAGGTTATTGTCACTGATTATTTCTAGGAACACTTCGCAATATTCCACAAACACTTTCATATTAGATGAGGGGCACGACAATAAATTGTTAATATGTATTAGGAAAAGCGGAGGTTGAAATCCCAACACTGTGGCACACCGGACTGAACGAATGTAATGTTTTGGTTGTTAGTCGAAACAAACTGTGAGCGAGTAGTTAAAAGAAATCTCAAGCCATGCAAGAAGTTTCGGTTCAATGTTAAGCTGACGTAACTTGCGTAGTAGTAGTTTATGCTATACCTTGTGAAATGCTTTCGAAAAGTCTAGATATATGGAATCAGCAGATGATGAGCGATCAAGTATGGCATAAAGCTTACGTGTAAAAAAAACCAACTATGTTTCGCATGAGTAACGTTTGCGAAAGCTATGCTGGGATCGCGTCAAAATGAATGTATTTCTAAGACATTAACAAGGTGTGATAACGGAACATGTCATAGTATTTTACAAGGGATGCTCGTAAGTGAAATGGGTCAGTAATGAAGCGGCGAGTTTTTGTTTCCTGATTGATGAAGCAGAATCACCTTCCTCACCTTCCAGTCGGCCGGCAAACAACCGTCGTCAAGTGATTGCTGAAAAATCTGTGTTAAAATATTACATCCATAGGCGCCAGTGCTCTGCAAGAATTAAGGGCTGATGTCATTCCAAACCGGAGCAGAAAAAAACTTTGATTTAATTACTTTAGGAACTCCACTTGGTTCAACAATTATTGGAAACATACCAATATAGGTAAATGTTTCGAGAGGTGGCAAGCAAATGTTTTGGAAAAAGAAATATTGTTCAGAAAGGTTTCTTTAAATATCTTAGACCGCTCCCCTAGAGGAATTGCAGCACCATCGGTGTCGTTTAGATGAGCGATATTGTTATCACGAGGATTTATGGTGCGCCAAAAATTTCAGCGTCACTAACTGGCATAGTGGGTAATATGATACAAAAATGTTCTCTTTTGCTGACCTTAGGGCTGCAACAGTTTTCATTTTGTAAGCCGCCCAACGTGCGTTATTCAGAGAAAGTTTTGCTGATCGGTTCAAGCGTATTTTTATAAGATAAGCGTTTATAGTTACTAGCATATCATGAAGCATTACGGCTCGAAGAGATAGAGTGAACAGGAATGTATTTCTCTGCGAGCTCGCTAACGTTTCTAGCAAACATGTTCCAGTTATTTTCCACAGTTAGAATATAGAAATTGTAAAAAAAGTGTCAAGAAATTTGCCTAGCTTGTTGATAATTGCTTCGACATTAGCACGGTTATAGTTTCTTACAAGTTTACTTAGTGTCATTGTTTCGGGACGCTACACATTCAACTAAACGTGATTCAAAAAATGATCGCTCAGACCCGGTAGATTAACGAGGTTAGAAACAAAATCAGGCATTGTTGTAAGCACCAGATCAAAAGTGCTAGCTGTACCATTCCTTATCTTTGTCGGTTCGTTGACTAACGGTGTTGGCGAAAAAGGAGAGCTTAGGTCTAGGAATTCTTGAGAAAACGAGAAGAATGGAAAAAAAGTAAGATGTTCAGCAGCCCATTCTATATTCGGCAATTTGAAATAACCCAACAAAAACATGGAGGAAGTGGCATCACGAGACCCAATGTTTAACACACCGTGCAGCTCATTTACAAAACTAGAAGAGTCGTTAGGGGGGCGATAACGGCGCAAATTGCCAACTTTGGGGTCCCTATTTCAACCAGGGCGCATACAACCTCGAAGTTACTGATAACAAGGATACGCTTGGATGACAAATGTTTCGAGATACCCAACAAAACGCCACCTCCTCGCTGTATCGTGCGGTAACTTCGGTAGAATGAAAACCGACTATGGTTTGAAATTTCGTGATCTTGAATGTTTGAGTTCTACCACGTTCCAGTTAGTACAATAATGTCAGCGATACAAGTGTCAATGACGGATGTAAAGTATCCCGTTCGTTAATAATACTTCTAAAATACCGACACATTAGACGACTTACTTCCACTGCCCCTCGCACCTCCCTATGTTAAGTCCGTGTTTACGTTGGTTTGAAAACCACATGGTGTTTTCTTTCTCTAGCTTTAGTTGGTTTATGATATCAGTGGAAGGCTCGTACGTGTAGTGTTTTTTGTCTCTAATCAGCTTGGTATGGTGCAGCTTTAATGGTGGTGATATGGGTTCGTATTTGTCAAAGGCCACGACCTTTCCCCGAGCCTGACATGTAGCTGGAGAAAAATCAATGGTTACGGCGACGTTTAGTTCTTTAATTTTGTACGAGCCGAATGTACTTTGTCTTGGTATTGTAGTTTTAAAACGTAACTATAATAAGGCTGGATGTGCTTTCTTTGTAAGCACCTAAGCGATGGATGCACTCGATGTCCTGATCTGCAAGGTTAATAGCTGCATTAGACACTACATACACTGTTCCGATTGTTCCAACGTTTCCCTTGTGTCTGGTAGACAATGATAAATTACGTTTTTGCGTGAGGGCCGTTCCTCAAGTTCGTCCATACGGGGTTGTATTATTTCGTGTTGGGTTAACAGTGTTTGCACTGAAGCTTGGATTGTCTTCATATCCTGCTCGAGGTCATCCACTCTCTTCATTTTTTCTTCGAGTGTGTTTAAGCGTTTTTTGATTGAGCCAGTCTTGTCCTCAATTTTTTTTTCTGACTTGTTTTGACTCCCTTAAGCACGGCGGCTAGATCAGCATGGATTTTCGATGACTCAGCGGAGCGAACCTGGATATCTTTGAGGATGTGAAAAAAAATGCTTGCAGTTGCTCGGAAGGATCTGCCAGCAAGGACCCAGGAATCAGCGAGCTGCTGGAACGCGTGTTAGGTCCTGTAATACTTTTATATACCCGGCCCACAAAGGCAAAAACAGCCTGAAACACAATAACTCGCGATGTCACAAAGAACTCCGGAACATGGGAGCAGAACTAGGCAACGATTGTCGCTTTTTTTACTGAAGAGCGACACCTCATTACGAACTTGTAACGTCAGATGAACTGCCGAAGCTGCTCCCATGCCTAGTGAACCAGTAATTGCTCTACCGGGCACTTAAGTCAAACTCAGCAACCGACGTCACCGATGACATCGTTGCGCAGACTGTGGCTGGCGCAACCGCAGGCAGATCCAAGAAAATGGCTTGTTGTAGATGACCGGCTGGTTGGTATCCGGTTTCCTCGGAAATCAGTGCTGCTGGTTTTACAGTAGCTTGCGCTGGAGTCCATAGCACGCAGAGTGAAAGGATAGCCTGTAACGGGCAAAGGCGCGACAGGTCAGATTAGCTGTTTAGGCTGCTCCCATGCCCACTGAAGCGGTAACCGCTCTGCCGGGCTCTTAGGTCCAACTCAGCAACCGACGTCCCCGAAGACGTCGATGCGAAGACTGTAGCAGGCGTAACCGCAGGCAGATCCAAGAAAAGTGCTTGTTGTAGGTGACTGGCTGGTTCGTATCCGGCTTCTTCGATAATCAGTGCTGGTGTATGAGTAGCTTACGCTGGAGGCTATAGCACGCACAGCGAAAGGAAAGACTCTAACGGCCAAAGTTTCCAAATATCAATTGTGCTGCCGAAGGTGCTCCCATGCCCACCCATGCCCACTACCGATGTCATGACATTATGATATTTACCAGAACTCTGTGCAGTTGGTTAACAAATTAGATAAAAAATAGAAAACCAAAGGGTTTCAAAGTGTTTTTTATATTTAAGATCCTGTTCTGCCTCTTCAAAGGGAACATGGTTTCGTAAAGATGGTCTATTTTCGAGAAGATTTTAATTCGAAACAAGAAATATCTAACCCACAGTTCTTGTTCTGCTCATGGTGCTTTATTCGAGTCATTCCAATGTTCCTACCGCAGCTGCCCAGGCCTACGTAATACATTTTATACCCCGAGCAACATTCAATGCCTCATTCACATATTGTGCCATCGTCTGATAACGATGGTATTATTGTTTTAATGTGGTTGCGCAAAATATATGAACTCCTCCGCACGGGGCACCTTGAGCAATCTTGGTCATGGTGTTGGTAACACCTCAGACCCAGAGTCCGCATACATAAGTTGTGATCAAACGTGACGATATGTTTTAAGGTGAAGGGTAGAAACCTCAAACGGTTGCCGTAGGAGCCCAGGTCAAGCTCCTCTTTACCGGGCAAGGACATCCTGACCTCTTCAGCTATCAGGTTAAGGCTGACGAAGAAAGTACCCCCGTCTGCCTGCTTTTCTACTATGCTATATGGTATTTTCCAACCCCCCAAAACGTGATCGGTCCTAAAAAGGGGCCGCACCAAAGTGTATTTCCCCCCTGCTATCTTTAACATTCCCTGAAGCGGTCCATTACTCTACATTTCAAATCATGGAGTCACTCAGTGCATCCCATTCTTTTGCATCTCAGTCAGTCTTCTTGATGGCAAAATATCTTGAAGCCATAATAGAAAATCGTATAGGTGCATAAAACAAAGTTCTGGTAAACTCCTCATTGAAATAATTGCCAAGCAGGAGTCCACAAAGCTTCTGGCTTAGACAAGACTGGCTGAACTAGACAACAGGGTCACACCCCATCAGAGCCTCGATACCTCGCAGGGTGTGATATCCGAGCCAGATCTCCTAAACGACACTGATGCGGATCTCCTTGCCGACTTGAGGAATGAAAGCTTCACTGTCGTGAGACACATCAACATCCGCAGAGACCACAAGGATATTCCCACCAAGCATATCACCTTTACTTTTGGCCGCGCAGTTGTCCCGCAACATATATATGCCGGTTTTATCCGGTGCTCAATACGTCCCTACATCTAGACGCCGCGGCGCTGTTTTAAGTGCCAGCGGTTCCGTTAGGGTACAAACTCTTGCCGTGGCCGAACTACGTGTCCAAATTGTGCAGCGCATCATCATCCGTTCGACCACTGTCCATTCGACACCTTCTCTGGTGTAAACTGCGGGGAGCCGCATGCGGCATACTCCTGCAACTACGAAAATTACAAACTACAAAAAAAAGATCATAAACATCAAGGTCACTCAGGACATCCCCTTTCTAGAGGCAAGAAAGGGGTTCGCCCCTTTCCCTTTGGTGACTCAGCTCGGCGGTAGTTGGAGCCGCATCTGGTTTTGCAGGGACAAAGTGCCGCGAGTCAAAGTTGGTACCGCCCTCGCCCCCCCCCCCTGAGTTGCTTAGGCAACACATTCCGCCACCATGCCGCTTGCTGAGGCAGCAGCGGTTGTGGTGCCAACCTCTTCCGTCGGAAATGGTGACGCTCCTACCCCAGCTCCCCATTCTCCAGTGCGTTGGAGTCTGCGGAGGCGGTGAACCCCGTGGGCCTCGAATCGGCTCCAACCGCCAGCGCACTGCCCGTGCCACCTCTCGCGCCCTTGATGCCCCCGGTGGTGGCGGCTTAAACCAAGGGCCCCTGAAGGGGGGCGAGGTTCAGGGGGCCCGGTTCGTCGGGCACCACTCTGACATCTGACGAGGAATTGGATGTCCGGCCGTTCCTGCCTGCAACGCAGCGCAAGGAGCGTCCTCCGACTTCCAAGCCTACAGAGAGGCCTAAAAAGCCCAATTCCAGAGTAGCATCCCCGCAAGAGGACACATGAACACACACACGCACACATACACACACTCCATTTATTCCTAAATGTAAATAATTGTGACCAGAGAACATCACTCGATGGAATTGCAGAGGCCTCCTTAAAACTCTTGACGATGTGTATTAGATGCTGCATGCTAATCAGTCAAGTGTCATGTGTCTCCAAGAAACACACCGCAGGTCCACGAAAAAATTTCCTAAATAGCTATATAGAATTCAAAAAGGACAGGGTTGGCTGTACACACTATTCGGGTGGTGTGGCCTTTGCCGCCAGAAAATCCATAGCATGCCACCCCGTCACTTTGAAGACTGTCCATTGGCCTGTATCCATCCGCACAATAATATTTATTAGCTTGGTAACTGCGTGCTCCATTTACATTTTTTTTATCTTGCACTTTAGAGCTGTGAATATGAGGCCCTGGTTGATGAGCTGCCCAAGCCACACAACCTCAAAGGCGACCTTAATGCGCACAACTCTCTTTGGGGCTACTACAGAACAGATGCTCGAGGTCGCCTGATAGAGAAAGTTCTAACGTCTTCGGGACCATGCATTTTCGATAAAAAGCAGCCTACATACCATAACATGGGACACAACCCATACTGATACTTGACGTGGCTATTGGTTCTGCAATTCTCTTTCTATGTCCTGATGGGGGTGTGCGCACGGACCCATTTGGTAGTGGTGATTTCCCAACTTAACTCACGTATATAAATAAAGGACGAAATAGTCAATCTTCAGACAACACGTTTAATGATTCAAAAGCCAACTGGAGTACATAAAAAGAAGCATCTAAACTACACCAAATATTCATACAACACCTACACGCGGAGGAAGCAGCACAAGTCATCACGGCTCGCGTACTCGCGCCACCGAAAAGTTTATTCCACAGGCCTCGAGTGCGTCCTGCCACCCAAGGAGGCTGTGGTGGAACGAGGAATGCAGGCGGGCGCGATAGGCCCAGAACAAGGAGTGGGGTGTCCTTCGCCAGTACCCCACGTCAGCCAATCTCATTTCGTTTAAACGGGCAAAGGCATTTGGGAAGCGTGTGTGTCTTTAGGTGAAAAGGGAGAGTTGGCGGCCTTCCTCCCTTCCATCAACTCATACACCGACAGTCACAAATTCCGGACACGAATACGCAATCTAAAAGGAAAAAAGACAAACAGCCTCCCCCTGGTTTGCACAACAGGGGCACACTCAAAAAGCTAGCTAACACGCTTGCATAACACTTTGAACACGTTTCTAGTTTAGCGAACTACACAAACACTTTATAAAACACAAAACATCGGCGCAAAAAAAACTCCCTGCGTGATAACAACATTTCCCACACTTCCTACAATTCTTTTTCAATTCATCAGATGAAGGCTGCTTTGACCACATGTGAGCCTTCAGCTCCAGGTGCTGACAAATTCACATACTCCATGATACAACAGCTACACCCACACACTATTGAAGTACTCCTACATCTATACCACAAAATATGGCTCTTGGAGTACATTGCAAACTCTTGGAGGGAGCCCATAGTAATGCCGTTCTGGAAGGAAGGGAAGGACCCGTTCTCTTCCGCCAGTTATCGTCGCATTTCCCTGACTAGGTGCCTGTGTAAGCTCGTCGAGAAGATGATAAACACGAGCCTTGTGTACTTTGAGTACAACGGTCTTCTCGAGTGCTGCCAGGCAGGCTTCGGGGGGGGGGGCGATCTATAAATGACCAACTTGTCGCTCTTGCATTATACGTCAAGGACGCTTTCATTCACAAACAGTTTTGTGTAACCGTGTATTTTGACTTAGAGAAAGCCTATGACACTGCTTGGTGTTACGGGATCCTCAGTGACCTGAAGTGTTTTGGTGTTTCGGGCCATATGCTCAATACTCTTGCTAGTGATTTCTCAGAAATAACGTTTCGCGTAAGAGTTGGTAACGCACTGTTAAGCATATTTGTGCAAGAAAACGGCGTTCCGCAAGGTGGAGTTCTAAGCTATACTTTTTTATAACTAAAACGAACTCTCTTGGTAAGGCATTGCCAACTTCCATTTCTAACTCTGTATGCAGACGTCGCCCACATATTTTTAAACTTAGTAGTATGTCAATCTGTGAACGTCAGGTCCAGCTTGGTGTTGAAAAAACATGCCGACTGAGCAAAAACGACTGGTTTAAAAATCAATTCAGGAAAAGTTGTGTTGGGTTCACCAGGAAGCGCGTGATTGATCCGGACTCCATGGGGCGTTTCAATTCTGATTTTAAAGGAGCACACATTTTTAGCCATAATATTTTATAACAAGCTAACATTTGTTCCACACTCGAAGAATCTTCAGCCAAACGGACTAAAAATATGAATATCCTGAAAGTTCTCTCTCACACAAGCCACTCCTCGTGTGCATTCATACGCCCTAAAGGGATTCCGCTTGGACTACGGCAGTGTCGGGTATGGGTGCGCCACAAACACGGCACTAAAAATGCTTGAACTGGTGCTGCATTTAGGGCTACGCCTCGCACGTGTGTTTTTCGCACTAGCTCGGTCCAAAGTCTGTATGAATTATTCCATAAATGGTCCCTTGATTACCAGAGGATAACGTCATCATCACGCCTAGATGACGTCATGAACGTTTTATATGCCTCGAAAATCATGTCTATAAAAAATCATCCTTTTACTGCGAACATTATTGATACATCGTCAGAGCAACACTCTAAATCGTCGATCAATCTCTATGCCGTTTCCTCTAAGAGTGTGAGAAGAAGCTACTGGGCTAGAAGTCTCGTTTTCAGGCATCCACAAGACACCCATCATTGATTGCATTCCACCATGGCACCTCTGCCCTGTGTAATGTGACCTGCCTTTTATGTAATTTAACAACAGGTCAGCAAGGATTGTGATTCTGCAGCATTTCTTGTTTGTGCAGTAGATGTACCACTGTAAAGAGTTTTACAGCGACGCATCCAAGACTGCAACTGCTGTGGCTTGTGCTCCGCATAGGCGAAACTTTCACGTCCGCAAAACAATGCACCTTAGTAGCAGTACATTCACGGGGGAAGCATACAATATTTCAACGGTATTAAATCACATAGTCAACATCAAATATAAAATTCATCATGTACACGTACTTTATTAGCGTTGTACAAGCACTTGCATCAGGACAGCATTCTGAAAATGTTGTCATCAATCATGTTTTTAAGGCTATCATGTCTGCATATGTATAAAACCTTCAAATACTTTCTGTTGGGTTCCAGGGCACTCTCCATTTGCTGGGAACGAAAGGGCAGATCAAATGGGCACTGCAGCTCCACTCTTGAATACAATGGGCATAGCAACAGTGCCATACATAGACATGAAGCCACACATCAGACACCAACTTTGCAACAGATGGTAAACACACTGGAGTGAACAAACTTAAGTTAAACGTTATAAAACCACGCTTGGAACCATACATCACTGACACACGCAACAGATACAGAGAAGTTACCCTTGCTAGGTTACGGATAGGGCACACATGTCACACACTCGCATCTCCTCACGGGATCTTCAAGACCCCTGTGTGGCAGGTGTGGAGAGGTCTTATCCGTGCTCCTCATACACATTCAATGCAAAGCACTTCACACAATTTGACGCAAACACTTCCCACAGCTATACAGCGTGCACATCCCACTACACCCAGCGTTTTACCTCTCTGACGATCCCATGTTCTCTATCTAGTGCGCTTTTAAACATTTAGAAGAGGTTATATTTTTAGACCTCATTTCATACTAGGCGTGACCACTCCCTGGCGCTATACACCAGCTATGCTCATTGTCATTTTATGATTTTACTTCGGTTTTTGCTTCATTGTCTGAGTGGTTACGGTTTCACCTCTCATATATGTTTATTGTTTTGGTGATTTTTGAGCCAGTTGGCACTACGCCATAAACATTCAACCATCATCATCATTAAAATTTATGAACACGAATGGGTGTAGAAACAATGAAAAGCCCGTAATGTTGCTACCTGAATATCAACCTTTTCGAGTATATCCGAATTCCTTCCGAGGGAAGCGCAACCTGCCACCGGAGAATGCACGTGTGACCATGATTGCGCCGCTTGAAGGGCTTCCTGGGCTATGTTTTCGCTCGTGTATTTACCCTTAAGGCCTTGCCTATTAACGGTTGCCGAGAAGAGCATATAAGAGCCAAGACATTTGGGTGGACGTACGGGGACGTACACGCACAGCCAGGCTCCTAGTGGCTACCAATGTCATGACTTTTGTGGTGGAGGGAAATTTAAAAGTGAAGTCTAACGGCTCTATGTGGCCTGTCATGCTAGCCTCTTTGGTGCAGCGGTTTGGTTTGGGTTGGTGTGTTACACAGAGTAAGATGCCTATGCATCAGGAGGAAAATGAATAGCCACAGGTTTGTCCTCTAGAATTAGGCTGTAGTCCTTCCAAGATTGAAGTCGCTGTTGGACAGGCGCTCAGCGTTCCCCCGGAGCACGAAGAGCAAGAATTGAAGGAGCACCGGCTGCAACTGGAGTGAAAATGGCAGGAAAACAACAAAAAGCCATTGCTGCGGCCTTTGAGGCCGCAGGTTGAAGCGGGCGGACAATCTGGAAATTCCTCACACGGAACACAACTTGCGTGCTTGGAACGCCAACATGAACCGGTCTTTTTTGATTAGCGCCAAGAAGTTTGATAGCGATATTCTTGATGATGTCTTTCACTTCCAGGCACTCGCACATAACCCGTTGCTGGGTAATCCATGCATGGGTCATGATTTGAAAGAAAAAGGGGCGTGCCCACGCAGCAAAAGAGTTCATGCGCTCGCTAAAGGCGAATCAACTGTGCGAGTGCGAGGTTTAGATGTGGAAGGGAAACGGCACAATTCTGACTTGTGCGGCCATGGTCTAAATGATTGATATCGTGTGTTTCAGAGACAGTAAGAGGTGTACGTGCCTTGAGAAAAACTTACAGCTTCATGTTTTTCCACCAGAAAAAGCCCGATTAGGTGTTGCATTAAATCTAGCGACATTAATAGGAAGCATACTCAAGTGCAAATTAGA
The DNA here is from genome assembly GCF_048455015.1 of Haemaphysalis longicornis. Classification (NCBI taxonomy): domain Eukaryota; kingdom Metazoa; phylum Arthropoda; class Arachnida; order Ixodida; family Ixodidae; genus Haemaphysalis; species Haemaphysalis longicornis. The sequence goes on from NW_027526214.1 coordinate 45,811,788, forward strand.
AGCAAATGTGTTTTTTTCCTGCAATCTTTGGACCGTGTCCAGCTTCGAAATTGATCCTTGATCAAATAGTGGGAGAGCACTAATGTTTGTATTCGTGTGTTGCCATGGCGCGCTAGAGACAATAGGTTCAGCCATCTCTTCACCTCCCTGGCATTCTTGTACGTGCGATGACTCAAGGATTTCATTTTATGTACATTGTTTGGGCCTCAATCATCTTCTGTTTTGCGAAGTTAATGTGCGGGTCAACTTTCGCGGTATTCTGAACCGAAGCTCTGCAATCTATGCAGGGCTAAGTTTTATGGAGTGTTTCTTGAACATTTAATGTGTCGGTGATGTCATTGAAAGGCAATGTGTACAACAAATTTTGGTATTTCCACTTTGGTTGCGCCTTCTTTTTTTTTGTCACACAGTTTACACTAACTTGTGGTTGTCGAGAACATATTCCTGATTCCGAATTCGTGCAATCATTTCGCTCTATCTTTATACATGTTCGGCAGATGCTGGGGAGCCATCGGGCAAGGGAAGAGAGAAAGGATATGGTGAAAATACGGCGAAGGTTTGTTCATAGATGGTTTTAAAAGAGCGTTCATGTGTTGGTCATCTTCCCAATGCAAAAAAGGGCATTTGACATAGTGAATAAAGTTCATGGAGTGCTATTTTTTTATGTCCAAGATGACAAGCTTTTTCTTAGTTTTTTGTCAATATCTGTTGATTGAACAGTACTTGCTCTGTGTAGATAGAAAAAGCCTATATATTCCTTGGCAAAAGCAAATTCGGGTGATAGAAGACCATTGAAGGTATCGTCTTATGTGGGTGAGTTTTTTTAGACATGGTGAAGCTGAGTTGATTGAAAAATGTACATGAATGATTTATTTTTCCGAATGGTCTTTTTTTTTCGAGGTAAGCTCATTTGCTGGCTATGTCGAACTGACAAGCGTTACATAGCGTACATGGACTGGCAATCAGAAAAATTGCAGATGTTAAATTAAAATAAATTTCTCCCACGTAAGGTCGCACAAGGCCGCGCATAGCTTTCCATCTTCTACGCAACTCAGCAAAATTATCTATGCTAAACGTTAAGATATTAAGCAGGAAGAAACAATGTGGAATTCCACAACACCTCATACAGCGTGAACTGTTCTCTCTGTGACAGAAGATATTTTCCGAGACCTCCCAAACAACCGTGTCAATTGCCAATGTTTCTAAACCACATTATTTCAAATTGGCTTCCTAATTAACGGCCACCTATAGGTAAATCCCCTGAAAGAATTGGGGTCTCAGAAAAACAGTGGATTGCGAAGCTTCACAAAGTACACAAAATGAATGAAACAAACCACATTGGTTTTTAATTTCCGATCGAGCAATATTAACTTATCCTTTAACCCTTTTAGGGGCACGAGATTTATTCCAGTGGACAAATATGGAGCTGTCTGTTTCTCTCCTGCATCGTAGGCATGAGTGAAACTTAAGCGCAAAAATGTTTCACAGGGACGAGAAAGGGAACGACACAGGCGCTTACTATCAACTGAAAGTTTTAAATAAAACGAATACACATTTATACCACCCCCAGACCGAACAACTCAGCACGTGTGCCCTTTGCACATGCGTACGGCCGTACAAGAGAACCGCCCCATTCCCTTCTCGTTTCTCTTCTCCTTTTCCTCATCTTCTACCCCCTCTCCTTGAGAAGTTGCCCTTCTTTATCTAAAATACTCAGCGACGGGTGACTTATACATTCGGGACCCTTAATCCGGTAATGGAAGGCTTCTGCAAGTTCCCTGATGGCACGGCCTCTGTGCTTAAAAACTACTACCGTGTCCGTGAAGTGTGGCTGACAACGTGGCTGATAACCGCATTTTGAACAGTGCTGCGCCAGGTGTGTGTAGGGCTTTCTTTTCAAAGAGGAATGATGCTCCCTCAGGCGTACATTAAGGCAGCGGCCGGTGTGGCCGACGTACACCCGGCCACGGGACATGGGCATGCAGTACAAAACATTGGTCATGCAACGAACAAATTGGAGCCCGTGTTTTATCAAACAACATCGTAGGGGGGGGGGGGAAGAATCGCCCCGGGAATCGAGCCTGTTGCTCTGCATGGCGCATAAACTGCCCAGCTTGTTTCTGGCTGAGAACACCACCTTGACGCCGAATGTGTCAGCCGTCTTCTTGAGGCGATGCGACAGCGCATGTAAATAGGGAATGATTGCCACTTTTTTGCTCTGGTCGGTATCTGTTATGTGATGCGCGAACCCTTTCAACTGTTTCACAAGACGCTGGCAGATTGCCTGGAGGACGGAGAGGGGAAACCCTGCGTTCTCCAGCCGAACTACTTGTGCTATAAAGCTTTGTTGCGCCCAATGATAACAGGACTTGCTGACTGCGAATTTGAGACACGTGTGGTCTATCCCGTTCTTAACCAGCTTGGAATGAAAAGAGGCGAAGTTTAAGAGTGGCTTATTAGAACGGGGCGCGTACATCCAGCATGTGTGGTGCCGTGAGAAACGAAGCTCGAGGTCAAGAAATTTCAAGGTGCCTTCAACTGGAACCTCGGTCATGAACTTCAATCCTTTACCTTTCGCATTGAAGGCATCAAGAACAGCACATTGGAAGGACTCCATTTGTCGTTGCAGCCCAGAACCAAAAAAACCGTCCACATCGCGGAAAACCTTAGTGGCAACGCCCTGTAAAGCGAGCTGCAAATCACAGTCAACCTTGCCCATAAAAATGTTGCTCAGGACTGGAGCAACCTTAGACCCAATGCACACTCCCGACTTTTGTACGTATACCTTATCTTCAAACCCCACGACAGTACTCTGAAGTTAGAGTACTGTCGTGGGCAAGGTTGACTGTGCAAGGTTGACTGTGATTTGCCTGTGGTTTTCCTGGGCAAGGTTGACTGTGATTTGCAGCTCGCTTTACAGGGCGTTGCCACTAAGGTTTTCCGCTATGTGGACGATTTTTTGGTTCTAGGCTGCAACGTACAAATGGAGTCCTTCCAATGTGCTGTTCTTGATGCCTTCAATGCGAAAGGTAAAGGTTTGAAGTTCACGACCTAGGTTCCAGTTGAAGGCACCTTGAAATTTCTCATTTCTACATCCAGCATGTGTGGTGCCGTGAGAAATTTCGTTTCTCACGGCACCACACATGCTGGATGTACGCGCCCCGTTATAATAAGCTACTCTTGAACTTCGCCTCTCTTTATTCCAAGCTGGTTAAGAACGGGATAGCCCACACGTGTCTCAAATCCGCAGTCAGCAAGCCCTGTTACCATTTGGCGCAACAAAGCTTTAATGCACAAGTAGTTCAGCTAGAGAACGCAGGGTTTCCCCTCCAGGCAATCTGTCAGCGTCTTGTGAAACAGTTGAAAGGGTTCGCGCATCACATAACAGACACCGACCAGAGCAAAAAAATCCGGCCAATCCACCCCGTGAATGTGGTTGGAAAGCAAAGCTGTAAACGGCACGCATAACGATTACCCATGCGCCGTCACTTAAATTCACTGACATCGCTCTACAAATAGCAAAACCAGAGACAAGTAAAATGCGCTTAACCACACCATATATTACTTCAAAGAGATATTCTTGGTAACGGTATACGCATGATGCATGAACGGTGTTTGGTTGAGTTGTATCGGTGTAGCACAAGAGTGGAAACTTTTTTATAGAAATAATGTAAGCTCCAATCTGGTGTTAGACGATCTGACTTCTCCGTCTCTGCGCCGCGGACGAAGGCGACGAGATTTGCGGCAGCGAAGGAGGAGGTGGAGGAGAAGAAGGAAGAAATACTTCTGTTCAGATTTCTGAACTGCGCAGAGTGCAGCCCTGGGGCGTAATTCCTTCTTCTGTGCGGGCCATATGCAGTCCGCGCCGCCTGTGTTCTCTACACACGCTGAAACTGGGTAGGTAGAGAGGGCCTGGACAGCAGCATCTCCCATTGCTCTTGTTGGGTAGTTGACGGGAAGAGAGGAGGGTGCTCAGGGCTAAAGTCGCACACCCCGATTACAGGCGGAGTGTTCCTACTTCAGAGCAAAATTTCCATGCAGCGTGGTAGTGATTTGGATACTTTAACTGAAGACGCGTAGGCTGTGGGAAGGAGCGCGGATTGTATGAGCCGTAGGGTAGTTTGTTCTCTGGAAAGGTCAGGGTAAGGCAAAGATACGGTGTGTCTCAGAAGGCGATAATGCTGGGTTATTTCCCTGAACGTGACAAGCGGGTGATTGTCCTCGTGCAGCTCCATAGCACTGGAGGTAAAAGCGCAGGCTTCTTGGGTGGGTGTATTTGTCGCGCTCCATTGAATCGTGAGGGGGTGTCCAGATGAGCTAAATGGAATCGTTTGGGGAGTCATTTTATAGCAAGCGCAGTGCCGGTCAGGACACCCAACCCGACTGGTAATTCCAGTAGGCTTGCTGGGAATCGGTGACTACCCTCCGAACCCCTGGTTGAGCGCGAGCCAAGGTGATGGCTGCCTTTTCTGCTGCCGTCGTTTCTTGGGTCCGAAGCAAGGTACACGCAAGGAGGTTGGTTCTGGAGGTAGCCACGATGATGGCGTATTGCGGCCCTCGATGTTTGGAGGCGTCTGTGTAGATACCTGCATAATCCCCACCGGGGGTGGTGTTTAGTGCTTGAGCCCGTGCTTTTAGGTGACTCTAGTCATGTGAGGGGTTCATTTTTCTAAGCAAAGGCAGCATCTTTAGTTGTGGTCGCCAAGAGTCTGGGAGTACGTCAAGGGGAGTGACTTTCTGCGGGGCCCAGCCAATCTGGTGAAGCATGCGGTTACCCACCGCTGTTCTGATTCGTACCTTCTGGTGAGAAAGACGGCCTTCTATCAGCTATTCCACCGTGCTGTGGAGCCCCGTGCTAAGCAGCCTCCTTGTGGACTCACTCATGAGAAGACCAATGGCCTGCTCGACCGCCTTTCTAATCATTATATAAAGCATCTCTATGTCTTCCTTGTCGAGAAGAAGACAGGGGGTTTACGTAAGTGACTCTCGAGAGGACAAAAGCTTCAATTAATTGAAAGGTACCGGATTCCTTGAGCCCTGGCTTTTTGATGGCAACTCGCCAGGTTTTATTGGCTATGATTTTATTGGCTACGATTTTATTGGCTATGATTTTATTGGCTATGCGTTTGAGGCGCTGCAAGGATACGTCACTGTTGGTGTTGGCCTGGAAATGTAGGCCCACGATCTTGATGCAGGGGCTTGGAGTGATGGCCTGGCCATCAAGGAGTACTTGATTATGTTCCTTGATGTGTCGTTTGGCGGGAGGGCGGACGACAAGGAGCTGTGATTTTTTTCCGTGAACATTGGAGGCCACAGGCTTTAGCACATTGGGGTACTAGAAGTGAGATGCCATACATTGGTGTGAGCTTCCTTTAATTTTTGTAACTCTTAGCACAAGAGCAAGGTGCGCACAGGGCCGCTAGACGGGCGTGAGTGGTCACGTGACGGTTTCCCGGGGCATTCAGCGACAACGCCGGGGGTAAACCCGTAGATGTGCTTGGTGAGTACACCACCTGTCTTCCCGTCTTTGCGTGGGCTCGTAGCGAAATTGGTAAGACAACGGGCTCTCGCTTTGCTAGACTGTTAGTTCCAGGTTCGATTTCCGGCGGTGCCAGTAAATTCTTTTATTTGATCGCTGGAGTTTTCTGGTGACACCAACGGTCGCGAAAGAACCCTTGGGGGGTAGAGGTAAAAAGCTTTGCTTTAAAAAGTGGCAATCATTCCCTATGTACATGTGCTGTCGCATCGCCTCAAGAAGACAGCTGACACATTCGGTGTCAAGGTTGTGTTCTCAGCCAGAAACAAGCTGGGCAGTTTATGCGCCATGGTAAGCAACAGGCTAGATTCCCGGGGCGATTCCCTCCCACGAGGTTGTTTGATAAAACACGGGCTCCAATTTGTTCGTTGCATGACCAATGTTGTGTACTGCATTCCCATGTCCTGTGGCCGGGTGTACGTCGGCCAGACCGGCCGCTGCCTTAATGTACGCCTGAGGGAGCATCATTCCTCTTTGAAAGGAAAGCCCTACACACACTTGGCGCAGCACTGTTCTAAATGCGGTTATCAGCCACGTTGTCAGCCACACTTCATGGACAAGGTAGTAGTTTTTAGGGCACAGAGACCGTGCCACCAGGGAACTTGCAGAAGCCTTCCATATTCGGATTAAGGGTCCCGATTGTATAAGTCACCCGTCGCTGAGTATTTTAGATAAAGAAGTTCAACTTCTCAAGGAGAGGGGAAAGCGGATGAGGGACAGGAGAAGAGAAACGAGAAGGGAAATGGGGCGGTTCTCTTGTACGGCCGTACGCATGTGCAAAGGGCACACATGCTGGGTTGTTCGGTCTGGGGGTGGTATAAATGTGTATTCGTTTTTATTAAAACTTTCAGTTGATAGTAAGCGCCTGTGTCATTTCTTTTCTCGTCCCTGTGAAAAACATTTTTGCGCTTAAGTTTCACTCATGGAAATTGCGAACCAACTAGCTCGTCTCTCCATTTTGCATCGTAGGCATCTTGCTGCCTGCGTAACGCACCAACTCCCTCAGCTTGGCCATTAAAGAGATCCTAGAGTTCGCACTAGGGCGTTGTAAATACACGTATAAACCTCCCTGCAGCATGCAGACATATCATCAGTGAGGGAATGAAACCTATATCTGCGGGTGCACGCAGATATAGATATATAGATATACGCTCCTTCGATTCCAGATGTTCTCCCTCCGAGCGAATGACAGACATCTGTGTATAGGAAGTCAAAACCAGGAAGAACTCGAGCTTTACTCTAGTGAACAAACATGCGGCTGCCCGTTTGCCGTGCCCCGTAGTAATCATCTTACTGTATGTAAAGTACTAATTCCCAAACACTCAATCATTCAGGACAGCTGACAGATCACACATTGAGCCGCGAGACTTCCACGTTTTATTTTCCCGCCAGAAAAACGGGCATACCCCCGGTAGTAGCATGAAGACTGTGCATGCACGCCCCCCTAGTTTCCAACCCCAACCAGCGCAGGCACATAGCGACAACCGGGGAGGTGCGCATGCGTCGGCGTTAAATGCACGGGCGAAAATATTGCGCGCAAATCCTGTCACAATCACGAAGAATTCTGGACTAACGTCGGTATTCAAAGTGGTCAAGTGGCGCTGGTAACGCCTAAAAGGATGCTACCGCCGTTATCAGACGACTTCGCAGCCTTTGAAAGAGGCATCGTTTGTGCCTAGGGTAATAACAGTTGTGAAAGCGGGGTAGGCGGTGGCGAAGGGGAAGCCCGCATCGGCGTCTAGTAAATGTGCTTCATTGGAATGAATATATGGGGGTCACACACACATGGCTTCGCAGTAAAAGCGCCGCAACACCGCGTCACTAAACAAGGCTTGTTGAAAGTAGGGTCTGCAAGTTTTGAATGCAGCGTATTCCCAATAGCATGCAAGTTTGTGTTACTCTTTATGAAGGTATGGGTCATACCTTTGCCTATCACCGCGGTATTCAGCGGGCAACTTGCGGTTTGTCTACCGCGGTTTTTTTTCCACGTAGATGTGAAGATGGGGGGACGTGGTGAAGAGATGGCTGAGTCTGTTTCGCGGCATTGAAACCGCCGTACAACTCATGTAGGCGTCTTTGAGGTGTGTTTTAAAGTCACGTAAAGGATTTAACTTTATATGCTTCCCACTATATATGCGGCATGGCAATGTTTAGTGCGGTTGAGTGCTGCGTAGTGTTATTGCTTGCGAGAAATGAGGTCACACACTTGTGCTTTTCTTCGTGTAACGCCATTTCAGATATCCTATTTCCGTTTTGTATTTCCGAACAAGCTGCCTTAGTCCAGCTGCAAATTCTATTCACGGCGTCCAAAGTGTTATGGATGTAATAATCTGGTGGAAATAAACGCTAGGTGTAAATGAAGCTTCGTTTAAAAATTTTATAAGCTTTGGAAGATATTGCCAACACACTTCCACTGGATTTCTCCATCGTTTTTATGCCCTTCTGGTGCTTCTGTCGAAGGAGCAGTCAGCGACGTGTACAGAAGCACCCTAAAGAGTAGTATACCCAATGAGTTTCGTTCACCACACCACTCGGCATTTAAACTTTATTTGGCTGCTCCCTAAAATTATAGCACATTAAAAGTTCACAGGGCTGTACATCTAGCTTGAGGCTGCCAAAGATGTATTGCAAAAGAAATATATGGATATGCGTTCGTTCCCAACCCAGTGTTTAGTTTGTTGCCAGGTAGGTTCTTATTCCGCGTTGTTAGAATGCAAACTGTACTGCGATACAAAATTTAAGGCAGATGTTTCTGTCTGTTGCGAATATTTGTTTGGGTGGCTACAGTAGCGACATCAAAATTACAAGAAACCGCTGGCGCTCTGCCTTGTCTCTTGTACTTTTTATATTACCTAAAGCCACAACGATTATGTGGTGCACACTTTCCGTGAAATTCAAAGATTTCAGAGATTTTCCCTCAGAAATACGAGGACGCAGGCTGGCACTATGGGCTACAAAGCCTGACAGAGTCCCCAGCCGCCTTTTGTACAGTATAAAGAAGAAGCAAAATCAAGCAACCTGGAAATTCTAGTGTTTCAATAATAAAAATACAAACAACATGTAGTGCCCCAGACAATAAAGAACAATATGTGAGAGGTACAGTAAAGTACGGTAAAGTGTACAGGAGTAATGTAAAATCAAGTAGACGTCTACATTACGAGCAGAAATATGATGGTGTTTTATAGATAGACACAACTACAAAAGCGCCGCGTTAAACAAGTCTAAACACCATCCATAGTTCCATCTATTGAAGCAGATATTGTAATTTAAGAGGTACTCTTTCGCATCTGCTTGGTGTATGTTTCTACTGCACTAGAAATCAGAGAATTTGAAACCAACTATGTTGATTATGTCTGTGTGTTGAAACAAAAAATTCTGCCCCTGCAGTAGTTTTCGTGACATCTGCAAGGGGATATACTGCTGGTGCCGTTATATTTGCCAAGACGATTTTCTCTCTGCAAACTACGTAAACCTTCGTGTAACACACTTTGTCGGCCTTAAGTACAGTGTACTGAAGAATTAGTGGACGCTTTCTGAAGTCGACGTAGTTTCAGTGAAAACTGGTAATTATCGGCCGAACTCATTTTGTAAGACGATCAGCAATTTGTAATTTGTTTTATTTGTTTTCGCCGCGCTATTATTGCCTACCAAAGCCTATAATAAACAAAACTGTTATAAAGCTGTGTTTTTAGCGAAAGCGGTATTAAACCTCGTAATCTGTAGAAAACGCAATTAAACACCAAGTGTTCTATGTAAGGACGCCAAGATAATTCTTTATAAAACCATACTCTTTAGAACTTGTAGTTTTTTACTTGGCTGATCATATTGACGCGATATTCAAAATATATGCCTATATCTGTCCTCCCAATAATTGGTCCTAAAATATATAGGTAGTATTTGATGCCTTCATATGTAACGTATTTTCGTGCAAACAGTCTAACAGCTCTAAACATCTATTCACTTTATACAGGTGTTCTTTTATACTGCTACTTGAGAAAAATATGTTCGTGTCGTGTGCATACATCGCTATCTGAGGCATACATGATGTTTGTAATACCATTTACATAAATAAGAATAACAAGGGCCCCAGCTTTGATCCTTGAAGAACATCCCGTTCTATTTCGAATAACAAAGATGAAACACCATTAGGTTGTACAAATTGATCCCTATTTCTTAAATAGCTTTTTAATAGGTCAGCTGGTACTTTTTAGTTTTTATAAAAATATTCTATTATTCATAGAATCGAATGCTTTTTGTGGTTGTAAGATACCCCCAGTGTAAATTTTTTCCTCTAAATGTTCTATTAGAGTTGTGGGAACCCAGAGTCCTGGCGCGTTCCCCATTCTTCGCCGCCCGCCGCCGATGCGAGGGGGGAAGGCTCCTTCTCTCTCCTCGGCGGCGCGGCGCTCCCGTCGCGGCGGCGGTGGCGTGGCCGTCGCTCGTCACGTGACCGGCTCTTCGGGGCCCCGGGGGGCTGGTCTCGGTGCGCGGGACGGAGGAAGGGCCTCTTGGGTTCCAGCGGGCAACGAGGAGAGACGTGAGTACCGGAGATCCGTCTTCCCCACCTTCCTTTGTCTACCCCCTTGCGCCTGCCTCCTGATCCTCGCCGGACGGCTGGGTCGGGACGAGCGAGAGTCGGCTACGTTATTTGGTGGCACACCAATAAACGAGTGTTTGGCCGTTTCGCTGTGTTTGTGTGTTCCTTGCTGTTCTCTGCCGCTACGCCGGTCTGCGGTCCGTGGCGGAGTTCAGCCGAGCTAGCCTTGCGGCCGGAACCCTGGTCCCCACATTTTTTGGCGCCCAACGTGGGGCTCGTCGAATTCGAGGTTCGCTAGCTCGAAAGGAACATGTCACACCACTATGAGTTGGCGGATTTGATACTATTGGCCGACCTTTGTGGTCACGCCCGGGAGCCCCCGCGATGCCCTGCATCAACAGCGTCCTCCGCAGCCGCCGACGCGGCTCGGGTCCCCCTTCTCCACGGCCCTTACGCAACCGCAGCCGCGGCTTGCGCAGCAACGGGAATCCCGGAAGGCTCCGGATTCCACGAGCGCTCTTCGTCAGGCGACGCCGCGCGTTCATACTCCAGGTGCCGGGCCTACGCAGACGCAGAAGCCCCAAACAGCGCGCCTCTCGTGCCAGTCGGCTCGGAGACGCCGTAAGCGGAGGAATGTCTGCCGACGCAGCTTCCATCGCGAACGCTCTCGCAAGCGCTATGCAGCAGGCGTTGCAGGCCGCGCGCTCACCCGAGCCCAGGGTGCAGCTACTAATGCCGACGTACAGCGGTTACGGCGATCAGTCGAGCGCCAACGCTTTCCTGCTGGCTTTGAGCCGCTACGAGCAGGCGACCGGCATCAGCGAGAGCGCGGTGCTGCGCAGAGTCCTGCCCGCAGCCCTAGTCGACCAGGCCGCCCGGTGGTATCGCATGATAGGCCATACGGCGCGCACGATGGACGACTTTCGAGCGGTGTTCAGAGAAGAATTCCTGCCCATCGACTACCTACCAAGAATGCGTAGGGAGTTGGAAATGCGCACCCAAGCCCCGGATGAATCGCTCGTCGAGTACGTTCGTGCGATGCAAGAACTTTACGAGTACGCCGACCCAAATGCCCCGAACCCGGAGCGGGTCGATCGAGTCGTCAGGCAATGCCACCCCACCTTTGCCTTGTACTTGAGGAACTGCAGTTGTAGGGACCTCAACGAGCTGGCGGCCGAAGCTCGCCGCGTGCAAGCAGCAGTCGCGGTTGCACGCGCGTATCGGCCACCGCCACCTCCGGTGGAAACACTGGAACCAAGCTGTGCTTGGCGCGGCGTTACGGGCAGCGGAAGGGCCGAGCCCGGCTCTACTTTGATACCCAGCCAGCGAGAGGCGCTCGATCTTGGGGCCAGAGCCCTGGACCCCTACTCGCATGGGTTGCGCTGCGTGGAGGCGATACGCCCGGATTCCCTGCCAGCCCCGCGCGCAGAGCACAGAGCAAACCGGTTGGACGATCGGCCGGCGAACGCGCGCCCAGTCGGGCATCCCTACACGGGATCGGCGCTGCCGCAGTTGCCTGCACCCGCTCACAACTCGCTCCCGGAGAACCGTATGTGGCCAGCCGGTCACGGAGCGCCCGAGCAGCCTGAATCATCGCGTCACGCAGCACGGAGCCCCATTCCGCTGCTACAAATGTCGCCAGGTCGGTCACATTGCGCGATTTTGCCCAGTCGAGCAGGGAAAGGGGCTCAGCCGTCGTTGAGCCCACCGGCGGCGGATCGAAGCGCCCGAGAGGCAAGCATCGCCACCGCTCCCGCCGCGTACAGAGTCGGAGTCCCGACAAATGTGCCGGCGCCCTTTCTCGACCTCGCCATCGCGGGGCGAGAGTTTAAAGCACTGCTGGACACCGGGGCAAGGACTTCATTAATAGGGGACGAGGCCGTTTCCCATCTCAAGCGCAAAGCCATTCGGCTGCGCGCGGAAGTTGCCGCTTCAGATGGCGTGTGGTGATGCAACATCAGGCGGTGACGTACGCCTCGTCGTGCGCTGGGGCCAGCGTGTGCGGCGAATGCGTTTCGTTCACTTGCCCGGACTCACGGTCCCAGTCATTTTGGGAAGAGACTTCATGTCCAAGACTGGACTTGTCGTCGACATCGGCAACGGAGGCTATCGGGAGAACCCGTTTTCGCCGCTCAAACCGTTCGCCGAGCCGCCGCTCGCAGCGAGGCCGCTAGGCGAGCAGATGGGGAGAGACTTCATGCCCATGACTGGGCCTGTCGTCGAAACGGGCAACGGAGGCAATCGGGGGAACCCGCTTTCGCCGCTCAAATCGTTCGCCGAGCCGCCGTTTGCAGCGAGACCGCTGAGCATGCAGGCGGCCGAAACGTCCCACTCTCCCGCGACTAGAGAAGCAGTCGTTTCTGGCGCAGCCGGTAGCCGGCGCGCGCAGCAACCCCGGAGCCTGGTCGTTGTTGCCGCCGCGGCTGATTTCTCCTGCGCCGCACGCTCTCCATCCCGTGGCCGGGACGAGAAATTGCGCGCGCTCCTAGCAGACGCTAGCGAGCTGACAGCGGCGCAGCGTGACCGCGTCTTGTCGTTGTTAGGCGACTTCGGCGAGATATTCACTGAGCAAGCAGGCTGCAGCAAGTTGGTGCAGCACTGCATAGACACCGGCGATGCTCAACCATGAAAATGCAACCCCCGTCCCGTCAGCCCTGCCAAACGGCAGGCAACTGATGAGGCGCTGGAGGAACTGCTGAAAGCAGGCATTATCCGCCGCTCGACGAGTCCTTGGGGGTTCCCAGTGGTGCTCGTTCGAAAGAAAGACGGTAGCTGGCGTTTATGCGTGGACTACCGGCGGCTGAATGCGGTCACGAAAAAGGATGCGTACCCCTTCCCCAGCGTAGGCGAGATCGTCGCGAATCTTGGCGGCGCGAAGTATTTCTCTATACTGTACGCCAGCAAGGGGTACCTTCAGGTCGAGATGCGTCCCGGCGATGAATGCAAGACTGCGTTCACTTGCCATCGGGGGCTGTACGAGTTCGTACGCATGCCCTTCGGTTATTTCGGGAGTCCCAGCACATTCCAACGCTTGATCGACCGGGTGCTCGGTGAGGCAAAGTGGCAGCACGCCCTCGCCTATTTAGACGACATCGTCGTCTACTCCCGAACCTTCGAAGAGCACCTCTGCCACCTGAAAGATGTCCTAGGAAAACTCCGGGTGACTGGCATCACCATCAATCCTGCCAAGGCGCAAATATGCAGCGCTCAGGTGAGCCTGCTCGGCTATCGGATCGAACGCGGACAGGCGTCCCCCGATCCCGAGAAACTTCGGGCGATCTTGGAGTTTCCCACGCCGAAGGATGTCGCCGGAGTCTGGCGCTTCCTAGGGATGATCGGCTACAACCGCCAGTTTATCCCCGCTTGCGTGCGCCTGCAAGCACCCTTGACAAGACTGTTGAGGAAATCCGCCCCTTGGGAGTGGGGAGAGGAGCAGGAACGCAGCCTACGCCAGCTGGCGGAAGCTGTCGCAGACACTGCATCGCTGAAACTGCCGGATCTGAACAGGCCGTTTGTTATCCAGACGGATGCGAGTGACCTCTGCGTAGGGGCAGTTATCCTCCAGGCGGACGGAGAACAACTGCGACCCGTGGCTTTTGCGAGCCGTGCGCTGACACCAGCAGAGCGAAACTACTCGGTCACCGAGAAGGAGTGTCTGGCCATAATCTACGCACTTCGCAAGTTTGAGATGTACGTAGAGGGGGTCAAATTGACGATCGAGACCGATCACATGGCCCTGACATGGCTTTCCCGCCTCCGCGAGCCCTGCAGGAGGCTCGCGCGATGGGCTCTGACATTGCAACGCTTCGAGTACGAAGTACGCTATCCAAAGGCGCCTCGAACGTGGTTGCCGACGCGCTGTCACGGGCGCCGGTAAACGACACCCAACCGGCCGGAGAAGCCGAGGAGGATGCGGAGAACTCTCTCGGCGCGGGAGGAGCGCGATGCGCGGGACTCCCCGTGCACCGAACGCTCAGCGCACGTGCACCTCGTCGGGGGAAGACTTCCTCTCGAGGTTGCGTTCACTCGGGAGGAGCTACTCGAGGCTCAGCAGGAGGACTTGCTTTGTCGGGAGGTGATCGCCAGTCTTAGTGAAGAGACGGACCCTCAGGCAAATCGAACACCGGAGAATGACGGGCGCCGGGAAGCTGCTGGTATTGCAGCTGGCGCGAGCTCTAATGCAGCTGGTATTGCTGCGAGTGAGCAGGAGAGTTACCTGCTTGACGCCGACGGGGCTGTGCTAAAGTACGTGCCCGGCAAAAACGACTCAGACGAGTGTTTTAAGGCCGTGATCCCACGCAAGCTCATGTGTGCTGTTTTGCAGCACTACCACGACGCAGACGGCCCGGCCCGGCATGAAGGCGCAAGTATGTAGTTACGTACGCACATGCCACGTCTGCCAAGAGTGCAAACCGCGAGGCGGTAAGGCGCCGGGCTTCCTACAGCCTATCATGAGCACAAAGCCTTGGGAGATCCTGGCGTGCGATCTGATGGGCCCGCTGCCGCCCAGCAAGAGAGGGTACAAGTTTGTACTCGTGGTGACATGCCACTTCAGGGGGATCGCTGAACTCTATCCGCTGCGCAAAGCGACAGCACAGGAGATCCTGCAAAAGCTGTCCGAAGTGTTCTGTCGCTACGGATTCCCGGAGCGGCTGATTACCGACAACGCCACGTATTTCACATCAAGACTGTTTCGTGAAGCGTGTGCGGCCATGGGTGTCAGGCAGCAAACAACATCGTGCTATCATCCCCAGTCGTACGTGACGGAGCGCCGCAATCGTGACATGAAGCCGCTGCTCGGAGCATATGCCAGACGGCAAAAAGACTGGGACGAGCACTTGAGCTCAATCTCCTTCGCTCTGCGCACAAGCATGAATCGCTGTACGGGTTTCACGCCAGCGTTCCTGATGTTCGGCAGAGAGCTGAACACGCCGACGGATACGGTTCTGGCCCGCCGGCCGAACGGAGTCCCCGCGAAAGCAGCAGACGCGGCTTACGCACGGCGCTTGCGCGAGCGGTTGGCGGACGCCATCAAGGAGGCAAACCGCAGTCGCGGTAAGGCCAGGGCCGACCAGAAGGCGGCCTATGACCGAGCTCATCGAGACGTGGCGTACCAGGCGGGCGACACTGTCTTGAAACAGAACCACGCGCTAAGCGACGCTAGCGCGGTGTTCGCGGCCGGTCTCGCACCCTGATGGGTCGGACCGCTCGTGGTCGCCGAGAAGCTCTCGCGGCTTAACTACAAGCTGAAAGACCCGATTTCGGGTCGAATCAGCGGCCCCATTCACGTGGGTGAGCTGAAGCAGTACTTTCGGAGGGAAGATACTGCCGACGCTCCAACCTCGGGCGCGCGAGACCGCCAGCTCGAGGGAGGCGCGGAGGGAAGACTCCCGACGCACCGCTACAACACCCGCAATCGGCGAGTCCACTGACCGGGTGGGCCACCATCTCCTGAGGGTTCAAGCCCACACGCCCAGGGTCCACGACGCCAGCACGCCAGGCCTGCTGCGAGCCAGCCAGCCGCTACCCTGGGGGAACGAGAGCCGAGCGGCTGTTTACGCCGAAGCAGCACCCTGCCGCCCGTACAGCGAGCGAGCTGCGCGGCGGGCCGGCTCCTGCGGTCAGCTGATCGCGCCCCGCCCCCTGTTGGCGGAGGCGCCCGCGGAAGGTGTGCCGAGCGGCAGCCATCGCCGGCGCTTGGCTAGCCAGCCACCAGGGAGGCAGCACCACAACGCGGCCTCCTGCCCGGGTCCAGTCGGCTGGGATCGTACCTCTGACCCGCAAGCAGTGGAAGCCGCCGGCGGTGCGGCACGCAAACGCACCATTGGCGCGGGGCGAACCGATGCGGCTGGTGACCGCCTGGGAGCAGCCTGCTGCCCGGGCCCTGTCTTCAAACGGCCCAGCCTACTTCGCCGGCGGGGCCTGGGGACCATGAGCCGGCGGACAGCGCACGCGGCCGGCTTTGAGTGCAGACGGACGAAAGCGGGTCAACCGGCGGATTGTGGCGAACTATGTGGCGGCGACGTGCGGTGCAATGTGGACTGACGCGCAGTTGCGCAGGTGCGGCTTTGGACTCTTTGAACCCAGAGGAGTGGACGATGCAGCGCACAAAGCGGTGAGACCACTGCCGGCCAGAACCCTCGAGTCCGAGGGGATTCGGCCAAAGGGGGGAGGGATGTGGAAACCCAGAATCCTGGCGTGTTCCCCATTCCTCGCCGCCCGCCGCCGATGCGAGGGGGGAAGGCTCCTTCTCTCTCCTCGGCGGCGCGGCGCTCCCGTCGCGGCGGCGGTGGCGTGGCCGTCGCTCGTCACGTGACCGGCTCTTCGGGGCCCCGGGGGGCCGGTCTCGGTGCGCGGGACGGAGGAAGGGCCTCTTGAGACGTGAGTACCTGAGATCCGGCTTCCCCACCTTCCTTTGTCTACCCCCTTGCGCCTGCCTCCTGATCCTCGCCGTGCGGCTGGGTCGGGACGAGCGAGAGTCGGCTACGTTATTTGGTGGCACGCCAATAAACGAGTGTTTGGCCGTTTCGCTGTGTTTGTGTGTTCCTTGCTGTTCTCTGCCGCTACGCCGGTCGGCGGTCCGTGGCGGAGTTCAGCCGAGCTAGCCTTGCGGCCGGAACCCTGGTCCCCACAGAGTGTAAAATAAATCGGCGGAGCTTGCTGTGTTGAATTTATTTTATGGAAGCCGAACTGATACTGTGAAAGTATCTCGTGTGTGTGAAGAAGGTTGTTGGTCTATTATGCATTACATCAACAAATACACTTTAACAGACAGTCAACAAGAAATCGGCCTATAATTGGAAAACTGATCATTGTCACCACCTTTGTGAATTTCCCTAACTCACGCAACTTTGAATTTCTAGAAACATTTCGAGTCGATAATGTGAAATACTTAATAAAATCTAAAACTTCATTATTTCAGTGGGGATGTGTTTAACAGTAAGTAGTACAGAACCGTGTATGCTAGATGCGACGTTGTTTTTAAGTTTAAGAATAAAATTTTGCAGCTCACACGCGTCTGTCAGACTTATACAGACTTTGGAAGTTGTGATGGTTCTGGTACCGAGCCACTTCATAACGATATCGGCAATGTACACCTCTGCTTTAATGAATTACCTATTTATTCTGATTGCCATTTCTGGTGGCTCTATACGTTTACCGTTCAAGAACGCAGCAGGCGTTTTTTGCTCGTCTTCCGGCCGCTTATTACTTTCACGCTTTCCCAAACCTCCTTTAATTGGTACGTATGTTCTCAAAGAGGCTATCGTAGTATGTGAGTTTGGGTTTTTTCAGGTTGATGTGCAGTTTGTTTCTACATTTTTTTTTAATTCTATAAGCAGGTTATGGTCACGGGTTGCAATAAAAGAGGGATTCATTGAGTTTTAAGGAAGAAGCTTCTCTTTCTCGGGGAAACTCCTTCGGCGCGCCGTATCCGAAGGTCCTCTTGCTCGAGGCAAGTTAATCGGCGTGCCGTTTCCACTAGTTCTCGAGGCGAGTGCTAGAAGCGTAGCTGTGCAATAGTTCATATGTCGCCCGCCAGATGGCGCGCCGCCACTCCAGGTGGCGTGGCACATACCTGTACTCCTTCATCACCGCTGCTACGCTGCATACTCGGGAGCACGCTAACAACGTGTCGAGTCTTTAAATGATGTGTGGGCGAATATTTTACGGTTTTACTGATAATCATTGTAGCTTCACCCTACTCATCATCATTCATTTCGGAGAGAAGGCGGTATTTTTTACTTTTAGATTGTTTGAGAAGTTGTAGAATAATTCAGGCTTTCGCACCTTTCATAAATTTTTTGTTTGTTGCTGGTTGAAATATTAGGTCTTCGCACGCTAGGGCATACCTTAAAAATGGCCGTAAGCTTTGTTTGAGTCGTTTTGAGCGAAAACTTCCTTCCAGTACAAAACTCTGACAATGTCTTTAAATTACCAGTCCCGAACTGGTAATTCTACAGCGAAAACTCCTTTCACACTCTGGGCACAAGCATACGTTTCGAGTTGCTAAACGAAACACTGGTAAATAATTACTAAAATGAACGGAAGGCATACCAGCCTGAATAACATCGATGTTGATATAAAAAAGACATATATCGAGCAGGGTAGCACTAACAGAAGATACCGTAGTCGGTATTTCTACGAGGTTTGTGCATGCATGAAATGCATATTCGTTTCTTTATTTCTACGGACCATATATCCCCTGAGCGCATGCATATATTGACATCCCCCATATTGACACAAGAGTTATTAATACTACTACCAAGCCGAAGGAGCCGTTCAACAAATATACTATAGTTTTGGCTGTCACCTTTAAGGCATCTGTATACCACGGACGCCGTGGTCTTTCCAGACGAATTGTTAAACGCTCAACATAGCGATTATTTGTATAATATTCAAGAATGACCGTATAGGCTATGAATTCTTTAGAGTAAACTGCAACTCGAACCCCTCCTGGCCTGTCTGAAAAGGCGTTTCGATCGGTATCTGTTAAAGTATGCCATCGCAATATTTTCAGTCAACCAAGTTTCTGATAAACACACAAGATGTAGATCAGGCTTAATAGTTGCAAAAAAGATAATAATGTTGTCCAGCTTGTTCCTCATGCTCCTGGCGTTTACATGCATCAACGCTAGTCCACGACACCACGAAACCCTTTGTCAGAACTCCTATTGTCATAGTAATATTTACCGCTTTTCATAAGTGTCGAACAAGAGGGAATTTGTCATGTTGCGTCTAATAGTACCTATCGCCACTTGCCCAACCAGAGCTCACACGGCAACTTTGCCGACACCTTTGGCGTTTTTGCTTCTTTCGCTCCCTCCTTTTCCATCGTTCAAATTTCGAAGCTATAGTTACAGCAGCAATAGCAAGTACATATCTGCACAGATGAAAGCACTTTTATGGTAGTTCGAAAATTCGCTACCATAAGCCTATTAACACAATCACAAAACGCGTTCAGCCTCCTCCTCGATGCGCCGGAGCTAAGTCGGGCAGCCGCGGTTGGAGAAGGCATGCAGTCGCTCTTGTGCTTCTTGCACACCCAGCCGAAAGGATGCCTGTTGCAGTTTCTGTAGTGGTGGCTGTCGGAGCACCTGGAGCACTTTGAGTCTGATTAACTGTAGTAGTTCTCCAGTTGGCCGTAGAGTGAAAAATAATGCAGCGTGGAAGGAATCTGTTATCAAAAAAGCGACAGCCTGTCCACAAAATATTCAGCTAAGTTTCACCCGCTCTGCATTTTCAAGAACAAGTCACGTAACTTCTCTCGTAAAGCACAGTGTTATAAAATATATGTGAATGAGTCTAGTAAGATTTATGGTTAGGAGCCAGTGGTAACCATCAAGATAACCACCATGCATAACACTCATGGTTTTTATCATGCATAATAAAAACTACAATATAGATAGATATATATGACGTTTACTACTACTAGAACGATAATAAGCCATGACCGAGAATGCCAGTAAGCTATTTGTAACCCAGTGCAATGCGTAATAGTTTCTCTTTCAGTGGTTTCATAGAAATATTCCAACTCCTCTATGCTTCAATTCGTGTGCAACTTACTGCAAGCTTCGTCATTTTTTTGTTATCTTGGTGTATGGTGATGTGCCAAGCAGCGGTGTTATTCCTTCCAGAAAGGTAGCATCCGTTTCTCTTTTTGCATCTGGCTCGCCGATCACCCGTTAAAGCGCTTAAGGCTGCAGTCGAGTGTGGTACCGACATATTGATTTGCTATGCAGGCTTGGTTCAAGGGGATTAGGTGTTCCTGGCAAGTGTTGATTTCAAAAGACACATTTCTCATTCTGGGATTGCCAGCATCCTACGACTTCACCTGGTGGCTTCGAAGTATCTGGAAATACTCACTTAGAGAAAAAAACTTAAACATCGATGTACTCACTTAGAGAAAAAAATGTTTTGATTAGCAAACAAAATTTCTAAGCTAAGGACACATATTCATCATCCCGCTTTGGAAAGGTGGTCGCTGGCAGAGACGGTTTGAGGGATCGACTGGTAACGGAAAATCTTGACGGACGTCTACTGCGGGGATCATCCCTGTGTCCTCCGGGAATTTCTTCTTGTGACAGGAAACTGGCGAGGTGGCGTGCATAACACGGTCTCGCTGCTTGCACTGCGATCCTTGAACCCAGTATAGTCTTTACGTGTACCAGTGTTCATTTGCAGAGGCAACACATTTCGCAGAGGAGGGGTAAGAAACGCGATGAAACAATGGCTATCATAGTGGCGATCTTGTGCGAAGCTGGTTCAGTGTTATTTTGAGATATTTGGAGTATCTGGGCTGCACCACAGGAGCTTCAGACATGTTGAAGCTCCGTACAGCGTTATGACCTACATTAGTGTGCACTGCACTATCGGCTTTTCCAAACAGTGACTCCTCCATCATATACAGTGATGGTGCTCTGCGTCAACGTTTACTACATTCAACTTTATTCTAAAGTATAAGATTGGCCGGGTAATTAGAATTTTTCTTAGAAGGAATCAATTTTACTAGGACGCAAAAGCCGCTAAACCGCAGTTGCTAACTCTCCCCACCCCACGGTAGATGTTCGGAATAAAATAAAACTGCAAAGGAGGGGGACACTAGTAATAGGTAAAACGATGTAGTCGCTGTCCAAAACTGCTTGCCACGGTACCGAAGCGTCGTAAGTATTTGTTGCAGATAGGAAGCGAACATGTTCTGTGGAGTAGAGGTGGGTTGCGAGTTTGGAGTCGCAGCCGGACTGGTTACTGGGTTTAGACGGAGGATAGTGGTGTCCCATTTAATTAGTGCGGCGTTGTCAGTCTAGAACTCATGCCCGAGAATTATGTCATGGGGGCATGCATAGAAGACAGGGAACACGACAGTAGTATGATGCTGAGTAACCCCAACCAGAGGGGTGCACAGGACTTTAACGGCAGGCGTACGGCCATCGGCGACTCTGACGAAAGGAGTTCGCGCCGGCGTCAAAGCGTTATGGAGGCGCACCGTATATTGGTGCTTGGGACCGCGGAAGTGGCACCGGTATCCATTAGACCGCTCACACGGCCACCGCCAGGATCAACGCCAAGCAATTTGCGCTTTTTGACGCGGCTTTGAGTTGTGGCGAGGCGTTGTGACGTTGCAACGTGGCAACAAAAGGTATGAATTCACAAAAAGCATTCGCTCTAATAAACGGGGGTAAAAATGTTGGTAAGACACCTGCAATGTTCAGGAACAGCACGCACATAAACAACAGCAGTCATCTTCGTCTTCCTCCACCATCCTATTTATCCGCATATCCCAGTGAGCGAACATATACAGAGGGCACTGCGACCCATTCATTTTATAGTTAGCGTAGCGAGGAGCCAAAAGAACGAGCCCTTGACAATATAGCCGCGGAAAGAGTTTGTAGCTACTACCCGTGAAAATGCAAGCCGACGCCTTCGTTGGTGCAAGTTGGTGTCCTGGAACAGCCACAATTTTATGGGAGGTTCGTTCCTTAACTCTAATACCGTGGTTTTTTGTATCAATCGTTTCACATAAAGTAAGATAGTCATCCTGTGTAGAAAGTTTGAGCGGCAGTTTAGTGAACCTCGCGTCACTTTTTGGGCTGGTGATATTTCTACCTATAGTAGTAGTACAAATTTCTACCTATTTCTACTTATATTTCTACCTAGAGTATATAGTACAAATAATGTGGGGTGAGAATTCCGAAAATTGCAAAAAATTGAGGTAGGTACAATGTTACAGGAATCAAGAGACTATGTAAACAGAGCTGCCTAGGATACTGTAAACTGGTTAAAAGCATCTCATTTTAAATCTTGGTGAAACATGGAGAAAAGTACGAGTGAGCTAGATGAAACCCAATAAAGAAAAAGCTGCTAGTTTGACGGTCGGTAATTGAAAAAATATGTTAATTGCAACTTGTCATCTGGTACCTGTAACTATACGGAAGACTCTATGGGTCTGGACATTCGTTATTTCGAAGATTTTACCGCAAATTTGATAATTAGGTTAATTTCGGGTCTATCCCTAGGCTCAAAAATAGAAAAAACAAAAAGTGTATACAAAAGTGAAGCGGAAACGCAGCTTAACCATGCACATCAATTACGGCTTCGCTTGACTTGAGGCTGGATGAATGCTCTTTGCGTTAGTTTGGCGTGTTTGGTTTTGGCTGTACCATTTTGTTGCCGTGTTGCCGAGGAAATATTCAGTACCACTCCTTCAGTTTGATGGTCAATGATGCTTTCCTGCTAAGCACACTTGTAAATGCACTCTTTGCCGATGGGAATGCCGGCAAAGTGGCCGAAGTACGACAATACGGCCTTTGCCGCCAAAGTATTATTTCACGTCACATGAAAACCAGTCTCTTCCTACAAGAATTGATAAAAAATGCAATACTAACAGAAGTACTCTTAGTACATAGGCTAACAATGTAGAGCAAATGTTTCAGGCGATAAAAGGGGAGAAGTTCAGCACATTTGTAAGGACGTTGGTATTCTTCCACTTAACCGGGCGCACGCCGCCGACGTGACACTCTGGCGTAAGTCACAAGCGTTATTAAAATATGTGGGTTCATCCAACGCCCCATCGGGGAAGTAACGGAAGGAAGTCTTTGGACGCTTAAGCATTACAACTTGCGGAATGGTGACCTTCGTCACAATCGGCCTGAAAAATATACTTTAGTGGAAGCCAGTCCTCTGCCAGCATGCAAAACCAAACCTCACCGCTTCAGCTTTTAGGACCAACGTCCTACGTCACCAGGTGCTCTATTATCTTACGCAAAGAACCTCGGCTTGTCAAACCGCACGAAGGACCATATTTCTGACCAGCGTACCCCAGCGTGCGCCAGCGCCAACTGGAGCCAACAGCGCCGGCACTTCCTCTTCTGAAAATTACGGCAGGGGTGCGTGTGACGCCGCTTCAGCGACTATGGTCTATAAACCTTCCTTGTGCTCGATCATAACTTCGTAGCACTGAAACGCAAGCACCGAGCCTGCAAGCAGCAGGCATGTTCAGCAAATGCTGCAGTCAGGTTTATGTCATGTGGTCGGCCTGAGTCGCGTGGCAGGTACCCTAAACGTACATACGGTGTTCGGTGAGCGCGTAATTGCTCTCAGCAGTGGTTAGTGTATGGGTAGCAAAAGTGGAATGACGGAAAATGCCGCTTAGTGCCTGCAGAAGCGCTGCGCCCAGTCTATAGTTGATAACATCTCTCTGCAAAACGAAGGGCTTTTAAGGTCCACTATCTTTAACGCCACTCTTTCCTCGATTGCCATTTATTGTGCGTTAAAAGCTCGTTTTTTACCCTCCTCCCATTCAAATTTCACACATCTTTATGAGAAGCTGGTACAGCGGGCGCAACAGCTCTGCGAAAAGAAGGATGAGGTAGGGGCAAATGCTATTATTCTTAACAAGCGCTGCAAGCTCTTAACATAACGCTGGCACAAATATTCTGTGATTGCCTTATGTTGGGCACCATTAGGATGAAGATCTCCGTCAGCCACCAGAAAGTAGATTATGTAAAACCATATCATCGCCAGCGGCGCATTTTTAATTCCTGCGAAACCAGCGTTTATAATGAGGTCAAGGTTGCTCTAAGATGCACGAGATGCGCCCCAAAGATACGTGGGAAGACAACCGCGTCATTATATAGGCCAATAAATAAACTGTGCTTTGAAAACAAGGACGATCAATTTGTCCAATGATATCAGGGAGTTCTTCATCCACACGAGATTACACAAAATCTAAACTACCCCGCTAGCACAAAAAACGGTTTTGATAGCATCATCCGCGCGCATATTGATTTACAAAGACCACGTGAGCACTCCAGGAAAATTTCTGCTTGCACTGCCATTACGTAAATAAAGACTCTGCGGCTGAAAAAAAAGAAGACCGGCTGTCACAGTTACGTCATTGAAACGGCGGCCGCCCATGCTAAGGCACACGCTGCCATCCTGTTTTGTCGCCAACACGACCATCGACGCGACGCGCGGGCGCTCTACAACAGCCGCACGACCCCGGCATTCTGCTTCTCCTCGAGGGTGTCGTCCAGTTTCGCCTTCTTTGATATGCTGAGCGGTCGTGGAATTTCACTCCAAAGAAGGGAATCTCCGTTGTCAGTGCAATGTTGAAAGACGGTATACCGCCGAGGACTGTACATGAACATTGCAGCGAACGTCTCCAGCACATGACAGAAGCGCACTCGCTCACGGTCACTGCAATAACATTTTAAGTGCGAATGCACTTCTTAAGCGAGCCTGAATCGTCCGCCGCCGTAGTCCGCATAGCAACAGCTGCGGGTGCGCGCGCTCCTCGTCTTCCCTAGCAACGGGGGGAGATGGGTGCGCGCTGCCTGACCGTTGACATGGCACATACCCACGTGGGGGATTGGCCAGGAATCGGGCGTGAGAAGGGCTAATGCACCCGCTTAAAGGAGTACTGACACGAAATTTCAAAGCTGAGATCCGCTCTAGCAATCAAGTACAACGACAACACAAATGCGTGTCTGTGAATAAATGCATCTTTCTTTCTTTGTAGCTGTGTGTGTGTGTGATCTCTCTTTCGCGAACATTACCGAACCGCGCAAATTCAACTCGTGCATTCCCACTTTCACATTCTTGCCCTCGGGGAAATGCAGGGAATTTTTTTCATGCAATTGTCTGTTTTTCGGAGTAAAAGCTGATTCCTTTGCGATTATCGCGGACTTTGGAATGGTAAAAATATAGTTCTACACCACAAAACATATATACCAAAAAAGGTGCCAAATATGCATCATTACCGAATCTGTAATTACCTTGCGCCAAGTTTGCGCAAACTGTATGGCATCGTGTATCATGAAGGAACGGCTGGAATTCATAGGCACCGCTAAAGTAGGCAAATATGTGAATCACTGCCGATAGCTTCATGTTTGCAAGAAATGCGTTAGCGCAAAGCTCCATGCGATTGATGAGAAGCATCCTGAACCAAATGGGAATATGAGCTGAAATTTCCGCCACTTGTCACTGTACGCTCGATAGCGTAGAAAGACTGAATCAGCAATTATGGATGAACTGCCGCCCGTGCGAACCAATTAGGAACATCTGTTCCAAGGACATGAGCTGTGCCGGAGCTTCAAAATCGGAATCAGAGGCTAATAAAAGTGTTCTTGGCACCATCCAAATATGGAGGCCTCGACGGCGGGCTAGTTACAATCACCACTTCAAAGTTTATTCTTTCAACTCGATTACTATTTGCAATCTGGCCCTATTTATCCCAAAGGGAACACTCAGGGCGTGTGTGGCACGGATATCCACATTTCTAACTGCCGGCATTTTGACTTCTATCGGGCACGTATCCCCGCCCGAACTCCAGCCTTGACAGATAGAGGATAATGACCTTCGAAATTTAAGCATTTTTAGCAGATCTAGGATGGAATCCGCGCGGGGAGCGCTGAACATGCCATAAAAAAGGCGGTTTACCAAACGTGGGAACCCTGGTCCAAGACGCCTAGGGATATTCTCACCGTAGGTTGCACAATGTAATCGTCTTCCGCGCTCCAATTACATGTAGAGAAGGCCACAAGCAACGAGTGCGCGGGGGAATTCATTTCCCACCACTGTTTTACGCAGCTTTGGACTTCCCTTGAGCGAAGACTCAGTTGTGTCTCTACATGCCAACTATGGCTAGAGTGTGTCCCGTTCTGGCGCTGTGGTTACATAAACTACTGTTAAAATCAGGGCTTCCCCCTTGCCCAGGCTGACCCCGCTATCTCTTCTTGGCTCGAGGAATCACCTACGCATATGTAAGGTAGGGAGCGCTGGTGGCAACGTGACAAGATGTGCATAACAATCTCTGTGTCAAACTAACCCACGATAGCTTCTTTTAGGAGCTACCGGATAGCTGGAATGTATTCGACCAATAGATCATGCGGGTGCTATGTGCGTGGCTCCACCTCACAGCGGACGTGGTACTCGTAGTCGCGAGCCGGCGCTCCGCATAGGTGCGCGCCTTTAGGTTAGCTCTTGACGCCAACACAGCCTTTGAGCTACTGGACGCCCAAGCGCCAACACGAACTCTTCCGATACACAAGGCGCCGCCTTGTATACTTCGAGGGTGCACAGAAAGTAAGCCATAAACTTGCGGTCATCGTAGCCCGTAAATCACGGCAACCCAAGGTTCCCATGAAAAGATAGCATGCCTTGATTCTAAGCGGGATCCGCCCTAAGACCCATCAAACCGCTCCTAAAGTTCTTGCAAAGGTCCACAATTGGGCGTAGCGTGTCACGCGCCAATTATCCTCCGCATTCTTTGCAGGCTCTCGCAGTTCAACGAAGGTGCACCGACGGGCAGAGCACCAATCTCAGGCATGTCTGTGAGACGACATGTGCCAAGAAGGTGGAAAATCTAAAAATGAGATACACCACCAAGGAGAGTTTACCAAAATAAAACAAGCGTTGTCAAAAAACCTACGGGAAACAAAAAGAATATAAAATTCGCAACACAAAATACCTCGCTATAGCATAAAACCAAGAAGGCTTAGACCACTCTGGCCTTTCTAGGAAGAAAATCTGGCCCCACGTTCTGTGCTCCAAATATTGCACCAAAGACCTAGAACCCAGCCGCAGTTCCCAACAACAAGATTGAGCCCATGTATAGTACACCTTTGAGGTAGTCCTCATTAACAGTTATGATGTTTGCCAGGAATCATTCCGCCCTTGATCCGTCTCGCGCTGTGTACAATCCAATCCTAACACATTATAGTGTTCACATATTCCTTGTCTCTGGCAGCACGGTTTGTGGAGCGCTATCAAATGGGATTGCCCACACCGCAAAATAGTTTTTTAATAATTTTGGAAACGCAAATTTATAATCTGCTCGTTTTTGAGGCTACAGATGTTACTGCAAAACCTCTGCCTGACTAATTCCATAGAATAGTGCCGGGAACCTTGCATTGGATTGGTTTAATTATACTGTATTTTTTTCTGCCCGGCGGCGCCTTGCTGTGTTATATGTGTCCCAAATGAAGCGCATCTTTCATTCCTTATTTTTAGGCTGGACGGGTTATCAAATTCGAATGAGTGCGCTTCGCACTAAGGCCACTGGTCTGGAATTATCTTGTTCGATCATTGTTGTTCATGTTATTAAACGACTGCTCTAGGAGCACTAACGGCGAAATATAAAAGCCTGCAGAGCATACGCCGCGATTATTCGATTCCTCGAGACACACTTGCGCCCGTCATAGAGGTTCTTAGAGTATACACTAGAGAGGAATCTGGCGCTAGCGTCTATACGGCTCATGGCAAAGAACGTCTGTGTAGTGATGAACCGCCATTAGATCATGCGCACGCCTTAGTTTCGTCATTGGCTTGGATTAAAACGCTTTAGTTGCCGTCATTTCGAAAACAGTGCAACAAAAAACACAAAGAATGGTGTGTTATTACTAAGTGGAAAATAAAACAGGCTGTTTTAAGGGCAGAAAACAAGGAAGTGAAGCGTACTTTTGCAGGAACGTTAAGGCTATTATTCTGGATGCCAAGCTCGTGGTAACAATGTTAAAATTTGAAGGGAAAACTGATTAGAGGCCCTTATTTATTATTTTGCATTATTTCAAATATTAAGTTGTTAGAACAGTTTGGAAAGTTTGCGAGCGTGCCTATAAAAATGGCGCCTGCGTGGTCAACCGGTGCACGGACCGTAAGCTACAGTGTAACAAATCTTGTTATTGAGCGAGTTCGTTCATATTTGAAGGAGAATGGAACCGTGGCATTAAAAAGTCACCGACGAAGAGAAGAAAGGACATATAATGGTGATCGTATCTCTCCTATCTTGTCTTCGTCTTTTTGCCGAACTAGGTTTCGCTTCTTTTTTTCGTGAGCTAATACGTTCATGGGGGCATTTTACCAGCTCAATCATACGTCCTTCAACTGCGGCATGACCAACGCATGGTACGACTACACACTGCGTGCGGCTTGCCTTTTCACCGAACACGGCTAACAGAACAGGGAATATTTCGGCTGCCTCGTAGCTCGTAGACATGTTAATGCAAAGTGAAGAAAGCAAACCTAAAAACCGCCTAAGAATACAACTGCCATGCCAAGCCCAAGGCAAAAAGAGGGACTTACCATAACCCTCCACGACGACATTGCTTCTGAGGGGCAGTTTCCTCTCTAAAATACGTAATAGGAAACTGTAACTCGCACGTGACTGTGGACTGCTGCTTCACCGCCTCTATATTCTTTGAGTTGTTAGGTGAGCACAAGTTTGCTCCAATAAACTTCTTGTTTCTTCAAAAAAAGTGCGTCATCTTTGCCGTCGTGACATCTGGTGGACGTACGGGGTACGCACTCAATATGCTCCCTACGCTTTCTGGAAGCCGACAAGCTAACCCAAGACTAGCCAGCCGCGGACTTCAAGGTTTACCAGGCTAGTTCAGCATTCCATCAGAAAGAACCAAGAGAAAGACCGCTGCAAACGACACCTTGGTGCGAGAAGCCACTCCACCCATCGTCTTGCCAGAGCCTTGGGAACCACAATCGTTCTGAGGATTACGTGCGGAAGACTGTAAGGACTGGTTGGAGAAAGTATAGGGCGTCGGTGTTTTGAAAAGGTTGTATGACAAAGAAAAATTCCACCCTGTTTTCTTTTATTTAAAATATACAACCCGAAAGTGATTTATGAACCATGAAAGCTCCTAAACTGTCTACACTCTCTTTGAAAGCGAGTTGCGGAAAACATTCGCCACTGGTGTGCAGAAAAAACGAGCTGCACTTTTTTTGGAAACGTGCATGCAACCCTATAATGAACGGGTTGTGATCTTTGTTTACGAAATCGAAATGCTCTTTCTGATGCGAGAAGCGAAACAAGAACTCTTTGCTTGCCTCGCCCGGAACCACCCCTAAAACGGTGTCCAAATTCACGTCTGATGCTATCGCATTAGGAAAGACGCTAGAAATTAGTACAAGGAAGTACATCCACCGCGTCAATGCGCTTGTTTCGGAGGCGATTAGTGTTGGGGCTATTAGCTAAGATACAATACGAAAAATAATTGGAGAATTCATCAGCGCTGAGCTTCGGACACTATTTACAACGACGCCGCAACCTCAAGTTGCTATCATGACTGACGTCATCCCAGAAGTGGTGCAACAGGCACTTCAGACTTCTACACTATCCGAGTAACCTCGCGAGCCACAAGATAAGATCGACTCCGCCGCTGTTCGTCGACCCCGCCTTGATACAACCCGTCTTCAAGATGCCCCGCCGTACCACCGTCCACTGTCGCCCGCCCGACCGCCTGTAGTGCAATACCAGACGCCAAGGAAGAGAGACATGTGGCAAACTCCAGGTCCATTCCAGGTCCACTGCGGATAGGCCATTCACATCTACTATCGCTGCCCATCCAAAAAAAGGGGCTTCATGGTTTCTCCGTAACGCCCCCCACCTTCTCCCTGGCCAACGACCAGGTGATATCGGCGAGTAGCTATACCAAACCAGCCATTAAACCGATCGCCATTGCCCTACCCGTACCAGTACCGAACCGCCGTAGCAATGCTGAATTCACACGTGGAAGATCCTCCAGCCCACGCTGGGAAACTAAAACCAGTACCTTCTGGAGTTGAAGTTGCACAATGGAGGAAAACCGAAAGCTCTGCAACGACGCCAGAACGCACCGAACACCGTGATTCATGGCATGCTCTCACCACGACTACCCGACCTAACCCTGACGTGACTCACGGACAGGACGACCGCCATAAGGGGCGATGCATACCCGACATGACCGACCCTGCCGCGTAGTAGATGACGACAACGAAGCCGCACAGTGCCCAACCGTCAAGACGCACAAGCGGAGATGCGACGCCCCGACACAACCAGATCTCGAGGAAGGCTGCGTCCGACGTGAAGGTGTCCATCGACGGTTTTGATGCAGTAGCCGCTATAGATATTCGAGCCGGCTACTTAGTAGTTTTCGGATCATTCTCGTCTAAGGTAAAGAAAGTTAGAACCTGAATGGACGGTCCGCACATAAGCATAGCAGCAGACCATCTCGTAAGACCAATTGGATTGTGCGTATCCCGCGTCGCAGTAGATGGTACCACGAATCGGGCTGCTTCATCATATTCCCTAACCGCTTCCGCGACGTGATTCTCGGAATGCACTGTTTGAAGAAAATGGTGGAATGACCGAACTGCAGACCAAGTCGGTAACGTTTTCCTCCGATCACTCCATGTCTCCTAAAATGAACCCCGAACATGGCGCTGCTGCAGGAATCACCGATGGCCTCGCCATTTTGCCAGCCAGCGCAAGCTTGATCACCGTTTACTGTGAGTATGCTGCCCTTGACATTGATGCTTTTGTAGAGGGTGACCAAAGTTTGCTTCTCTACCATGGTATCTTAGTTACAAGAGGAGTTGCGCGCTTTAAGCAACAGAAATCTCACGTATTTGGCCACTAATTTCACCGAGGAGTACCAACATATAAACCAGGGCACTGCAATGGCGATCCTCGAAGAAATACAAGAAGCAGGTGACGTGATTTCGGTCGCGACTTTAAACGCGCACCCGAAGATGCACTTGAGCGCCCTCATCTCATCTACGTTAACCCGGCGGTTAACGTAGATGGAATAAAAATTGGAATGGATTATTTGCCTTGCTTTGTCGCTACAGCGCGTGTTTTTCGACGAAATCAAAATAACGTCACACACCGCTAGCAAACCACCGAATTTTTTTGAAGGTGCAGTCCGACCTACCCGACAGTGAACGTACAGCGTGTATTCACACGAGCGGGAATCCACCCGGTCAAATCTCGACGACATACTTAGCGACGACATTATACAGCCGTCAAAAATCTCCTGAGCTGCGCTGGTCGTACCCGTTAGGAAAAACAGATGGCACATTCGGGTTCTGCGTTGACGACTGGCGACTGAACAAAATAACTAGAAAGGACGTGAACCCCTTGCCACGAATTGATGACGGTCTTGGCCACCTTTGCCGCGCAAAGTACTTCTATTCGCTGGATTTGAAGATAGGCTACTGGCAAATTGAAGGGGATGAGAGAGACTGAGAGAAGACTGCATTCATAACCCCGGACCGCCTATACTAGTTCAAGGGGATGCTTTTCGGGGTATGTACGGCACCAGCAACGTTTCTAAAAGTCATGGGCACTATGGTAGCTTGCCTCAAGTTGTACACCTGCCTCGTATACCTCGGTGACGTTGGGGCATTTACCCGGACTTCCGACGAACACTTTCCAAGGCTTGAGACTACACTCGAGGCCATTCATACACGTCGCATTGTCGCAAACTTCGCAAGCAGAGTAGATACACTCACGTGCTTGACTAATGATACCGCCCCTTTCAGCTGGAAAAGTACCCAAAAGGAAGTATTCTGTGAACTGAAACAACGCCTGCAAAGCGCCTGTGTGCTTGCTCGTTTCCACAAATACGTTAAGTCATAAATGCATATAGACTTCGGTGATATAGGCTTGGTGGACGTGCTCGTCCAAAACCAAACTGGTTACGAAAAAGTAATCGCGTATGCCTGGCGTGGTCTCTCAATAGAACAAAAAAGTACTCAGCCTCCGAGAGAGAGTACCTCGCTAATACATAGGCCATATTAATGTTTCGCCTATACGTGTATGGCAGACAGTTCAAGGTTTTTACACACCACCACGGCCTGTGTTGGCTCGCGAATTTGAAGTACTCCGCTTGCTGTCTCGGGAGGTGGAGCTTGCTCCAACAAGAATTCCACTTTTCAATAATCTATAAAGCTAGCAGGAAACCTCTTACACCAACTGGCTGTCTCGCGCCCTTTGGGCATAACACCACAACATTCCTACAAAGCCAGCGCAATTTTCGGAGTAGTGAAGATAAGCCACCTATCCGCCCAGCAGCGTCAAGATTCCAAGTTACGCCTCATGATCGACTATCTCGAAGGACGCAACATCAGTGTGCAAAGGCTCTTGAAACGCAACTTACCTGCATTCAGGTTAAAATTGTGTTCTCTAGAAGAAACCTTTCTATAGTGGAACGTGATTACATGATCTTGTTGTCATCCCGAATACCTATTTGAAAGAAGGAAGGATGGAAGTAAGACTTTGTTGAATGCTGGCAACAGACACTCTGTACACTGAGCCAGCACACAGCCACTCGTCGATCCTGACGTGACCACTACTGGGACCACCCCTTCGGAATGCGCTCCCTGGTAGAAGGCCGCTGCCACGTAAGGGAGGGCGTAGCTCCGCTGCTTTCGCTCCGGTGGTGCTTTTAGAGGTCCTCCAAAACCTGCTGAAGCGCGGATAGTTGGGTGTCCTTGTCATAACAGTGCACTGCTTTTTTGATACGGCGGTAGGTCTGTCCTGGTTGCCACTTTGTTCTGTCGCACTTCACACTGTAACAGAAAATGTGGGGTAGGGGCCCTAGAATTGTCACGCAACAGGCGGCGAAGAATCGGAAGGACAATCTGGTGTCCAAGCTACACCTGTGTAGTTGGAGAAGGGTACAACACATGCAGACAAGACCATTTCGAATTTTGCTAGCCGCGGGAAGAACATGCCACGCAGGCGTTTGCCCCCATTACCAAAAGGGGACATCAAAAAAATTATGCGACCAGCTAGAGGGCTGCCCATTAACGAGCACAGTATTGTAGAAATCTCCAAGAAGATTGCCGAAGCCTGCAAGGGTGGCAGACAACTACTGAACAGGTATGTGGTCTGACATAGAAATGGTTCGAATATCTTGATTGTGAGCACGCCCGACACAGATGCTGCCAATCAGTTGAGGAAGATCACAAAAAATCACCCTTCCAGGGGTCAGCCATGATATAACAACCTATATGGCTTTCTCTGAAGAGGAAGTGGGGGGTGTTGTGCATGGTTTTCTGGCCCGCACCACACCACACGATTTAATGGACAGACTAAGGATCCCGACAAAAAATTCTATGATCATCCAAGCAAGGCTGCTTGGTAAATCCAAAACCGCCTTGATTGTATTCGAAGGCAACACTGTCCTGAAGGTGCTCTACTGCTACGGAGGAGAGATGCCTTGCTTTCTCTACCAGTCCACCAGACAAGTGTGCCAAGTGTGCATGATGCCCAGGCACCGTTCTGATGTCTGCCCGACCCCTAGCGTCAAGACATGCCATCAGTGTTTGACAGAGACTCCAGTGGAGGGACACAAGTGTCCAGTGAAGTGTAACTTTTGCAGGGAAGCCCACTTTACGGGGCTCGTGAGTGCGCGATAAAACTGAGAGGTGCAGTGAACCAAACTAGAATCAAAGAAAATTCAGAAAAGACCTCGAAAATGACAAATCCAAAAAAACAACTTTGGTTCAGCTCCGAATGGCCACGCTTGGAGAAACGAAGCAAAAGCCTGTATTCATCAAAGTCTACAGTGAAGAACCAAACACCGGAGCACAACCCGAGGCTCATCATCCGAACCAACGAGAAGTAGGTCAAGAAGAAGAAACTCAGGCCGGAAAGACCATCGAAAGAGTATCAGGTGAGCTAGCTCAATGTAGCTGCCTCCCTAGCTGATACCAATACTAAAGTCGAGAGTATCACATCTAAGCATGAAGAGATGATAGGACAGCTGAAAAACCAAGTTGCAAGCCAAAATGATGAGATAGCAGAACTCAAAAAACAAGTACTGAACCTTCCAAGACCGTTAGCCAGACGTAAATAAAAAAACGACGACCAGCAGCATACGTAACATTTCATCCCAACCACCCCCATTGCCCCAGCACCCAGTTCCAGAAGGGCTGCTGCAGGATCCAAACGGCATAGGGCTCTGCCTGATAGAAATAATGGAGTTAATAAACAGCAGATACGATGCTCTCCAAAAGCAGGTCGATGAAATCAAAGCGAAAGGCTTCGAAATTTAAAGAAAGCTACCAATGCCGGAAATTATAAGAAAAGAAAAACAACAAATACTACAATTCAGCGAGGATAAAGATGAACTTTTCAGCGAAAATGAATAGGAAAAAACAGCATAGGAAAAACTAGAGATCTGGCAGTAGAACTGCCGGAACTTCCAAAAGAAAAGACACAGTCTAAGACAGTACATTGATCAACCCCATACAAAACCAGACGTTATATGTCTTCAGGAGGCAGGCCCAAACGTACCGCTTCTCGGATACCTGGTCACCATCGATAATGACAATTCTCGCATAGCTACCCTGATAAACAAAGACCTCATCGCAATTGAGCACAAGAGAAATCCCACAGGAATGGAAACACGCCGAAATAATAGCGATCCCCAAGCGAGGGAAGAAATAAGGAATTGAAGCACTTAGACCAATCTCACTGACATCATGCTTGGGGAAGGTCTATGAAAGAATAACATTAGGGAGGCTACAGAACTACCTGGAAGACAACGACCTCTTACCCCACACCATGGTAGGATTCAGAGAAGGCTATCAACGCAAGGTAGCGGCCTGCTCCTGAAAGAAGAGGCACTCACACCAACATTCCCAAAGAAAGTGAACACATATTCTTTACCCTGGACTGAAAAGGGGCTTTTGATAATGTGCCACACTACGCAATTCTAAAAGAGCTCAATAACCTCCATTGCGGAAAGAGAATTTACAACAATGTAAAAGCTTTTCCATAAGACAGAACTGCAAGCATAAGACTAGAGGAAGTCAGATCCAAAAGGTTCAAAATGCCCAACAAAGGAACACCTCAAGGATCTAAATATTCGCCTTTACCCTTCAATGTAGCGATGATAATGCTAGCAAAAAACTCCACGAAATAACAAACATTAGCCACACGCAATAAGCGGATGTTTTAACCATAAGGACAACCAAAGGCTCATTGGCCCAAAAGGAAGAAGCACTTCAAGAGGCGGCGAACTGCGTAGAATCTCTCGCGAAGGACAGCGGCCTCCGGTGTGCTCCAGAGATGTCAGAAATAATCAGGGTCTATAACAGCAGATACGAAAACCCGGGAGACCTAAATGTCATTCTGGAAGGAAAAAAAAATCAAAGAAGTCTTAGTAATCAGGATACTCGGACTCCAGATATAGAGCCACCTCAAGGCCAACTACACTATACAGATGCTCAAGAAGACCACACAGCAAATAACACGATTAATCAGAAAAATCACAAGAAAGAAAACAGGAATGATACAAGAAGACACTCTCCGTCTGGGACAAGCACTGGTGGTTAGCAGAGTGGCGTACAGCCTATCATATCACCGGCTAAACAAACAAGAGAACGATCAAATAGAAACGATATTAAACAGATGTTGTAAAACCGCAATCGGACTTCCTCAATGCACGGCCACGAGTAAGGTACAAAAGCTGGGCATAAAAAAACTCCTTTTAAGAGATCAAAGAAGCCACACTGATTGCTTAAAAACAAAGGCTGCAAGTCACTAGAACAGGCCGAGCCATACTCGAATGAGTAGGGACGCCCGCTGACAAAATCAACATCACAAGTAAAGTCGACCTTGACAAAGGCATACGCAGAAAATTATTTATATCACTAATACCAAGACACATGGACAAGACAGCCCACCAAGAAAGAAGAAAAGCAAGTATAGCATATCTAGAAAAAAACTTCAAGGGGAACCCAACACAGTCTACACCGATGCAGCAATGTACAAAAAATCAAAGATGCGGTGACGGCTGTCATAGATTCTGACCACAACCTAAGAGACTGCTTGACCATTAAGAACATAAATCCCAAGGAAGCGGAGGCCGGAGCAGTAGCCCTTGCTTTTGCTCACGGAGAAAGACAACAGAAGAGCCTGCTCATAATTACGTACTCCAAGCAAGCCTGCTACGACTTCGTTGAAGGAAGAATACCACGGGTGGCAGCAAACATACTGAACAAGGTTAAGGGAAGACCCCATGGCACGCAGAGACTGACTTGGAACGCTGGTCACGAGGGATTGGCGGAAACGAAGCGGCTAACACCACTGACCGAGAATTGACTAACCAGGCGGGTGACAGCACGGCACTTTTCACCCCACTTCCCAACGCCTATGGGGAAAGACTGCAAGCACTCACGATATCCAGGGCACTCTAACCCTCCCTCACAAAAGCTAAACGCAATGGAAGCCACCGCCTGGAGAATGATTCAAACAAATACTTATCCAAACCTCCACAGGTATAGCCTTATTTACCTAAGAAAATACCGACCACAATGTCCATCCTGCGGCAGCACTCCTACACTATACCACGTCACCTGGGAGTGCAACAGCAATTCGCGTGAAGACACAACATCAGAGAAAAAACGTGAGCTATTGGAGGCAACCCTGGCGAGCTCGAGCCTGGAAGACCAGCTTTATCTAGCCGACCAGGTCCGGGAGAAGACCAGACTCAGTGGAGTCCTGGACTAGGGACCCCACCCATCAGCGACACCAAAAGACTTGTTTTTCAATAAAAGTTTGTTCCTCATCCTGTCACGCAACACGCACGTTGGCCCATATGGAGTTCTTGGTGACTGTGTTTCATGACGACCGGGGTCATCAGTGAATTCATCTACAGATATCTGAACCTAGACGCTTCCTCCCTGGTTATCTCTGGGTGCCGCGGTGCCAGCACCCTTTGCTGTTTCTATATTTGGTGATACCTTAAAATGTATCTTACCTGTCCTTCGTTTCCATCCACCACACTGCAGAGTGGTTCAATGCTGCAACGCGGCCAGCTAATCCTCACGCGACTGCGTTTGCCGTCTCGTTGTGGTTGTTAGCGAGTTCCGATACCTCGTTCTCTGCGTTGGTGGGGAACCACTTGATTGTCATCTTCCGTCCATCGATGTTCACCCGCTCGAGCACACGCACTGCTTCACAGCACAGCAATCCCTTGGGCGAAAATACGCACCCCCGTGTTTGAGTCGCTAAGCGCCATCGTCGTCTCTGGCTGTCCGATGGCTAAGGCGATGGTCAGCTTTTCCGCTCCCTGCGCGTCTCTCAGAATGATGGTCGCGGCGTTCACCGTGACTCCCCTCTTTACGCCTACCAGCACCGCCTCGAAGCCCCGGTGGTCACCGTACTTCCAGGCATCGACGGGTCTTTGGCCCACAACGTTCAGGTGCTGTTCCAACACAGCCTTCGCTCAGGCCACACTCGTGTCCGCGTTGTGGGTCGGATCCATGGTCTGGGTAGCGGTTACACTCGGAGGGCGTTTCGAACTGCTGCCTGGACGTCGCTTTCTTCCTGCTTGCTGAGGCTCTGCGGCGAAAGTTTGGAAGCGTGCCACGATGACCACCTTCCGGATATCTGGACACAGCACGCAGTATGGTAATATTGGAGGCGACTACTGCCCGCCCCGCCCTGCAGCCAATGTGTTTGCAGCTGTTGTTCGCAGCTACGTTCGCAGCTGCCGTTACTGGCAGCAATAAAAAACGTCGGTGACGAGACTCGTCTGACTTCAGCAGCCTATAGCCATCCAATTAAAGTTCTTTATGATTGAATGGATTTCCTAGGCCCGTTTCGGACATCACGGTCCGAGAACAAGTCGATTGTCGTAGCGAGGGACTACCAGGCGCACTACGCATCGACCGCCGCTCTTCTCAGGGAGACTGCAAATAGAGTGGTGAAGTTCATCTCATAAATTAGGTTGTGCTGCGACGTGGATCCCTTGAAGTCCTAATTAGTGACAGGAACGCCTTTGCTTTGGAGGTTATGAAAGTAGTGTTGTGCTACAGCACATGGATAATCGAAGTTCAATGGCGTACCACCCCCAAACGAACGGATAATGGAACGTCAGAACAAAATAATCGCGGATATCCTTTCTATGTTCGTCGACGCTGAACATAAGATTTGGGGTGATGTCCTCCGTAATGACCTGTTTGCGTACAACCATCCAGGAAACTACGCACATATGACACCAATCGAGCTTGTCTACAGAATACGGTCCCCAATTTGCTAGATTCCTGTTTCCGCATGCAAAAAAGACGACCTCAACGCCGACGTCCAAGGCTACCTTCAATATGCGGAGGAAGCCCGCCAGCTCGCTCGAGTTCGTATGACGGACCAGCAGCTGGTGGATGCCGGACGCTACAACCACCGACACCAAGACGGCGATTACCAAGCTGGGGATACTGCGTTGGTTTGTACTCCCATTCGACGATGCGTTCTCCATGAGGAGGCTGTGCGACGTTATTTACGACTCAAGGATATTCTAGGACGTGTTGGCTAACTCACTTATGCAGTGACCCTCCGGTGGTGATTCCGGCACATCACGACAATGCACGCGATTTGATGTCGCCCAAGTGGTTCGCCTCAAACCTTAGTCCGCAAAATGTTAAACGTTTTTGTTGTTGTTTGTAAAGACTACCGTTTATTTCAGCATGGGGTCGATGCCCTCTTAGAGGTGGTAAGTGCGCGAAATATGCATTAGTTTTGTTATTATAGTTTGCTTTTACTGCCCGCCTTCACCAGGCCATGTTATCTTTCTCCCAAGCCAAGCTCAGGTTACATTCTTTACTTTTCGGCGCATGGGTGATCTCATTCCGATAAGGAGAGCGTTTCACACTAACGTGACTAGCCTGGAGTAACGTTGTTTGATCTACAATGTTGTGCGTGTAAATCGACGTTTCGAGAAGCAATTGCGGCGAAAGATAAAGCCTTCAGAGCAGACGCCGCTGTTTTCGATTCAACGAAACTCACCTTCGCATGTCAGTGTTGAGTGGTGCTTCGCCGCCTGTGCATTCTTTGAGTTAGGGGAGCACAACTTCACTCGAATAAACTTCCTGTTCCTTCAAAACTGCATCAGTAAGATAAAAAACTTTTGATTCACCTTTGGAGTTAATCTTTGGTTTCGTGACACTATGACTGAATATATTGTCGGAAGTTAATTGATACATATAAAGTATTCATTATATATATTGTGTAGCGAAGAACCTGAACATTAGAAAATGGACACTTTCAAAGTGGCTATGTCCTGTCATAACAAAGTAGTTGGCAGAAAATTTTCCGAGAAGGCTATGTGCCATGCAGCGGTTTCGGAAGAAGACGAAGTGTGTGGTCGCACAGCTCGAAACTCGGCCCCAGTTTGCTACGTCCGCTCGAACTATGCCTGACTTGACGACATGACCATTGGCAGTTGTCAATATAAACGTCACCACTTTTTTGGTTTAGGTTACAGAATCGCGATCCCCATAAGGCCTGACAGCCTGGAATTGCGCAGCAGAAGGCTCCCGGTCACCGACGACATGCCGCCTACACTCCAGCAGCCCATCGTATGTTCCGGTATGCTCCGGAAACGAGACCCGCCCTTCTTTAACGGCACTGATGGCCGCGCTGTGAAAGACTGGCTTGCAATCGTCGAACGGGTGAGCACACAAAATAAATGGGATGACACGATAAAGTTTATTAACTTCGGCTTCTATTTTACGGTACTGGCTGAGACGTGGTTTAACAATAACAGATCTACCTTCACTAATTGGCCAGACTTCACAGCTGAATTTACGAACGTTTGCGGCCGACTGGCAGTTCTCAAACTGCAGGCCGAGCAGCAGCTGCGTGAGCGAGCGCAGCAGGCCGGTGAAACATTTACGAGCTACATAGAGAACGTCGTTGACCTCTGAAGGCGTGCAAACCTAGCCATTACCGAAAACGATAAAATCAAACACATTGTCAAGGGCATTGAGGATGATGCTTTTTAAATGCTGCTGAGCAAAACCCGCAGACTAGTAGCGAAGTCGTGTCAGAGCTATGACGAGCTCCGCAGGCAGCCCATTTTCACCCGCCAACATTCTTCGCTTGAAGAACCGCAACGTGGGTCGCTGTCGGCATTGGCTGCTTCTCCTGACCTCCCGGCTCTTCTACCTCATATCGAGCAGTTCGTGAGAGAATAGATTTTGCGTCGGCTGTCCCTGCTTCCCTGCGCTCCACAGCCCCCTTCCACGTTTCCTCCGTCTGTCCAACGGGTGATCCGAGAGCGTGTTGCCGAGACGATCTCTTCTGTACGCCAGCCGTAAGTTGCACAGGCGTCCATTCTTTCACCAGTCCCCGCGCAGGTCGCCCCTCCTGTCATGTCGCCTGTTGAACCATACGTCGAAGCCCCGCTCACCTACGATTCCGTCGTCGCAAGACCGCCGCTAGCACCCATCCCTTCCTTTGTATGCCCCGCGGAGCAGCCAGCAGCGCCATATCCTTGTTTGGTGCCTCGGACCCCTAATCCATGGCCCACCAACGACAACCTCCTAACCTGCTTCGCTTGTGGACTTCCGGGACATGTGGCACGTTCATTTCGCCGTTGACCCCAACCTCCCGTTGACGCCTACGAGTTCCCAGCCTATGGATTTCCACCACTTTTCTCTCGGAACCTCCACTTAGTACTCTGCTGACCAGTCGACATCGACGGCTTCAAGCCGCCGTTTCTTTTCTCCGCGTCGCCGCACCGTTTCACCGATGCGCCCACGTGCCATCCTCGCAGCTGAGGGAAACTAGCGGCCGCAGTTCCGGAGGCAACAACTGCGCCCACGTCGAACTGCTCAAGTCCTTCGTTTTCGCCTAAAAATGTGATTGACGTTATCGGAGACTTTGTTTCCGCATTCGCTCTTATCGATTCTGGTGCCGCTGTGTCTGCAATACGTGAAAGTCTTTGTCGTTCCTTGAGGAAAGTCACCACTCGGCTTTCTTGCCTCACCCTCCGTACCGCAAATGCTTACTGCGTGAAACCATTGACCATGTGCACCACCCGAGTTGCAATGAAGGAAAGCGTCTATATCATCCAGTTCATTCTTTTGGCCTCCTCTTCACACGATATCATCCTCGGTTGGGGCTTTTTGTCACGACATCAGGCTATCAGTCGGTGTGCCAGCGCTGAGGTTGAACTTTTCCCGTTTGATGACACCGCTATCCCAGCAGGTACCGCCAAATTGATTGCCACCGATGATACCGAAATTCCGCTCGGCACCTCAGTGCTGGTTTCCGTGTCTTGTGACGGTCTGTCGGACGCCACTGTTTTTGTTACGCTGTCGACACTCTTCAGTGCCCGGAAATGTTCGCCGCTACCTGTCGAGGTCATTGAAATTCGCTATGGTCTCGGTACCATCCTCGTTTCAAACCCGTCGTCATGCACCGCCACATTGGTTCGAAGTGAATGTCTTGGCCACGTCGAGCCAGTTGACGATCATCGCATCGTCGACGTATCCGAGAACGCTGCATCACTGCACCTCACCGCGCTTGGGCCTATTGTGAACTGTGACTCCGATGTCTTTTTGCGTTCCCTTGACGATGCTTTAGCTCCTGCACAACGAGACGAGCTTTGGCCCTTCTACATCGCTTCCGAGCCTTTTTCGATGCCCAACGCATGCAATTAGGCCTGGCACCCAGTGTTTGGTACCATATTGATACCGGTTCCAACGCACCCCTAAAACAGCGGCCATACCGTGTGTCGCCCACTGAGCGCCATGTCATTGATGAGAACGCAGCATATACGCTCAAGCGCGACGTTGTACGCCCTTCGACAAGCCCCGGGGCCTCTCCCGCAGTACTTGTGACGAAAAAAGGTGGCTCAATTTGCTTCTGCGTGGACAACGGGTGACTCAGCAAGGTCATGCGGAAAGACGTCTATCCACTTCCTCGCATATATGACGCCCTAGATTGCTTGAAAGGAGCCGAGTTCTTCTCTTCTTTGGTATTACGGTCCGGCTATTGGCAAGTTCCTATGGCAGTAGCGGATCGTCTCAAAACAGCCTTTGTCACACCTGACGGGCTGTACGAGTTCAACGTCATACCCTTGGGGCTTTGCAATGCGCCAGCCACCTTCAAAAGGATGATGGATAACATATTGCGCGGCCTGAAATGAAAGCCATGCTTGTGTTACTTAGATGACATAGCCGTGTTTTCCCCGATTTTGCGACGCCTCTCGCCCGCCTCGAGCAAGTGTTAACGTGCCTTGCCACAGCCGGCCTGCAGTTAAACTTGAAGAAATGCCGCTTTGCAGCTCGAAAACTCACTATTCTAGGCGAGGTGTTGTCAAAAGACGGTGTCCTTTCTGACCCAGCAAAACTTCGCGTCGTGGTGGAATTTCCCAAGCCGACGACAATGAAACCACTTCGCAGCTTTATTGGATTATGCTCTTACTTCCGGCGCTTTGTCCGCAATTTCACAACCATCATTGCGCCTTTGACGAAGCTCCTTGGTGGTAACAACAAGATCGGTGATTTGCCAACCGCCTGCGAGACCGCCTTCAATATGTTGCGCCGCCTTCTTGTTTCCCCACCGGTACTGCAGTATTTTGACCCAAGCGCTCCCACAGAAATCCATACCGATGCCAGCGGTGTGGGCCTGGGCACAGTACTCGCACAACGCAAGACCAGATTCGAGGGGTACGCCGTCGCGTACGCCAGCTGTACCGTTACAAAAGCCGAAGTCTAGTACTCCGCGACCGAAAAGGAATGCTTAGCGATCGTTTCGGGTATTACGAAATTTCGCCCGTATCTCGACAGGCACCCATTCGACGTGGTGACGCACTACAACGACCTTTGTTGGCGCTCGTCGCTAAATGATCCGTCCGGCCGCTTCGGTCGATCTGCCCTACGGCTGCAGGGGAATGACATACGAGTTGTATACCAGTCCGGCCGAAAGCACACAGACGCAGACGCCCTTTTCTAGGTCTCCTCTACCATGCGATGCTGAAGATTTATCTTCTGAGGAGCGCCCTCTGGCCGCCCTTGATATCACCGACATGGCTGCTGGACATGGCCACTGCCCATTTCCCTGTCTGTGACAAACTCCTGTACGACCGAAACTATTCGTCCTAAGGTCGCAAATGGCTCCTGGTCATCTCTCGTCATTTACGCGTGCACATCTGTTTTTCGTTCCACGGTGACGCGCAGTGTGCCCACGGGTGTGTTCTGAAGACATACCGAAGATTTCGCCTTCGCTTTTACTGGCGAGACATGTACACCATCGTCACAAAATATGTTCGTTCTTGCACAGACTTCTAGCGCCATAAGTTCCCCCCGCGATCAACAACCAGCTAACTCCAGCCTCTGCCGTGCCCTGCCCGCCCCTTCGATTGAGTGGGCATCGACCTCTACGGGCCGTTGCCGTGCACATCCAGAGAGCACCGCTGGAGTATTATTGCTGTAGATCATCTCACGCGATACGCTGAGACAGCAGCCCTTTCAGCAGCCGCAGCCCGGGACGTGACGTCCTTCCGCCTCCGTCGTTTCATCCTTCGACACGGAACGCCTCGAGAACGGCTGAGCGATAGAGGTGGCTTATTTTTACTGGAAGTTATCAAAGCCCTCTTCGCCGAGTGTAACGTCGTTCACCGAACTACCTCACCGTACCATCCGCAAACCAACGGCCTAACCGAACGATTCAACCGCACTCTGGGAGACATGCTGTCTATGTATATTTCGTTAGACCATTCAAACTGGGGTCAGGTCCTTCTGTTCATCACGTACGCGTACAATGCCGCGATGCAGTCAACTACCGGATTTTCACCGTTCTTCCTCCTCTATGGACGGGAGCCGACCTGCCCACTGGACACGGTAATTCTATACCGCAATGATCCCTCCGAGTGCACACCGATTTCCCAGATTTCGCAGTTTGCTGAGGAATGCCGCCAGCTCGCTCGCTCCTTCACTTCTGAACGCCAGCAGCTAAAGAAATCTCAAAATGACGCGGCCACCGCAACACGCGATTTCTCTCCCGGCTCATTTGTTTGGCTTTGGGTGCCATGTTCCACTCCAGGTCTCTCTCCGAAGCTTACATCGAAATTCCACGGCCCTTACCGTGTTATCAAAAGCACTTCGCCAGTGAATTATATCGTCGAACCAGTTATGCCCTCATCGGATCTTCGGCGCCGCGGCCGTGAGACT
This sequence comes from Haemaphysalis longicornis, assembly GCF_048455015.1. Lineage (NCBI taxonomy): Eukaryota > Metazoa > Arthropoda > Arachnida > Ixodida > Ixodidae > Haemaphysalis > Haemaphysalis longicornis. Next base: position 45,855,602 of record NW_027526214.1, read on the forward strand.
GTGCATGTTCAGCGACTCAAGCCCTACTATGATCCACTGCTTCCGTCGTACCCATGAATGGCCAGGATGGCTCCCTCTTCTCACCGGGGCTGATTGTAGCGAAGAACCTGAACATCACAAATGGAAAACTTTCCCAGTGGCTATGTCCTATCATAATATAGCAGTTGGTGGACAATTGTCCGCGAAGGTTATGTGCCATGCAGCGCTTTCGCAAGGATAAGAAGTGTGTGCTCGCACTGCTCGAACCTCGGCCGCAGTTTGCTAGGTCCGCTCGGACTATTCCTGACTTGACGACGTGACAATTTGCAGGTGTCAATAAACGTCACCACAATTGATATACGTGGTAATATTTTCACATATTCATTAAAATTGAGCGTATATAGATTGACTGAATGTGGATGAGCGTAAGTGTGTACGTGAATGGGCTATGTGGGTACTGTATAAATAACCTTCTATTTTAGTCTCCTTGGCACACTGGAACAAAATTGTGAAGGGCCACAACGGTAAACAAGAGATGACGCAAAATAGTAGGTGTAGCATTTACACGACTTGCCCCCTGTAATGTCTTGAGAAGCTAATGTATAAGATACGCAAATGCGAAGTTTTCTATCTTACCTTAACAGTCTGAAATAAAACAGTTTATTAATAATTTTTCAGCATTGTTTACAATCCGCATGAAGCCTAAAGGAGTGAGATCAAAAAACAGTGTTAATATATCTATTATCTTAGGTTGTGCTTACTCGTGCACATATTTTTAGCAGAGGTATTTATTTATAGCTTTTGTTGAAAAAAATGGTTTCAAATCCCAAGTCGGATAAGTAAAAAACATATTACGATCAGTTCTAAAAACTTTGGAGCTGCAATCACTTTTTCGCCTTGAAAATATTCTCTAGAGTTGCCGTGTTCTGTTTTGACCTGTGCTTTTGTGGCTATAATAAATAGTTTTTTTGGTCAGGGAGAAAGTACAGTTCAGAACTGCCACGAACGTTTGCAGTTTCACGAGCAACCAATTAGACACTGGATTGGGTATAACCAAGCCATCACCCATAAATCGTTCAAAACAAGAAATACGTTTGAACAAACATATTACCAAAACACTAGGGAGCGAAGTAGAAGTGCAGTATAAGTGTATTTCAATAGGTATTTTTGTAATGAAGCGGTCGAATTAAAACATGACGCTCTGTGTAAGAAGAATAAAAACTCAGATCAAATGAACCCATACGCAGTCCGCATGACTTTGTGCAGAAATACGTGCGTTTCTGGAGGTTAAGCCATACGCTCTTTTTGTATTTGTAAATGCAAGACGGGCGTTAGATCATTTACAAAACTCTGCTATTTTACAGCTTGTTTTCCTTTAGAAAATTTTACCCAAGGAATGTTAAACTTCTTTATACAATTTCTTTAAACAATTTGGGTGACCTTGCGTGCATGGCCATTCCAGATCTTTTTAAAATAACTAGCCTCGCAAGAAAGGCTCGAAGAATTTTAGCTCTTTTTTCACTATCTGCAATAAAAATGATCTTTATATAAAGGGATTCCTTGCAACCCACCCATTGTATATTCGTGTGTATAAGTTTAACGCCGGGCATGAAATTGACTCAGTGACGTATCATGAAGCGCCTACTATGAGAATGCTTAATGAGCAGGGTAAGGCTGTGTAGTATCTTGGTCCCAGTTAATATGAACACTAGAGCGGGGGTCATTCCTTGCGCTGAAGCTGCCTGTTGGCATTGCGGGTAATTTCGCACGCGCATCACATTGCCTTCTTGCAAACGATTTGCAAATGCGTGGGAAGTTACCTGGCAAGCCGACAGTCAGCTGCCGTGCACAGAATGGCACGCGCGCCGGTGCTTACCCTCACTGTGATGAAGATATTACCTCTTTGTCACACCGCATCGTCGAATTGCAAACTAAAAGGCACCCTCTCCGAGCCTTCCCTGATAAGTGGCTAGTCTCTCCCCCTGCTTGTTTCCATGCAATGACGTAATCACCTCGGGGGAACATATAAACATGCAAAGGTGCCATAGTTACCTTATCCTAAGCGGACTCAAAGTCGGTATCATTCATGGTTGTCTTCCCCAATACGCTGAGATGCCAAATAACGCTGGGAGGATAATGTGGCATGGACAATAACGCTAATAGCCTTCAAAATGTTTGGACGTTTTGCTGGCCGTGAGAGATTTTCCCGGCAGCATGTTGTCTTTCTTCTTATACGACTGCGCCTGCAAAAAAGAAATATCTGAAGGAAAGTGTTTCTGCCCCGCTTCGTCGCGACTTTGCATCATTTGGAGAGTAAAAACTTACCAATAAAACTTTATTCAATGTACTCAAACGTTACCAGTTAGAATGACGCGAGTGAAGTACGGTCAGAGGATAGTATTGCCTAGCAGGACGGTAGGAGTGTGCTTTAGTTTGAAGCCTAAACTCAATGTCGAAGCACTTTGCAATCCAACAATTCTCACTTAGTCATACCTGTTGAGAAGTATATTACGACGAAGCCAGTTAACGTGTAACTGTGATCAACCGATTACTAACATACCAATGTTCTCTAACCGTTTAGTAAATACTCATTTGTACAAAGTTGTAAATCCGCTTGCCTTGCCATTGTACTCTTTTAATACTCGCCTTCTCTAGTTGTGCCTCATTGCCACAAACGCCAAGTTCCAATTTGTGGGCTCCTTCACGATGGACTAACCCCAGTAGACCAACCAAGTTCTACAGAGATAAACACCACATGACTCCATAACATTGCCGCGTGACGTAACGAGAACCACGCTCGAAGACGCACTAGCATCCGTTACAAACTTCGTAGAAATTTGTTTGCAATCGGTTGTGACATCGTAAACCACGGGTGATCATTTAAGTATATTTTCGTAATTCAAACCTGACCACGTTAGAATAGCATTTGACCATCGAAAGCATTTTTCATGAATAAAATTCCCTCATGCGTTTTCTCACTTGAGCAGAAAACTAAAATATATTGATTACACATCGCTCTAATATCATGAAACTGTTAATATAGCTTCTGTAAATATTTTTCTGTGTGTTAAAATTTGAAGGGGCGAGGTTTTATGCTTCAGCAGGTTAAATATTTTAATAAGAAACACAAACTGAGGTGGTCATAGCGAATTACGGGGAAAATGAGTAAATTGTCCCTTCACGAAACAGGATACCTCGGTAATTTAAGGTTTTCTAGAAACACAAACACACGTATGAAGGTTATTGAGAGCTTCAAAAAATACTTAGAAATTCCCTTTTTTCGTCGGTAAGTGTTTGAACTCATATATTATTACTTAAAATTAACAGTGAAATAAAATAACTCTGATATTGACAGCGCGCTTTAGTTTCCGCCAGGTAAAAAGTACACACAGAGAAAAATAAACAAACATTTTACAAGTAATTGAAACCCTTCAAATACAAACACCAAAAGAAAGCCGCAATTGTGTTTCTAGACACACCCGACGAGCCCAGAGCCTTTGTTATCCAACCCATCCTACTGAAGTGTATACGATAGTGATGCCACTATAAAGATAAAGCCCGCTATAAAAGCGTTAAGTTTGTGCTTAATATTTTGGTACCGGTTCCTAACGGTACCTAATTGTTAGCCTATTCGCAGTTGTAAAAAGCGGCATGCAATCCTAGCCGCGGTATATAGGTTCGGGAGCAACACACGAAGTTTAAAAAGTCCTGGGTCATCTCGAAAGACGTGAAACCTGAAGAGGGGGAAGCATGCAGTGTATGAGTCCTGGTTTCTCGGCGTCCTTCTCATTGAGATGAAACCGTAACTATGAGCATTAGGAGAGAGCATGGTGAAATTTTTTGTGGGCTTCTAGTAGAGGCCACACAAACTTTATTTTGATGAAATATTTTGTTTACAACTGCTTTTTACCGATCAAAGTGCAATGGCCTTTAGTATGGTTTGAAACATGCCTCATCGAAACTATCCGATGCGTATTGGTGCTCTGCGATGGGTAACTAACTAGACAAAGATTGAGTATCAGCGATCGTCACACTTCGTAGAATCAAGATCGAGGAACAAGAGAGACCGATTGCTTTTGTTGTTAAGGTGTATAGTGCTTCTCCTTCTGGATGTAGTAATTTTTATTATCTTATCAACGTGGATGAACGCAGGCCGCTCAATGTGACAAGGAAGCGGACGGTGTCTTGAATGTTGCGATTACCCGTTTGTGAGTGTATTCAAGCAGTTGCGACCGCATCAATTTAGTAATATAGGTCAGGAAAGTTACGTCCGCCTGTTTATGCCCCTGCTACGGCCAGCCAGGTAGTACATATAGATGTAGTCTCGATGCTCAAAGACAGGATGACTGAGATATCCTAGAATTTATAAGCGAAACCGCCTCTCCCTAAAGTGGTGGTTTTAGTGATGTTCAAAGCGTCCGCTGAAATAGAAATATTCACAGATCGTCTATATAAATCTTTGGATTCCCTGTGTAGTGAGCTGCGGCGGAGGTTTGGACGAGGTATAGTGGCAACAAATGTTGGAGTTCTTCCGAGATTGTCTCAGTGCTTGGTAATTGTAAAAAAATGTGCTTGTCGGCAGCACAACTTTTAAAAAGGTGTGCTGCCGAATGGTTTGCTTGATGCAATCGTACTTTAAATTCCAATCTTCAGAATCTGTACGTTCCCTGTACAGCACATTTTATCATTGTAGCTCTAGCTTACCATGATATATTGCGTTTATGACACGGCTATGCCTTTATTCGAATTCGCTGCTGCCATACGCCCACTATACATTCATCATATTCCTCATCACCAGCCTGTCTACACTCACTGAAGGGCAAAGGCCTCTCCCATTATTCTCCAATTACCTCGGTCCTGTGCCAACTATGACCAATTTATCCCCGCACACTTCTTGATCTCATCTGCCCATCTAACTTTCTGCCGCCCCCTGCAGCGCTTGCCTTCTCTAGGGATCCACTCTGTTACCCATAATGACCAGCGGTTATCTTGCCTTCGCAATACATGCCCTGCCCACGTCCATTTCTTCTTCCTAAATTCAACTAATATGTCTTTAACACCAGTTTGCTCCCTGACCCACTCCGCTCTCTTCTTGTCCCTTAATGTTACACCTTTTATTTTCCGCTCCATTGCCCGCTGAGTCGTTCTCAATTTAAGTTGAACCTTAGTGAGCCTCCAAGTTTATGCCCCGTAGGTGAGTACCGGTAAGATGCAGCTGTCATACACTTTCTTCTTCAACGACAATGGTAGGCTGCAATTCATTATCTGAGAATGTCTGCCATATGCACCCCACCCCATTCTGATCCTTCTAATTATCTCGGCCTCATGGTTGGGATCTGGGGTCACAACTTGGCCTAAGTATATATATTCGCTTACCACTTCCACTGCCTCGCCATCTATCTCAAACTGCTGTGCTGTCCCGAGGTTATTGATCATTACTTTAGTTTTCTGCATATTAATTTTCAGGCCCATGGTTCTACTCTGTTCGCCCAGTGCGGAAAGCTTGCTTTGCAATTCGTCCCCCGAGTTACTTAGCAAGGCAACGTCATCAGCAAATCTGATGTTACTGAGGTATTCTCCACTAACCCTTACTCCCACCTGTTCCAAATCCAACGTTCTGAATACTTCTTGTAAACATGCTGTGAATAACATTGGAGAGATTGCGTCTCCTTGTCTGACACCCTTACTTATAGGTATTTTACTGCTCTCCTTATGGAGGATGATGGTAGCTGTAGACCCATTATAGATATCCTCTAGTATTCTTACATAATGCTCATCTACCCCCTGGTTCCGTAATGCCTGAATGACTGCTAGGGTTTCGACCGAGTCAAATGCTTTCTCATAATCTATGAAGGCTGTATAGAGGGGTTGAGTATACTCAGCGCACTTCTGTATCACCTGATTGATCGTGTGAATATGGTGCATTGTTGAATAACCTTTACGGAACCCTGCTTGTTCTTTAGGTTGAATGAAATCTAAGGTTGCAGAGATTCGGTTAGCGATTACCTTGGTAAATACCTTGTAGACGACTGACAGTCTTTACTATACTATACTATGAGTGCAATACGATACTATACATTATGAATGCAAAAAGATAGAAACTTTGTCCTGTGTTTGTTTGAGAACTTGTTCTTTTTCGGACATTGTCGCGGTACAATTATTATTTGTTATTTGTTTATGGTGGAACTTGAAAACGTTACCTGTCTCAAAAATGGCAGGTACCCTACTCTTTTCACTATAATGTGGTATCAGCACAAAATAAAGAAAGAGGATTTATTTTCGTTCCTCGGTGACTTTTCCTTGTCTTTCGATAATATTATGTTAACTGAAACGTGGTGTACGAGCGAACATGACGTGCCTAGGTTTCCTTGTTACAGAACGTTCGTTTTAAATCACGAATGCAAACGTGGCTGTGGGGTTGCACAGTTGATAAAAAGTGACGTATCGATAAATCTAATGACACATTTTGCCGAGGTAACTGAATATTACGAGGTACTATCAGCCAACTGTGGTAGCAATCAGTTCACAGTGTATACCGACCAGTGACAGGCAGCGTTAAAACGTTTCTTGCCTTTTTGGAAACTGGTATGTGTTTGGAACAAGCTGGAACTTTTAATTGGTGGGGATTAAAACACAAACATGCTATAAGACAATTTAGCTTCACATTACCTACTTTTGCTGCTTGACTCGCACAATTTTCCAATATAAATTACTCAGCCTACCCGCAATATTCGAACATTTTAAACACTGGTAAATATTTTGATTGCGCAAACAGATCAACATGCTGTACAAGCTGGAGTTGTTTCAACTAGTATAAGTGACCATTGGCTAATATACATGCTTTAGTGAACTAGCTCCGCATATAATAAAAACGCGTTAGCTGAAGGTGCCATGGTTGAGGACATGAGTGCTACTGCCCTCCAGAACTTTTTGCAACAAATATATTCTGCAAATTGGGAGGCGGTTCTGAATTCTGAATGCACTAATGAGGCTACGACATCTTTATTGCCATTTTAAACGCATTTTGAAAGCATGTTCCAAATTGAAAACGTTTCAAAGGCAAAGACGGACAAGAAAACCCTGGGTCCCAATGAAGTATCTTACCATGACGCGTAAAAAATCCTTCTTATACGCACAGTTTGTTAGAAGTAGAAACCCCGTTGACCTTAAAAATTTCAAAAGTTACCGGAATGGGTTCTATGGGCACCTCCGTAGAGTTAGTGAAGCCCATTTTCGTAACGACTTCAACGAATCGGGTACAAGCCACCCAGCAGAGGTTTGGCGCAAGTTAAGCACCGTTCTGAACCACAATGCATCAGTAACTGACGTCAATCAAATCGTAAATAATAATACTGTACATTCAGGCTTGGAAGTTGCACAAGCCTTTAACACATATTTTATAAACCCTATAAAAATCTCATAAAATAAATCTGGTTTTGAATAGTTAACTGTGGCGAATAAAAATACTGCTTCTCCGAGTCCAACAACGCCGCAAAAAATACAAACATTTTTCTCATCCATAAACAACGTCAATGCGGGAGATATTGATGGTCTTAGTATTAAGCCGAAAAATATTATCTAGATTGTCCTTTACCTGTCCTAACCACATCTTTGAACTCTCTTTCACTCGGTGTGTTCCCAGAGAAGATGAAAACCGCAAAAGTAATAGTGATACACAAATCCGCCGATAAAAACAGTTTTTCGAATTGTAGACCGATTTTTAAACTCCCAATATTTTAAAACGCGTTAGAAAAGTTCACATCTGCAACATTAGAATTTCTTGCGTAAAGCATTGCATGTTATCCACACGTCAGTTTCGCTTGCGTAAGGGAACGTCTACAGAGCTTGCCCTATTAACCGAAAAAGATATTATTATCAAATCCTTTTAAATCAAGAAAATAATTATGAGCATTTTTGTCAACTTCTCAAAAGCATTCTACTCGATAAAACAGCGCACCATCTCAGAAAAACTTGAAGTGTTATTAATTTTGTGCTGTTGCGCTAAAACGTTTGAATTCGTATTTAACTGACCGAAAACAGTGTGTGAAAATTGCTACCTTCTTATAAAGTTTCAAAAATTTGACTCCTCTTGTCCCTTAAGGGAGAATACCTGTACTAATACTACCTAATATATACTATATTGATATTGTAAACATAACAGATGAAACTTCATAATATGGGCCGATGACACTAGCCTTTTTGTACAATCTTATAACCCAAAAGAACTGTGTTTTAGTGCAAATATGACCCTAGAAAAACTGAACCACTGGTGTACAGTTATTTCCTTGCAAATCAATAGTATTGATACAGAATCTGTTGTACTTACGCCATTTCAGAAACATGTTGACTACAATTTTATCCTGCGTTTTGGTAATGGTAGGACAAAAATTGTTTCGGAAGTAAAAACTTTAGGCGTTATTTTTAACCCACATTAATAATATTATACGCATGTAAAGTGGGTACTGAGTGACCCAGCAAAGCTTCCTGGTATTCTGTGCAACAGTCGTAATATTTTGCTCATAAAAATAATACCTCAGATTTATAACGCGCATTTATCTTCCAAAATGAGTTACTGTGGCTTGGTTTGGGGTACAACATCGAGGAATGATATACACAACGTTTTCTCTATTCCAAAGAAAGTGCTTCGAAATATTGCAAACGTTTCCTACGATAAGTCAGTAAACGAGTAATATAATTCCACTAATATAGGACCCATCTCACAATGGTACATTTTTTTCTTGCTAGATATAAAAGGAACTAAAAAGTAACAATAGGTATTTTTATCACTATGCAATTTGACAAAGGTTCCTGGTACAGGATATACCTTTCGAAAAGAAGCACACAGTCGGTTCCTTTCTCTAGAAGCAATTGTGGGCTAGATGACAGTCAATAACGTAGTATATCTCGCCTATTAAAAGGCATGATTTTGGAAGGTGTTAAACAGAAAAAAATTTTCTATATCCGAAATAAAACAGTTTTTTTTTTCAAACAGCAATTCTGGAATTGTACATAAACATTGTGAATAAAGGCATATTTACACGTGAACTCACGTATGTGATGAAATTTTGTTGTTCTTGCTGAGTTTTTATTTTCTATTCATAGCTTTATTTCGCTGAGTCGTAGACTGCCCTCACATTCTTTCCCATTGAACGTGATTTGTTTATGTTCCATGAATTATTGTGTTGTTTTATGTTTCAATATTCTGGGCTACTTCATTTTTTATTTACGTATACTTGGTTGCTCTCTTGCTCTCCTTAATTAGGTCACTGTTGTAATTTGTTAGAATTATGTAAGTTAGCAGTGTCTTTACCATGTTTTTTTGGGGGGTTTCTGTTGTTGATGTTTTTAGTATTGCAGTATTCAGTTACGTGACGCAATCTGTTAATCTACTGTACAATGTGCAATCTGCCCTCGCTCACTGCCTCGTAAACGGGAGGGACCCTGTCAAGCTGATACACTATCAGATATTTGTATCTTCTCCCTGCACTTCTTGCTAAGTGAGAAACTGAAAATGAGCTGAATTTGAATTTGTCAAATTGCGATAAGAATGCAGAAACCACAATTTTACCCGGAAGAGCTGTATTCGTAAAGGTAAAAGTGTGGCTCCAGTCAGAAGCAATATTTTCTAAATCAAAAGAAACGGGGGTTTTCAGCGAAAGCCTAAATGATTTACTGTGATGGTGTTTCAGCCTTTAAATGATATAAAGCTTTGCACCATCCACCCGACTGAATTGAACAGGGCATTTTCGAGGCGTTCGAGCATCGAAAAGAACAAGGCGCAGTCCAGAAGTGCTTCATCCAGCCCATATGCGTCACCTCTTCACAAGTTCCCCAAATCAATAGACGTTGATTTGCGCCCTTGCGGGGACTATCGAGCGCTGAACCAGGTAACCGTGCCAGACATGTTACCCAGTTCCGCATATTCATCACATGACCTGCTTCCTGCACGGTCATACCAACTTTCCCTAAAAAAGATCTAGTTCGAGCATATTATCAGATACCCGGAGCACCGGAGGATATTCCCAAGACCTCAATAAACACGCCGTTCGGAATGTTGGAGTTTCTACGTATGCCTTTCGCCTTACGTAACGCCTGCCAAACTTTTGAACGGTTCATGGATAGCGTTGTCAATGGCCTCGACGTTTGTAAGGTACACCTCGGTGGTCTTCTGATTGCTAGCTGCACTCCTGAAGAGCACTAGCGGCATCTGCGCTGCATGCTTCGGCGAATAAATGAGACGGCAACGTTACCAATACGGCAAAGTGTGTGCTTGGGGTACCGACGTTATTAATTTTGGGCCACAGCACATAAAGTGCAGGATTTCAGACACAGAACAACAAGGTGGAAGCCATAGGGCAGTTTCCACAGCCAAAAAACAACCGCCAGCTTCGAGAGTTCCTGGGACTCGTGTACTTCTACCGTAGGTTTATCCAGAAATGTGCCAACATCCTTCACCCTCTCCGCAGCCTACGTGAGGCATCAGGATGTAAGGCAACTGCCATTAAGTGGAAGGACCAATCCATACAAGCATTCCGGATGCCTAAGGAAGCTCTTGCAAATGTTACCATACTCAAGTACCGCAGATAGCTGTTCCTCAATGCGTAATGGTTGACGCCTCCGATGCTGCGATTGGAGCCGTGTTGCCGCAGAAGGTAAGCGGAGTATGCCGACCATTTTCCTTCTTCTCCAGAAAATTGAGCCTGTCCGAACGAAGGTACAACACCCTTGGTAGGGAACTCCTGGTTCATATACGCGGCTATCCGCCATTTCCGACATTATTTAAAATGACAAGAATATTTGTGCCCACGGATCATAAGCCGCTCACCTACGCATTGTGCGCGAACTTCGATCCTGGTGGGAACGTGCCACAGGAGCTCCGCGAAATATTGTACATCGCCAAATTCACAACAGATGTACGCCTTGTCCAAGAGAAGGGTAAAGCTGCTGCCGACGCTCTTTCGCGCAGTATAGTAGACGCCATCAGTCGGCCGAGTGGCGTGAACTTCACCACACTTACAACGGCTCAAAGCAGCGGCGGTGAGTTTAAGCGTCTACTGACGTCTTCAACCAACGTCTTGAAGCTGCAATGATTGGCTGAACCCACCGCATCCGTATGCTGCGACATGGCTACAGGCATGGCCTAACCATTCGTGCCCTCGAACCTCCATTGCAGCATTTTTGACTCGCTGCACAGCCTGCCGCATCCCGAGATTCGGGCCACGCAACGGCTACCCACAGCGAGGTTCGTGTGGCCAGGAATAAACCGGGATGTCCAAAACTGGACACGAGAGTGCCTGGAATGCCAGCGCTCAAAAGCTCACCGGCATACCGTGACCTTCTTGGGACCGTTCCCTGTGCTGGACTCTCGATTTGCCCATGTGCATGTTGACATTGAGAGAACACTGCCCTTGTGTCAGGGGGAAAGGTACTCGCTAACCAGCATCGATCGATTTACGCGATGGCCGGAGACCGCGCCCGTTCCAGACATGACTGCTGATACCGTCGCCCGCGCATTATTCCACCACTGGGTGGCCCGATTCGGAGTGCCAGCAACCGTGACGACGGATAGCGGAACGCAGTTTGAATCCGCCCTATTCGGAAGCGTCAGCCGGCTCATGGGTACTTCCCGCATCAGAACAACTGGCTACCACCTGATAAGCAACGGTATGGTGGTAAGGTTCCATCGGCAGATAAAGACAAGCCTGACGGCTACTGCGAGTCACAATTGGGTAGAGGCGCTTCCGTTTCTTCTGTTGGGAGTTAAGACGGCTCTGAAAGCAGATATTGGATGCTGCTCTGCTGAACGGGTGTATGGAACAACGCTTCACCTCCAACAAAAGTTCTTCGCTGCCAGTAAGGACGAGAACGTGTACGCGAGCACGGACTACGCAGTGCAACAACATGACATCATGAGCCAGCTAAGCGTGGTTCCTCCGCGTCCACCAACAGCCCGGCCAGCCCACGTACACCGTGAACACTCCTTCGGCTCTCGTGTTTGTGAGGCACGACGCCGTACAGCGTTCAGTCCGGACCCCGTAAGAAGGGCCTTTCAAGGTGTTGCCATAGGCAGACAAGCACATAACGATCTACGGAGGTGGTTGTCACGAAGTGGTTCCCTTGGACCGCATAAAACCAGCCCACGTGGACTACGACAGCGATGTATCTCCACCACCTCGACCTCCATCTTTGCAGGGGCCTACGGCACACCACACAGCGCAGCCCCAACACGTCCTCAAACTGTTCACGCTGAGTGGACGGTGTAGGATGAGTGCGCATGAACTTATAAACTGCAGTGGGTCGTGCGAGTGCGGCCGTTGTACGCGAACTCACTTGCGGGAATACTGGGGCGACGCAAAGCGGAGCGTTGTGTGTGGTGCAAAATGTGCATCGCACGCAAGAGAAAGTTGTCTTCGAGAGGAAGGGGGATAATAAACGGTCAGTTGTTGTTAGGGACGCGAGTTGTTTACTTGCTCAGCTCTGCCGAGTAACACGTCCCAACAGAAGCAGCCCCGCACTTCGGTCAACGTTTTTGGCTTCCGTATAAAGGTTGTGGAGGAGTGCGGCACCATTGCCTATTCCGAAGAGCTTTCGGGATTTCATCGCTCGCGTTTCCACTAAAGAAATGGAGTTCGCGGGACCGCGTTCGCATCGCGGAGCAGCTTTGTTGATATTGCACCCGGTAACGTAAGGTAACGTAAGGGCCTTACGTAAGGCAACGTAAGGCCCCCATTAGCGCAGGTGGGCCCCGCTCCAGTATCCCCTTCTCCACCCTTGCGCGTAACGCATGCACAATGGCGCTACCGCCAGCTATCTGAGCGGAGCGGACCGTCAAAAACGGGAAGCTAGAACTGTCTAATGTGGCCGGAAATGCCGCATGTCCACGTCAGATAATATTGGTGTCATGAGAAACAACTGTGGTTTTTTTTAACACAGTTTCGTCTTCCTATGTGCTGTCTGTTCTACCGGTGTGGCAGATAACACCACGGTAGGCTAGCGTTATGACTGGGCAAGAAAATGCTATGTTTGTGCGCACAGCTAACGTGTTTTCTGCTGTCTTCGAACATTCGAAGTCGAAACGTTTTATGATTCCACACAGGGAGCATAAATTTAGAAAAGATGTTAGACATTACCAGCATATCAGCCAGCCGATTGCTATTTTTTTGAAAGCCCGGCAGCTTACCTACAATTTTCCTAATTATAATTTATCAACCCCTTACGACGAAGCGGGTGGGGCCCTTCCTGCTGAGGGGACAAATTGTAGTGATGTGCAATATTCTTGTTTTATGAATAGTTTGACTTAGCGTATATTTGTTCTCGAATGTGGGGCTGCGTGTCTGAATGAGGGCAGCTCTTTGGGCGTGTTCTCCGGTGACCTAATTTTTTTTTAGTTTTTTTATTGAAGAAAGTGGCTGCGAGTCAGTGCTGTTCTGTGATTATATGTGCTGTGTAGAATTTCTTCAATTTGTTGTCGTACCACGCAGCATAAAATTAAAAAGTAGCTCTTCATTCAAGCAATCTAAACGCAACAAAGGGATGTTTACAATGCACGGTATATTGTTGGAAAGCTGCAGCCGTCTGAGTGCAGAGAAAATGTTTTTTTTTCTTTATTTATCTATTGTTTTGAGAGCCTTGGTCAAGCTCATACCGGAAGTGAGCACATAATGCACATTAGACAGATAGGTACAAAAAGCAAACTGAACGTTAACGAGAACACAATAATAAACTACGCCTTTGCCAAAGCACATAAAAAGAACAGAAAACGCAAGAACGCTCTCCGCTGTGTTTTTAGTTCTACAGATAACACTAAGTGAACCGATAGCAATGACGGGGTAGTTAAACAAATTTCTTCTAACTCAACAAAATGCAGTTAAACACTTGCAAGTCGATGCAATACGGGATAGGCTAAATAAGGCGGAAAAGAGTAAACTCAAACATGCGCAAAGAAGAGGTAACAATTCACTTGCAATGTAATTTTATTCAGGTTTGATACAAAATCAAGATGAAGAAATTTTTTTTTGCCGAACGCCTTCACTGTTCCAAAGACGAAGTGAACCACAATTTTGCGTTCCTAGCAAAGCTATCAACCGATGTTGCGTTGATTACATCGAACGGTAATCGATTCCAAGTTTCAATGGCCAGGGGAAAAAGAATACTTGAATGTATTTGTACGACTGCTAAATGGTCTGAAAGGTTTGTCATTATTCGTCCTTGTTGAGTGTCGGTGAGGAGGTTTAAGGTAATCACTTATGTTTAGGTTTATAGCTTCTCGATACAAAAGATACATGAACTTCATGGCGGCAACACTACGATGTGACGACAAAATTGGAATGCGCGCTAGCCTGCGCAAGGAAGTTACATTGTCGCTTCTAGAATATGTAGAGTAAAAAAATAGGTGCCTTATTTTGAGTTTTTCTAATTTGTGTACAAGATATTGTTGATGTGGATTCCAAACTATACTACCATACTCGGGGATTGGTCTCACAAGAGTCTCGTAAGCCGTTCATTTGTCATGAGGAGGAGCTGCCGACAGTTTTCTACGAATGAAGCACAATTGCCTAAAGGCCTTGGTGCAGGTTTTTTCAATGTGAACATCGGATTTCAATGTATGCGTGATTGGTATGCCTAAACATTTTATGGAGTTTGTTCGGGACACTTGGGAGCCATTCGATGTGTAGTTAAATTGGAGAGGTGATCCCTTTTCAGTTATGCTCATACAGTTTGTTTTGCTTGTATTAATTTTCAAATCCCAGGTGTCGCACCAACGGGCTATATTACGGAGGAAAGAGGTTTGCCTCACTTAATCTGCAACATCATGCACACTAGTGTAAACAACACAGTCATCGGCAAGGGGTCGCTTAGTAACTCCATCTTCAACGCACTCAGCAACATCGTTAACATATACGAGAAAATTAAATGGCCCAGTACGGAACCCTGCGGGACACCTGAAAAAACATTAGGACGGTCAGATTCCGATTTGTTGAGAGATATGTATTGAGTGCGATTTGATAGATATGCTGCTACCCACGATACTATTTGAGAATTTACGGCAATAAACTTGAGCTTTTCAAGTATTTTGTTGTGCGGGACGTGGTCGAACGCTTTTGGGAAATCGATAAATATTGCATGAATTTGGAGTTTGGCATGTATTGGTGAAGCAAACTGGTGAGTTATTTCAAGAAGATGAGTCACCAAGAAAAAAGCTTTCCGAAAGCCGTGTTGTTTCGGATAAATCAGAATATTTTCTTTCAAATATTTTAATATTGATTTATTTAGGATGTGTTCCATCTATTTGCAGCAACAGCTGGCGAGTGAAATTGGCCGGTACCTTTCTGCCTGCAGTTTGTGGCTGCCTTTATGTATCGGAGTGATTTTTACGCAAAGCAATTCGTCGGGCAGAGTCGCTGTCCTGAGGGACGTCGTAAAGATGACATGCCTAATGGCAGCAGCTGTTCGGCATATCGTTTAAGGAAAATATTAAACACTTTATCAGGGCATGCACTTTTCTTGACCTCAATCTGCAAGAACAAGTTAAGAATACCTGGTTGTGTTATCTCTATACCCAGCAATAAGGAAGAGGACACTGTCGCTGGTGCTGCTACGGTAGGGGCACGTGTAAATATAGATTGGAAGTATTGATTGAAACAGTTTGAGATGGATTCTTCTTCGTTTTTAATAACCCCTGACACTTCCAGTGTAGCGATTGGGGCAACAGGTTTGGATAAATTGCGCCAAATCTTATGTGGCTGATTTATCACAAAACTTGTTAACGTGATTGAAAAGAAATGTTCTCTTGCATTTTTATTTCTCTTTTTACTCTTCGTGCGAGTTGGCCTATTTCTGCCGAATAATTTCTTTTATTTCGCATTCTTTGTAACTTTCTTTTAATATGAATAATATTACGCGTAATCCAGGGCGTTTTTGATTCTGTGAGCTCCCTTTTTTTCATTTTTTTTTCATTTTTATTATCCTAATGACGCTTCCGGGCACAACATAGGGGGGAATAACAAAATCACCCGGTACACTCATGTGCCAAGAAAAAATACAGATGGTGAATATCTGTTTAGATTGAATTTAAACAAAATGTTACAATGGAGCAGAAAACAAGCAAACAACAGAAAGTTAACCACAAAATTAAGATTACTTATGTTCTACCAATATAGCACAGGCACCTACTACCATCTTTTTGTTACACACACAAAAACAATTTTGTAAGTTCTTCGGCAAATTTCTCAGTGTTTCAGATGACAGCAATATGTTTTGGGAGTGCATTCCAGACATGATTGTTGAAGGCAGAAAGGAAAGGCGGAGTAGGTCAGTATGGGAAAATTCCGGCTGCACTTTGATTGGGTGGTCGATACACCGAAATATGTGTTGTGCGGGTTTTATTCTTGAGATAGGAAAATGAGTAGGATTGTGATAAAGTTAATGGAAGAATATAAGCTGGAAAAGTTTGCGCCTGGTTTCCAGAAGTTGTAGGCCAAGGTTACTTTTTACCAATGTAATGCTTGAATGAGGTGTGTACTGACCTGGTATGAACCGAGCGCTCTTGTTTTGCAATGATTCAAGCTTTTTGGTCAAGTATGATTGATAACGGTCCCAAATTATTTCAGAATATTCAACTTTTGATCTTACAATGGACGTATATGCGATCAGTTTAGTGTCCTTATTGGCGTGGCGTAAAGAACGACGGAGAAAACCGAGCGTTCTGTGGGTATCTGCTAAAAGAAAGTTAATGTGCGTTTACCAGGAAAGGTTGCTGGTAAGATGAACCTCTAAATATATAAATGAATTTACAGGCTCAATGGTAATGCTATTAAGGTTTTAATCGAACAATATTACTTCATTTCGCGTGGCAAAGCGCCTAACTTTATTTTATTTAGTATTAATAGACATTTGCCAGTCAGCACACCACTTTTCTAATTTTCGTAGGTCATTTTGAAGTTCAATACAACTAGACTGGTTAGTTACGCGCCGGTAAAGTACCCAGTCATTTGCGAATAACCTAACAGATGAAATAATGTCAACAGCTATGTTGTTAATGTAAATTAAAAAGAGAGTGGGGCCAAGCACTCACCCCTGAGGAACCCCAGATTTTACTACTTGGAATGAGGACTGTACGTGATCTATAATAACTGCTTGGTGTCTATTAGTTAGGTATTCTTTAACCCACCTGGTAACATTCCTCTCTATCTTAATATTTTCCATTTTCTGTATAAAGCGATTATGAGGTACACGATCGAAGGCTTTGGCGAAATCAATAAAAATAGCATCAGTCTGTTGATGTTTGTGTAGAGAGTCGTGAATATCAGTTGTTAGCTCAAACAGTTGAGTCTCGCAAGAGAGCCCGCGCTGGAAACCGTGTTAATTTGGGTATAAAATGTTGTTACTCGTCAGGTGTTTCATTATTTGTGATGACAGAATGTGTTCAAAAAGCTTACATACGACGGAAGTTAAGGATAAGGGTTTGTAGTTGCTGAACTCGTTTTTATCGCCTGATTTGAATATCGGAACAACAAGGGCTAGTTTCCAATCATCAGGAATAACACCAGTGTCCAAAGACTGGTGAAAGATGAGTACAAGAATCAGTGCGGAAAACTATTTTGTGATTTTCAGTAATTTAGTGCTGATGCCATCAGGACCTGGGCTTGAGAAGGTGGGCAATCGCTCGATCGCTTCCATGATTCCTCGGAGTTTACCACAATACAAGGCATGATGGAGTCAAGGCTAGTGGAAACGCTTATAGATGGCATTGGACTCTCTTGTTCAAAAACACCACAAAAATAGGAGTTGAAAGCATCAGACACTTCTCTTTGATTCGAACCCGATTCCGAGACAGGCTGAGGCATTTCCTTCAAGGGAGACGGAGAAATAACTTTCCAGAATTTTTGGGGGTTAGTTTTTATGAAATTGGGCAGGTCAACATTAAAGAATCTATTTTTGACTTATTCAATAGGATTCTTACATAATTTGGCGTAATCAAGATAAGAAGTCCAGTCCCCGTCTCTTTTGCTGCGCCTGGCTTTGGTGTACAAACGTTTCTTTTTGTTCAAACAACGTTTTATATGTTTCTAGAACCATGGCCTGTCGGTCGTTTCAAAGAGGCATTTCTTTGGGACGTGTGTTTCCTGCAATGTTCTCAGCCCATCTCGGAATAGCAGCTAGTTTTGTGGTGCCGAACGATTTTTATAGGACTGCGAAAAGGTCGTGTAAAACTGCTCTAAATCTCTGTTTATGCCTTCAAAGTTTCTTTTAGCAAAATCGTACACTGTTTTCCTTCTGGAAGGCTTCTTTTTTGTAGCATACGTGAACAGACAATGAACAATGCGATGATCGCTGATACATTCTAATACGTTGACGTGAACGCTATCTGGGTGTGTGGTAAGAACCAAATCAAGAATAGCATCTGCGCGTGTGGGTGTGGATACCAACTGTGTTAATTGAAAGAACGACATGAAATCCAAGAATGCGGTACTTTCAAATGTAGACTGTATGCTGTGGGACCAGTTTAAAGCAGGAAAGTTAAAGTCACCAGTCAAGATAATCGGCCAGTTACTGTATCTGTTCTCAATTTGAACGAGAACTTCGTGAAGTTCGTCAACGAAATCTGCGGACGAGTCCAGAGGCCTGTAACATGCACCGATAACTATGGTTAGGCTTGGAAAATTAAGGGCGGTCCGCAGTGTTTCAAGCACGCTGGGGACATCAATCAACCGAACCGGAATATGTTTCTTCGTCGCGATTAAAACACCTCCCCCTCGCCTTCCATCACGATCCCTACGAAACACCGTGAACGACTTGGAAATTTCGATTTCGCTGCTGTCAATCTCTGGTGAAAGCCACGTTTCAGTGCCCACAATGACATATACACTACACGTATGAATAAAGGTGGCAAGTTCATCCTGTTTGCTCATAATACTTCGAAAATTCCCCAATGTAAAGAAAGATCTCGTTCAACCTCTTGAGCTTGCGCATTACACCCCTTTCACGAAGGGTTGCTCTGCTGCGTGCATTCAATCACCTGCGCAGTAGCTTGATCATAGCGATATCGGCGGTTTCTCAGCAAAAGCTTGTCGAAAGTTATTTTCATTTTGTCATTTGGCTGACGATGCTCGCGTGCAAAGTCCCGAAGTTGCTTGCGCACAAATGGGATCCTAGGTGAAAAATCTTCTTCAATCTATACTTTTAGGGTCTTCAATTCCTTTAGTTCAAACGCATTTCCTAGGGCTTCACACTTTGTTTTGTAGTTGAGGATTTTCACGATCAACGGGTGGTCGTAACCCTGTCTTTGAGCACCTACTCGATGTGCGCGTTCAATGTCGGTGACTTCCAAGCCAAGGTCACAGAGGTCACAGAGTTTTCTTTTTCTTCCTCGGGAAGTCCCTTAAAGATCAGATTCTTTCGTCGCATGCGGTTATTCATGTCATTCACTACATCCAGAAGACCTGGTTGGCTGCCCTGCCAGCGTGTGAGGGCCAAAATGTCGGTTTTTATTTCATCAACTGAGCCTCGAACAGTTGTTATGGTGTCACCGCTTTTAGATAAAGCCAGGAAACCTTCCTCGACCTTTGAAAGACGCTTATTGATATCAATAATTCCTTCTGATATGTCTCTTATTTTAGTGTTTACTTCTTTTTGAAAAGCATAACACGACAACGCTGCCTCCTTGACGGCACACAGAATCATGTCAATCTTGTCAGGGGCCAGGTTGGCCTCTATATCACCGCAGCAAACCAACAGCTGTGCCAGACAAAAAAACACGACTACGATCATGCCTCGAAGACCCCCCTTAAACAGGATACGAGACGTAGCATCAGCCTATGACAGAGCCACAAGCTCCCGCAGTGTCGTGCGGCCAAGGCAGCCGATGGAGCCCGGTAGGTTTCAAGATCAACCCCCAATTCATCAAATTCACTTGATCCAGCAGTGCACAGGTTGGATCTGCGGCAGAATACTAGTAGAACCCTGACGGGTACAAATGGCACACACTCACCTACGAAAGGCAAAGACAACGTTCAGTGCAATGTTTCGCGGCCGCAAATCCCAGCGATGCAGTAATCGACGGGCCCTTTATAGCAGCGCCGCTCAGAGTGATGACGATGTATTACGTGGTCGAGACAGGCCGGAGCCGTACAGCGCCGCGACTCTTGTGATGTCACCCGAAGGCAACCACACCGACGCAGGCGCAGTAGTAATGCAGATAACACCACTGCCCCGGCTTTCCTTGGTCACAGAGGCACAGGTCACTCTAACGGAGCATCCACTACGAAAGGCAAAGACAACGTTCAGTGAAATGTTTCGCGGCCGCAAATCCCAGCGATGCCATTGTTGACGGGCCCTTTATAGCAGCGCCGCTCAGAGTGATGACGATGTACCACGTGGTCCAGACAGGCCGGAGCCGTACAGCGCCGCGACTCTTGTGATGTCACCCGAAGGCAACCACACCGACGCAGGCGCAGTAGTGATGCCGATAACACCACCGCCTCGGCTTTTCTTGGTGACAAAGGCACAGGTCACTCGAACGGAGCATCCACTACGGAAGGCAAAGACAACGTTCAGTGCAATGTTTCGCGGCCGCAACTCCCCAGTAGGAATAAAGCTACCTTCGCAAAGCTGTATTGCCTTCTTGAACTTTAACCATAAAAATATTAATAGTGTCACCGGGCAGAGATGAAAATTCCTGGAATGCTATTTCTAAATGATCGATAACGCTTTCGTCGTTTGCTCGGTTGTATTGCTTGACGGGAACCTTCGAGGAATTGTTAGTGTGGTTAGCATTCTAACTTTAGTTAACAAATCTTAGTAAAAGCATTTGGTGATCAGAAATACCGTCTTCTACACCCAGTTCAGGAGTTAAATGACGCAATACAAACGCAAGATCAAGTATTGAATAGGACCTTCCTTGTATGCGCGTGGGCTCTTTTACCAAGTGTGACAACGAGAAACTATACATCATGTTTAAAAGCCACTCACAGCTGCTTACTTCGTTGCTACCAGTTGTAAGCTGGTCCCAATCAATGCCTCCCAAATTGAAATCAGCTAGCATTACAACTATAGTTCGGTCATTTATATTTTGGTGAAAGAAATTGTGATCTTGCATAAGGTAACTTTCAAGGGCGTTTGGTTTTCGATATATTCCACCAACCAACATAGAAGCATCATTAACCCTAGTAGTGCACCACGTACTTTCATGGTTAGCGATGCGTCCGTGGGCAAAAAAATGTCAGTCCGTTTTTGATTGCAATGGCTACGCCCCTTCCGCGACCGTCACGATCCGTTCAAAGCAGCGTATAAGACGGGGAATATATTTCGGAATCATGTAAGAATTTACCCACGTTTCTGTTTGACGGTTATATCAGAGTAGTACAGCAATAACAACTGTTCTAACTTTTCTGCTTTGTTAACAATATTTCTTGCGTTAAAACACAGTAAAGAAAGCGGTATACCATTCTTGATGCGTCACGCGTTGGAAGCTCCGGCATCTCCGGGCAAATCATAATGGCATTGCTTCAGTTCCACTCGCTTATTCTGCGCATGAGCCCAAAAATACAAGCTTTTGTTTACTTTGAGTTCGTCATACACCAGAGTAACTTTATCGCCGTTGTCGCGGATACCTTTTGCCGACTGCCAAAGCTTCCGACGCGTTTCCCGGAGAACTAATGAAACTACCTTCGAAACTGATCTGCCTCAGCCCTTCAACTTAAAACAATTCCGTAGCACTGCCATTTTTTTCTCTGAAATAGTAAAATCTAATGACAACAGGCCGCTCTCGCGTAGCATTTTTCCTCCCAACGTGGTGTATGCGTTCCACGGGCGTCGCTTTGACCCCAAGAACTTCCTGAAAAATGTTGTTCACCACACTTTCTACAAGATTTCCGTGATCTTCATCTTCCTTTTCTTTTACCCAATACACAACCAAGTTATTTCGGCGACTGCTATTCTCTAAATCGTCGATTATTTTATTCATTTCCTTCACCTCAGAACGAATGGTAGTGATTGTTTGCACACACTCATCTACCTTCTCGTGGTACTGTTTAAGTGTGGCAAGAGTGTCCTCAATGTCCACAATATGCTGCTCTACGCTCTGTAGACCAGCCTGTAAAGTATGTTGTGAGGACTTGATCTCAGTGACCACTTTGAGGATCTCGTCCAGCTTAGCATCAACAGGACCAGGAGTTTCCTCAACGTCACCACTGAGTTGCAACAACAACCTGATAATGCGCACAGAGTCAGAGCAACAAAGCGTATTACACTGGAGGCTCGGTAGCACAACAAGACAACGAAAACAACTTATGACTGACTTAACGAAAAACCACCTATCACTAACATGAAGAAACAAGCTTGAAGATTTCAGCATTATATGCCGTGCTGTGCCATCAAGAACACCGAATTGGTGCTTGGCTGGGCCTCGTTTTTAAGCGGCTCCCACGCTGTCCCGGGTGTCGCTGCTGCGCCGAAGGGTTCTTCAAGCCGAGATGGCCATGATAGGCCACCAACGGGAGGTGTCGTCTTCGGCATCGTTGTCGCCAGGATGACCGGATCACGGGCTTGTGAAACACTGCTTTTGTCCTTGAAGTGGTGCGCAGCGGGAGGATGCGCAGCGGGAACGTACCATGGCCATAACTGTGCCCGTCCAGGAAAGCCTAAAGAAACAAGATTGAAGCTTTCAGCCTCATATGCCGGGCAGTGCCAGCGAGCCCACTGGTAGGAGGGCCCACTGAAATATATTATGAGGGGTAGCTGTGAATTCTGTGGGGGCGTGCGGGATCTATTAAAGCTACTTTTCATTTCACTGTTGCTGGTTCACTAGAAAAAGAACGGCGATATTTAGAGGCAGTAACAACACATACCGCAGAAAATAGCTCTTTTATTTAAACGTTTTAATGATCTGGAATAAAATAAAAAGCTCTAGCAACAAACCGTAAACCACAAGTTTTTATAATACTTGCCACAAATTTCTGAAACAAAGCCGTTTGTACAATACATTTCCCCAGCGTGCAGGACCGCAATTAAGTATTCACAAAGTACGATAAAAATACGGGTTCAATGTATTACTGAAGTGCTTTTTGCTTACTGCTGCTCAAATTGAAATAGTTTGTTCAAATAGTCATTCTGAGTTATTCCCCACAATAACTGAGCACACACGGGCTGAAGTTCAAATAACCAATTATTTAATTTAGCTTACTTGTCAACTACAATATTATGACTAATGTAGTAATTTCATATTAAGCTTATTTCATCTGCAATTGAAAAAACCACACGCCTAACACTTCTCTGCGCTTTTATGATTATATCATCCACTGATCACAAAGAAATTCGTCAACGCTGCCATTTTATGGACAGCGGTGCTTCCCCGGTTGTGGGTAACCTTGTGATTTGAGAGTAACCTAGAATTTCAATACTTATAGGCAGTTTTCTTGCGCTTTTTGTTGGTTTTTTAGAAATGAATTAAGTGCGTTTTTTGCATAATCAAGTATGCACGCATGCTGAGCTAAAAAAATAAATGCTTGTCGTTTATGAATGACCAAGTATTTGGTTATACAGGGATTTCTTCAATATGCTCTAGTAAGGTATCCGTTTAATGCAATATTTACCTATAAAGTTTGCTGCTATAGTTGATTTGCGAAATGTGACGTCCTTTTTAGGTTTGTACAAACGGTATAGAGCAAACAACAAATATTTTTTGTTTAGATACGCACATACATATACATATAGCGAATCAGAACAGGTAATTAAGGGCTCGTAGAAATAAGACCTAAAAAAGCGCTGGCAGTCAAGAAAACCTCAAAAAGCAAAGGGCAGATTGCATATCGTTGAAAGATAGGTCTGCCGACCTACCTTTCTGTATATATATACATACAAAAATATATATATATATATATATATATATAAATATATTTATATAGTGTAAGTAAACAGTCGGATACACAGCAAGAACAATAACAAACAATGTTTACTTACGTGGCGGCAACGGTACTTGCCTTCATCAGAGTAAAGTTACATGATTTTGCTGTCGCAAACATTTTGAACACGTTTCTTATATAAGTTTGCATAAAACTGTGAGAAGGTGCGCAAAATATTTCGGAAATGGAGAGTGTGCATACAGTCAGGCTACGCCTGTGTTACAACATCAACAAACAAAAAAAAAGGGGTGGGGAGCGAGAGAGAGAAAAAGGGGTCGTGTTAACAATGCAGCGTTCAAGGTTGCACCATGACTGGTCAACGTATGCCGCGCGGGCTGCAAGTTCAGACAATGGGGGAAACTGGACAACCGTGGTTTGAAGAGACAGGGAAGAGTATACAGTAAGGTATTCAGTGGCTGGGGAGACTGGTTCGGAGGGAAGCGAAGATGGGTGTGCCACGGCGGATGAAGAGAATAGATAGGGGGCACAAAAGAGCATTTCACAGAAGCTAGCAATTGAACAGGAAATAGGTAGGGTCACAAAAGGTTAAACATGAATAGATGACAAAGAGTTAAACATTCTTAAGTGGTGGTGAGAACGAGGTCTCCTTCCCCAGGAGAAACGGCATTGTTGAGCCGCATTAGGCTAATAAAGCTGCTGTATTAGGAGAGTTTCTGCGAATTCTGATGGCAAACTCGAGGGTAGGAATAATGAACATAGTTATAAAAATTATGAAGCCGCTAATTTTAATCGAGGGATAAGCACGTTAGTTTTCCGTAACTTTTATTAATTCCAAGTGTGGCTGACCCAAACTTATAAATGAGATAAGATTCCCGAACCTCGCGGTCGTGGTGCGTTTTGAAGGCGTATTCTAAAATCGTTGCTTTAAGATGTTCAAATGCATGCCTGGGACTGTTCACATGTCTTGACAGGGGAAAATAAGGGCAGCTTTTTGCATGAGAGCGGTGATTATTGAACCGCATTTGGAAGGGCGTTTCAGTTTGGCCGATATATTGTTGCCTACAAACAGTGCACTCTAGAAGATATACGACATTAGTGGAGTCACAGTTAAAGTTACCTTTTATATTTACGTAGTAGTCTGAAGCCGTGCTGGTGGCGCGCTGTGTAGTGGTCATGTGTGGGCATACTTTACATCGGGGTTTATTGCAGGGCATGAAGCCAGTAGTTGCCGGTCGGTTGATACGAGAGTTAGTAAGAAAGTCACCTAAATTCTTATTACGCCGGTAGACAACGCGTGGTGGTTCGGGGAATGTGCTTTTTAAGCGGTCACTTTGCATTACCATATTGTGATGTTTTTTTAGCACGGTTGATACTCTTGGAGCGGACGATGAGTGGGTTAAAACTAAGTTAGTTGGCGGGTTCCCGTTCGGGGCTTTTTCTTACAGATTTCGTTACGGTCTAATTGGTTGGCTCCCACAATAGCGTCGACGATACCTTTTTCCGGGTATTTTTTATTCAGAAGGGCGGTCTTGAGTTCTCGACAGTTTGAGTCAAAGTCGGGTTGGTTTGAGCAAATTCTCCTAAATCGGTGGGCTAGGCTGTAAGGTATTGCTGTCTTGCAGTGTCTGACATGGCAACTTCGGAAGTGCAAATACTGCCGCGTGTCTGTCGGTTTTCTATACAGTTTAGTTTGAAGCCGACCTTGGAAGGTAGTAACGGTGACGTCCAGAAAGTTTACACTGTGTTCCGAATAGGAATGAGCAAGGGAAATACTAGGATGGGCTAGGTTAAATGCCTCAATGAATGTGAGGAGCTCCGCCTCACCGTGTTGCCAGATCATGAATATGTCATCAATATACCTTTTATAGTACATTGGCTTTAAATTTTGGGTGTCAAGAAAGTTTGATTCGAGGTGAGCCATAAAGATATTAGCGTAGTTAGGTCCGATTCGAGTTCCCATTGACGTTCCGCTGACTTGCACGTAATGAACTCCATCGAACTCAAAATTGTTAAGTTCAAGAATAAGCCTAAGAAATGTTTGGAGAGCAGAAGAATCGATAGGTTTGTCGCACGATGACTGCTCATACGCAAGGGATACAGCGGCGATTCCATCTTCATCGGGGATGTTAGTATACAGTGACGCAACATCAAGGGTGACTAGAAGATATATATTTATATACAGTAATCCGTCGTTGCACCGAAGTCAGTCAGCGGGACAGCAAAACTTTTGTTACAAGCGGTATTTAGATAAAACCGACCACCCGAATAACGCTAACGTAATTGAGTATTAACTGCGTCACAAGTACGAAGGATAAAAGCCTGATGTATTCAATGACGGAAAACTTTACTCGTGTGCAAAAAAGAGAGTCAGCTTTTGCTGTTTGATGTTTTTGCAGGGCGCGAGCAACCGCTGCTCCAGTTGGCCCAAGCAGTGACTGCCATGCGAACGCCTCGCAGACTGCTAAGCGCATAAGGAGGGGAAGACAGAGGCAACTTTTATAGGGGGCAGATGCGGGAACACGGAAGGGTACGAGAGTTTCGTGCTGAATAGTGTCGAAAATGCTGTGGCTCGAGTCAGAGGTAGTGTTTCGTCATCCAGTCGAAAAAGACGACAGAAAAAATTCTGTACTTTTGTCGTAATTTTGCGTGTCGTACTGTCGTCTTTTCATGTTCTTGCCGTGTCGGGTCTCTGGTGTTCTGCCATGATTCGTATTCCTGCCCTGATTTTCATGTTCCGTCGTGCCGATTTCATATTTTGTCGTGATCCTGTTGTTTCATCGAAAGTTGCGCATGTTTTGCTTGTTATTGTATATTGTGAAGAGTAGCGTAAACGGCAGTTCTGTTGTAACTACAGCAATGTTTGTCGTTGAGAAAACTGACTTTTGTTGTTACGACAGAAATGTGTGTCGTAACAACAGTGGGTTTGTCGTAATAATGGGAGTTGTGTTGTCAAAACAAAGTTTTCTGTCGTACGACAGAAATTCATGTTCGGTTTTTGCGGTATTCCTGTTGTGATTTTATACTGCACAGCTTAAAAAATTGCAATAGGGGCCTTGCATGATCTATAGGTATATTTTTTCGAGGTGTGAAGCTGTGAAGTCTGCAAAACAAGAGTTTTTCATCGCCCTACTGTTGACGACGCTGCTAATTCTGCCTTTCGAGTGTTAGTGGTCGCACGCTGTCGACGTCCAGGCTATTGACCTAATGGATTCAGTACTCTACCACGCTTTTGAACCATTTCTCTGAATTCGGATTGCGGATAGAGCGTGACCGGCCCAAAAAAATCGCCCGGGAAACCCCACCCCATGTTGCCCCACCATGTTGACCATCTGACTCTCCGCTGGGTCGCCTCAGCTCGGCGACGCCTCCGCTCACGACTTCGCTTTAGGCGGGTCTAGCTCTTCGTAAGTTTCGAGTAATGCGGCCTAAAATGCTAGCGTTTGTGCCGGGAATAAAACAAAATTTTAATAATGCGGTATTTTAAGTAAAGCGAGTCTGTTATAACGAGGTATTACTGTATATTTAAAGAGTAAGGGCTGGCAGTCAAGAAAACCTCTGAAAGCAAAGAGGGGAACGTGGTACGTCATAGAAACAGGTAAAAAACTTCTTCATTCTGAAAGAAAGTGGTGAAAAATATCCCGCCGGGAGGAAGCCGAACCCACGACCTCTAGAATAACGGTCTGGTGTGATGACGACTATGCTACCTGCGGGACTGTTTCCCCGACACTTTTTCCTACATTTACGTTAAGGAATTTTATGTTTCGTGCACTTGGAGGTGGTATCCAGCGCCATTCGGACTACTCCGGGGGACCTTTTTTTTTAACCCACGGGCCGTGATTTCAGTGTCTAGGACATGTCGATAGTGGTCTACCAGCGTTGAACCTTCTTAAGGTACCTTTGGCACCAAAACTGCCAGTACAGAAGCGCTCGCTATGCATGTAGCGAATCAGAAAGAGGAAATCAGGGGCTCTGTGAATTAAGGCCGAATAAGGGTTGGTAGTCCAAAAAACCTCGAAGAGCAAAGGGGGAAGGCGGTAGGCCATAGAGACAGATGAAGAATTTCTTGACCTCCAGACCTCCTGACTCTTGACCCACTACCTCCAAAATACATCGCTGGGGTTTTAATGTAGCGGTCATCGCACCAGACCGGTATACTGGAGGTCGTGGCTTCAGATCTCACCCGGAGGGCATTTTTCAACCACTTCCTTTCTGACTCAAAAAATTCTCCATGTGTTTCTATGAACTCCCGCAATCCTCCCTTTGCTGTCCGAGGTTTTCTTGACTGAAAACCCTTATTCTGTCCTAATTCGCCCCGAGCCCCTCAATTCTCATTTCTGATTCGCTACGTGCACATACACACTCTCTCTCTCTCACACACACACACACACACACACACACACACACACATACCAGGTAAGCCGTTCCGGAGTACCATACAAATTGGTCAAAACTTGGTTGCAGACATTTGGAGAACACCGAGAAGGGGTTTCATTGTCCAAACAGCTTAGAAAGGTGAACCTTTGTTCTTGGGGGGTTATCTTAGAATAAACAAAAAAACGCTCATATACACTTTGCTTCCGAGGGCTTCCCTTTATACTTACCCTCGCCAATGAGAACCCTAGGGGAGAGTAAAAGAGCGGAAGAGTAGCAACAAAATGTCGCAATAAACTACAGAAGGTGGGAAAAAGAAAAAAATGGGAAAGGAGAGAGGAAACCTGTAAATGGGAAGAAGGCACAGTTGCGATATTGATACACAGAAAACGAACGCATAAGGTTTCACCAATGTGTGTCCAGAGAAAAAAATTCACAGCATATACACGGGGTGAATGATAATGAGTGGGCGAAGCTCCTGAGGGGAAATCATCGGTAAAACCGTGACTCTTCAGTGAAAGTTCGCCCACTACATCTGTGTCCGAACGTAACGGCTAGAAAGACTCGCTTAAACCACGCGTCATCACCTTGGGGATGAGCTCGCCTGATGCGTTTTGCAGACGCCTCACGAGCTCTCACTGCATCGGGGTCTGCCTGCCGATACGAGCGCTTTCTCGCCACTTCCCGTTCTCTGACGTTTTGGAGATCCTCTTCGCGGCGCAGCCGGGCCGCTTCGCGTACGGCAGGGTCCTCGCGCCGTTGCCGCGACGCTTGGGCCTCTCGTTCTCGAACGCTGGGATCTTGGCGGCGTCGTCGCGCAGCCAGACGACACGCTTCGGCCTCCCACTCTCGTACGGCAGAATCTTGGCGGTGGCGTCGCGCAGCTTCACGGAGCACTTCTGCCTCGCGGGCTCGCACATCTGCAGCCTTATCCATCGGGCGACTCCGAGCGTGCGCCAACAGCCAACGGATTTTATTACAAAGCTCCCCGCCATCTAGTAAACAATCCAAGAACTAAACTAGAAGTAGCCACGCCATCTAGTAAACAATCCAAGCGCGTCTTTTCATTACATACAAGTACCGTCATCTAGTAAACAATCCAAGAACTAAACTAGAGGTAGCCACGCCATCTAGTAAACAATACAAGAACTAAACTTGAGGTGGCTACATACATACGTCGAGGATGGACAGTTCCACGCCCTAAGGAGCTTCGCCCCTAAAAAAATGGCGTGCTGAGTCGGGGTCGGAGAGAGAGATACATAACATTTGGAGAGTCGAAGCTAGAAATCATGAACGGAAAGGGTCTGGATGGCAGAGAATCGTGTTGTGACGGTCGGACATCGCCACTGACTGCCGCGTACAACCCATGCGCACGCAGAAACGTGTTCCTATGTAGAAGCGGACGGCCGACACTTCGCGTGGCACGAAGAAAGGCCAAGCCCACGCGGAATGTGCGGAAGCACGCGCGGAAGAATGTTAATCTGCAGAGGAATGTTAATCCCCGAGGGCTTGCGGGGTGACGCGCCCACGCGCAGAGCGATGACCGGCCGGTTCTCCAACGAGCTCGTCCTTACCCCCCCTGTGCGTAACCCAAGGAGGGTACAAGAAGGCGAGCGAACGAGGCCCGGGGGCTCTTTTCCCGACTGGACATCATCTGGCCGGGCCGAACGACGAAGCCGCCCGTAGGAGTAATCCAATCGCGCGCTCCCCCCCTTCAACCCGGGACCAGCTAGCCAGCCGTCACATCTCGGGTCCACGTCCACGATCTGCCAGGAGCACAGACCGCCTACGCCGACCAACACGAGAATTCTGGCACCCCCCCGAACGGCCCTGCTCGAGCACGTGCACACTGCAGCGCCGCGCCTGAACGACTTCTCGGCACCACGACCCAGCGCCAGCCGCCCTACAGGGTCCCAGCCTCTCAACGGGTGAACGCACCGGCACCAGCGCTAACTATGGTTAATTAAATTGTACCTTTGAGCCTACGTTGTCTCTTTTCCCCTCAACTCTGCGTGGACCCACCTATTTGGTAGAGTGACGCCATCTCCCCTCCGGGGAGCGTCACAAGTGGTGGCAGCGGTGGGATTCACTTAACCTAAATCGCAGAGTGTATGCGTGGGACTCCACCCCCACGCCTCAGGGGAAACGAGGCACCATGAACGAGGCCACTATGACCCAAGCGAATGTGTTAGGCGCGAGTGTCATGGCGTTAGGAGGGATGGTTCCATCATTTACAGGGGATGGTAACGGGATAACCATCCAGAACTTCCTACGTGTTCTCGAACAGGGGGGGGTCTTGGTGGCTGGACAGAGGCGCAGATGACAGGTATTGCACGCTGCAAAATGGTCGGTGCGGCCTATGACTTTGCGTGGCACGAGGAGGCTGTTGCTGCAGCGGCGACTTTCGCCGAGTTTAAAACTCTAGCCACGAAAAGGTTCGATACAGAGCCAGAGTACGTGAAGCTCCAAAGGTTTTTGTCCGCTGGACAAAAGGACGGGGAAGACGTCCAGTCGTTCGCGACTAGGCTCCGAGCGTTAGGCAACGCGGCCGTTGGGACGCAGGACGGCACCGAGACTGAAGTAAAGCGCGAGCTCCGCAAAGAGCTTCTGAATGAGCAGCTTCGGACTCAGTTCTTGAATGGGCTGCGAGACCCGGTCCGCAGGTTCACACTTTCTCGTGACCCCAAGAATTTCCAAGAGGCCATCGACGCGGCTGTGAGGAAGGAGAGAAATGAGCGAACAGTAAATGGCGGTCGCACGCCGGTCAGAAGCGTGCGGGAAGGCGACAGGGAAGCTGGAGAGCTCCACGCACGGCTCGAAAGGGTCGAACGCTTGTTGGAATCTATCATCGCGCTAAAAAATGAACAAATGCAGCAAAAAGACAGGCGTCACGGCAACAAGACGGGACGGCCGACTTGCTATTTGTGCGGCGAGCGTGGACACTTTGCTAGCAACCGTAGGCAGCGCGCGCCCCCCCCCCCCAGGGCCAACCGCGAGGGGACACCCAGGTAAGCGCGGATAATCCCACGGGAAATTCCGCTTCTCGGTCGAACCAGGGAAACTAGTCGAGCCCCCTTTGGGCACACGCGTGCTGGAGGGAAGCAAATGGGACATTCAAGAGTTCACAGTGAACATTTGCGGAGAGGCTAGCCCGATAATAGAGTGTGAACTAGGGGGAGCAGCTATGAAATGCCTGATTGACACGGGATCAAAAGTAAGCCACCTCTAAGAGAGCGCTCTAAACGACGTTTTGCCCGACTGGCGAACGAGATTCCGGTCGGTAGAGCAGAGAACAAGCCTAGTGGGCATCACGGGCGACCGTTTGGAAATCGTAAGATGCTGTGAAGTGCCCTTGAAATTACCGGAACGCATTGTTACGGCGACGTTCTTCGTCTGCACAGAGAGAGCCAGGCTGCCGGTGGCTGGCCTAATCGGACAGAACATCCTTTCGGACGAAAAGGTAGACTTGCGCCTAAGCAGAGGCGCCATCAACCTAGGAGGCATCGACATTCCCATTCTAAACTGGGCGGGCGGAAACAAGAAGGCAGGCGGACGCGACGACTGGAATTTTTGTGACGACGCACCTATCCGCCTCACCAAGGAAAGCTTACTGCCCCCATTGAGCGAGTGCGTGCTGGTGGGGGAGGTAACTTGCGAGCTGGCTATGGGACAGTTGGGTGTAGCGGAGAGCAGCCCCCTTGAGGTGTCTGGAGTTGCCGGCGCTTACGGTTTAGTTAGAGCTACCGAGACTGGCAAGGTCCCAGTGCGCGTCGTGAACACCACGCGTCAGGAGATTAAGTTGCCTCGCAACAAACTCATCGGTGTCCTCAGGCCAGCGGTGGTAGCCGAGAGTCCAGCAGAAGAGACTGTTTGCCGGCGTGTAGACGAGGTCGACCTCTTTAGCCGTTTTGATCTCTCACACGTGGCCGAACCAGATAAATCTATACTTCGGGAATTAATCTCCGAGTTCGGCCCCGCTTTTTCTACCAGCGGCACAGATATCGGCCACTGTGAGGTGATCAAACACAGAGTTTCGACTGGCGATGCGGCTCCGGTCTACCGCCGTGCGTATCGGATCCCCTACTCCAAAAGAGACGAGACGGAACGGCAGGTTAACGAGCTGCTCGACGCAGAGATAATCGAACACTCTACTTCTCCATGGGGTGCCCCGACGCTATTGGTCGAAAAGCCAGATGGATCGTACCGCTTCTTCGTTGATTACCGCGACTTGAACCGTGGGACTCGCATCGACCCTTACCCACTCCCGAACATTTTGGAGACATTGTCAGAGCTCGGTACTGCGAGATTTTTCACGGTAGTGGACATGGCCTCCGGGTATTGGCAGATTGAGATGCATGAGCACGACAAAGAAAAGACGGCGTTCAACACGCCTTCAGGGCATTACCAGTGGCGACGCATGCCTATGGGCCTCGTAAACAGCGCGGCGGTATGGCAGCGTACGGCAAACGTAATCCTCGCCGGTCTTTTTGGGAAAGTGTGTCATGTATATCTGGACGACATAATCGTGTACAGCAGCTCATTCGAGGACCATCTAAACGACCTGCGTAACGTTTTTCAGAGAGTGCGTGCAGCCGGTCTCAAACTGAAACCATCCAAATGTCAATTCCTGCGCCCCGAAGTTAGGTACCTAGGACACATCGTATCAGCGGAGGGAGTACGACCTGACCCGTCCAAAATACAATGCGTTCAGGAGTTTCCAGAGCCCAGAACAAAGACACAAGTCAGGCAATTTCTGGGTCTTCTGTCCTATTACCGGCGACACATTCCCCAGTTTGCTGAACAGGCGCGCCCTTTAACTCAGCTCACAACCAAGAAACCATTCAGCTGGGGATAGGAGGAGCAAGCAGCTTTCTCGGCCATGAAGCGCAAGCTGACCGAGGCTCTCTTGCTGAAGTTTCCGGATTTCAGCAGGCCGTTCACACTTGCGACAGATGCCCCCAAGGTGGCGGTAGGGGCGGTGTTATCACAGGAGTTCGATGGGAAGGAACACCCCGTTGCGTACGCGAGTCGGCAGCTGAACCCCGCGGAGCAGAAATATGGTGCTACCGAGCAGGAGTGCCTTGCCGTAGTTTGGTCTGTGCGCCACTTCCGGTGTTTTCCTATACGGACGGCACTTTAGGATTGTCACCGACTGCCAGCCGCTTAAGTGGCTCATGAACGCTCGTGACCCCAGCTCGAGGCTGGCAAGGTGGAACCTCCTTCTACAGGAGAACGACTATGAAGTCATCCACAGAGCGGGTAAAATGAATCAGAACGCTGACACTCTGAGCAGGATGCCAGTCCGGGCACTCGACATTTTCGTGCCATCGGCGGAGGAGGCCCGCATGAAAAGGGAGCAGTTCGACGTCCCCGGCGTTCAGAAAATTGTGGAATCACTTAAAGCAGGCGACGGTGAGGGACAATATTATGTGGACGACGGGGGTCTGCTGAGGTTCAGGGAAAAGGCGGAGGGAGGTACGGGGCGTTTAGTAGTGCCTCCCTCAATGAAAGGCGAGCTCCTACGTGTACATCACGATGCTCCGTACGCTGGCCACTCAGAGGCACGTAAAACCCGCCAGAGGATAGGCATGACGTACTTCTGGCCGGGGATGTGGAGGGAAGTGCTGGATTATTGACGGAAGTGCCCCTCTTGCGCTCTCCATAAAACGCCTAAGAACCGAAAGCGTGCTCCTTTGCAGGTGTTCGAGGAACTTAGCGCGCCTTTCCAGCGCACCACGATGGATATAGTAGGGCCCCTACCAACTACGACTGCCGGAAACAAGTACATACTTGTTTTTGTAGACCATCTGAGCCGTTACGCCGAAGCCTTCCCGCTGGCTGACCAGAAGGCGAAAACCGTAGCACGCGTTTTCGTCGAAGGGGTGGTACTGAGACATGGCGTACCCGAGCAACTTTTAACCGATCAGGCACCAACTTCGTCTCTCGGGTGATGAAAGAGGTGTACGACCTCTTGGGGATAAAGAAATTACAAACGACCGCGTATCACCGGTAGTGTAACGGTGCAGTAGAAAGGCTGAATCAAACCCTGGTGACCATGTTATCCCATTACGTAGCACACGACCAACGAGATTGGGATAGGTGGCTACCTTTCGCTGTGCATGCCTACAACACCGCAGTCCACGAGGGCATAAATGAAACCCCTTTCGTCCTCCTTCACGGACGCGATGCGGCAATCTTGAACATTGTCGGTGAGACCCCCATAATGCACTATAACACCATGGAGAACTACCGCGCGGAGCTGGCTCAACGCCTTTCAGTCGCGCACAAGCTACCGTATGAAGCACTGAACAAAGCTGCGGAGAAGAGAAAGTCGCGTCTTGATAAAAGGAGCCAGGACGCCGGATTTCAGATAGGCGGCACGGTCTACGTCAAAGTCGAAAGCGAGGCCCGCGGCCTGGCTAAAAAGCTCGCGCTGAAGTGGAAAGGTCCTTTCCGAGTTGTCGCAAAACTGTCCGACGTCACGTGCCAAATCAGAGGGATTCGAATGAAAGACGAACAAATTGTAAACGTCAACAAGCTGAAAATTGC
Source organism: Haemaphysalis longicornis (assembly GCF_048455015.1). Lineage (NCBI taxonomy): Eukaryota > Metazoa > Arthropoda > Arachnida > Ixodida > Ixodidae > Haemaphysalis > Haemaphysalis longicornis. Next base: position 45,890,362 of record NW_027526214.1, read on the forward strand.
TTTGGGTAAGGTAGAGGACGAGCAGAGACTCCCCAGGGTGAGTGTTGGTACAGGCAGGCCCCGTCCTTCGTCCCCGGAACGTAGTAGTCCAGCTACGAGCCCATTCACGGACGCTTTACATTGAGCCATGCTCGATGAAATCATTCAGAATTCCCAACCCCCCGCGGTGAACAGCCTCCATCAGCCGACACACAGCTATGCGCTGCGAAGTCGTGGGGCAGCACCGTATCATATTTGACGGGCGTTCGTCCTGTGTATGTGAGGGGCAAAATTCCCAATTTTAGTGTTCATGTTTTGCACCCGTAAACCTGTATGTTGACATTCGCTTGGCTCATGTATATAGAAATTGATAGGATGTTTATGACTAATGTTTACTGGTGCCGACGCGTCTCGCCGTGTGACCTTGCTGACTGCATTCAGTGTGGTGTCGTGATAAGACGGCGCGGTGTGTTTTGCATCGAGCCTTGTGGCCCCACCATAAACCTTTTGTGCTTTTGTGAACAAGACTTTTGCAGTGACAAAAGTCTCCTCTGTGGATGGGCGGGTGTGACGGTCGGACATCGCCACTGACTGCCGCGTACAACCCATGCGCACGCAGAAACTTGTTCCCATGTAGAAGCCGACGGCAGACACTTCGCGTGGCACGAAGAAAGGCCAAGCCCGCGCGGAATGTGCGGAAGCACATGCGGAAGAATGTTAATCTGCAGAAGAATGTTAATCCCCGAGGGCTTGCGGGGTGACGCGCCCACGCGCAGAGCGATGACCGGCCGGTTCTCCAACGAGCTCGTCCTTACCCCCCCTGTGCGTAACCCAAGGAGGGTATAAGAAGGCGAGCGAACGAGGCCCGAGGGCACTTTTCCCGACTGGACATCATCTGGCCGGGCTGAGCGAGGAAGCCGCCCGTAGAAGTAATCCGATCGCGCGCTCCCCCCCTTCAACCCGGGACCAGCTAGCCAGCGGTCACATCTCGGGTTCACGTCCACGATCTGCCAGGAGCACGGACCGCCTACGCCGACCGACACGAGAATTCCGGCACCCCCCAGAACAGCCCTGCTCGAGCACGCGCACACTGCAGCGCCGCGCCTGAACGACTTCTCGGCACCACGACCCAGCGCCAGCCGCCCTACAGGGTCCCAGCGTCTCAACGGGTGAGTGCACCAGCACCAGCGCAAACTATTGTTAATTAAATTGTACCTTTGAGCCTGCGTTGTCTCTTTTCCCCTCAACTCTGCGTGGACCCACCTAGTTGGTAGAGTGACGCCATCTCCCCTCCGGGGAGCGTCACAGTGTCAACACCTGCCTACTGGTGAATAAAGGTAAAAAAAAAACGAAAGAAAAAACATTTTATAATTGCGGTTTGCTACCATCATTAGACAGCCATACGTGCCTCATGGCACGCAGATGGCCGAAGAAAGCTTATATATCTTCTGTAGTGCGTGTGGTACCAAGCTACAACACGAGCCAAAGACACAATCCCCAATGTGGCGTCACGAGGACGCCGGCGGCGGTTCATTCGACTTACTATGAGGTGCCAGGGATGCGCTCGGAGCCACGCGATGACGACGCACCACGCTTTATTCTTCGGTCTTACTGTGGAACATGCAGTGGACAGGGTGCGCGAAGCTTTGTCAGGGAACAGAGCCCCACAAGATTGGAAAGCCGTCCACAGCTGCAGACTCGGCTCATCTCCTGAGGGGATACTCGCCCCGTGTCCGGGACGAGGTGCGCCAGCTGCTTGGTCCCACAAGGGCGGCTCCACTCCTCGCTGGAAAAGCACAAAGCAGAACCGTCCTGACGGTCCTGCTCTCTACGTAATGGAGAGAACGGTCTCCTGAAGTTGGGTGCCGGCGGGGAAGCGGGCGACGACGAGAACGCCAGCGGTCCTCTTGTCAATAGGTAATCCAGCATCCAGCCCTGAGGGGCTCGTTGAGGAAATACCGAAAGATAGGTCAGCAGTCTGCAACGCCAAAGGAGGCATAGGGGTGTGGTGAGGCTCTTTTCTTTTTCACTACGGTTAAAAGGAAGAAATGCCGGCAGTCTACAACGCCAAAGAAGGCATAGGGGATAGAAGGCATAGAAGGCATCTAATCGAAAGGCGTGGGTTCGGTCCCCACTGTGGGCGCGTGTTTTTCTTTCTTTCTTTCTCACGTAATTAATAATAATAAATAATAATGTAACGTCACTAACGGTAAAAAAAAATATTCTAACCATTCCCCTATGCCTTCTTTGGCGTTGTAGACTGCCGGCATTTCTTCCTGTATTTCTAACGAGCCCCTCATTTACAAACCCTATTATCGTGCGAAAGCTTAGCGAGGGCCTCGGTTCTGGCAGCCTTGATGCCAAGGTAGCATAAGAGGGTTTCCCGCCAGTTACCCGCTTATGACAGGCTGTAGACGTTCGCGTCACGCCCCGGGGGTTGAAAAGAAGGTCCCCTTCTCCCCCTGTGGTCTGAGTGGCGCTGGCTACCACCCTCAAGCGTCAGATACAGTTGTAGTATATATAAATACCCCAGAAAGTGAAGTGGAACACAGTCGCCCAGATAGCCGAATTGGTAAGGCATTCGAGATCTAATCGAAAGGCGTGGGTTCGGTCCCCACTCTGGGCGCGTGTTTTTCTTTCTTTCTTTCTCACGTAATTAATAATAATAAATAATAATGTAACGTCACTAACGGTAAAAAAAATATTCTAACCATTCTCTATGCCTTCTTTGGCGTTGTAGACTGCCGGCATTTCTTCCTGTATTTCTAACGAGCCCCTCATTTACAAACCCTATTATCGTATATATATATATATATATATATATATACCTGACCAGACGACGTTCTGTTACTCTAAAAAAGAACTCTTCCTGAAACATCAGTAAATTTAATTTTATTTTAATGTTTTTTTTGTTTGTCCCTGTCTCTACTTCCCTTATTTTTTCTCAGTCTGCGTGAGTTTTTATGTTTCCAGACTATGTATATATATGTATATATATATATATATATTAAATTAGAGTCACCACGAAAAACATAACAATATCTATTAGGACGTTTCGGCTGGAAACCAGCCTTTTTCATGGCAATACTTGAAAAAGGCTGGTTTCCAGCCGAAACGTCGTATTAAATACTGTTATGTTTTTCGTGATGACTCTAATTTAATATACTATTCATCTGCCAAGCCCTACTCTGTTATAAAAATAAATAATTAAATCTATATATATATATATATATATATATATATATATATTTAATGCAGAAGATTGCCAACTTTCACTGGAAGAATCAGGACCATCACCAATTCCCTGCGGGACATGTGCGCCACTTTATCGTCGTCGGTAGCAGCAGCCGAATCAAATATGGAAGCCGCACCGCTATCGCCTGGAGCGACGGGTTTCTGTCTCGCACTGCCTTCTCCAAGCGTCGACTGCGGTCAGACTGTGCTCGGCCTGTGCCCTCCTTATCTTTCGCCTGCACAGCAACCTTTGCCAATAAAGCCCATTTCAAGCCTTGAAGGAGCCGGGGTCACGATCCAGTCCTGGAACTCCTGAGCCGAAAGCTGCCCGAAAGGATGACCAGCGAAGCCATCCAAACCGCTATGCCCTCGCTTCGGCCTCTGATGTGCTCTCGTGCCTTGCGTGAGCGAGACCCGCCAGACTTCAACGGCCCTGACGAAAACGACGCGGAAGATTGGCTCGAAACCTTTGCGTGGGTGAGCGCGTGCAACCGGTGGGACGATGTTTTCCAACTTAATAACATGAGCTTCCCTCTGACCAGCGTTGCTGAGATGTGGTTCAAGAATAACCAACGTCGCCTTAAGACATGGGCTGAGTTCAAGGACGAATTTCTTGTAGTTTTCGGCCGCCCAGCTATGCGCAAGCTTCAAGCAGAGCAGCGCTTGCGCTTATGAGCTCAGCAAATCGGTGAAAACTTCACGAGTTACATTGAAGACATCCTCGACCTGTGTCGGCGCGTCGACCCCTCTATGCAAGAAGCTGAAAAGATCAAGCACATCTTGAAAGGAATATATGACGACGCCTTCTAAATGCTTTTGCCGAGGGACTTACGCACTGTAACCGAAGTCATTAACTTGTGCCGAAGCTTCCATGAGTTACGGAGGCAACGGGCCCTCACTCGACGATCTCTTGCACAGGATGACTGTGTCAAGTTTGTCAGTGATGCACGCAGATCCTACGTTGTTTTCGCAAATCAAAGACGTCGTGCGGGAAGAGGTGGCCCGTCAGGTGTTCCTTCTACCTGCCTTTGCAAAGCCTGTGTCGACGCTAGGACCTTCTCTCGAGCATGTGATACGAGATCAAGTTGCCAAATTACTTACGCCTAGTCCGCAATACGTTCCGATTGCCGCGCCAGCCAGATACGCCGACATCGCTGCGAGACCATTGCCGGAGTAAGCCCTGAGGTACCAGCCGACGTTTCTAGTTCGACCTCGAACTTTCTCAACTGTGCCTCCGCCTCCACGGTTTAATCCCCAGGCCTGTGGTCAGTGGCGTACCGCAGATAATCGTCCTATTCACTTTGCTTGTGGAGTACCTGTGCGCGTCGCACGCTACTGCCGCCGGCGTCCGCCGTCATTATGGGACGCTACACATGCTGGTTTTCCGTCGTCGGCTCAAGCCCAGGTGCCACTTCGCTCCCAGACTGCAACTCGCACCACATTTACTGACGTCGTTCAACTTCCCGCGCCGTCGCTCGCTTTCTCCGATGCGACGCCGTCCTGGTCCCGAAGACACAAAAAACTAGTCACCGCATTTCCCAAAGCAAGAACTGCGCTTACGTCGAAAAGTACAAGGTCTCACCCTCCTCCGCCCCCTAACCAATGTTATCGACGTTACCGTAGAAGGTTTTCGCACTGTCGCCCTGGTAGACACGGGAGCTGCCGTTTCCGTCATCAAAGCCGATGTATGCCGTTTATTGCACAAAGTCATGACGCCTCTTTAAGGACTGTCGCTCCGAACCGCAAGCGCGTGCAATATTGAACCAATGGCCGTTTTCATGGCTAGAGTCGTTATTCAGGACGTACTGTACTTCATTGAATTCATTGTACTACCGACGTGGTCCCACAACTTCATATTAGGGTGAGACTTCCTTTCGCGTCATAACGCAGTGATCAACTGTGCGCGCGCAGAAGTGGAGTTTTCTTTCGGAGACGCAGTATTTGATGACAGAAAAAGTGCCCCCACAACCAAATTTGTCATGGCAACTGACACCGACACCCCGACCTATTCTTCTGTTTGTGTGCCGGTGGGCTGCGCATCCACAACTGACGCCAGGGCAATCCGCCGCAAATATTTTCCGCTGCCATCTGCCCTTCTTACTCTCAGCGCCGCAACGGGCAACAGGTTTGTCACTAGCGTGTGTTCGGCGCCGTGCGCCCTTCTCGAGGGTGAAACACTTGGCAGCTTGGAATACATAGATCCTGGTCGTGTGATAGCCATTCTGAACCGCACTTCTCAGGTTCAGGTTGCCGGACTTGACTTATGTCCGCCTGGGGCAGAGCTTTCGACTGATGTTTTTTTTTACCTCTGTTGACGACGGTCAAGACCCTATCCAGCAAGCCCAACTTTTGGCGCTGCTTCAACGATTTCAATCGTCATTCGACTTGTCCCAAAGCGCGCTTGGCCGCATATCTACAGTCGAGCACACCATCGACACTAGTACCCATGCCCCTCTCAGGCAGCGGCCTTATGGCGTTTCCCCAGCAGACCGCCGTACCATCGAGCAGCATGAGGACGACATGCTTCAGCGTGAAGTTGTTCGACACTCAAACAGCCCGTGGGCATCTCCGGCCGTGCTCGTCAAAAAAAGGATGGATCCATTCCCTTCTGCGTAGACTACCGTCGCCTCAACAATATCACGCGCAAATACGTCTATCCGCTTCCACGCATCGATGATGCTCATTGTAAAGAGCGCCACATTGTAAACATTTCCGACACCCCTCACCCATGAAGAAGAACGCGTGCTATCAAAAGGTTTGAGTTTTTGCCCTGTAACCCGCAGACAAGACGAATTGCGACTCTATAAGGACCTCGAGAACTTCTCCAGAATGCTTAGGCTGAGCACATATTAGTACGGCAAACCACAAGACCATACTATGGACACTAGGCTTCCATCACTACGCCATTAGACTCCTCCTCCACAAAGGGACAAATGCTTACACATCTACATCAATGCGGTACAACGTGACATTCTCTCTCAATGTACAAATCGGTCACCGCAACACAAAAATCTTTCACAGAAAGAGGAAAAGGCATTAAAAGATTTAAGCGAGCGCTTGGACATCACAATCAAACCTGCCGACAAAGAAGACGCTATTTGTATTATGAATAAGCAGGAATAAATCACATAGGCAGAAAGACAGCTCAGCGATACTTCGTTCTATAAACCAACCGACACCGATCTGACTCCCCACATTAGGAGAAGGTAAGCCAGACACTGATGGCGCTCGTCAAGTACAGAAAAATTCCGGAAAAAACTGCAGCCTCACTTCAAGTTTTAAGTCCAGTTCGAGGACGATTTCGTATGTTGCCTAAAATAAAGCAAGAAACTTAGGCAGACCAATCATGTCCGGTATTGGGACAGCCAAAGAAATGATCTCTAGTTTTATCGACAGCCTATTCCAACACATTCTGCCTTCACTACCTTCGTATGTAAAGGATACAAAACATTTTCTGGCTGATGAATGGATCTAGTTATACCGGAAGATTGCCTGCTAGTCGCTCTCGACATCGCCACGCTTTATACAAATATCTCACACTCGAACGGCATTCGATCTGTCATCGATGCCTACAATGTTCCTTCCCAAGACAATTCGATCGATTGTGAAACTCTCGGTGGCTTCTAAAGCTTGTCTTGGAGCTGAACAACTTTGAGTTCGACAATATTCACTATGTGCAAATCGACACCTCGATGGGAACAAAAATAGGATCCAAGAATGCTAACATTTTTATGGGCACATTAGAGTCTGAAGTTCTAAGCAACGCACAGCTTCACCCTCTTTTCTATCAAAGGTTCATTGGCGATATTTTTTTCATTTGGTGCCATGGGGGAGAGGAACTTCTAACATTTATAACAGCTTTCAACCACGCCCAAGAGAACATTTCATTCTCCCACTCATTTCCGCATCCGCCATTATTTTATTGATGTTACAGCGAGAATATCAGACAACAAGCTTGTGACCTCAGTGTACAGGAAGCAAACAGACCGACATCAATACTTTTATTTCAAGAGCAACCACAATAAACACTGTAAACTCATCATACCATACAGTCAGTCTCTGCGCTTTAGAAGAATACTGAACCAGCTGATTTTGACTCTAACTGCCACACAACTAACTAATGATCTAACACGACAACAATACTCTCCGTTTGTCATTAGTGATGCAATTAGGAAGTCTGAAAAACAGGACCGCCACCCCCTGATAACAAACTCAAAAACCAAATCTTTGAATACGACCCCCAACCTTATTCTAACATACGCCGCTTCGTCCTCCAACGTTAGCTGCATACTCAGAAAGCACAACATTTTACTTCAAAAAGAAAGGTTCCGAAGTGCACCGCCCTCGCTTAAGAGGCCGGTTTAGGTGAAGGGGAGGCTTGGGCCGGTTCACCCGCCGTCTAGCCTGCAGAGTGCTGCTGCCACGTGCCGTCTCCGCGTGTGTATCCTCGACGTTAAGTCTGGTGCAGATGGCTCGTCAGGATAGCCACAACAGCAAAACTTGGGTGGAGCCCATGAGCGGCTAGCACCCGAGCCGGCGGGACCCATTGGAAGCCGTGGTCGAGAAAGAAGAGGCCCCTCCTCGGCATGCAATGCCCGAGAAGAAGGCTGTTGAACCAGGTGGCCTCCCTGTTACAGTTGGCGACGAAACGACAGTTCGTCCCACCCCGGCGGCGGTTGATGGAGCGGGGCAGGATTAGGGTGGCATACACCCTCTTCATGCTGGGGAAGTCTTTGGCGATGACGTCCAAAACGGTGTGATACCGTGCGAACGCCTCTCCCGCTAAGGACTGGGCCATATCGTTGGTGCCAACATGTAGGACGATGGCAGTTGTTCTCTTTGCGACAAAGTACAGCATGGAGCAGAGGTCGTCGATGTTCTCACCGGATTTCAAATTAACGCAGGCGTTCCTTTCCAACCTGGGTCGAAGTGGGGATGCAGGTGCTTGCAGTGCGAGTCTCCAAGGACAACTGAAGTGGGTCTGAACTTTGGAAATTTACAACCTACGTCTTTCGTGTTGACTGTGCATCTAGCCGTCGTGGTAAAGCAAAAGAAAAGGTTCCTGGCTATAAGGTTAACTATATGATAGAAAGTCAAAGTGAAAAACATAACAATATTTATTCTAACGTTTTGACCGGGGGTCGTCTTTTTTCAAAGATACGATCGTGTTGATCAGTTGTGTTTATCTACATTTCAGTTGTGGGAGGTGCAAGAAGATGTATCAAGCAAAACGGAGACTCTACGCTACACAAAACCATACGAAGCACAAGAACGGGGGGGAGGCGATGCGGCGTGGGAGTGGTGCCGGGTTACAGAGGAGAAAGGGAGCGTAATCAAGACAGGCGAGTCTCCAGGATAACAGGAAAACGTTGCATGGCACTGAAGTCAGGGCTGGAAAAAAAGAAAGTGAGGGACTGAGGAGGGACTAAGGAAAGTGAGGGAATACGCAGCAAAATGTTTCCGCGTTTTCACTTGATGTTAAAACGCGTGCCATTTGGGGTTTTTTCGAACCTCTTTCCTCCCCGCATTTCCCCCCGCTGCAGTTCCCGCACCCCTCCCGCAGCCCTCCCGCGAAACAACTCCCCTCTCATATCGCCATCCCCCTCTTCCACCCTTCCTTTTTTGCGTGTATGCGTGTGTGTGTTAACACCTGCACAATGCATCCGTAATTGACTTCGGGCTCCCCCACCCTTTTCTCCCGATCAGTCAATTCGCAATCAAGCAAAGAGCAGGAAACGGCCCCTCCTTATTCCATCACTATCTTGCTTTCCAGCCTTCAATTCAGAGCCATGCAACAGTTTTCCTGTTATCCTGTAGCCTCGCCTATCTTGATTACACTCCCTTTCCCCTCTGTTCCACGGCACCACTCTCACGCCGCATCGCCCCCCAAGTTCTGGTGATTTGTATGCTTCTCTGTCGCGTACAGCCTACGTTTTGCTTGATACATCTTCTTGCCCCACACACAACTGAAATGTTTATAAACCCTACTTATGTACGCCATCTGTATCTTTGAGAAAATCCGGTCCCCTGTCAGAATGTCCGAATAAATAACAAGTATTGTTATGTTTTAAGTGCAATGCTCTTCTTAAGCGACCCTGAACCTGCGTCCACCGGCGATGTCCACATCACATACCCACGTTGGGGATTGTCCAGGAATCTCCTCGTCTTCCTTGGCAACAGGGGGAGATGGGCGCGCGCTGCCTGGCCGCTGACATGGCACATACCCACGTGGGGGATTGGCCAGGAATCGGGCGTGAGAAGGGCTAATGCACCCGCTTAAAGGAGTACTGACACGAAATCTCAAAGCTGAGATCCGCTCTAGCAATCAAGTACAACGACAACACAAATAGGTGTCTGTGAATAAATGCATCTTTCTTTCTTTGTAGTTGTGTGTGTGTGTGTGATCTCTCTTTCGCGAACATTACCGAACCGCGCAAATTCAACTCGTGCATTCGCACTTTCACATTCTTCCCCTAGGGGAAATGCGGGGAATTTTTTTTTAACTTTGACTTCTCTATCGTATGTTTATATATATATATATATATATATATAGAAATAAGGGTTGGCAGTCGAGAAAACCTCGGAAAGCAAAGGGGAGGATGTGGTAGATCATTGAAACAGATTAAGAATTTGGAAAGAAAGAAAGAAAGAAAGAAATAAAGAAAGAAAGAAAGAAAGACCGGTATTCTGGAGGTCGTGGGTTCGGATCCCACCTGGCGGGCATTTTTTCTTCACTTTCTTTCTTTCTTTCCAAATTCTTAATCTGTTTCAATGATCTACCACATCCTCCCCTTTGCTTTCCGAGGTTTTCTCGACTGCCAACCCTTATTTCTGTGTTATTTTCAACGAGCCCCTCATTTCCTATTCTGATTCTACATATACATATATATATATATATGTATATATATATATATATATATATATATATATATATAAATATATATATATATATATATATATATAATATATATATATATATATATATATATATATATATATATATATATATATATATAGTGAGAGAAGTCGACTGACACGTTTCCGGTTTTTTTGCCAACGGTTTCGGAGTTAGAAACTTCTTCAACGATTGGCTATGGCACTACGAACGAGTAAGCCGATACAACCGATGGGACGCGACCATGCAGCGCGACAATGTTCCGTTTTCCCTGACTCACACAGCGTTGATTTGGTTCGAAAATAATTAATCAACCGTCACCAGTTGGGATAGCTTTGTAACGGAAATCAGGAAGCGTTTTGGTGACTCCGACACCAAAAAGAAAAAAGCCGAACAGACCTTGCTACAAAAAGCTCAACTCCCGGGGGAAACATGCACGGCATACATTGAAGGCGTGCTGCAGCTCTGCCGGATCGTAAATTCGGCGATGTCTGAGGAAGACAAAATGGGTCACCATCTTAAAGGCATCGCCGAAGATGTTTACAACTTTCTGATAAGCAAAGATCAGCTGAACACTACGGCCGATGTGATCCAGCACTGCAGGACGTTTGAAGTTTTGAAGATGCGGTGCGTTACGACCAAGTTTGGCGTCTTGCCAATGTAACCACGGTCGCTGCAGTTGATGTTGCCGCGTCAGGCGACCTCGCTGAGATTGTGCGGCGTATCGTGCGAGAAGAACTCGTACGGCACGCAGAGTTGACTCAGCGGCCTGATGACGTTCGCGATGGCTGTGCAATGCAAGAAGAGCCCTTGAACGCTTTCCCAACCAGGAACACCCGTTTCAACTCAATGACGCTCGCGGATCCCCGGGAGCTGGCACCTCACGTCGACCGGGATAGGAGGAGCCGTAATGAGCACCTCAACCCTCCATACCTATCCCAGTACCCAGGCTATGTCGGACGCCCTAACCTCGAGTAAAGAGACGGTCAGACCGAGTATCGGAGAGAACCTCCTGTCTGCTATTTTTGCGGATGCGTTGGCCACATTGCGCGTTATTGCCGCCGCCGCCGCCAAACACCGAGATTGGAACAACGGCCCGTGTTGTCGCGCACTACCTACCCTCGCGATTTTGGGGGCTACGGACATCCGCAGTCAGCACTTTCCCCTAGACAGGAGGCATTCCAGCAATCTCGTCGCAACTAATCTCCGGCCTCTGACAGGAGTGTCACACCCCCGACTCAGCGCCTACGGCGGTCCCCCTCTCCACGACGTCGCTCGCCACCGCCGGGAAACTAGCCGGCCCGGCCGATGGGGGTGAGGTCGCGAGACAGTCTTTTTCGGAAATACATCTGCCTGTCTTAATGTTAAAGAACAAAGTGGACGTTATAATTGACGGAATTCCCGTAAGCGCTTTGGTGGACACTGGGTCTACGGTTTCGGTTATGAGTTTGAGATTTAAACAGAGTTTACGACGAAAGGTGATGTTTCATTGGGATCAACCTGTTACATTTCGTGGAGTTGGAGGCGAAGTGTTGTGTCCGCTTGGGACTTGTTTAGCAGGAGTGCATCTCGGTGGAAAGGTGTTCAAGACAGAATTCACTGTACTCCCCCATTCCACACACGATGTCATAATGGGTATTGACTTCCTGAAAGAGTGTGGCGCTACTGTTAATTGCACGAATGGAGAAATTCACCTGCCAGATGATGTTCCTTCACCCCTCATGGACGATTGCACTGATATCGCCGCTATTTCTGTATTGGAAGACTGTGCCGTACCTGCACTTTCGGCAAGATTTATTGTTGTTACTTCGCCCACAATCCGTTCAAGCACGTTCGAAGCCTTGGTGGAGCCAGTACATGAACGCTGTGCCAAAAAGAACCTACTTGTTCCGCGCTGTGTCGTCTCAGTTGCTGATGGCTGTGCCAGATTGTGGGTGGTGAACTGCTCGAACGAAACCACCGTGCTTCCCCAGGGCATGAAAATTGCCTCGTACGACGAATATGCCCCAACCGCAATTTCTGCACTGACCGATGCCCCAGTTCATTCTCTGGATCCTTCTCCGCAGGAAGCAAAGTTACGATACGATAACAAGAAGCACACGATAACAAGAAGCACACAAGCAAACACAAAATCAAAAACAAGAGTGAGTCCTGCGCGCTCCGCAAATGGTGTAAAAGTAGTCATCGGGAAGAGAAAAGGGGTAAAAAAAGGGGATAAAGGGAGACGGATTTAAGATGGTGCTCAAGCTTAGATCTTCGATTCGGTCAGCGCGCAGGACTCACTCTTGTTTTTGATTTTGTGTTTGCTTGTATGCTTCTTGTTATCGAGTTTTCGTGCTGCCTTTTCGTCCGTGTTCTTTCCCGTTCCTTCACCTTCCACCTTTCTAGCCAATCGGAATGCCTCACTTGCTCAAAATGTTTGAAACACCCCTCACTCGCGACCTCTCCTGCAGAGATGAGGGAAGTAACCCTCTCTCACATAACTTTTTGTATAAGAGTGAAATGTGAGAAAATAAAATGCATCACTGAAGAAGGAGTTTCTAACTCCGAAACTGTTGGCAACAAAAACGGGAAACGTGTCAGTCCACTTCTTTCACTATTTTTGTACTGGCCCATCGAACCTCATGATCTCTATATTTTACTATGGCTGCTAGCAAACCGGCGACTGAACTTCTGTCCCGGAGATTTCCCAAATTCAAAATCAACACAGCAATCATCGGTGATTCACTCATAAGACAAGTTTTTGATCATTTCGACCCAAGCAATACCTCTGCACCGGGATTTGTGTCCTACGGCGGAGCGATGTTCGAGGATGTCCTTGCCACCCTGGAGTACTGGCCGCCCAGAGTTGAGACCCTTGTCCTGCAAGGGGGTACGGTACACATAGCCCGGCGCGGATCGGCGGTGGTGGTGGCGGAGTTGAAGTGAACAGTGAAGCGGATACGGCAATGCCGCCCAGAGATGAAGACCATCCTTCTGAGCCTCCCTCTTCGCCGCGCCCCCAACCGTCACCGAGGGGGTGCCAACCGAAACTTTGTTCGTTGGTTTAACGCGGAGGACCAGCGCTACGCCCGGGAGGTTCGACAGCTGTGCCGTGGAGGGGTAATGGGGCCCCGAATTTTCTACATAGCTGATAGGTTCTTGACACTTCCCCCTTGGCGTTTCCTCGCCTCCGACGGGCTGCACACGAGTTTCGAGGGCGTCGAGGTCCTGGCGCCACACTTTAAGGAGTGCCTGCGCTATCATCGCCCTCGTTGAGCCTCCACGCCTCGACTAACAGAAGAAACAGACACCCATGACCAAGCCTCTCCCCCGGCCTGCCTGCGCCTCTGTCCTCCGTGCCCACCATGCCCGCCGTGTCCGCAAAGTCCGCGACATCCCACGCCTTTCCGAGCCCCGCCCGTCCCAGAACGCCACTACATGACACGCCTGGACACGCAGGCGGCGTTGCAACGAAGCCGGGAGGCTGAGAATTGACTTGCAGTTGAGACAGGTACAGCTCGCATTGATCATGCCTGGTCCCCCTCTTTTTTTCAATTAGGAAATAATCGACAAGCGTGTTCGCTTTCATTTGCATGCTGCTTACTTGGAAACATACGTCAACCAGAACGCCGCACCAAAAGGCCTTCGTCTAGCCTGCACACCCTCGATGTGCACATTTAATCCGGAGGAAATTACGAAATGGGAGAAAGTGCTGTCCGCTGCGTCGGTGGGTCTCACGGAAATTGTTTCGCAGCCAAGCCGAAGACGGGCCACGGAGCTTCTAGATGCCGGAATTCTAGGGAGGGCGCAATCGAATCTATCCTTCTTAGAATTCAAGGAACTTAAAAACTTTGAGACGACAAAGCGGAAAGAAATATCACAACAAAATATCAAGAAATAGCAACGCGAGAACATTTCCCCCAGTTTTTAGTTTTTAGTCAACCCCGTGCAACCAACCCATCCCGTAGGCGTCACCTTAGGTTCAGATGCTTTATATCGCCCCGTGAACACAAAACAAATCAACGTGGGAAATCTGTCAAGCAAAATATTATCCCCGGCTTGAGAAAAACTTCTCTCAAAAGGTTTAACATTTTGCCCAGCCTCCGAAAATTTCAATGACTTCCAACAATATCAGGATCTCGACACATTCAAACGTAATCTGCGTCTCCGGGAATACTTCCATGACCGCCCCAACACAAATTCCCCAACATTTCCCCGAAGGGGAGCATGAGGAAGTGCGAATGCACGGGTGATGCTATGAGGGGGAGTTTGTTGAAATTTGGTGGCATTTGCCCGTTAGTTACATTAACACCCCCGCGTGATCACGTTCGGGCCGCGACAGCCTCGCCTTTAAACCCTCGCGCAGCGCGACGGCAGGCGAACGAAGCGGGAGAGAAGGCGAGAGCGCGCAATGGCACGCGAGTGGAAGGGGAGAGGAGGCGAGAACGCGCAACGGCAGGCGAGCGAAGTTGGAGAGGAAGGCGAGAACGCGCAAACGGCAGGTGAGCGAAGGGGGAGACGGAGGCGTGAGCGCACAAACGGTAGGCGAGCAAAGGGGAGAGGAGGCGAGAGCGCGTGACGTCACGGCGAGCGGAAGGGGAGAGGAGGCGAGAGGGCGCGACGTCACGTGGCGTACTACGTCATTGCACCGTTGCTACGCATGCTCTGCCCTCCGCTCCGCGCCGTTGCTAAGGGCGAGGAGGCGCGCGCGCGATAACACCTGCGGCTGAAGACGGACGGCGGCAGAAGCGTGACTCAGGTTAGCGTAAGAAGTGCATTCGCACTTAAAACACAACTTCCTGGTGCGTCAAACAAATCCTGGACACCGAAAGACCGACGAGACCAGCACTTAGATATGTACTAGAGGCTGCACAGAAGGATGTAATCCGGTGATATGCACAGCACCAACCCGTGCGCAACAACCTATCAGTAGAAGAGCGAGCAGCTTTAAATTTCATTCAAGTGGACACCAGCATATTTATCAAACCAGTGGACAAGGGGGGAGCCACTGTTATACTTGGCAGGTCTCAGTACGTGGAAGAGGGAATGCTACAACTAAGCGGCAGACAATTCTATAATGAGCTACCAAATGACCCCACAAAATTCTATGAAAGTGAAATTCACAACACCCTCAGATCTCTTCTCACGGAAGGTAATATAACTGCCGCGATTCATACAATTATATCACGGGAACATCCTGTCCCTGGTCGATTTTACTTGCTACCTAAAATACACCAGAGCAACCACCCGGGCAGACCCATTTTATCCAGTAAAGGGACGGTGACAGAAAAAATTTTAAGCTTCATTATTTACATAATTAAGCACATCCCCCCATTCCTTCCCGTCCTACATCAAAGATACCAGCCATTTTCTACAGAAAATTCCTGGTATCGTCATCTTCCCAGGATGTTTTCTGGTGATGCTGGACTTGTGTTCATTGTACACAAATATTCCCCACTCAGAAGGCATCGCCGCGACCGTCGCAGCATTTACTGGCTTAAACAACCCACCAATAGACATAGAGAGCGAAACTCTCGTAACGCTTCTAACCATTGTACTAAATTATAACCACTTCGAATTCAACGAAAAGCACTTTCTTCTGATCAGTGACACGGTGATAGGAACAAAGATGGCTCCAAATTACGCCAAAATGTTTATGGCATCATTGGAAACTGCTTTCATTGAGAAGCAACAAAAGAAACCACTGTTTAACAGGCGTTTTCTAGATGACATATTCATGATATGGAACCACGCCAAAGCGAGCCTTCTCGACTTCATTTTAAAATTTAATTAATCAAGTTCACCCATGAAATATCTCAAGATACTATCAACTTTTTAGATGTAACCCTTCAGGTACATGGCAACTCCCTCGCGACACCGTCTACAAAAAGTCAACGGATCGCCAACAGTACCGGCATTCTGACAGCAACCACTCACGACATTGCAAAGTTGGAATACCATACTCGCAGGCATACAAATACCGCCAAATCTGTTCTGATGTCTAAGAATTTGACAGAATCTCGCAAAATCTCAAGAATATCCTTCTGAATCAAAATTACCGGGAAAATATAATTCATGACGCAATCAACCGGGCCCGCCGAACAGACTGCCAGCCTGCATTGTCAAAAGCCAATTCACGAAAAAAGGAAACACCCCAGATCAACCTGGTATTAACATACGGTGCGAACATGCCATGAGTAAACAACATACTGAGCAGGGATTTCAACATGATCAGACAAAGTGAGCACCTGTAAGCTATCTTCCGCGAACCACACTGTGTAGTGTATTTTAATGACAAGAACTTTAGAGACATGCTTGTTAAGGCTGAAATTGGGGTCACGAAAGAACACTCACGCTGCCGTCAATGCGAGAAAACGCGCTGGAAAATCTGTCCTCTCATCACCCCAACCGACACGGCAAAATCTAACTTTTCCAAATTTTCCTTCCGAATTAAAGAAAGCCTCGACAGTGAATCCAGTAACGTCGTATACAGACTGCACTGCGAAATGTAAGGCAAGGACTATATTGGCTAGACCGAGAATGCATTCTGGCTCAGATTCAACAACCACAAATGAAACGTCACCGCACTGCCGGATATACAATTTTGCAAACACATGCGCCTGCCAGACCATTCCATTGAGCATATCAGAATCCCTCTCCTGCAGTCCGGCTTCCGCTCTTCCCTCGAACGCGAGCAGAGGGAGTCCTACTTTACACATAAATTCCAGGCATTCACCCATGGCATCAATGAGGACCCTTGCCGCCTCTCACTCTTGCGGCCAAAAGCTGCGCCTTAGACGGAAATATCGGGACCTTCCGGGCCATAGAGGGGGTGAGCGCGGAACCGGGACCGTGCATACAACTAGAAAAAAAAAGAAAGCAAGAAGGAAAAAACGAAACCCCGCTTTAGGGAATAAGTCAAGCAAAACAAACGTGTAGAACGCCCCCCCCCCCTGCTCACCCCCCCTTTTCCCTGACCGTTCGGCAACCACCACCCGTCTCATCAGTGACCTTGAACCGCTGTGAGCGCGCCCCGCGGTCCCGCTGACGCACAGTGGCCTGAATTATGACCGCCGCACCACTGACAGACAAACGGCCTAAGAATGCGCCGCAAACGAAACCAAATTCTAGTGTTACTTGTTCCGCGGCTCGCTAGCAGCGCGGCGAAGCTTCGCTGCACCACTCGTTTCCGTCGAAGTGGTCGACAAGAGCTGCTGTAGGCTTAACCAGGAGTAAAACAAAACCGAACATGGGACAGGAAATTCCTAGTATGGCGCGGGGACTATGTGTCGACAGGGCGGGCCGTGCATGCATGAGGCCTTTCAATATGACCGAATCGAAGATCTATGTCTGTGCCGCCATTTTATGTCCGTCTCCCTTCATCCCCCTTTATTTGCCCATTTCCCTTTCCCGCTGACTACTTTTACACCATTTACTGAGCGCGCAGGACTCACTCTTGTTTTTGATATTGTGTTTGCTAGTGCGCTTCTTGTTATCGTGTTTTCGTGCGGCCTTTTCGTCCGTGTTCTTTCCCCTTTCCCTCACCTTCCACCTTTCTAGCCAATCGGAATGCCTCACTTGCTCAAAGTGTTTGATACACCCCTCACCCGCAACCTCTCCTACAGGGATGGGGGAAGTAACCCTCCCTCACAGAACTTTTTGTATAAAGGCGAAATGTGAGAAAAAATAAAATGCAGCACTGAAGAAGGAGTTTCTAACTCTGAAACTGTTGCCATCAAAAACGGGAAACGTGTCAGTTCACTTCTTTCACTATTTTTATACGGGCCCATCGAACCTGATGATCTCTCTCTCTCTCGCTCTCTCTCTCTCTCTCTCTCTCTCTCTCTCTATATATATATATATATATATATATATATATATATATATATATATATATATATATATAGCAGAACAGAGAGATACGGGACGAGGGACTCGGTAAAGATACATATCAAGGTTGCAGTCGTCATTGCCAGTGCTATTCGGCTTTTTTCGAAATATTTAATAGGGCCGAATGACGTGTGCTTGTCACGTTTCTTTGATTCATTGATAAATAAGCGAAAATATAAGTCGAGAAAAAATCCGCCGTTTTTCCGGGAGCGGGACACGAACCCACATCTCCGCATAACCGGTGCGGTGCGTTAACCAATTACGCTATCCCTGCAGCGGCTTCTCTCTCGACTTTTAAAGCGGGGGTTTATATTTACAAGAGCTCTGAGGCCGGTCAACTAGCGCCGCCCCTCGACTACCGCGGGAGACGTAGAACGTCTTCTTTCCCAGCGGCCGCCACGTAGAACGTGGTCGGAGGTCGGGGTTAGCAATTGGCATATCCGAACTGCTGGAGCCAGTGCCTCGTAATGCATGTAGCAGAACAGAGAGATACGGGACGAGGGACTCGGTAAAGATACATATCAAGGTTGCAGTCGTCATTGCCAGTGCTATTCGGCTTTTTTCGAAATATTTAATAGGGCCGAATGACGTGTGCTTGTCACGTTTCTTTGATTCATTGATAAATAAGCGAAAATATAAGTCGAGAAAAAATCCGCCGTTTTTCCGGGAGCGGGACTCGAACCCACATCTCCGCATAACCGGTGCGGTGCGTTAACCAATTACGCTATCCCTGCAGCGGCTTCTCTCTCGACTTTTAAAGCGGGGGTTGATATTTACAAGAGCTCTGAGGCCGGTCAACTAGCGCCGCCCCTCGACTACCGCGGGAGACGTAGAACATCTTCTTTCCCAGCGGCCGCCACGTAGAACGTGGTCGGAGGTCGGGGTTAGCAATTGGCATATCCGAACTGCTGGAGCCAGTGCCTCGTAATGCATGTAGCAGAACAGAGAGATACGGGACGAGGGACTCGGTAAAGATACATATCAAGGTTGCAGTCGTCATTGCCAGTGCTATTCGGCTTTTTTCGAAATATTTAATAGGGCCGAATGACGTGTGCTTGTCACGTTTCTTTGATTCATTGATAAATAAGCGAAAATATAAGTCGAGAAAAAATCCGCCGTTTTTCCGGGAGCGGGACTCGAGCCCACATCTCCGCATAACCGGTGCGGTGCGTTAACCAATTACGCTATCCCTGCAGCGGCTTCTCTCTCGACTTTTAAAGCGGGGGTTTATATTTACAAGAGCTCTGAGGCCGGTCAACTAGCGCCGCCCCTCGACTACCGCGGGAGACGTAGAACGTCTTCTTTCCCAGCGGCCGCCACGTAGAACGTGGTCGGAGGTCGGGGTTAGCAATTGGCATATCCGAACTGCTGGAGCCAGTGCCTCGTAATGCATGTAGCAGAACAGAGAGATACGGGACGAGGGACTCGGTAAAGATACATATCAAGGTTGCAGTCGTCATTGCCAGTGCTATTCGGCTTTTTTCGAAATATTTAATAGGGCCGAATGACGTGTGCTTGTCACGTTTCTTTGATTCATTGATAAATAAGCGAAAATATAAGTCGAGAAAAAATCCGCCGTTTTTCCGGGAGCGGGACTCGAGCCCACATCTCCGCATAACCGGTGCGGTGCGTTAACCAATTACGCTATCCTTGCAGCGGCTTCTCTCTCGACTTTTAAAGCGGGGGTTTATATTTACAAGAGCTCTGAGGCCGGTCAACTAGCGCCGCCCCTCGACTACCGCGGGAGACGTAGAACGTCTTCTTTCCCAGCGGCTGCCACGTAGAACGTGGTCGGAGGTCGGGGTTAGCAATTGGCATATCCGAACTGCTGGAGCCAGTGCCTCGTAATGCATGTAGCAGAACAGAGAGATACGGGACGAGGGACTCGGTAAAGATACATATCAAGGTTGCAGTCGTCATTGCCAGTGCTATTCGGCTTTTTTCGAAATATTTAATAGGGCCGAATGACGTGTGCTTGTCACGTTTCTTTGATTCATTGATAAATAAGCGAAAATATAAGTCGAGAAAAAATCCGCCGTTTTTCCGGGAGCGGGACTCGAACCCACATCTCCGCATAACCGGTGCGGTGCGTTAACCAATTACGCTATCCCTGCAGCGGCTTCTCTCTCGACTTTTAAAGCGGGGGTTTATATTTACAAGAGCTCTGAGGCCGGTCAACTAGCGCCGCCCCTCGACTACCGCGGGAGACGTAGAACGTCCTCTTTCCCAGCGGCCGCCACGTAGAACGTGGTCGGAGGTCGGGGTTAGCAATTGGCATATCCGAACTGCTGGAGCCAGTGCCTCGTAATGCATGTAGCAGAACAGAGAGATACGGGACGAGGGACTCGGTAAAGATACATATCAAGGTTGCAGTCGTCATTGCCAGTGCTATTCGGCTTTTTTCGAAATATTTAATAGGGCCGAATGACGTGTGCTTGTCACGTTTCTTTGATTCATTGATAAATAAGCGAAAATATAAGTCGAGAAAAAATCCGCCGTTTTTCCGGGAGCGGGACTCGAACCCACATCTCCGCATAACCGGTGCGGTGCGTTAACCAATTACGCTATCCCTGCAGCGGCTTCTCTCTCGACTTTTAAAGCGGGGGTTGATATTTACAAGAGCTCTGAGGCCGGTCAACTAGCGCCGCCCCTCGACTACCGCGGGAGACGTAGAACATCTTCTTTCCCAGCGGCCGCCACGTAGAACGTGGTCGGAGGTCGGGGTTAGCAATTGGCATATCCGAACTGCTGGAGCCAGTGCCTCGTAATGCATGTAGCAGAACAGAGAGATACGGGACGAGGGACTCGGTAAAGATACATATCAAGGTTGCAGTCATCATTGCCAGTGCTATTCGGCTTTTTTCGAAATATTTAATAGGGCCGAATGGCGTGTGCTTGTCACGTTTCTTTGATTCATTGATAAATAAGCGAAAAAATAAGTCGAGAAAAAATCCGCCGTTTTTCCGGGAGCGGGACTCGAGCCCACATCTCCGCATAACCGGTGCGGTGCGTTAACCAATTACGCTATCCCTGCAGCGGCTTCTCTCTCGACTTTTAAAGCGGGGGTTTATATTTACAAGAGCTCTGAGGCCGGTCAACTAGCGCCGCCCCTCGACTACCGCGGGAGACGTAGAACGTCTTCTTTCCCAGCGGCCGCCACGTAGAACGTGGTCGGAGGTCGGGGTTAGCAATTGGCATATCCGAACTGCTGGAGCCAGTGCCTCGTAATGCATGTAGCAGAACAGAGAGATACGGGACGAGGGACTCGGTAAAGATACATATCAAGGTTGCAGTCGTCATTGCCAGTGCTATTCGGCTTTTTTCGAAATATTTAATAGGGCCGAATGACGTGTGCTTGTCACGTTTCTTTGATTCATTGATAAATAAGCGAAAATATAAGTCGAGAAAAAATCCGCCGTTTTTCCGGGAGCGGGACTCGAACCCACATCTCCGCATAACCGGTGCGGTGCGTTAACCAATTACGCTATCCCTGCAGCGGCTTCTCTCTCGACTTTTAAAGCGGGGGTTTATATTTACAAGAGCTCTGAGGCCGGTCAACTAGCGCCGCCCCTCGACTACCGCGGGAGACGTAGAACGTCTTCTTTCCCAGCGGCCGCCACGTAGAACGTGGTCGGAGGTCGGGGTTAGCAATTGGCATATCCGAACTGCTGGAGCCAGCCGAATAGCACTGGCGCTGGAATAGCACTGGCGAATAGCGCTGGAAAAAAGCCGAATAGCACTGGCAATGACGACTGCAACCTTGATATGTATCTTTACCGAGTCCCTCGTCCCGTATCTCTCTGTTCTGCTACATGCATTACGAGGCACTGGCTCCAGCAGTTCGGATATGCCAATTGCTAACCCCGACCTCCGACCACGTTCTACGTGGGGGCCGCTGGGAAAGAAGACGTTCTACGTCTCCCGCGGTAGTCGAGGGGCGGCGCTAGTTGACCGGCCTCAGAGCTCTTGTAAATATAAACCCCCGCTTTAAAAGTCGAGAGAGAAGCCGCTGCAGGGATAGCGTAATTGGTTAACGCACCGCACCGGTTATGCGGAGATGTGGGTTCGAGTCCCGCTCCCGGAAAAACGGCGGATTTTTTCTCGACTTATATTTTCGCTTATTTATCAATGAATCAAAGAAACGTGACAAGCACACGTCATTCGGCCCTATTAAATATTTCGAAAAAAGCCGAATAGCACTGGCAATGACGACTGCAACCTTGATATGTATCTTTACCGAGTCCCTCGTCCCGTATCTCTCTGTTCTGCTACATGCATTACGAGGCACTGGCTCCAGCAGTTCGGATATGCCAATTGCTAACCCCGACCTCCGACCACGTTCTACGTGGCGGCCGCTGGGAAAGAAGACGTTCTACGTCTCCCGCGGTAGTCGAGGGGCGGCGCTAGTTGACCGGCCTCAGAGCTCTTGTAAATATAAACCCCCGCTTTAAAAGTCGAGAGAGAAGCCGCTGCAGGGATAGCGTAATTGGTTAACGCACCGCACCGGTTATGCGGAGATGTGGGTTCGAGTCCCGCTCCCGGAGAAACGGCGGATTTTTTCTCGACTTATATTTTCGCTTATTTATCAATGAATCAAAGAAACGTGACAAGCACACGTCATTCGGCCCTATTAAATATTTCGAAAAAAGCCGAATAGCACTGGCAATGACGACTGCAACCTTGATATGTATCTTTACCGAGTCCCTCGTCCCGTATCTCTCTGTTCTGCTACATGCATTACGAGGCACTGGCTCCAGCAGTTCGGATATGCCAATTGCTAACCCCGACCTCCGACCACGTTCTACGTGGCGGCCGCTGGGAAAGAAGACGTTCTACGTCTCCCGCGGTAGTCGAGGGGCGGCGCTAGTTGACCGGCCTCAGAGCTCTTGTAAATATAAACCCCCGCTTTAAAAGTCGAGAGAGAAGCCGCTGCAGGGATAGCGTAATTGGTTAACGCACCGCACCGGTTATGCGGAGATGTGGGTTCGAGTCCCGCTCCCGGAAAAACGGCGGATTTTTTCTCGACTTATATTTTCGCTTATTTATCAATGAATCAAAGAAACGTGACAAGCACACGTCATTCGGCCCTATTAAATATTTCGAAAAAAGCCGAATAGCACTGGCAATGACGACTGCAACCTTGATATGTATCTTTACCGAGTCCCTCGTCCCGTATCTCTCTGTTCTGCTACATGCATTACGAGGCACTGGCTCCAGCAGTTCGGATATGCCAATTGCTAACCCCGACCTCCGACCACGTTCTACGTGGCGGCCGCTGGGAAAGAAGACGTTCTACGTCTCCCGCGGTAGTCGAGGGGCGGCGCTAGTTGACCGGCCTCAGAGCTCTTGTAAATATAAACCCCCGCTTTAAAAGTCGAGAGAGAAGCCGCTGCAGGGATAGCGTAATTGGTTAACGCACCGCACCGGTTATGCGGAGATGTGGGTTCGAGTCCCGCTCCCGGAAAAACGGCGGATTTTTTCTCGACTTATATTTTCGCTTATTTATCAATGAATCAAAGAAACGTGACAAGCACACGTCATTCGGCCCTATTAAATATTTCGAAAAAAGCCGAATAGCACTGGCAATGACGACTGCAACCTTGATATATATATATATATATATATATATATATATATATATATATATATATATATATATATATATATATATTTCTAGCTTCTTTATCCTCCCCCTTCTGTCCAATGCGACAGTACTTTTTACGCCTTCGACCTGCTTCACAGGCGACGTTGTCTTAGGCTTCCTTTCCCCCTGCTTCACAACCGTAAGTGCCAAACTACACTTCTTTCCAAATACGGCTCGTGTCCACGCACCTTACAACGCAAAGAGTGCGTGGGCCATGTCGAGACCGTCTTTTTTGTTGTCACCGCGGCTGTGCCCGACCATTCAACGCCGCTTGAAATCAGTGGACTGCGTGCTCCTTCAGCAGCAAAATCCCCCCCGTCTGCAGACGTCTTCCTTCGCGCCATTGATGCCGACCTTTCACCGTCCCAACGAGACCAGCTTCTCGCACTGCTGAACCGATTTCGGTCCTCTTTTGATTCTGTCCAGACTGGTCTGGGACGTACCACCATAGTGGAACACACCATCAATACCGGTGGTCACGCCCCCTTACGGTAACAACGTCCCTACCGTGCTTCCCTCACTGAACCCCGCGTAATCGATGAACAAGTCGAGGACATGCTCCAACGCGGTGTTTTTCGACCATCAACCAGTCCATGGGCATCACCGGTAGTGCTTGTCAAGAAGAAGGACGGCTCTATTCGGTTTTGCGTCGGATAACGACGGCGAAACAAGATAACTTGCAAGCACATGTATCCTTTGCCGCAAATTGATGACGCCCTCGATTGTGTACAAGGCGCACAGTTCTTATCCGCCATTGATTTACGCTCGGGTTATTGGCAGGTCCCCATGGCAGACGCTGATCGTGCAAAAACGGCCTTTATTACTCCTGACGGCCTGTACGAGTTTAACGTTATGCCGTTTGGCCTCTACAATGCGCCTGCAACCTTCGAGCGGATGATGGATAATATTCTCCGTGGACTCAAATGGCAGACGTGCCTTTGTTACCTCGATGATATTGTGACCTTCTCTCCCGATTTTTCGTCGCTTCTGATTCGACTTTAGCAAATTTTGACGTGCTAGACGACCGCAGGACATCAGCTCAACCTGAAGAAGTGCCGTTTTGCTGCCCGAGAGCTCACTATGCTTGGCCACGTCGTCACCAATGCTGGTGTCCTGCCGGATCCTGCCAAGGTACGTGCTGAGACGGAATTTCCCAAGCCGACAACTGTAAAGGCCCTCCGCAGCTTCATTGGGCTGTGTTCATACTTTCGCCGGTTCGTTCGCAACTTTGTATCTCTCATCGCGCCTTTGACAGAGCTCCTCAGCAAAGAAGGTGGAATCTGTGAGTGGTCCACGGCCTGCGACGACGCCTTTACTTAACTGGGCCATCTCCTCACATTTTCGCCAATCATGCGCCATTTCGATCCTGAGGCCCCTACCGAGATTCACACGGACGCGAGCGGAGTTGGTTTGGGGGCAGTTCTCGCTCAGCGCAAAGCAGGATATGACGAGTATGTCGTTGCTCATGCAAGTCGCACGCTAATAAAGGCCGAGACAAATTATTCTGTGACCGAGAGAGAATGCATGGCCGTTATTTGGGCGCTAGCTAAGTTCCGCCCCTACCTCTACGGGCACCCTGTCCATGTTGTCACAGATCACCACGCGCTTTGTTGGTTGTCCTCGCTCAAAGATCCTTCTGGTCGGCTAGCGCGCTGGGCTTTGCGGCTACAGGAGTATGATATTCGCGTCACGTATCGCTCATGCCTGCGGCACAGTGATGCGGATGCCCTTTCGCGCTCCCCGCTGCCTCATGACAGCGTCCGGGTCTCGAGCTCCGACTGCTACGTGTCGCCATTGGAGATCCACTCTATGTCTTCCGAGCAAAGGAAATACCCTTGGATTTCCTCCATGTTGGACTTTCTGTCTGGCTCATCAATGAACGCTACATATCGGACACTACGCCAGCAACCGTCGCTCTTTGCGTTTCGCGACGGACTGCTTTTCCGTCGCAACTACCGACCCGAAGGTCGCAAGTGGCTCTTAGTAATTCCGCGCAACCTACGCTCTGAAATGTGTGCCTATTTTCATGAAGAGCCACATAGCGCCCATGCTGGTGTCCCCAAAACATACCAGCGTTTGCCCTTGCGGTACTACTGGCGAGGCATGTACTGCTTCGTTCGTCAATACGTCCCTTCGTGTGTTCAATGCCCTTACCATGTCCAGCAAGACCATTCGACCGTGTAGAAATCGACCTTTATGGGCCTCTTCCTTGCACTGCAGATGCAACTGAAGGGTCGTTGTTACATTCGACTACTTGACCCGGTACGCCGAGATTGCTGCCCTGCCTGCTGCTACCGCATGCGAAGTAGCCTCCTTTCTACTTCGGCTCTTCATTTTATGGCATGGGGCGCCCCGTGAACTCCTCAGTGATCGAGGAAGGGTTTTTTTGTCTGAAGTTATAGAGGCACTTCTTAAATCCTGCCGCACGATCCATCGCACTACCATGGCGTATCACCCTCAGACCGATGGACTCACCGAACGTTTCAAGCGCACTCTGAGTGACATGCTTGCCATGTACGTCGCGGCGGACCATTGTAACTGGGACGCAGTACTACCATTCGCGACGTACGCATACAACAGCGCCACGCAGGCCACGACCTTCTTCTCTCCCTTATTTCTTTTGTATGGCCGTGAGCCTTCATGCACACTGCAGACCATACTTCACTATCGGCCCGATGAGTCAGAGTGCACGTCCATCTCCGACGTTGCCAAGCACGCCGAAGAGTGTCGTCAGTTGGCCCGATTGTCAACTACAGAATATCAGCAGCGTCAGAAGTCGCACCACGACGAAACGACTCCCGCTCCTACCTACTCACCAGGGTCACTTGTCTGGCTTTGGGTTCCAGTGTCTTCGCCAGGCTTGAGCAGTAAACTGCTTTCGCCCTACCAGGGTCCCTACCGCATCATCAAAGAGACGTCTCCAGTAAAATATGTGGTTTAGCCTCTAGCTCCTTCACCCGATCAGTGTTGCCGCGGCAGAGATATACCCCATGTTCAGCGCCTCAAGCCTTACATTGACCCCATCGTAGTTTCATCTCCCTGAGTCGCCAGGATGGCTCTTTTGTTCTCGGGGGAATTATAAGGAAGATTGTCGCCATACTTGTTTAAATGTTGTGATTCGCAACGAGTGGGTATGTGACACATAAGCCACACAGGGAAGAGGCACCAACTCGTGGATGTCGCATCGCCATCGCTGGGACAAAGAAGAAGTCTCGTCTCGTTGGCTCTCCGTCTCGACTTGCTGGACAGCGCGACTTGGTGCTTCGGTGCTACTGCTGATGCTGGTGCAGATGAAGCATAAAGCCTGAAAACCCTATTTTAATATTGTCACGAATAAAGGTAGAAAAGCAGTATTTACTGGGTTTAAACGACCTACAGACGGCACTGAAGCTGACGCACAACCAGAGCTGCCTTGGTAGCACCTTTCCCTCTTCTTCTCAGACCCCAATGTTCAGAAAGACACATACCCAAACAGAGAGATTGTCCCAGGCATGCGGCATTACCCCCTCCCCTGAGAAAGCATCGTCCCGATGCAGCGTCCCGATG
Source organism: Haemaphysalis longicornis (assembly GCF_048455015.1). Lineage (NCBI taxonomy): Eukaryota > Metazoa > Arthropoda > Arachnida > Ixodida > Ixodidae > Haemaphysalis > Haemaphysalis longicornis. The sequence goes on from NW_027526214.1 coordinate 45,917,532, forward strand.
CATAGTCCCGAGAGTCGTACGGCAAACACAGCAGTTCAAGATTCAGTCGAGCGGGTGTAGTACCGCTTCATTCGTGCAAAGTGGACGACATCCGACGGTGACGTGGTGCGAGGAGAACGCACCGGGCCCTCAGGAAGAACTTCGTAGTTCACGTCACTTGTCTGGCGCAGAACCTTGTAGGGTCCAAAGTAGCGACGCATCAATTTTTCGGAGTACCCCTTCCGGCACACAGGGCTCCATACCCAGACGAGGTCTCCTCGTCAATATGTAACCTGCCTGGGACGCGCTATATACCTCCGGGCATCGTTTACTTGCTGGCATCGAATGTGCTGGCGAGCCAGCTGTCGTGTGGACACTGTACGCTGTACGATTTGTTTGGCGTCTGTGGTCACGACAGAGCAGTCGTCCGGTAAAAGCATGGAGTCCAACATTGTCAGGACGTCTCGAGCATGCACCAAGCGAAACGGGGTAAACCGTGTTGTTTCCGGCGCCGCCGTATTGTAGGCGAATGTCACGTATGGTAATGGCATCCCAGTTCCCTTGTTCGACGTCAACGTACATAGAGAGCATATCGGCAATGGTCTTGTTTAGCCTCTCCATTAGTCCGTTTGCCTGCGGGTGGTAGGCGGTTGTCTTCCGGTGGCTTGTGCAGCTGAGATGTAACACTTCTTTAAGAAGTGCTGTGAACGCAGCTCCCCTGTCCGTGATAACAACTGTCGGGGCACAGTGACGAAGGACGATGTTCTCGATAAAGAACTTGGCAACTTCTGTGGCTGTGCTTCGAGGAAAGGGCCTTTGTTTCACAGTAACTCGTTAAGTATTTCGTAGCGACGACGATCCATCTGTTGCCGGAGGATGAAAAAGGAAAAGGCTGCTGAACCGATCTGCTGAAACGGTAATTTCGGAGGGTCAACCGGTTGGAGTAGACCGGCGGGCTTTTCGGGTGGAGTTTTCCGCCTCTGACAGTCTTGGCATTGTTGTACGTACTGCTTGACATCAACCGCAATCTTCGGCCAGTAATACCGTAGACGTATGCGGGCTAAGGTACGGGCGAAGCCGAGATGCCTGGAAGACGGTTCTTCATGACAGGCCTGCAGAATTTTTTCACGTTGTTTTCTTGGTGGAACGAGCAAGTATGTTGTTTACGTAGCATCGAAATTCTTTTAATACAGAATGTTGTTAGGCAGAAAAAATGATGTACGGCTGCGTGCGAAAGGTCTGGGTAGCTGAGAGGTACATCCTTCGAGGTAATGGATGACTAGGCGAAGTTCCGCAACATTTTGTTGGTCTTGAGCAAGGTCAGAAGGAGTGACGACTCCTACAAAGCCGCCATCATCGTCTTCCTCGGTAGAGATTTTATCGATTGGGGCGCGGGAGAGGCAGTCTGCGTGGCTGTGTTTACGGCCAGACCTGTAGACAACACTGACATCGAACTCCTGTAGCCGGAGACTCCAGAGAGCGAGATGTCCAGACGGGTCTTTCAGGTTGGCCAACCAGCACAGAGAGTGATGGTCAGTACCAACCTTGAAATGTCGTCCATGGAGATATGGCCGAAATTTGTTGACGGCCCATATGAAAGCCAAGCATTCCTTCTCAGTTGTAGAGTAGTTGGCTTCGCCGCGTGACAGAGTACGGCTCGCATAAGCAATAACCTGCTCTACACCATCTTGTCACTGTACAAGCACTGCACCTAACCCGATGTTGCTTGCATCAGTATGCAGTTCAGTGTCAGCGTCCTCGTCAAAGTGGCCGAGCACAGGTGGAGTCTGCAACCGACGTTTCAGTTCGTCGAACGCTGCACACTCTTTTGGGCCACAACTGAACTGCACATCATTCTTTGTTAGGCGAGTTAACGGCTCCGCTATATCGGAAAAGTTCTCTACAAAGCGACGATAGTACGCGCAGAGCCTGAGAAAACGGCGTACGGCGTTCTTGTCGCTTGGTGTTGGGAAAGCGGCGACACCAGCTGTCTTGTCGGGGTCAGGGCGGACGCCTTGGAAGCTGACGAGTTGGCCCAAAAACTTCAGCTTTTCGTACCCAAAATGGCACTTCCTGTGTTTTAACGATAGTTGGGCGGATTGGGTGGCTTCAAGAACTGCTCTCAGACACACCAGGTGCTCTTCGAACGTTCTAGAAAAACTACCACGTTGTCCAAGTATACAAGGCACGTCTGCCACTTAAGTCCAGATAGAACAGTGTCCATCATCCGCTGGAAAGTGGTGGGGGCGGAGCACAAACCCAACGACAGGACCTTAAATTCGTAGAGGCCTTCCGGAGTAGCGAAAGCTGCTTTTTCGCGGTCTCGTTCATCTACATCAATTTGCCAATAACCACAGCGCAAATCAATAGACGAAAAAAATCTAGCATAGCGCAACCGATCCAAGAAGTCATCAATACGCGGCAAAGGATAAACGTCTTTCTTCATAACTTTGTTAAGCTTCCGGTAGTCTACGCAAAAACGAAGAGTACCGTCTTTCTTCTCAACAAGGATGGCCGGGGATGCCCAAGGACTTGTCGACGGCTGGATGACGTCGTCTCGGAGCATTTCTTCTACTTGGCGACGAATAGCCTCGCGTTCTTTTGTTGAAACTCGGTGAGGGTGTTGGCGAATTGGTCGCTCGTGTTCGTCGGCGATGATGGGTTGCTTGGCGATGGTTGTCTGTCGGACTTTAAACGTTACAGCAAAGCAGTAACCAAACGAGTTTAGAACATCGCGAAGCTGTTGCTGTTGCGACATCGGCAGGTCAGGGTTTACGCCAATTGTGGCGACCTTCTCCGATTCGTTCTGCATGGACAAGACTCCTAGAACAAGACTCCTTTCTTCGTTGCTTACTGCGTCCCGGTATGTAACTGCTGTTGTGTGTGATAAATGCTTGTGTTCCGGACTAAAGTTCGTAAGCAGTACTTCTGCTCGTTAGTTGCTGATGTCGACGAGGCCACGGGCTGGACCTACTTGTCGGTCGAGCAGCAGGGAAACGTTTTGTTCGGTGATACTGCAACAGAGAGGTGATTGCTCACGCTCAACAGTAACGAACATACTCCTTCGGGGAGGTAAAGTAACAATCTCGTCGCAAATTCGGAGCGCAGGCCTGGAGAGCTCCCTGTCGTCGTTGACTGACAGAGGGTTCAAAATGTAACCAAAAGATCTTGCAAGTCAATGACCGCCCCGTATTCGCGGAGAAAGTCCAAACCGAGTATAAGTTGTTTCGAGCACTCCCACAGCACGGCAAAACAGCCGGGGAAAGTTGAACCTTGAATTTGAATTCGGGCGGTGCACACCCCAGTCGGCACCACAAGGTGGCCGCCAGCTGTGCGGATTGGGGGTCCACACCATGGCGTCGTTACTTTACGCAGCTTGGATGAGAGTGACCAGCTAATAACAGAATAGTCAGCGCCGGTATCGACGAGGGCTGTTACCGAGTGATTGTCGACGAGGACCGGGATGTCGGCAGAAAGAAGTTCGTTTGCTTCAAAAAAGTACGATTTCGGTGGTCTTCATACGGATGTCGTTGCGGCGGTGGAGGTTTTTGAGCTTTATGCGCTCCGGCCTCACCCCCCGAGGTAGCTGGGTTTATTTGTCCCGTTGTGGGCTCGGAGACCGGTTCCCGCCAGATCGCGGAGAGCCGAGACGGATCGGTCATGGGTATCTGCGAGGGGTAGGCGTTCGAGACGGATGAGTAGCGAGCGAAGTTGACGTCAGCTCGTGGGTGGAAGGGTACTCCTCGAAGGGAACTCCTCGAAGGGTACTCTTCGGGTGCTCTTCGGTACTCCTCGGTCGTTCCCCGTAGCGAGGTCGAAGTGCGTTTGGCGAGATCCCGCGAAGCCCAGGCGGCGGTAAGGGCAGTGACGGAACACGTGGCTTTCTTCACCACAGTTTTAGCACAGGGGCTGATTGTCTGATGTGTGCCACATGGTCGCTTTCCGTTCGGGACGTCTTGGTTCATACCGTGTGGCCGGGTTCAACGTGCGTCTGAACGGCTGCGTCACAGTTGGTAACACCTGGGGCGGTGCCTAGGTCGGCGTGCGCACCACGTCCGTGTAAGTGCGATGTTCCACCGTGGGAGCCAGCATAGGATACAAATCCGTCTACGTTCGAACAGGGCTTGCAACATCGGCCGGTGCCACGGGTCCCACTGCTCGCCGAACTTCGTCGCGGACGACGTCGCTAAAGGCACTGAAAGTTGGTCGACAGTCACCCTGCTGAAGGAGCCGCACTTCCTCCCGCACGACGCTCCTCACGAGCTCCCGGAGCGCGTGTTTATCGTTGACCGCTGAAGCGCAGGCGGCCACACAGGCTTGACGCCCGTACTGCATGTTGCGCTGCTGCAGGGCCCGCTCCATTGAGGGCCCTTCCCGAACGAAGTCAGCAACCGCTGTTGGTGGGCTGCGTACAAGGCCAGCGAATAGCTGTTCCTTCACACAGCGCAACAGGTGGCGCACCTTCTTTGCTTCACTCATACCAGAGTCAGCTCGTCGAAACAAGCGCGTCATGTCCTCGACGAAAATAGAGACGCTCTCGTTTGATTTTTGCGCCCTGCACTGTATAGCGATCTCGGCCTTTTCCTTCAGCTCGCTATTTTTGAAGTCTTCGAGCGATTGCCGCCGAAACTCTAACCAGCTTTTAATTGTAGGCGCGTGGTTTTGTACCACGTCTGTGCCGAATCTCTGAGGGAGCAGTACACGCTTCTCAGCTTACGTGTGTCGTCCCACTCCTTGCACGCAGAGACCCGATCGAAATGATCGAGCCATATATAGAAGTCTTCGAAGATGTCGCCGTGGAACGGCGGCCAAATGTGCGGCAAGTGCACCACCAGTGGCGAGAAGGCTCCGCTGCCCTCATTGGTTTGGCAAGCCGTAGTGGTTGTCATGACAAGTGGAGGCTTTACCAGCAGGCCAAATTCTTGTGGTGGACCTCGAATGCGGCGACTTGACTTGTGCACTGGTGTTGTCTCCAGATGACACTCGCGTGGGTCGGTAAATTCGCCTGGTTCGAAGTGCATGGGATTACCCCGCACCTCTACCACAAATGTCACTAATAAAGGTAGAAAAGCAGTATTCACTGGGTTTAAACGACCTAGTGACGGCACCGAAGCTGACGCACAAGCAGAGCTGCCGTGGTAGCACCTTTTCCTCTTCTTCTTCTCAGACCCCAATGTTTAGAAAGACACATACCCAAAGAGGGAGATTGTCCCAGGCATGCGGCAATATGTATATATATATATATATATATATATATATATATATATATATATATATATATATATATGTATGAGGAAGACCTGTCTCAGGTCGAAACGTTGGAAATAAAGTCTCCGAAGAGCGTACTTCTATTTTGTGTATATATATATATATTTATATATAGACTGAAAAGATAAATACTCACACAGAGCGCGAAAAAAATAAGGTTAGTAGAGACAGAGACAAACGTCAGTAAACTTATTTTTATTTTCTACGTCTTTCTCCTTTGTCTCTGTCTCTACTAACCTATATATATATATATATATATATATATATATATATATATATATATATATATATATATATATATATATATATATATATATATATATATATATATATATATATAAATATATATATATATATATTTATATATATATATATATATATATATATATATATATATATATATATATATATATATATATATATATATATATATATGCGTCAAAACTTCGGTGTAGACGCTTGGAGAACACTGAACAAGGGTTTTCTTGTTTCCATTCAAAAAAGCTATCTTCTTTGGGGGTTATCTTAGAATAGACAGAAAAAACCTTATACACACTTTGCCTCCGCGGCCTTCCCTTTCTTTTCCCCCTCTCCAATCAGAACTGTCGGGGTAAAATAAATATCGGGACCGTAACAATAACATGTCGTAACTAACTACAGAAGGTGGGAAAAAGGTAGCAAAGAGAAATGTAGAAAGGAAAGTTGCAAATCGAAGGAGGCACTTGTGCCTTCTTCCCATCTTCAAAATTCTTTCTCTGCTTCATTGAGCAACCACACCCTCCCGATTTCTTTCCGAGGTTTTCTTGAGCGCCAATTCTTCTCTCCATTTAATTAAAACGTGCCCCTGTTTTCCTATTCTGATTCCCTACGTGCATAGTGGAGTCCTCTGTTCTGGCAGTGTTATTGCCATAGGGCACTTAAGAGGGTTCAACGTTAGTCGACCACTCTCTACATGTCGTAGACACTCGAGTCACGGCCCGTGTGTTTAAAAGTACGTCCCTTTCACCCCGAGAACTCGGAGAGGCGCTGGCTACCATCCCCAAGAACAGAAAAAACGACATTGACTAAAACCCCAGAAAGTGGAGGTGAAATATAGCCCCTCCTGTAGTGTAGTAATCATCGCACCAGACCGGTATTCTGGAGGTGGTGGGCTCGAATCCCACCTGGCGGACATTTTTTTTTCCTCTTTCTTTCTAAATTCTTTATCTATTTCAATGACCTCCAAAATCCTCCCCTTTGCTTTCCTAGGTTTCCTTGATGGACGATCCTTTTCTGTGTCTTATTACGACGAGCCCCTCATTCCCTAATCTGATTCGCTATATATATATATATATATATATATATATATATATATATATATATATACATATATATATTGTGAGACACCCTGACCACGACTCTGTGCTCTTAAATACGCTACGGACATTTCCTCGTAATCGGACCATTATCATCAGTGATAGCTCTCATGGCCCCGCCATCATCATCACCTGTACGCTATCATCATCCGCACTTTATTGGGCTTTTCGTCCAAGTGTGCGAATAAACCGGTCATGCTTTCCATCGTCTATCAAGTGGTGGAGGGTGCGTTTCGATCTTACAGTCTACTTCTGTAGCGCCTCTCCTGGAGCTCTGTTCGGGCTGCCGTCTGACTCAGGAGACCATGCCCATGACGCTCGATCCAGCCAGCGCCACGGCTACGCCTCCCCCGCAAGTTTTTAGCAGCCGCCAGCGAGATCCGCCCGACTTCGCTGGCCTTCGTGGGGATGCTGTAGAAGAGTGGTTGGAGGACTTCGAGAGAGTCAGCGCATACAACGGGTGGGACGACAAGCTAAAACGACTGACTGTCGCTTTTCCCTCTGCGGGATCACGAAGACGTGGTAGCTTAATAACGTGGGACGCCTACCCGATTGGACGACCTTTATAACCGAGATCCGCAAAATTTTTGGACATCCGCAGCTCACTCTGAGGACGCGAAAAAGAAACTGGAAGCGCACGTGCAACACCTGTGGGGAAGCTACACCTCTTATATCGAAGGGGTTCTCGCACTGTGCCGTAACGTCAATAAGAATTTGTTATAGTCGGACCGCGTACGCCGGGCACTGAAAGGTATTACCAGTTCACTTTCACTGCGTTCGCCCTTCAGAACCCAACAACCGTCTCCGATGCCACCACTATTTGCCAACGTCTTGACGATCTCCAGTCGATCCACATTCAGCAGGATACATCGGCCACGCGCTTAGGCAATGAAGACATTGGCGTGCTTATAAGGCAGCTGACTCGGGAGGAGCTTGATGGCCGGGCCTTCGTGTGTGCTTCTGCTTCTGCTAACCACTCAGCAAGCACCAATCTTCGGCAGATGATCAAGGAGGAGCTTGCCCGTGTGCCTGGTCGGTCAATGCCTGATCTTGCCGCCCCTTATGCCGTACCAATCTATTCGGAAGTCCCTGAAAGGCCGCCCCTGCCCATGACCCCAGTTACCTCGCAGCCTCCGCTCGGATATCTGGCAACGATGAACCATGCCATTTGGCCGCAGCCGTACTATCGCACGTGGGGACCGCCGAGCCCTTAGCGCCCGCCTAACTGGCCAGTGTGTTTCTACTGCGGAATTCGCGGCCAGAATGCTCGGTTCTGTCGCAGGCGTGCGCAAGATGAACGGCGTGGCTACGACACCTACGTGCGCGACGTAACGAGCCCTTGTTATGGATACCGCCAGCAGGGTTACCAATCTCCGACCCGCCAGACTCCTCCCCCAGCCGATTCCCCTGGGATACAGCGCAACTCACGTGATTAGCGACGCCGCTCTCCCTCGCCTTTCCGCCGATCTGTATCGCCGCTTCCCCCCGTCGTGCACGACAGCGCTCGTCTCTCGAAAAACTAAGCCAGACAGTTTTTGGAGGGGAAACTGCATACAGGGAAAAGATAAAAACTCCTTCAGAACATCCCTCGAACATTTTGTGTGTATTCGTCGAAGGCATCCACATCGAAGCGTTGGTGGATGTTGGTGCAACCGTCTCAAATATTTATGCTGATCTGGGCAAAAGGTTACGCAAGGTGAGAACACCGTTTAGAGGTCCCTCATGACGTGTTGCAAATGACGCACGTATCGCCCCTTTTGCATAGTGTACAGTGCGTGTCTCTAGTGAAGGAATTATTCATCATATCCAGTGTGCCATACTCTCAACGTGTCCGTACGACTTAATTCTCCACTGGGACTTTCTTTCATCGACGTCCGCTGTTATTTGTTGTCGAACGCCTGCTATTAGCATCACAGATACTCATCATTGAACTGTTTCCCCGACAGAGCTAATTCCATTGGTGCTGACGACCGATCACGTCGTACCCTCCCGTTGTGAGCACATCCTTTCAGTTTCTGCTAGCACTATACTTGACGGTGATGTCCTGGTCGTTCTCTGCAGCCGCCTCCTTTCGCGTGGTCTTGCTGTTGCGACGTGTCTCGTTCGTTTTTCCGAGAAGAAGGTTTTATACCTGTGCAAAACACCACTCCAGAAGACGTTCTACATCTGCAAGGTTCCACAATTGAATCTGTATCTGATGTCGAAGCGACCATTCTGCCTTCGCGTTCCCGTCCCCTTACATGCCTGGCTTCAGCGACTACGTCCTTGAAGCATTCTCTTGCAGTAAAAGTAAGCCCGGACCTGCCAGAGTCACAGAAATGATCAGTCCTGGAACTTCGAAATAAGCACCGTGAATCGCTCGACTCCTACTCAAGCGTTCTTCCCCACACAGCCACGGTCAAGCATCGCATTGAAACCGAAGGGTCGTTTATTGTTCGCCGTCGCCCGTGTTCCGTCTGCTCATCAGAAAGGCAATTCATCGAGCAAAATGTAGCTGACATACTGAAACGCAATGTTATCCGGCCTTCATGTATTCCTCGGTCGTCCCCGGTCGTGGTGTTCGAGAAGAAAGATGGCACCGTACGCTTTTGCGTTGAGTATCGTGTCCTCAACAAGATTAGCAGAAAGGATGTATATCCGATGCCACGCATAGACGACGCCCGGGACTGCCTTCAAGGAGCCGACTGCTTTTCGAGCCTTGATTTGCGTTCTGGCTATTGGAAGATTTTGGTGCATGCGCCTCGCAAAGAAAATACCGCGTTGATACTCCCGATGGCCTATACGAATATAATGTCATCCCATTCGGGTTGTGCAACGCTCCGGCGATATTTGAACGCATTAAGGATTCAGTGCTCAGAGGACTGAAATGGAAGACCTGTTTCTGCAACATGGAAGACGTCGTTGTCTTCTCGTCGACGTTTACGGAAGATCTTAAGCGTCAGGACGAGATGCTCACATGCATTCGTAACGCCGGACTACAACTCAACTAAACAAAATGCCGCTTTGCTACTAAAACCATCAAGGTGTTTGGCCATGTCGTTAGTAAGGATGGCATGAGACCCGATCCCGAGAAAATCGCTGGCGTTGCCAGCTTTCCTCATCCCCGCCAACCAAAAGACCTCTGTACTTTTCTCGGCTGGCTTCGTATTTCCGCCGCTTTGTGCGTAATTTTGCCACCATTGCGTCCCCACTGAACGATCTCCTACAGTCTGGTGCCCAGTACGTTTGGCCAGATGACTGTCAACGCTCTTTTCACGATCTGAAAGCCGCGCTGACGTCTGTTCCGGTGCTCTGCCACTTTGACGAAACAAAGCCCATATACTCAACATGGATGCTAGCGGCCATGACACTGGCGGCGTTCTCTTACAAAGTGATAATAAATTCCGGGAGAGGGTCGTATCCTACGCAAGCCGCTCGTTGACACCTGCAGAGAAGAATTGCACAATATCTGAACATAAGAGCCTAACCATCGTTTGGGCGGTTCAGAAATATCACCCTTACCTTCATGGCCGTCATTTTACAGTTGTGACCGACCATCATGTGCTATGCTGGTTGTCCACCATGAAAAACCTCTCTGGACGCCTTGGCCGCTGGGTTCTCCACCTCCAGCAGTATGGTTTTTCCGTGGCGTATAAGTCAAAGAAGAAGCACATAAACGCCGACGCTCTCACTCGTTGCCCATTGTCTTCTTCATCTTCCGATGCGCAAGAGCCCGCCGATAACACACTTTGTTTGGCCCCCGTTATCTCCTCAAACATTGAGGGACGCGTCGATTTGCCATCGCTGCAATGCGAAGACGCATATTGCCGCCACACCATTGACAATCTCGATTGTCTTTCGACACCTCCAACCAGCCGCCCGCGTCGCCAACTCAGTAATTTCAAACCATTTCTCGGGGTTCTTTACCGACAAAATTACCAACCAAATGGCAGAAAATGGGTCCCCGTTGTGCCTCGTGCAATCCGCCGCCCTGTTCTCGAAGCCTACCACGATTCAGCTACTGCTGGGCACTTTGGTTTTGCAAAAACCTACGAGCGAATACGTAGTCTCTACTTTTGGTCTGGCCTGTCCACTTCTGTTGCTGAATACATTCGTGCCCCTCTTACCAGCACCAGAAGTGCTCAACTACTCCCACTGCCCGACTACTTCAACATCTCCCGTGTCCGTCGGAGTCTTTCAGGACCTTTGCCATCGAATTCTTCGGACCACTACCTCCAACGCCATCTAGATACCGTTGGATTGTTGCGGTTATCGACTATCTGACACGATACGCTGAAACAGCACCGATTCGCCCTGGAATGGTTGCTTAAGTCGCAGACTTTATACTGCACAGCATTATTGTGCGCCATGGGGCACCACACGTCCTCCTCAGCGATCGCGGCCGGGCTTTTGTGTCCTCTATAGTCGAAGAGCTTCTGCGTGCCTCCAAGACCGTGCACAAGACAACGTCCAGGTCCAATCCCCAGACGAATAAATAAGCAAAGAGATTCCATCGAACCCTCGCAGACATGCTCTGAATGTACATCAGCCCTGATCATTGCAACTGGGATACCATCCTGCTATTTGTGACCTTTGCTTACAATCCTGCCCAGCAAAAAACTACTGGATACTCACCATTCTTCATAGTTTTTGGACGCTCTCCCTCTATTACCCTCTTGTCAACTTTCGTCTATGCTCCATGCCCCTCTGAAATGTCATCTCGCGAGCAGTACGTTTCACGCTTCGCCCACTGCCGCGAACTTGCCCGAAGTCGAACCGAAAGTCAACAACAAGAACAAAAGGCTCGCTACGACGTGGCACATCGCTCTGTTCAATTTCGGCCAGGTGATGAAGTGTTGTTATGGACCCCTGTTTGTGTACCCGGTCTGTGCGAGAAATTTCGTCATCGCTTTCTTGGTCCACACAAAATCACAGAACAGACTTCGGTGGGTAATTACCGCGTGACGCTAGTAAAACAGTCGTCAGATCGGCGCCCCCGTGGTACTGAAATCGTAGACGTATCTCTCCTCAAGCCGTTCAACCGCAGGACCGAACCGTTCTGGCAATCGTGGTGCCAAAGGGAGCTTAAGAGGGTTCAACGCAGGTAGACCACTCTCGACATGTCTCAGACACTCGAGTCACGGCCCGGGGGTTGAAAAGAAGGTCTCCTTCACCCCGAGTACTCCGAGTGGCGCTGGCTACCGCCCCCAAGTGCAGGAAATAAAACTACCTTAACAGAAATACCCGAGAAAGTGCTGGGGAAACAGCCCCGCCGGTAGCGTAGTGTTTATCGCACCAGACCGGTATTCTGGAGGTCGTGGGTTCGGATCCCACCCGGCAGGCATTTTTTCACCACTTTTTTTTCGACTCAAAAAATTCTTCATCTCTTTTTATGACCCACCACAACCTCCCCTTTGCTTTCCGAGGTTTTCTTGACTGCCAACAGTTACTTTATGTCTTATTTTCACGGAGCCCCTCATTTCCCATTTTCTGATTCACTACATGCTTAGCGAGGGCCTCGGTTCTGACAGTCTTGGTGCCAAAGGGAGCTTAAGAGGGTTCAACGCTGGTAGACCACTCTCGACATGTCGTAGACACTCGAGTCACGGCCCGGGGGTTAAAAAGACGGTCTCCTTCACCCCGAGTAGTCCGAGTGGCGCTGGCTACCACCCCCAAGTGCAGGAAATAAAAATACCTTAAAAGAAATACCCGAGAAAGTGCTGGGGAAACAGCCCCGCCGGTAGCGTAGTGGTTATCGCACCAGACCGGTATTCTGGAGGTCGTGGGTTCGGATCCCACCCGGCGGGTATTTTTTCACCACTTTCTTTTCGACTCAAAAAATTCTTCATCTTTTTCTACGACCCACCACAACCTCCCCTTTGTTTTCCGAGGTTTTCTTGACTACCAACACTTATTTTATGTCTTATTTTCACGGAGCCCCTCATTTCCCATTTTCCGATCCGCTACATGCTTAGCGAGGGCCTCTGTTCTGGCAGTCTTGGTGCCAAAGGGAGCTTAAGAGGGTTCAACGCTGGTATACCACTCTCCACATGTCGTAGACACTCGAGTCACGGCCCGGGGGTTAAAAAGAAGGTCTCCTTCACCCTGAGTAGTCCGCGTGGCGCTGGCTACCACCTACAAGTGCAGGAAATAAAGATACCTTAGCATAAATACCCGAGAAAGTGCTGGGGAAACAGCCCCGCTGGTAGCGTAGTGGTTATAGCACCAGACCGGTATTCTGGATGTCGTGGGTTCGGATCTCACCCGGTGAGCATTTTTTCACCACTTTCTTTTCGGCTAAACAAATTCTTCATCTCTTTCTATGACCCACCACAACCTCCCCTTTGCTTTCCGAGGTTTTCTTGACTGCCAACACTTATATATGTATATATATATATATATATATATAAACGATATCAAAGACCGGCCCCCGGTCGAAACGTTAGAATAAATGTTGTTATGTTTTTCAGTTTGACTTCTCTATCGTACAGCTAACCTCATAGCCAGGAACCTTTTCTCTTAACTTATATATATATATATATATATATATATATATATATATATATATATATATATATATATATCCATAGATATACATATACATCTATATATTGTACTGGGGTTTATTTAGACAGCCAAGGAACCGAGGGGATGAAGCGACGGAGGCCGAAGGAGCTCGAGCAGCCGAAGAAGCAGGGGCCGCCAGAAATGAACTCGATCACGCTGCGCATGCTGCGTGGTTGATGCGTGGGGATTGTAAGTGGGGATTGCCCTGCTTCAGCTTGAATTTCGGCCTGGGCTTTAATCCCTTGTTCCAGACCTCTCTTCTTTGTTACAGTATATATATATATATATATATATATATATATATATATATATATATATATATATAAGAGAAGAAAAACTTCGAACAAGGTAAAAGCACGATTGTGGCCTACGTTTCAGCAAAGAGAACTTGCCCTGAGGAAAGCAAGTTCTCTTTGCTGAAACGTAGGCCAAAATCGTGCTTTTACCTTGTTCGAAGTTTTTCTTCTCTTGTGTTCTCTACCATCTTCAAAGTTCTACTACTCCCTATATATGTGTATATATATATATATATATATATATATATATATATATATATATATATATATATATATATATATATATATATATTGTAACGAAGATAGTGAGCGACCGTTAGAGCACTAGTCTCCCCGAGTGGGTATGTGTTCGGCTAAAGCGGAGGCTGACCTTCTGTGTGGCGTCAATCCCCCAGTGGGTATATGTCCCCGTAGCGACACAGCGGCAGCTCCATCGACAGTGCTTCGGCGCGAGACCTGCGCGCGGACGCCATACCTCGTTTGGACTCTGAAACGGCTAGACCTCGTTCGTGCCTCTTGCAAGACCTGCCAATATGACTCGGATGTCGTACTCTTGAAGTCGAAGAGCCCAACGTCCGAGTCTACCGGAAGGGTCTTTCAGTGAGGACAGCCAGCATAGAGCGTGGTGATCCGTGACAACGTGGAATGGACGACCGTAAAGATAGGGACGAAATTTGGCGATAGCCCAAACAATAGCCAAACATTCCTTCTCGGTGACGGAATAGTTCCGCTCCGCCTTAGTCAGGGTGCGACTGGCGTATGCAACAACGTATTCATGGAAGCCTGCTTTACGCTGAGCGAGAACGGCACCTAGACCGACACCACTGGCGTCAGTGTGCACTTCAGTAGGTGCAAGCGGATCAAAATGGCGTAGTATGGGTGGCGACGTCAGCAGGCTTCGCATAGCCACAAATGCCTTTTCACAAGCAGGAGTCCAGTCGGTAATTTCTGCGCTTCCGTTGAGGAGCTGTGTCAAAGGGGCGATAATGGTGGCAAAGTTTCGCACGAATCGCCGGAAATAGGAGCAGAGACCAATAAAGCTTCGAAGGTCTTTCAGAGTGGTCGGTTTTGGAAACTCTGCCACTGCACGAAGCTTTTCCGGGTCCGGAAGTATGCCGTCTTTAGAAACAACGTGGCCCAAGCTTGTTAGCCTCTGAGCAGCAAAGCGACACTTTTTCAAGTTTAGTTGCAAGCCAGCCGAAGCAAGGCACGTCAACACTTGTTCAAGGCGCTCAAGGTGCGTGTGGAAATCTGGCGAAAACACGACAATGTCATCGAGATAACACAGACATGTTTTCCACTTGAGGCCCCGTAAAACATTGTCCATCATTCGCTCGAAGGTAGCCGGCGCATTACAAAGGCCGAAAGGCATCACATTGAATTCGTAAAGCCCGTCGGGTGTAATGAACGCCGTTTTTGAGCGATCGGCATCGGCCATGGGCACTTGCCAGTAGCCTGACCGCAAATCTAGTGAGGAGAAGAATTCGGCCCCCTGTAAGCAGTCAAGAGCATCGTCGATACGAGGTAGCGGGTAGACGTCCTTGCGTGTAATCTTGTTCAGGCGACGGTAATCTACGCAGAACCGGATCGACCCGTCTTTCTTAGTTACCAGTACCACGGGGGAGGCCCACGGGCTGGTAGAGGGCCGAATTACGTTGCGCGCAAGCATATCTGCCACTTGCTCGTCGATCACACGGCGCTCCGCAGGTGACACGCGATATGGCCGCTGCCGTAGGGGCGCGTGGGAGCCGGTGTCAATTTCGTGGGCGACATTCGACGTGCGTCCCAAGGTGGCTTGCTGGCAATCGAACGATTCACGAAAACGTTCTAGAAGGTTGATGAGCTGGTCGCGTTGGGCCGAGGTGAGGTCTTTGTTGATAGACTGTAGGAACACGTCTGGACTTGCCGTACACTCGGAACTAAGTGCACTCACAGGGAAGAACGACGGTTCGTCGGGCACGGCCTCTACATGCGAGGAATCAACACCTTCCACGAATCCCAGGCTTTCCCCGTGGAACAGTGTTGTCGTGCAAGAGGATGCGTTGCAGACCGCCATTAGGCTTGAACCAGAGTGAACATCGAGGACAGCGGAGGGTAAGGGGAGCAACTTGCGCCAAAGAAATAAACTCGACGGTGTGAAAATCACGGTTGTGTCCGCAGCGACGTTGCAAAAAACAGGAACAATCACGGAGCAGCTCGGGGGAATATCGGTATCTTCGGAAACCAGCAACTTGATCGACAGTTCGTTCTGCGGCGGCTCCCACAACGGTAGAAGTTCAACTTGCGCACGAGCGCAATCTATTATGGCATGATGACGGGATAGAAAGTCCCACCCAAGAATGATATCGTGAGAACATGACGGGAGCACAACGAACTCGATGACGTAAGTGATGCCTTGGATGAGGACACGAGCGGTGCACATGGCTAGCGGCTTAACCTCTTGCGCACTTGCAGTCCGAAGAGTAAGTCCACCGAGAGGTGTTGTGACTTTACGCAACGAGCGGCAGATACGTTCACTTAACACTGACACTGCGGCTCCCGTATCAACAAGCGCTAGTGCGGCGACACCTTCCACAGTCACATCTATAACGTTAGCGGGTGATATAAGAGGACTTCGGCATTTTGACGTTCGTGCAGTTCTTGCCTCGGGAACTGCAGCCATCAGTTTCCCTCGGCAACCGGATTTTGTCGGGGCCGCATGGGCGACACGGAGCGGCGACGCGGTGAAGAAGGGCGACGGCTCGAAAATGGTGGTGGCTCGCTAGTACAGGAGCTCGGTGTCGGTCCTGAATCACCGGGGGCGAAATACGGCTGAGATCCGTAGGCCGATGCAGGGTGGACATCGCGATCAAGTGGTGGCCGCCGACGGCACATCCGCGCCACGTGCCCGGGCATGCAGCATGCGTAACATATCGGGCGGTTGTCTGGCGTGCGCCAAGGATTGAGCTGTTGAGGTGCCGGTCGAGAATACCGTGTCACCCGCTGGTGTGCCGTGCACTGATATGCCTGAAAGGCGCCTGGCTCCAGTTGTCGTACGACTGAAGCGTAATTCATCGCAGCCGGTGAAGCGAGAGGCGCAGCCATGGGTACCGTTAGGGTCGATGCTACTGGGGAAGCGAGAGGCGCTGCGGCGGTAGTTGAAAAGGGCGGTGCCACTGCTGACGCTAAGTGTGAGGTCAAGGGTGAAGCCACCGATACAGGCACATGTGGCGGTTGGCAGGCTGAGGGGAGTGCCTCGGCGACCTGTTCTTGAATCACTCGCCGCACAGTCGGGGGCAGCGGAAAGGCAGGCTCTCGAGCGCTAGGAAGCAGGGCCAGCTGCCGCGAAACTTCTGCACGCACGAACGCCTCGATGTGCGGCAGAAGAGCAGAAAGGTCGGAAGGTATGGCCAATGACGACAGTGTCCCTCGTGAAACGTCTTCATTGGGCAGTGTGCGTTGTCGAGTCACAACACGCTGTTTACGCAGCTCGTCATAGCTGAGGCACCAATTGAGGACTTCGTCAACAGTCTGCGGGTTCTTGCCCAGGAGCATCTGAAATGCATAATCCTCGATGCCTTTGAGGATGTGCCTGATCTTGTCGGGCTCAGGCATCGCAGGATCCACCCGCTTGCAGAGGTCCACGACGTCCTCAATGTAACTGGTGTAACCCTCGTCGTCTCGCTGTGCTCGCACGCGAAGCCGCTGTTCAGCGAGAAGCTTGCGCACAGCGGGGCGACCGAACGCCTTAATGAACTCGGTCGTGAATTCAGGCCAGGTTTTCATGCGCGGTTTGTGGTTATGAAACCACGTGTTGGCGAGCTCGGTCAGGGAAAACTCGACGTTGTTCAGCTTCATCCCGTCGTCCCATCGGTTGTAGGCGCTCACCCTTTCGTAGGCAGACAGCCAATCCTCGGCATCGGCGTCGTCTTTGCCATTGAAAAAGGCGGGGTCGCGTTGGCGAAGAGAGCCGGAGCACACGATGGGTGCCTGCTGTGGCGATGCCATTTCTTCGTTGATTTCTCGATGCAGGGGCGCGAGCACTCGCTTGCTTCGTAGTTCCAGGCTGGGGATCGGGTGAAGACTAGGACCTCCACCAAAATATAATGGGGTTTATTGGCAGGTCTTGCAAGAGGCACGAACGAGGTCTAGCCGTTTCAGAGTCCAAACGAGGTCTGGCGTCCGCGCGCAGGTCTCGCGCCGAAGCACTGTCGATGGAGCTGCCGCTGTGTCGCTACGGGGACATATACCCACTGGGGGATTGACGCCACTCAGAAGGTCAGCCTCCGCTTTAGCCGAACACATACCCACTCGGGGAGACTAGTGCTCTAACGGTCGCTCACTATCTTCGTTACAATATATATATATTGTGAGCATTCGCGGCTTTCCAATAATGCCATACACAGTGCAAGCGATACCGCCACTATCATGGCCATTGTGAGCACAGAGGGATACGTTTCCTAATCTCTTGTACTCACGCCCCATCGCCATTACCATCTGTAAATAATACCCATTCATCATCATTGGGCGCGCGCTTCGCGGAACGTTCGCTCCGAGCAGGACAACAAACGTTGTCTCCGAGACCTTGTCCCTCGCTCTCTCAAGTGGTGGAGTGTGCTGTTGATCCCGACGT
Organism: Haemaphysalis longicornis; assembly: GCF_048455015.1. Lineage (NCBI taxonomy): Eukaryota > Metazoa > Arthropoda > Arachnida > Ixodida > Ixodidae > Haemaphysalis > Haemaphysalis longicornis. The sequence goes on from NW_027526214.1 coordinate 45,935,588, forward strand.
CTACCTCTCTTGGTAGCACCGCTGGAGCTACGATCGCGTCGGCGTTTGGCGCTATCAACTAGCGCCATGCAGCAGGAGAGCAGCCGTAGCGCTACCAACGCAGCCGCCATTACCCACTGCGCCATTACTATCACCACTCACCACCGCGATCCTCCGTTTTTAATTGGCTCCGTGGTGAAGACGTTGCCGAATGGCTCGATCAGTACAACAGGGTAAGTCCTTCAACCGCTGGGACGACACTTTCAAGCTCCAGAACGTTGGTTTCTCCTTGAAGAATGTGGCCAAGACCTGGTACCTCAATTATGCAGATGGATTCTCTCATTGGAGTAGCTTTACCCAGGAACTGTGTCAGATTTTCGGCACGTCCTCTGCTAGCGCGGCTGGAGCCAAAAAAAAACTGGACGTCTGCATACAGCACCCGGAGGAAACCTATGCTTCGTACATAGAAGAGGTCTTCGGAGTGTGCCGTCGAGTGGACAAAGATATGCCTGAGGCGGATAAAGTACGACACATCATGAAAGGAATCTTCTCTTTCGCTTTCAATGCCCTGGCGATTCAAAATCCCGCCACTATTGCAGAGGTGTGGGTGTTATGCCAGCGCCTTGACAATCTGCAAGCTCCAGCAGGATTCCTGGCCTACAATCCACTCTGGGAATGTGGAGATCCGTGCTTTATTACACTCTATTATACCCGAGGAGCCACAGCAGCGTGACGCCCCCTGCCCACAGAATGCTCCTGTCTGCGCACATGGACTGCGGGACTTGATCAAGGAAGAGTTGGCGTGTATGACCAACATTACCCAGCCTAGTCAGTCTGCTCCACTACACATTCCCACGTACTCAGAAGCTGCGTCCCGACAACTTCTTCCCGTGGAACAAATCGTGCACCCAACTGCGCCCGCCCACTTGACCACCCTGTCTGCGCCTTCAATACCGCCACCTTACTCGTCAACGTGGCGACCGATGCATGCTCCAGGCGACCGGCCTGTGTGCTTCTAATGCGGCATCAGAGGACATTTCCCGTTTTTTCCGCAGACGCCAGCTAGATGAGCGACGAGGCTATGCCCCCTTCAAACGAGACAACCGTTTCAGCTACGCCCCCCATCAGCATGGGTACTCGCCCCCTCAGGCCCGCTCGTCTCCCTGTCCTGATGCAATGGACTATCCCTGCGATTCTCGCACCACTCGACGTCGTTCACCTTCGCCGTTCCGTCGTGCCTTGTCACCACTTCGACCTGTTACCAATGCTCCGAACCGACAACAGGAAAACTGGGTGCGCCAGTTTTTGGATGGAAAACTGCCTCACTTCGGCCGACCACAATTCCTCCGTAAATACCGGCTTATATACTGTCTGTTTTTGTCGAAGTATTGAAGTGGAAGCATTGGTTCATACTGGGCTACTATTTCTGTGATTTGGGCTAATCTGTGTTCGCGTCTCAGAAAAGTCAAGACACTTTATTCCGGTCCTTGTTTACGTGATGCCAATGACAATGACATCAAACCCACTGCTTATTGTACCATGCGTGTTTCGATAGGAGGACTTCTATATTTTATCCTGTGTGCAGTGCTTACCCCGTGTGCCCACGACCTCATTCTTGGATGGGACTTTCTTGCCTCTGCCTCTGCCGTTATCTCTTGCCGTCACCCTGCCATCCATATTGCTGACACACAATACCTCAGTTGTTCAGACGTGTCATACCCCACCCTGAAGTTAAAGCCGATCACGTTTTGATAGTGCGTCTGCGGTTCTCGCTGCTTTCAACACCACAAATCAGCCAATTCTGTTGTCTGAAGGAACAACTATAGCTTCGGTGGCTGATAGCAGTCCTGCTTCAGTGGTTTCCAGTGGCACGTCCCGTTCAATTATCCCATTCATAGCTGTGCCAGCGGATATGTCCGCTTTTTCTGACATGCTCAGTGCCGACCTTACACCTCATCAAGCCAAGTTACTACTCGATGTTTTGGCCAAGCACCGGGATTTATTTGACATCCATTCACCTGGGGTCACGCAGACAGCCTCAACAGAGCACCGAATTGAAACGGACGGGTCAGCCGTGATTTTCAAGCCCTTAAGGCCGCCCTTACAGATGATCCCGTCCAGCGCCATTTTTAAAGATACAGCGCGTACCATTCTGCATACTGATGCCGTTCTGGCAGTCTTGGTGCTCTAGGGAGCTTAAGAGGGTTTAACGCTGGTTGACCACTCTCGACCTGTCGTAGGCACTCGAGTCACGGCACGGGGATTAAAAAGAAGGTCCCCTTCACCCCGCGAAGTCAGGGTGGTGCTGGCTACCACTCCCAAGCGCAGGAAAAAATTACAATTATATATATACCTCAGAAAGCGGGGGGGGGGGGGGGCGGGGGGGGAATCGCCCCGCCGATAGCGCAGTGGTTATTGCCACAGACCGGTATTCTGGAGGTCGTGTGTTCGGATCCCACCTGGCGGGCATTTTTTCTCCAGTTTCTTTCTTTCTTTCCAAATTCTTTATCTGTTGGCAAATAAAGATTTATGCATCATCATTCAGTGATCTACCAAAACCTTCCCTTTGCTTTCCGAGGCTTTCTTGGCTGCCAACCCTTGTTTTTGTGTTATTTCTACGAGCCCCTCATATCGTATTCTCATTCGCTACATGCATAGCGAGGGCCTCCGTTGGGGCAGTCTTGGAGCCATAGGGAGCTTAAGAGGGTTTAACGCTGGTTGACCACTCTCGAAATGTCGTAGACAATCGAGTCATGGCGCGGGGATTAAAAAGAACATCCCCTACAACCCGAGAAGTGAGAGTGGTGCTGGCTACCACCCCCAAGCACAGGAAAAAATTACATTGACATAAATACCCCAGAAAGCCAAGGGGGGGGGGGGGGGAAATGGCCCCGCCGGTAGCCTGGTGGTTATTGCACCAAACCGGTACTCTGGAGGTCGTGGTTTCGGATCCCACCTGGCGGGCATTTTTTCTCCGCTTTCTTTCTTTCTTTCCAAATTCTTTATCTGTGTCAATCACCTACCACAACCTCCCCTTTGCTTTCCGAGGTTTTCTTGGCTGCCAACCCTTGTTTCTGTGTTATTTCTACGAGTCCCTCATTTCCTATTCTGATTCGCTACATGCATAGCTAGGGCCTCCGTTCTGCAGCCTTGGTGCCATAGTTAACTTAAGAGAGTTTAACGCTGGTTGACCCCTCTCGAGATGTCGTAGACACTCGAGTCACGGCACGGGGATTAAGAAGAAGGTCCCCTTCAACCCGAGAAGTCAGAGTTGCGCTGGCTACCACCCCCAAGCACAGTAAAAAATTACATTGACACAAATACCCCAGAAAGCGGGCGGGGGAGGAAGGAGAAATCGCCCCGCCGGTATCTTTGTGGTTATCGCACCAGACCGGTATTCTGGAGGTCGTCGGTTCGGATTCCACCTGGCGGGAATTTTTTTCTCCGCTTTCTTTCTTTCCAAATTCTTTATCTGCTTCAATGACCTACCACAACCTCCCCTTGGCTTTCCGAGGTTTTCCTGGCTGATAACCCTTGCTTCTATGTACAGTCCAACGCCCCTACAACGACCGCTTCTACTAGGAAATGGCCTGTACAACGAAGCATGCCATATGGCCTGGCCAAATTCCAATGTTTCCTATGTATTGTGAACGCCACTACACAGAATATCAATACAGCGAATTGGCCTGTTTAACGAAGAAAATCATGTGTTCCCAATTGCTGAATTGTTGTTTGATAACGAATACGGCTAGCCGCACACGTGGTAACGTTCAGCAGCGAACCGAATGCAAACGCCCATACCAAGGTCACCCCGGGCTATCTTTTAAAGAACTATCAAAATAAGAAAAGGGCGATAATGCCGCTGCACTGCTGCTCAGGGATGTAGCCAGCGGGAGGAAGGAGTCCGACCCCCCTTTCCCCCTCCTTCCGAAATATTTTCCAGGCAGCGCGCGTAAGCGAGGGCTAGTGTTTCCTCCCACAAAACTCATCCCCGGGTAGCCCACATGTTTCCTTTTACGCAGCCAGAGAGGGGACGGTTCGCCTAATTGCGCCTTTGGCCCTCGGGGCGTAGAACACAATCACTGCGGGGGCGCAAACGCCTGCACAGAATGGCGGCGTGGCCCGACTGCGGTTACTCGCTCTTTTTAATGCGTTGGTCTGGAGCTGTACCAGCTGTACCTTCGGCCTTTCTTGTGTCGACAGACGCCGAATAGACAAAATAGGAGCGCGGAAGACATCGGCCAACAATTTTCTTGTTGCGTCTTACCTTCCAGTTTGGGTGGCCTTCCTTTTTTACGCTCCCTTCACTGTTTTTCTGCCGGCGGAAAAGCAGTCTGGACCGAGTTTCGTCGTCGCATCAGGGTCTACAGTGTAATAAATAAAAAGAGAACTGGCACAAAACAGGCCCGGAACGTCGGCGTGGTCCAAAGTCCTGACTGGCTGTTCTGCTGTTCCCTGAGCACTTGCACTTTTTAGCGAGAAGAAAGAAGGAAAAAGGCGATGGGTGGGCAAATTTGGTATGAAACGTGTATTTGATATTTTTTTAGAATGACAGGGTGGTTGCGAGAAGCAAAGGACAAAGGGCAATACGATTTGGAGGAGAGTCTTCGGGCTAGTCTTGGGGAGGTGGCAGCAGAAAAACGGCGTAAGAAGATTCAGCTAAATGTGCGCATGCGCCCACTGCCTAACTGCGGAGAGAAGCCAGGCTGTTCCTGATCTGGTCTGTAGCGTGGTTGTTCGATTGCGCCATGTTCCTGTTGCAACGTCTTCGAATCGCGATGGGTGCAGGGAATAAAAAGCGACGACCATTAAGCCTCGATGAGATAATGAAGATCATCAGTGCCGTGCAGAGCGGCCGGAAAAAAAGGACGTAGCCGAGGAGTACAGTCGCGTGCGATTTGAAGGTAATCGCGGGAGCATCGACCCACCACTCTCGCGGTAAAACCAGTGACGCATTCCTCTTTTTAAGTGCGAATGCACTTCTTAGGCGAGCCTGAATCGTCCGCCGCCGTCGTCCGCCACGCCTCCGGAGGTGTTATCGCGCGCCTCCTCTCCCCTAGCAACGGAGCGGAGCGGAGGGGAGCGCGCCTAGCAACGGTGCGACCGATGATGGCGGATAGTTCGCAGGCAACGGTACCACCAACAACGAGTGAAATACAATCCAGCACGAGCATTTCACCCGTCGCTGAAGGTCACGTCACCGCGGGAACTTCGAATACTTTGTCGTCGGTCGAAGACAAGGCTGCGAAGCGGAGGGCCCGCGACGCCGAACGAAAGCGGGCGAAGCGAGCTGCCGATCAGGAACTGCGAGCGCGGGAAGCTGCGGCCCAACGTCAACGGCGAGCTGCGGACTCCGAACTGCGAGCGCGGGAAGCCGCGGCCCGACGCCAACGTCGAGTGGGGAAAGCTGCCGAAGAAGCATTCGCACTTTCACATTCTTCCCCTAGGGGAAATGCGGGGTATTTTTTTTATTGTGCACGCCGCGGCGACGTCCCACTTGTCGTACCTTCCAGCAGTTATCGAAAAGATGCACGCAAACTCAGTCACTAGAAATACTGAGCACTTATCACAATCGTTACTTCTTTGTCATCGCTTCTCACGATAACAAAGAAAAAAGCGCACCTGTGATTACAACCACAGAAAATCACCATATTGCGGAAAGGGTGGTTTACTGTCCGCGGGAGTGATGACTGTTTGAAGGAACAGCTTTTGATGCAGAGGAGAACGCGTAAACTAGCTCCCAGGAACGCCAAAACATGCAGCGCGGGGGCGTTATCGTCTTTATCGGTCGAAGCTCGCGCGATTACCTTCAACTCGCACGCGACTGTACGGTATAAGCGTATCGACATTGTCGACGTTCCATAACGACAAAGAAAAGATACAGGAGCAAGTGGCACAACATAAAACGGACCCGTCAAGGAAGCGGATCCGTGCAGCCACATTTCAGGATGTTGACGCCGCCGTCTACGCGTGGTTTGCCGATGTACGTGCAAAGAAGATTCCTGTCAGCGGGCCGTTGCTGTGTGAGAAGGCCAAACAGTTTGCCTTTGATCTCGGCGTGGATGAAGCAGACTTTAAAGCGACGAGCGGCTGGCTGAGAAGCTTTAAACAACAACATGGCATTGTTTTCAAGACTGTGGCCGGCGACGAGGCCGACGCACCGCACGATGTCGCCGACAATTGGCGTGAGTCCAAAGTGCTGAGAGTGCTGCACGAGTAAAGGACGGAAGACACATTTAATGCCGACGAAACTGCCCTTTTTTATGAGTTGCTACCTCTGAACACCCTGGGCGAGAACGCAGAATGCTGCAAAGGGGGAAAAAAGTCCAAGCAACGTCTGACTGTGCTGCTCAGCTGCAATCCAGCAGGACTGAAAAGCTGAAGCCGCTAGTGATTGGGAGGTCGCAAAGTCACGATGCTTTAAGGGCGTGCGTAGCCTTCCAGCAGATTATGTTGCGAACAAAAAGGCCTGGATGACTGCTGACTTTTTTCAAACCAGGCATTTGCAACTGGAAAAAACAATGCGCCTTCAGAATCGCAACATTGCTCTTCTCATCGACAACTGCGCCGCACACAACAAGATCCCGGTGCTAAATCACAAGGAAGGAATTTTTCTGCCGCCGAATCGCATGTCGGTGCTGCAGCCATTGGGCCAAGGGATCATACGGTCCATTAAAGCCCGCTACCGCACGATCATGCTGCAGCGAATTCTGCTCAACCTCCAACACAACATTGAAGGGCGAACTAGGATTAACATCTGCCAGGCCATTGAAATGGTTACCGGCGCATGGTAGAAGGTGCCCGCCGACGTTGTGCGCAATTGCTGGCGCAGTGCTGGCTTCACTGAAGCTGACGGCACAGGCGGTAGATGTGCCGACATTCGTGAGTCACCCATTTCGCCCACAGAGCTGCAGGAGTCCATAAACACGTACATTGCGTGTTGCGACGCCGCATTGGTTGTGACGGCCGAGGATTACGTCTCAGTGGACGACCAGGTCCTAATTAGCTCTGACCTTACAACTGACGACATCGTGGAGGCCATCATAGAGAAATGCGATGCCACAAATGACCATGCGAGTAACGATGAAGAGCTCGCAGAGGAACCAAGCGTTATGACTACGCGCGAAGCGATAGCGGCATTTGACGCGCTACAGATATACCTCTCGTCACTCCCTGACCTCGCGCCGCAGCATGCCGTGAAACTCGATAGCATCAGGTCGGTGGTGGTGGCGCATTCCGTACGTTGCTACTGTGCAGAAGAAAATTGTTGACTTTTTTTCGCCTGTGGTATTTTAAATATGATTTAAATAAACATATAGGTTTCCTGCTAATTCTAATTATTTGCTTACTTTATTTTTCTAACTACGGTAAAATGCATTCGTATTTTTCAGTTATTGCATCCTACACCAGTCTGCCCGATGAAATTGAAGCTCTGTCAATTTTATCATCATTTAAAAGGCTTCTTAAAAAGTTTCTTCTAGAGTTATGAATGGTACATAACAGTCATGGTGAAATGTTTTGTGTATTTTTTAGTATTATTCGTTCCACTTTTGCGTATGGTTTTTTCTCGCTGAATGTATGTTTGTAGTGCTGCACTGGGTTTTTATTATTTGTATTTTACATTTCGCTTTAATTCCGTCTGTTCCTTTTCACTTCATCGTGTTTTCTCATACTGAGTGAATGTAATTATGCCTGCGTTTGTTTCTTGTGGCATAGGGTGTTTAGAAATTTCACCTAGATGCGCGGTTTAGTGTTTTCTATCTCGTGAAGAATATACAGTCAAACGCTTGTATAACGAAGCGTGCGGGACCGTGAAAATTGTTCGTTATACACGTCACATCACTATACGCGTCACGCACTAAACAGACACCCTATAAAGCAGATAAGAAGCAGAAGTTTATTCGATCTTGCAAGAAGATGAAGAAGATGATATATATATATATATATATATATATATATATATATATATATATATATATATATATATATATATATATACACATATATAATCCACGGGTACTGACGGTGCACAGTGGCTAAAATACTTTCTTGCTACGGGCATGCGGGATCCAGCGCGGGAGGTCTTTTGCTTGAAGGACAACTGTGCACGACTTCTCCAAACACCACCCTCCAATTGAACGACCTACGGACTGGACCTTGCAATGTTTTCCCTTCCGCCAGGAGCCACGCCGCCTTAGGAGGTCTTGTGCAGCACTGGTCTAGCACCTCATGGTCTGAAACGAGGGACCAGCTGACGAGGCCATTGCATTCGTGTGCGGTTCTTGGTTAGAGCACAGGCGACTGTATCTGAGGGCATCCAGTGCCTGCCGTGACAGCGTTACCGATGATACTTCAGGAAAGACCACTAGGTATTGAAAAAAATTCCCACGGCTCTGGAGTGCAACCGTCCGGTATCATGTTTAATGAAGTCCGAATAAACAGGCTTGTGTTTGAACCTGTGTTTCAGAGTTCGGTCCTTTGCGGGTAACAGCAAGGCCAACCTGCCAGTGTATATATGTTTGTATAAGTATATTATTCATTTAGCATCACAAGCATGAACGGCTAAGCATGAGGTGTCTATTTTTGGCAGGTTAATTTCTGCTCGGCCGTTGCTTCATTAGAGTGTAAAGCCGTTACTCGAAAGTGGGCTTTGGCCGTGTGCTGAAAGGTTCCTTGTGTAAGCTGAACAGCTGCTCACATTTGACCAAAGCATCGCTAGGGGCCTACAACCACCCTTCGGCCGCTAGACTTTGCCGTCGTCTTGCCGTTCTTTTATTTGCCCGCGGCAGTTCAACCTTTAACAACCTACGGCCGTTCAACTTTTACAGACGATGGCTATTCAACCTTAGCCATGCAACATTAGCCATGCAACATTAGCCATGAACATTAGCCATGCAACATACTAGTGCGGCCGTTCCGTTGCAGCACGCATAATATTGTCGTGCTGCAACTTTCATCAAGCCCTAGAAAAGGTAGTCACTGGCTCTACAGCCAAGTGCCGAATTTATAACAATTAAATTCAGCAACTTACAAAGACTGTGGATCTCAAAATGTGGTTCAGATTTGTTTTCTCAGTTGCTGCTCCTACAGTAATGCTGCTTCCAATTTTTGCAACCACTACTGTGGTCATGGACAGAGTTCCAATGAAAACCACAGCAGCCATGCTCATGAGCCCCTGCAGCACGGAACAAAAAAAAGGTCAAGTTAAAGTTCGAGGCACCTACAGATATTTATACTGCTAATGTGCAATGTATCTTGACCTAAAGGGACCTTACAACACTCTTGGAGCAGCCTAAGTAAACTTGCACGACGTTTAGATTACACTGTCAGGAATACCTGAGCCAAATATTACACGTGCACGTGAAGTGGTCGTCAAGCAAATCACTTCCAAAGACGCGGAAAAAGCAACCGCACTCTCTTCAATTTCGCTCATTTTGCACCCCTGGCATGGCCTAAACAACGGTAATGCGGCTGTCGCTGGTCAACTTCGCGACTTATTTCTTGCATTTCTTGTTCGTCGGCGCTGTGTGCCAACCCCATCTAAGCCCGTACCTGCAAGTACAGTTTTGTGGGTTCTCTTGTGCTTTGAATGCGCAAGGAGTTTGCGTGACCGACTAAGTAGTCCCCGTTCAACGAGATCACTCGACAACAAACATTAATTACTGTAAAAACGCCCTACCAGAATGAGCACGCATTTGCGAGTAGGCAGCGATGCCTGCTTTTTTGCCGCACCAGACGGAAATAGACCCTCCACGTTGCGGAGAAAAGAAAAAAACTCCCCGGCCCATATTATAGCAAAGGCCCACAAAGAGAACACCGTGAGTAGCACCCCACTCAAGATGAGAGCGCACAACTATCGCGCGTTCAGCCGAGGTGTTACTGAACTACAAATTGGTTAAGCAAAAGAAATAGTATCCAAATAAACAAAACACCGAGAAAGCATTAAAAAAGGTTTTCATCCAGGAATCACAAAAACATAAAAAATGGAAAACGCTTTTATGGCAAAGCTCAGATTTTGAAACTATTCGGGTGTTTCCGTTTTATTTCTCATGGGAAGTTTTAGCTCCGAAAAGTTAAGCAGTCGCATATTGTATTTCCACTTGTTTAAAGTGGCCCAGCTATTGAAGTCACACGTAAGTGCGGTGAAACCGCCCAGCCGCATACATAAATATAGATTGAGCGATTAAAACCTGCATACGGTATATAACACCTCCATTCCTCACGATGTCATCAAAAGCACCGGCAATTATTTCAGACTTCCGAGCCCCCTCCGTTGCGGCTAACAACTGTTCGTCAGCAACGCTAGACATATCGAGGGGAGTGAGCATCAGTAAATCGAATTTAGCTTCTGCAAACCACACCGTGAGACTAAGGGAAATTGAGCCTTAACACGTTTGTGCCTCGAACATTAGTCGCGCAAAAAAATGGTAAACAAAAATTAAGTTTCCGAACATTCTTTGTCCGGGCACTGTAAAACGCCGGCGTTTGTGAAATTTTTGCAGCAGCATTTCACCTTATCCTTAACCTCACGTGTTTCTAAAGTTGCAAGCAGGCTTCATACACAAAGCGCGGAGACACGTCACAACACACGACTGAAAATGTGCCTTTCCAAATCTACAACTAGCAAGCCATTATTTTCTCTTCATTTTCCATTATCTTTGACTTAGCGTACTCGGATAATACTTTAAGTGCGAATGCACTTCTTAAGCGAGCCTGAATCGTCCGCCGCCGTAGTCCGCATAGCAACAGCTGCGGGTGCGCGCGCTCCTCGTTTTCCTTAGCAACGGGGGGAGATGGGCGCGCGCTGCCTGGCCGCTGACATGGCACATACCCGAGTGGGGGATTGGCCAGGAATCGGGCGTGAGAAGGGCTAGTGCACCCGCTTAAATGAGTACTGACACGAAATTTCAAAGCTGAGATCCGCTCTAGCAATCAAGTACAACGAAAACACAAATAGGTGTCTGTGAATAAATGCATCTTTCTTTCTTTGTAGTTGTGTGTGTTTGTGTGATCTCTCTTTCGCCAACATTACCGAACCGCGCAAATTCAACTCGGGCATTCGCACTTTCACATTCTTCCCCTCGGGGAAATGCGGGGAATTTTTTGTGTCCTCGTTCGTTTGTCGAAGAGTGTACATATATACACAGCACACCGTTCGGTGGCTGCGCGCCTGTCCACGCATGGCCTTAGGAATTCCAGTGATTAGGCACGGGCGGTGCTCTTCCTGCGACAGACGTCAGCCGTTCACCTCTCGAAGAGCAGGCGCGTGCAGATTCATAAGCAGACCAGATTACGTACGTTTCCAAAAAAATTTGAACAGCTGCCGCCTACGAAACACGAGTACTCTAGAACTGCATAACAGCCACTTATCGTGTTCCCCTGCAAGCTGAAAGAAAGTGACCACCTGGTGGCCATGCATAAGCTGATCATCTTTTGTAAACCCGTTTTCAAGCAACAAGCGAGTACTCGGCGGCTGGAAACCTGCCGCCTGTGGTTGATCCGCCAGATAACTTCTGAGTAACTTTTGCCGAGCGCTAACCATGCTTACGGATAACGAGTGAAAGCTGACCAACCTAATAACATTGGCTGCCGAAAACGTGTGCAGAGGATGGTGTCCGTATTGAAACCGTTTACCGTATGTTCAACGCTGGCCAGTTTGTTACAGATGGCCGAGCATTCAGGAGAACCATCGAAGTTGGCCGGTCAAGAAGCGGACTTGCTGTGCTGCCTTGGATTATATATATAAAAATATGTATAACTTTAACTATATATATATATATGTATATATATAAATATTATAATGGGGTTTAGTAGCGAACGGCTACAGCGTTGTTATAGGGGCTGGTTGTACCAGAGGCCAAGCTATCTCCGGAGTCCTTGCGCAGATCTCTCACAAGGATAGTTCTCGGTGGGGCTGCTCCAATGACTGAGCATTGCACATAGACCAAGTTGGAGCATTCAGAACACCTGACAGTCAGCTTTGGTATCAGTTGAGCACGCACCCCTTTGGACACGCTCGTGGAACTTCTAACGGCTACTATCTCTGTTACAATTACCCCCTGGGGAAAAAAGGAGCCATCCTTGGCAACTCGAGGTGAGGCGAGGTCGAGCGGGTCGTAATACGGCTTAAAGCGCTGAATATGAACAGTCTAGCAGACATGGCGACGACGATCTGAAGGAGGTGTGAGCGGCTCAACGACGTAATTCACGGTTGAAGTTCGCGTGACGACTCGGTAGGGTTCCTCGTATTTAGCTTTTACTTTGTTTGAAAGGCCGGGGGTATTGGACGTTGTTCAAAGCCAAACGAGGGAGCAAGCAGGGTATGTATGAGCTCCGCTGGAAGCGTCGTGGCGGGACTTCTGACGGCCTTGGTCTGCGGTTGTGAATGACTTCCCCAGTTGGCGGCACTCTTCTGCATGCTTGGCAATTTCACATACTAGTGCAGACTGCGACGCATCCGGGTAGTATTGAATGATAGTATTCAATGTACACGATGGCTCACGTCCGTATATTAAAAAGAACGGCGAGAAGCGTGGGGTTGCCTGCGTCGCCGTATTGTAGGCGTACGTGAGGAAAACCTGAAGAAAATCTCAGTTGGAATGGTCTGGAGAAACATACATTGAAATCATGTCGCCTAATGTACGGTTTAAACGCTCAGTCAGTCCTTTAGTTTGCGGGTGATAGGAGGAGCTCTTTCTATGAACGACTCGGCGATATCTCAGCAGCACCCCCGCAACGTGTGACAAGAAGACGCGTCCCCTGTCACTCAACAGTTCTATCGGTGCTCCATGGCGAAGTATAAAACGTTGAAGGAGGAACGGTGCGACGTCGCCGGCGGTGACCGCGTGTAAGACGGCTGTTTCTGCATACCTCGTGAGGTGGTATACCGCGACGATAATCCATCGGTTGCCTGTAGTCGTGGTGGGGAACGGACCATATATGTCGATGCCGACAATGTCGAAAGGGCGATCCAGACATGGTAGCGGATGACGCGGGCCGGTTGCGTGTTGAGGGGGAGGCTTGCGACGTTGGCAATCTGTACATGTGCGGATTTACTTGGTCATAAATGTGTACATTCCCCGCCAGAATAGCGCAAACGCAAGCGCTGGTACATTTTGAGCACCCCAGCTTGCGCGTACGTTGCGTCAGCGTGGTACTGGGAGCCGAAATCAGAGCGCGGGTGGCCAGGGATGACGAGCAACCACTTCCGGTCCTCACGTGAATCGTTGCATCGGTAAAAAAGTAGTCCCGATGGGCGCAGTGCGAAGCCTGGTGGCGCAGCGCCCGAGAGGCAGAAACTGTTGATGGACTCGACAAAAATGGACGGACAGGGGCGTTCCACAGCCTTGTGAAGAGAGTCTAGAGACGCTACGGTACTATCAGGCATATATGAACTGTGATCGTCCGCCTCCACGGGTGATCTGGATAGGGCATCAGTATCCGTGTGTCTGTGTCCGGACCGGAATACGACTCGAATGTCGTGCTCCTGCAGGCGAAGAGCCCAACGACCGAGTCTGCCGGAAGAGTCTTTGAGCGAAGACAGACAGCAGAGGGCGTGGTGGTCCATGACGACGTTGAATAGGCGACCGTAGAGGTAAGGGCGAAACTTGATGATTGCCCAAACGATCACCAAACATTCTTTCTCTGTTACGGAATAATTCCGTTCCGCCTTCGTCACAGTGCGACTGGCGTATGCGACGGCGTATTCATGGAAGCCTGCTTTCCGCTGAGCGAGCAGGGTGCCAAGACCGACACCACCGCGTCAGTGTGCACTTCACTAGGTGCAGGCGGGTCAAAATGTTGCAGTATTGGGGGCGTCGTAAGCAGCCGTGCATGGTCACAAATGAGTTGTCACAGCAGGCGACCACTGAAGACGTTCGTTGTGCCCGCTGAAGAGCCGCGTTAGAGGGGCGATGATTGTGGCAACCTTTCGGACAAATTGGCGAAAATACGAACATCAGCCGATAAAGCTTCGGAGGTCTTTTAGAGTGGTCGGCTTGGGAAACGCTGCCACTGCACGAAGCTTGTATGGATCTGGAGGGATGGCGTCTTTGACACAAAATGACCAAAAATTGTTAGCTTGCGAGCAGCAAAGCCATCCTTCTTCAGATTCAGTTGCAAGCCGGCGGACGTGTGGCAGGTCAACACTTGCTTAAGGCGCTCAAGGTGCGTGCCAAAATCTAATGAAAATACAATAATGTCATCCAATTAACGAAGACAGGTTTTGCACTTAAGGCCCGATAAAAAACTCAGTCAAGAGCGTCGCCGATACGGGGCAGCGGATAAACGTCCTTGCGTGGAATCTTATTGAGGCGGCGATGTTCCACAAAAAAAACCGGTTCTACCCGTCCTTTTTTGTGACCATAACAACGGGAGAGGCCCCCGTGCTGGTAGAGGGTTGGATGACGAGATGAGTAAGCATATCGGACACTTGCTAGTCGATCACGCGGCGCTCCGCAGGTGACACGTGGTATGGTCTCTGCCAGAGCGGGGTGTGGGAGCTGGTGTCTATTTCAGGTGAAGCGGCCGACGTGCATCCTAGGGTGGTTTGTACGCAATCAAATGTGTCTGGAAAACTCAGGCGGAGGGCGATGAGCCTGTCGCGTTGCTCAAGGTTAAAGCTGTTGTCGACAGACTGCAAGAAACCATCCGAGCATGACGCACGTGCAGGACTAAGTGTGCCAAAAGTGAGCAGCGATGGTTCGTCTGGCACAGCGTTCACGTAAAAAGGGTCAACCGCTTTATACACCCTATACATTCCCCATGGACAAGGTAGTCGGGAAAAAAGATGGGTTATAAATGACGATTAGGCAACAACCGGACAGGACGTCCATGACAGCTTAGTGTAAAGGCAGACATTTGCGCGAGAGGAAGGACCTGGAAGGCGTGAAAACCACAGTCGTGTCGTCGGCGAGGACAAAACATGCACTATGACAGATATAGGGGGAATGTCCGTATCTTCGGAAACAGTTAACTTGGTCGACAGCTCGTTCGGCCGTGGCTGGTTCGGCGGTGTCTCGTAGAACGGTAGAATTTCAACCAGCAAAAGTGCGCAATCGATTATTCCGCGATTTCTGGATAGGAAGTCCCAGCCGAGGATTATGTCGTGGGAACATGATGGGCGAGCAATGAATTCGATGACGTATGTGAAGTCTTGGATGAGAACGCGAGCGGTACATATGGCCAGCGATTAAATCTCTTGCGTGTTCGCCGTCCGAAGGGTAAGGTCAGAGAGAGGCGTCCTAACAATACGTATTGAGCGGCGTAGACGTTCACTCAACACAGAAACAGCGGCGCCGGGGTCAATAAGTGCGACGGCGGCGACACCTTTAACAATCACGTCTATAACATTGGGAGTGCAGAGAGGAGGACTTCGGAATTTCGACGAGGCTGAAGTTCTTGCTTCGGGAACTGCAGCCGTTAGTTTCCCTCAGCGGTCGGAATCTGACAGGGACGAATGGAGGACGGCGAATGGCGACGCGGAGAAAATTAGCGACGGCTAGAAAAAGGCGGATGGTCGGCCGAGGACGAATTCGGTGCCTGACCCAAGTCTCCATGGGGGTAGTATGGTTGCGATCTATAAGGAGGCACCTGATGAACGTCGCAAGCAGGCGGTGGCCGCCTACGGCACAACCGAGCGACGTGTCCGGGCATGCAGCATGCGAAACAGATGGGGCAGTTGTCAGGTGTGCGCCAGGGGTTAAGCAGTTGAGGTGGTAGCCGAGGGTTGGGCGTCGCCTGCTGGTGTCTGATATACTGGTTTATTTGGAAAGCACCGGGCTGCAGTTGCCGCACCACTGAGGCGTAACTTACAGGGAGCGCTCCCGTAATGGCGGGGGGCGCGGCCATTGTCACTGTTGGGGCGATGGGCGCTGCCACCGGTGGTTCGAGGGGCACTGTCACTGGCGGTTCGAATGGGGGCGCCAGTGGTGGCGTGATGGGCGCTACAACGGGGGCCGGCACAAGTGTAGGTTGGCAAACAGCAGGAAGCACCTCGCGACTTGCTCCCAAGTTACGCGGCGTAGAGTCGAAGGTAGTGAAGGCAAAGGCACAGGCTCATGAACAGTGGGAAGCAGAGCCAGCTGTCGAGCAATTTCTGGGCGCACGAACTCCTCGATGTGTGGCAGCAGAGACGAAAGGTCATTGGCCATCGTGAGAAATGAAAGGCGTCCCTGTAACAACTCTCCATTGGGCGACGTGCGCTGGCGAGTAACTACACGCTGCTTCCGCAGTTTATCGTAGCTCAGGCATCATGTAGTGATATCGACCAAAGTCTGGGGGTTCATGCTTGGCAGCATCGCAAAGGCGAACTCCCTTATTTCTCTGAGAACGTGTCTGATCTCACTCACCGGCATGACAGGGTCAACTCGCTTGCAAAAGTCTACAATGTCCTTGATATACCTTGTGTAACTTTCATTGTCCCGTTGGGCTCGGACGCACAGGCGTTCTTCGGCGTTTAGCTTGCGTAGAGCGGGGATACCAAACGCTGCAAGGAACATCGTTCCTAATGCTGACGAAGTCTGCATGTTCGGTTTGTTGTTATGTAACCACGACTGAGCTAATTTGTCGAGGGAGAAAGGGACGTTGTTGAGTTTGGCAACGTCATCCTAGCGGTTGTGGGTGCTCACCCTTTCGTATGTTGAGAGCCAATCTTCCGCATCGATGTCATCGCTGCCGGTGAAACTGGGGGGGGGGGGTGGCGCTGGCGCAGT
The DNA here is from genome assembly GCF_048455015.1 of Haemaphysalis longicornis. Taxonomy (NCBI): domain Eukaryota; kingdom Metazoa; phylum Arthropoda; class Arachnida; order Ixodida; family Ixodidae; genus Haemaphysalis; species Haemaphysalis longicornis. Next base: position 45,952,279 of record NW_027526214.1, read on the forward strand.
GATCCGGAGCAGATGACAGGCGCAGGGTGCGGCGAGGTCATGTCGAGCTCGATTCCACGAGAGACGGGAGGAAGCACTCGGGTGCCTTGTAGTTCCAGGCCGTTGACCGTGCAAAGACTACGACATCACCAAAATATAATGGGGTTTATTAGCAAACGGAGGTTAGCAAACCAGAGGCTAAGGTAGCTCGGTAGTCCACGCGCAGATCTTTAAGTAAGATCGTTCTGGATGGGGCTGCTCCGATGACTGCTTCTTTCACAAAAACATAGTTGGTGGATTTACGCCACCTAACACTCAGCCTCGGCTTCGTTTGACCACACACTCCGTTGGCCACACTAATGCGCCCTCTAATAGCCACTATCTCTCTTACAGTATATATATATATATATATATATATATATATATATATATATATATATATATATATATATATATATATATATATATATATACAGTAGAATTTGATAAACAGGAATCGCTTAAAAGGAATAGCCGCTTAAACAGAACAGTAGCCTGTAAGTTGGTTCATTTTGTATTCAGATAACGTTAAAAAAATCTCGGTAATTGGAACTAAACTGTCCGCTCCACCGCGTAAACGGAACCGAAAAGGGAACTTCTGAAACTGAATGGCATGAGAATCACGGGCTGTCTCGTTTTTGTTTTGTTCTTCCTCCGTGTTTTTGTTAGCCTCGTTTGCTTCGTAAGCTTCATTTCGCTTGCGGCTAGCCGTGTTAGCGCGACGAATGCAACATCGCAGTTCTGGTTGCAGTCGTTCGGTCTCGATTAAAGACCCTAAATGGCTCATCTTCTGCTGGCTCGTTCGCGCCATCGTGGTGCTATTGTCGCTTCATTACCGCGTTGTCGTCTGCTAAATTCGGTGGCTCGTAAGCACTCGCGAAGTTGAGGCCTCTAGCCTCCGTGAAGATGCAGTTGCACGGACTCAAACAAAAATAATTGATACATTTTGTTGTGCACAGCAATCCACGGTTGCCAAACCAACTTTGAGAATGCTGGTCCGAAACATCTTGTAGTTTTCTTGCTTTTTCAAAAACGATCAGCTACATTCACATTCTAGTGTTTATAGTTGCGTGAAATAGTGTTAGGAGTGTACATGCATATAAATTTGCCCTTTTACTCATCTATCTCAGTAAACGGAACTCCTGGTAAACAGAACTATTTTTTTCGGTCCTTTGAAGTTCCGTTTGTTGAGATTGTACTCTCTCTCTCTCTCTCTCTCTCTATATATATATATATATATATATATATATATATATATATATATATATATATATATATTTGGCATCACTAGCTGTCTGGACAAGTAAAGGTTTGAAAGTGCCTTTGGCTAATAATGGTGATTGTGCATCAGTGTGTCCTATGTACTGCATATTGTATCCACCAAACTCCGACAGGTGAACCCAACTGGACGTGTCACAAAAAATTAACCACGCACGGAACATGTTATGTCCGAAAGTGTGATGATTGCTGCCCTCAAGGTTCGCGTGTTTACATACCAAACCTCCCTTTTAGCAGAAAGGTCTGAAGCATAACAGCTGTGCGTGGATACGATTGTCACTAATGCCTTTTGCGCGGCTGTACACATCGCGAGCAGAGGATCACTAAATATTCTGGAGCGTTTCTTCACATCTAAAGAATGTACAATGGATCTCATGGCGTGGTACTACTGATTGTTAGGACTAAACCAGCACGCGAATCTTTCCAATCATATACTCCTGTCCTCTTGATCAGTCTTATAATTTATTATTGTCTCCCGAGATATGGCACCGTCAGCAAGGGCAGATATGTAATGTTATCACTCGAGAACGTCACGCATTCTGCTGCCGTTCGATATAAAGTCTTCGTACCAGGAGCAGAATCTTCTGAATATGTACCTGCAAAAGAGAAACAGCTGTCCTGCTCTGACGTGGATATAGGATGCTGAAGTGAAGGTGCTTTTCGGAGTCTCATGGTTTTCTCTACCCATTCGCCTCGTGGAAACCAGCACCCGCACAAACTAGAACGTCCAGAAAGCTAGGTTCAGAACGAGAGTAGTCGTACGTCGATTCAATCTTAAGATGCCTCATGTTGAATTCCGCTATAAAAGCTATTGGTCGTTGCTCATTTAAAGACTTTCAGGAACTTCTGTATAGTCTTAATCCTCGTCCTGTTTTACAGCTCTTTATTCATGTGACCATTTCCTAGCGTTTCCCAGGATAACCTATTGATATTCGTCTGCATGTTTCTTATGTACGATTGTTGTGCCGGTTCTTTTTCGATTCAGGGTGCCCCTTGCGCTCAAAGGTTTTCACGATGATGGCAATCTTGAAGACCTGGCAAAGCTCGAAATTTCGAAGTACACAACTTCAGAGACAACTTTATTTTTTTCTTTCTGCGTATTTCAACAACCAAGGACTACGCTTCAAAACCCGTATTACTTCTCCGTGGGACAATATTTCACTGATTTTCATGTTATGTGTAATCATCATCACCTGTAATCCTTTTCAGTAATGCTTCATCTTAGCGCACTATCGACACACCAGCCGAGAATACCCTCCCCCACACCCTGCCCTCACCAACGAAGAATTCCGCATCTGGCGACGTCTTCAAACAAATACATTCTACAACGGCACCATCCTCTCCCATATCTCCCCCAGCCGTTTCACCTATAACTGCCGTGACTGCCACACCCCAGACACAACCCCCCACCTCGTATTCTTCTGCCCACACCACCTACCCCACTCCCCACACCTACTCTCGAGCAGTGGGAATGCGCGCTGACCAGCTCGGACCTGCAGGACCAGCAAAGCCTGATCCAGCGGGCCACCCGAGCAGCGACAGCACGCGGCTACCTGGACTAAGGCGGCCACCCATCTGCTCTAAATATGTAAAATAAACGTTTGTTCCTCCTCCTCCTCCTTCATCTTCGTCACCTGTACATGATCGTTATACCCCCTGAGGCCAGTTCGGCTTGGCGGCGCGTTCGCCAAATAAACGGCGGTTCCTTTTCTGCCCTATCAGTGAGCGACGTCCCCTTGAAGGCCTCCTAAACATAATGGAGGTGCACCTCGATACCACCCTCTCGCGCTTCTAGCGCACCCCTGGAGCTACTTTCAGGAAGACCCCTTCAAATGCCGACCGGGCCAATGAAACAGTACGTCCCGATTCTCACCTCCCCTGCAACCGCTTTTGAGGCTCCTGCGTGGACCGTTAACCGCCGTGAACGGGACCCGACATCCTTCGCTAGTCTTCGCGGTGAAAACGTCGATGATTGGCCCTAATATTACCACAGAGTGAGTGCGTTTAATTGGTAGTATACCTCAATGACGCTTTTTATTGTCCCGTTCTTTCTCGAGAAAGTGGCTAGGACGTGGTTTTACAACGCCGCACTTCCCCTAGGAGATTGGAATACGTTTACGTCGGAGATTCGCAAGATTTTGGCGCATCGGCTAGCCGATCGGAGAGCGCCACCAAGAAACTCTACCAGTGCCTTAAACATGTAGGTGAGACGTACACGTCTTATATTGAGGATGTGCTTGCGCTCTGTCGCCAGGCGAAGGAGGACATATCAGAGAACGACAATGCGCAGCAACTTCTGAGAAGCATTAGCACATCTCTTTTTAATGCTCCCGTCTCTCAGAATCCCACAACCGTATGCGACGTAGTTATGTGCCATCGCTTGGACGCGCTGCCGTCCGCTCGCTTCCAGCAGGATACTCCATCAGCCGGCCTTCCACCCGACACGGAGCTGCGCTCTTCGATGCGTAGTATCATCAGGGAAAAACTTCAGGCGCAGAAGACCACTGGACTCTCTGGTGATCGGCAGTTTTTCTCTGGCACCACTTTGCATGACCTGGTTAATAAAGAACTGCGTCTCATGCAAACCGGGCCCTCCACCGAACACACTGCTCCACAGCACGTGCCTCAGTACGCCGAGACCAGCCCACTACAGCCAGCCTTCCCGCATCCTGTGCCTGCTCAGATTCATTTGCTTGCCCTTTCTCCGAGACTCCCTGAGCCGTACAGAGAGTACTATGCTCCTTGGTGACCCCCCAACCCACTTGCTCGTACTGTGGTATCAGGGGTTATATTGCCCGATTTTGTCTACGGCGGCTGAAAGGCTAACATGCAGGCCTTATACCGGACCGAAACACCTACCGACATCCATATGGCTTTCGCCAATGGGCATATCATTCCCCTCCAAGGCATTTTTCGTCGACCCCGGACACACAGGACTTTCCTGGAAGTTCCCGCACATAGCGGCGCCGTTTACCAGTTCCTTTCTGGAAGCGCTCGGTATCGCCCCTTCGCCCCGCGTCTCATGCTGGTGACCTCCGCTCGGAAAACTCACCTCTGCATTTGTTGGAGGGAAAACTGCTATACACGGTAAAAGTACAATGCCTCCGCAGCAGCCATCGAACATTTTATCTGTCGTCGTCGAAGGTATTTGTGTTGATGCTCTTGCAGACACTTCCCCCAGTATTTCAGATATACATGCACACTTGTGTGCTCGACTTTGTAAAGTGCAAACACCCTACACTGGCTCGACCGTGTTTCGCCTGGGGTCAGTCTTGTGTCAGGGTCATTCTTGTTGTGCGGCCAGGGTCAGTGCACGGTACGCCTACTTATCGACGACCGTCGGCATCATATCCCGTGTGCGGTGCTGGCGTCTTGTGCTTATTCGCTAATTTTGGGGTTGGACTTTTTCTCTTCAGCCTCACTTGTCATCTGTTGTGAGAGTCCAACCATTGAAGTCTCTAATGAGCGAGTTTCGAGTGTTTGCAGTATGCCTCAAGTGAACCTCAGAGTGGCTGCTGATTGCGTTCTTTCTCCAGAACGGGATGCTATCCTCACCGTTCAATCGGCCGACATCAGTGAGGGGGACATTTTATTCCTCCCTTGTGCCAGCCTACTCTCTGCAGGAGTCGTGATAGCTACGTGCCTCATACGCTTATGCAGTGGGTTCGCACCCCGCACGGGGCACCTTGAGCAATCTTGGTGAAGGTGTTGGCGACACCGCGGATCCCGAGCCAACATACTCACGCTGTAACCGACCGCTTTCACGAGTTTTAAGGTGAAGGGCACAAACGTCGAACGGTGGCTGTCGGAGCCCAGGTCAAGCTCCGGTGGATGGGCTCCGGTCTGTTTACCAGGCAGGGAGCTCTGGAACCATTCAGGCTAGCAGTGTAAGGTTTGAGAAGAAACTACCCTCGTCCCCGGCTTCTTTTACATGCCACATGGTAAATCGTAACCCCCCCCACGCCAAAGATGATCGGCCCCTGAAAAGGTGCCGAATTGAAGTTTCGTTTCTACCACCCCCAACTCTCAGTCTTCCAAAGCCCGATAAATACCCCCCGTTTTTTGGTGTTGGAATCCACTCAACAAGAAAATCCTCTAGCATCGAAGTTCATGTTCCTAATATCGAAATTTCCGGAGGGCATCATAGGTGACAACTACAAGGCCAAAAAACAAAGAACTGGAGAAATCGAGGTTGAAGTACACCACCAATGGCATGCCAAGATCCTCCTTGAACAAACTCGCCTAGCCAATCTTGAAATCAGTACTCAGTGTGTCATTTGCGAACTAGACCTCATGATTGAGACAGATGCTGACCTACTGGAGGCCTGAAAAATTAGGGCGTGACAGCTGTGAGGCACATAACTAAGAGGAGGGATGACAAAGTAGTTTCGACCAGGCACATTATCTTTACTATTGACCGGTCCACACTTCCAGAGTACGCGGATAAAGATTTTGTACATTGTAATATCCTGCCCTACATTCCAAACTCGCGCCGCGGCTTTAAGTGCCAGTGGTTGCGGCACGAAACCAACTCCTGCCGTGGTCGTCTGACTTGCGCAAAGTGCGCTCAGCAGGATCATCCTCTGACAAATATCACCTACGCCAACTGCCAGGGACCCCAGGCCGCATACTCTTGAAAGTGCTAGAAGTTTAAGCAGAAGAAGGCGATCAATAATGTGAAGGTCACTGAGAACATCGCATTCCCAGAGCCGCGAAAAATGTTCGCCTCTTTCCCCCTGTGGAGGTACGCCGACGCAGCTTGCCGGGGGGCGAAGCGACGCCATGTTTCGGCAGGGACCCAGTACTGCGAGTCGGACTAGGTCCCGCCTCCTTCGCGCCCCTGGGTTGGCTCCGGTCGCCCAACCCACCACCGCGCCACTCGCTCAGGCAGCAGCGGCTGTGGTGGCATCCACGTCCATTGGGGATGGTGCTGCACCCTCTGTTTCCTCCTCTCCACCACGCCGAAGCACACGCGAGGGTCCGGAGGAGATTGAGACAGAGGAAACTGAAGCAGCTGGCACAACCGTCGCACAGCCTGTGCCCGCGGGGCGCTCCTCGCGCCCTTTGCGGTCGTGGCCAAAACGAATGGCACCGCAAAGCGTGCCAAGTTCGGGGGGTCCGAAAGGCAGGGTACCCCTTCCAAATCTGATGATGAGGTGTATGTGGGACCTTTACTGGCTGCTTTGAAGCGGAAGGAGCGGGTCCTTCCATCTAAACCACCAGAGAAGGTAAAAAAGCACCTCCCAAGAGTGCAATCCCCGAAAGACCTTACGTAAATAGTCACACTCGAGTAGCTCTAACACATCATAATGGGAAGAGAAAACATAGGTTAATGGTACTGCAGAGGCCTTCTGAATAATGCTGACTACGTTCATGAAATTCTGCATGCCAGTCAGCCAAGTTTAATGTCTGTCCAGGCAACACATCTGAATTCCAAGCTCACAACTTTCTTGAATAGTTCCCTGTTATATAGGAAGGACAGCGTTGGCCGTACACACTCTTCTGGTGGTGTGGCCACAATTGCCCCCAAATCCTTAGCATGCCACCCTCTCACCGTGAACACCATCCTTGAGGCCGTAGCTGTGCGCAAAATAATATTTAATAGGTTGATAACGGTATGCTCCATCTACATCTCTCCTGATTTTGCACTTCTGAGGTCTGAATTTGAGGCGCTGGTCGAGCAGCTGCACTGAACCATGCATCTTACAGGCGACTTCAATGCAAACAATTCTTTTTAGGGCTCTTCTCGTACGGATGAACAGGGCCACCTGATAGAGATATTTCTAACATGCTCCGGAGAATACCTTTTTAACAAGAAATACCCACATACCATACCATAGAACACAATACGTACTCCAATCTTGACTTGGATATTGGTTCAGCAATTCTCTTTTTATGTCTTGTGTAGGGTGTGGGCACGGACAATATAGTAGTGACCACTTCCCCACTTCACTAACGTATATACGTGAAGGCCCAAGCACTTCATCTCGCGTGATAGGTTCAATAAAGCCCGAGCTAACTGGAACACATTTTCAGAGACATCGAAACTACACCGCACATCCTTACGACACCTACACGTTAAAGAAGCTACCCAACGCCTTAACGCGCACATTCTCGACGCCACTGAAAAGTCAATTTCCCTCGCCTCTGGTGCCCCACGCATCCACAGGAGGCCTTGGTAAAATGAGGACTGTAGGCAGTCGCGAGACGAACAAAACAAGGCGCGCGGTATCCTCCGTCGGTAACCCATGATGGGAAACCTTATTTTGTTCAAACGGGCCAAGGAATTCGGAAAAAGTGTGCACCGCGAGGCAAAACGAGAGAGTTGGCAAACCTTCTTGACATCCATAAACTCGTACACTGCCACTCACAAAGTCTGAACATGAATATGCGAACTCAAAGGACAACAGACACAAAGCCTTCCACTGGTTTACACAACAGAGGATGAACTCGAAGACCAGGCTAACACACTTGCACAACACTTCGAACACGTGTCCAGCTCAGCACACTACACAGACACTTTCATAAAACACAAACCCTCTATAGAAAAGAAGCCCCTGCGTGATAACAACAAGTCGCACACTTCTTATAATTCTCCTATTTCAATTCATGAGCTGAAGTCTGCCCTGACCACATGTAAGCCTTCAGCTCCAGGTGCAGACAAAATCACACACACCATGATACAACACCGAAACTCAGACACACTTGAAACACTTCTACATCTATGCAATACCATATGGCTTTTGGGGCACATTCCTCGCTCTTGGAGGGAGGCCATAGTAGTGGCTTTCCTGAAGGAAGGGGCCCTTCCTTTTCTGCCAGCTTTTGGCCCATCGCCCTCTCAAGCTGCCTGTGCAACCTCCTCGAGCAGATGATAAACAGGAAACTCGTTTACTTTCCTGAATACGACCGTCTTCACGAGGGCTGCCAGGCAGGATTCAGGGCGGGCCGATCTACAAATGACCAACTTGTCGCATTTGAATCATACATCAAGGACGCTTTCATGCACAAACAGTTTTGCGCAACGGTGTTTTTTGACCATGAGAAGGCCTTTGAAACCGCTTCGCGGTACGGGATCCTCAGTGGCCTAAAGTCTTTCGGTGTTTCGGGCCATATGCTCATCATCCTTGCTAGTTATTTGTCTGAGAGAACGTTTCACGTGAGAGTTGGTAATGCACTGTCAAGAATTCATGTGTGAGAAAACGGCGTGCTGCAAGGTGACGTTCTCCGCTGTACTCTTTTATAATTAAAATGAACTCTCTTGGTAAGGCATTGCCACCTACCATTCCTTACTCTATGTATGTAGACGGCATACAAAAATCATTTAAATCTTGTAAAATGACGATCGGTGAACGTCAGGTCCAGCTTGATGTTAAAAAACTTGCCAGCTGGGCAGACAAGATTCGTTTTAAACTTAATCCAGAAAACATTTCTTGCGTTGTGTTCTTAAGAAAGCGCGGGATCAATCCGGACCCAGGTATTACTCTTAGTTGCATTTCCATTCCTGTTAAAAAGGAGCAGAAATTTTAAAGCATAATATTAGATTAGCTAATATTAGGTCAGATTTGATTAGATAAGATATTGCATTCGATTAGCTAACATTTGTTTCACACTTAAAATTTCTTAAGCAAACTTGCCTAAAAACTGTGCATATCCTCAAAGTTCTCTCCCCACCAGTCGTATCGGGCAGACAAACAGCTCGTTCTGCGTGTTTATAGCGCCCTAGTATGATCCCGCTTGGACGACGGCAGTGTCGTACATGGTTGCGCTAAAAAAACGGCACTAAAAATGCTGGACTCGGTGCTGCATTGCGGGCTACGCTTCGCATGCGCTGTTTTTAAGTGCGAATGCACTTCTTAAGCGAGCCTGAATAGTCCGCGGCCGTCCGCATAGCAACAGCTGCGGGTGCGCGCGCTCCTCGTCTTCCTTGGCAACGGGGGGAGGTGGGCGCGCGCTGCCTGGCCGCTGACATGGCACATACCCACGTGGGGGATTGGCAAGGAATCGGGCGTGAGAAGGGCTAATGCACCCGCCTAAAGGAGTACTGACACAAAATTTCAAAGCTGAGATCTGCTCTAGCAATCAAGTACAACGACAACACAAATAGGTGTCTGTGAATAAATGCATCTTTCTTTCTTTGTAGTTGTGTGTGTGTGTTTGATCTCTCTTTCGGGAACATTACCGAACCGCGCAAATTTAACTCGTGCATGCGCACTTTCACATTCTTCCCCTCGGGGAAATGCGGGGAATTTTTTTGAACTAGCCATGTCCAAAGTCTGTATGCAAAATGTAATAAATGGTCCCTAGATCACCAGAGGGTGTACATGGACATTTTATATGGCTAAAAAATCATGTCTATGACAAATCATCCTTTTACTCCGACCATTAGTGATGCATACTCAAAGAAACTCATTTTAAATCGTGCATCAATATCCATGCCGTTCCCTTTCAGAGAGCCAGAAAAAGCTTCTGAGCTAGAAGCCTCATTTTCAGGCATCCACAAGACACCCATCATTGATTTCATTGCACCTTGGCATCTCCACCCTGTAACATCTGACCTGTCTTTTATGCAACTTAACAACAACAGGTCACCAACTATTGCGATTTTGCTGCATTTCTGTTTTCTGCAGCATAAGTACACTCTGAAGAATTTTACAGTGACGCGTCCAAGACTGCAACTGCTCTGCTTCTGCAGCGCATGGCCCAAACTTTCACGCCAGCAAAACAATAAACCTTTGTAACAGTTTACTATTCACAGAGGAAACATACGGTACTTTAGTGGTAACAAATCAGAGTCCAACATTTAATCTTAAAATTCATCGTATACACGGACTCTCTTAGTGTTGTACATGCACTTGCATCAGGAAAAAATTCTAAAAGCTTTTCAGCTATCACATTTTTAAGGCTATCAAGTCTGCATATTCATCAAATCCTAAAAAAAACTATCTGTTGGGTTCCAGGGCACTCTGAAATTGCCGGAAATGAAACTGCAGATCAGATGGCCGCTGGAACTACACTCTTGAACACAATGGACATAGCAACACTGCCATACACAGACAGACATAAAAACACACATCAGACACTAACTTTGTACAGATGGCCAACACACTGGTGTGAACAAACAGATAACAAGTTACACATTATAAAACCACGCTTGGGACCATACACACCGACACACGCAAGAGATACACAGAAGTTTCCCTTTCTAGGTTGCGGATAGGGCACACACATGTCACACACTCGTATCTCCTCATGGCGTCTTCAAGACCCAAGTGTGGCATGTGTTTGGACGCTCTATCTGTAGTTCACATACTCATTCAATGCAAAGCACTTCACACAACACGACACCAACACTTCCCACACCTTTACATACTACACGTCCCGCAGCACCCAGCGTTTTTCCTGTGTGACGATCCTATTTTTTCTATCAAGTGCCTTTTTAAATATCTACAAGTTAACATTTTAGACCTCTTTCCATAACACACGTGATCACTCCCTGGCCCTATACATCAGCCATTCCCATTGTCGTTTTATGATTTTACTTTTGTTTTTGCTGACTTATCTTAGTGTTAACGGTTTCACATTTCATATATGACAACAGTGGCCTCGACGCATCAGGGAGATACCATTCATGTTGTTCCAATCGGCTCGTTGTCGGATCTTCCGCGTTCCGTTTTTCGGACACTTGTACTTCAGCGCTGACCGCCACCATTAGCCCCGACGTAACGCAGGCTGAGGCACAGTCCATATCGGCTTTACTGGATAAGCGCCGTTTTTTTACTCCTCTTCCAAAACCTTAGGCCAGAGAACTGCTGCAGCACACCACATACAGCAGACAGACCTCACTTCATACGTCGCCACCAGTATCGCGTGCCGGCGTCTGAACAAAAAATAATTTAAGAGAATGTCTCGGATATGCTTAAGTGAGACATAATTCGTCCTCCGCGAGTGCCTGGTCTTCTCCGGTGGTATTAGTTAGAAAGAAGGATGGGTCAGGTAGCTTTTTCGTGGAATATGGAGCCCTCCACAAAATTACCACGAAAGATGTCTACCCAATGCCGAGGATTGACGATGCTTCGGATTGTTTGAAAGGAGCTGAATATTTTTCAAGCCTGGATTTACGTTCACTGTATTGGCAGATACCAATATACGAGGCCGATCAGGAGAAAACAGCATTCTGTACCCCCGACGGCTTATACGAGTTTAACGTTATGCCGTTCGGGTTGTGTAACACGCCCGCAACCTTTGAGCGACTCATGGACACTGTTCTAAGTGGCCTAAAGGGGAGGACCTGTTTGTGCTATCTGGATGACGTTGTCTTATTGTCTACCTTCTCTCATCCCCAGCAGCGCCTGTATGAAGGGCTGCCATGTACTGCTAACGCCGGCCTACAGCTCAACAAAAAAAAATGTAATTTTTCCAGCAAGAGCATCAAGGTCCTTGGCCATGTTGTGAGCAAGGAAGGTGTCGGGGCCGACGTCAAGAAGATGAGCGCCGTCATAAGCTTTCCACGCTCGCAGCAACAGAAGACGCTCCGCAGCTTTCTTTCACTGGCTTATTACTTTTGACGTTTCGTGCGCAACTTCGCAACCCTCGCGTCAATGTTAAACCAGCTTCTTCGTTCTGGCACGCCTTTCCTGTGGTCTAAGGACTGCGAAAAACAATTTCAAGCCTTAAAAGACGCACTTACCTCTGACCCTGTCTTGACCCATTTCGACCACACCAAGCCAACCTTACTACATACGAATGCGAGCAGGCACGAAATTGGTGCTTTTATTCTCCAGCGGGATAACCAATCTAGAGAGCGTGTTGTGGCCTATGCCAGTCGCACTCGCAAAGAAGAACTACACCATTACTGAATAAGAATGTTTGGCTGTCGGCTGGTCGGTACAAAAAAATTACGTCCACCTCCCCTCATGGGAACTCTGGTGTGATGTGACACTGAATGAGGGTTCAGTTTGGGGTTTCAATGGGGTTGTTTACTCAAATCGCTAAAAACGTGTTGTGAATGTTAATTGCATTTCAATCACACCTGGCTTCTCGCATGAGGGGAGGTGGGCGTAATTTTCATTTTAATCGCATCAAGCAATCGTCGAGTACTGCGAGACAGTGCAAGCGCAACGCGGACGACCTTCGACTGAGACCGCCGGAGCGCGGGGCGCCGCATATAATCACAGCGCCCGAAGGAGAGGAGAGCGCGGAGAGCGAGTACTCCTCATGCGCACCGCGCGTGCCGCGCCGAGCGCACCGTCGCCCACCGGAGCCTAGCAACGAAGTGAGAGCGCGCTGTGCAACGCGCATGCAGCTGTTTGGGAGAGAGTGTTCGCTATCGGAGAGAGGAGAGGAGAAGAGCGAAGGAGAGACGAAGCTGCCGGGACGGACAACGATGGACGACGCTGGAGTGACAAAGCCCAGAGCATGAGATGCTCGCAGTGTCGCATCTAAAATCCGACTCTACATATACTACCGCCACTTCATCGTAGTGACTGATCATCTTGCCTCGTGCTGGTTATCGACGCTGAAGAACCTTTCCGGCCGGCTCGGACGGTGGATTTTGCAATAACAAGAGTACGACTACACTTTACAGTACAAATCCGGCAAAAGACACCTTGATGCGCATGCCTTGTCAAGTTGTCCCATGGGGTCGACATCAAACACAACTGGCGCTGTTTCCTCCGCTGCACAAGCTACATCCTTGGCTCCCATCAAACCTCCGCAATCCGCTGGGTGCTCCTAACTGGTTTATTTTCAGAAGGAGGACCGGCACTGCCGAACTATTACTGACCGACTGTCTGGGGTGGCGCAGCCTCCTAACTTCCGTTCACAACGCCAGCCTGCAAAGTACACGCTCCTCAATGGTGTGCTCTGCCTCGTCAACCGTCACCCTAGTGGAGAAAAATGGGTGGCTAGTGCTCCTGGGGCTTTCCAGCCAAAGCTTTTAGAAGCCTTTCACGATGACCCAGCTGCTGGCAATGCCGGCTTCCAAAAACATTTGATAGGACCCGAGCACGCTTCATCTGGCCTGGCATGTCAACATGCGTCGCTAAGTATGTCAGCTCCTGTGCACTGTGTCAGCATCGCAAACGCCCCATAACGGAGTGTACTGGACTTCTACAACCCATTCCTTGCTTAGCGGATCATCTCGGCCTGGTGGGTATTGATCTATATGGCCCTTTACCATCCACCTCATCCAGCTACCGATTCATCGTGACCATGGTCGACCATTTGACGCGTTATGCAGAGACGGCCACTGTTCGCTCTGGCTGCTCCCAAGAAGTCGCCAATTCATCTTGCATAACGTGATCTTTCGCTGTACCGCCCCCAGGGTTCTACTAAGTGACCATAGAAAAATATGTGTTTAGAGCGTCATTGCAGACCTGCTTCGGGAATCAAACACCATCCAGAAAATGACGCCCTCATACCACCCCCAAACAATGGGCCTTAAAAGAACGTTTCCATCGTTCACTTACGGATATGACCTCCGTATATCGGACCAAGCCATACTAACTGGGGCATGATCCTTCTATTTGTTACGTTTGCGTATAATACTGCATGCCAACGAACTACTGGCTATGTTCCGTTTTTTCTTGTTTATGGCCGTCATCCCTCCTTTGTCATAGACACCTCTCTGTTCTCGGTACCTGCGACGGGACTTGTCCCTGGGTCGTACGAATTCATCTTTCCCTTCGCCACTGCCGCCGTATTGCCCGTAAAAACACGCAAGCCTCCCGGCAGGACCGCAAGCTCTAGTGCGACGCCTCTCACCGGTGTATCGAGTTCCGCCCAAGGGACACGGTTCTACTCTCGACTCTCGTTCGTGTGCCTGGGCTATGGGAAGTTTCTTAGAGAAACGTTTCTTAGGCGATTCATAGGCCCTTATACCGTTCTGGAGGAGACGTCGCCAGTCAACTATCGGGGCATCACCTGTGTCTCCAAGCCAGGACCGTCGCTGTCGAGGTACCAAAATTGTGCAGGTCTGCCGTCTCAAGCAGTTCCACTTTCGCACTTCCTAAAAGCCAGTGGCCGGCCGGCCGCCTTCCTAGAAGGGGGGGGGGCAATTAGTGTAAGCACTGCAGTTCTCTACAGAACGATATTTTACTGATTTCAATCCTATGTATCCTCATCATACCCTGTCATCTTTTTCAGTAATGCTTCATTTTTGTCACCTGTACTTGATCATTACATACTTGAGTCTGGTTCAGCTTGGCTGTGCCTTCGCCAAGATATATATATATATATATATATATATATATATATATATATATATATATATATATATATATAGACATAAATTGATGCGAAAGATGAGGAAGCCGCGCAAAGCTATCTTGCGTACGCTACCGAACAACAGATAAGCAACGCGGCCACAACGACAACGAGGATTTTCCTTGTAATTGGCGTACGCCCGGTGAAGGTAATTGACCACTCGGATTGTGCAGATGACGATGAGGCAACAGTGTGAGAGACTGCAGCGGCATTGTCATCAACGTGAAGATTGTGAAGTGCGGCGGCAGACATTCTTCGGCTGAACCACCGATCCTTTTTCCACTTATGAGTGCCTCTACTACTATGCCCTGTCAAGGCAATGAACCCGCATTACATTTCGGTTGAATGTGCGGATTTCACCCTCGTCCTGCTTCTCAGCTTCACTCCGTGTGCCCGCGAGCTGGGAACTCCAGAGCCGCGCCCTGCATTCTACCGCTGAGTCAGCCATGACAAGCGACTCTCGAAACACGACATCGCCTTCGCCACTGGCTGTCATCTCTCTGGGGTGATCGTCCAGCGTGACCCGGCTGTGTTCACTGTAGCAGACGACCAAGACGTCGATGAATGGCGTAAGGAATATGACAGGGTAAGCACGCACAACAAGTGGGAAGATGCCATTAAGATACATAACATGTGTTTCTCGTTGAAGGGACTTACCAAAATATGGTATCTTAACTACCGAGCTGATCGCGCAACCTAGGCCGCATTAAAAACGATTCTCTCGGTGGTAATTCGCCAGCCATCAGTTCGCAGGCTACACGCGGAGCAGCGTTTGGCGGAGCGAGCTCAACGGGCCGGTGAGATCTTTGCCAGCTACTTCGAGGACATGGTCAACCTTTGCATGCGCGTGGATACTTCCATGAATGACCAACACACCATCAAACGTATACCCAAAGTGAGAGATGAGGATGCGTTCCAGATGCTGCTGGCAAAAAACACCCAGAGCGTCAGAGAACTGATTAGCTTTTTTGCAAATTTATGAGTTCGCAGGTAGTTTAGCCTCACTAGTCGCCGCCCTTCGGACTGCAAGGAGGCGCTCTCTTAGTTGGCAGTCGACCCGTCGCTTCTGAACCGCATTAAAGGGGTCCTGAAAAACCTTCCGCCGATGCATGGATGTGCATGTAACCAAATAAGACAATGTATTAGCAATCTCCTCCCGCAAGAATTTTGTTAAAGCGATGAGTATTAGCTGAGAAATCGTAAATCAAAAACCGCGCATTATCGTCGCGCCGCGTTTCCTCTTCTTTTCAACTGTTGACGGCGCGCGAGCACTTCCTCCCATGATGCTGCGCTAGTCACCGGTGACGTACTTCCGCATTACGCTCCTCCGACTGCCGTCTGCTACGGGCAAGTTTTGTTGACACCGTGAATTCCGCACTCCGCTCAAGGATGGATAAGCGAACAAAAAATCCGGCCGCATGTGTGCGGTGGCCTGACCTTGCCCTTTCGCGCTGTGCGTTGCTGCAGTGCAGCACGTGACTTTAATTCGGCGGCTAACTCACAGCCGTTGGGGAGGATCTTGCGCTCGGTCCCTTTCAAGCACCGCGCACTGTTTATCCAAAAAGTGCCGTATCAAATGCGGCCCATCTGGTGCCGGGTCTTATTTTGCGGTGGTGGTTATTCCTGCCGGCGCCATGTGAAAAAGACATTTTAAACCGATCCAGAACCCGTGCACAAAACGCTTCAATCATGTGACCAGTTCAGCTTGGGGCGACACGTGGTGGAGAGCGGCAACGTTGGCAAAACATGCTCCGGCACGGCTCTGAGCTTTCTACAACTTCCTAGCGCTGGAGCGAGCGCCTGTCTTTGACGATCTCAAACATCGGTTGCCTGGGAAACAAGGCAGAAACCGCCCCAGAAGTCAGTTACGGTCGCGTGATCCCGGTTCAGCTCGGGGCTCCACCTCGCGACATGTGGGCACTGCAGGCGTACCACGCACTCCCATTAGGAAGTGTGAGATGCGTTTGGCATTACAGGAGGCGATGGTGTGTGTGTTGTGGACGCCTTTGTTTCGCGATAAAATGCGACGTTGTGCTTCTGCGGGTGGATAGTGCTTCCCATGGTCTAGATTATCTTTCTCGAGCGACGTACGACTCAACCTCGCATGGGGTATGTGCAGTGTGCGTGGCTAAAAGCCATCTCGGCTTGCGCGCCAGAGTTAAGTGACTTGCTGTTCGTCCCCGCAAACCGCGCGCGAGGTGAGTGCCGAATTTACGACGGGCCGGAGGAGGCAACCCATCGTCTGTCAATCGCGGTTCAGACTTGCAACGCATGTTGTGACGTTGTGTTCGTTCGAAACGCATCTCTGGATTGTTTTGAAGTGGAAAAAATGTATCCGTCAAACCCGGGCATTCGGCTCAGGGCGTTCTCTGCGATTGCACGAAAGAAGTGGCACGGACGGGGCTTCAACGCTTTCTTTATGGAACGTACTCCGGTAAGAGAATATCCATGTCGTGTTATGGCCGTGTTGCATTCAGTACGAACGGTTAAGCGTTTGTTTACACAGTGTTTTGTTTGTCGTAAAATGTCCAAGCACTCCGACACTCCGCTGGCATATCAGCCGGCGAGCCGACGCTGAGCAGACGACTCATCTCTTTGCCGGAAGTGCGTGAAAAAGCCTCCCAATAGCAGGATGTCTAGCTCATGACGAACATCTGGGAATCGATGATGTAGACATGTGAAGATGGCGGCGTCCAAAAACATGAAGGAAATGGTGAGAAAAAAGTGACAAACTTTGCAACAAAAGTGTGAGCTTTCCGCTGCGCGTAAAAGAGTAATATTTTGCCCATATGACCTTGACGACCCAGTCTAACGATTGCGCTACTTCATTTAGTGTGCTCAAAATGCCTTTCAGGGCCCCTTTAAGGAGCTTGCTCGTGAAGAGGTGGCGCGGCAGGTCTATCTCCTCACTTGTTTCCTGCCGTCATCGCTGGTGCCAGATCCTTGGGTGTCGTCGCCGCTCCGTCGAATTCACAATGAAGAAGTCATTGAAATCTTATCGAGCACAACAGCTCCTCCCTAGCCGATGCTAGGGGAGGCGCAAGTATACGCTGAAGTTGCGACACGGCAGGCTCCACCTGCCGCTTACGTGCCTTTACGCCGCCCGCAGCCAATGCCTGATCTTCCTCCGGCTTCCTCGGCACTGCTCCACAGCAAACCATGGCACCCGTGCGATAACCGGCAATATGTTATTTCTGGGGAGTTCCAGGACGCGCTGGGCAGCTCGCAACCGGTGGTGCAGGTACTCCTCGTTGACCGAGCCGCCACCGTCGCAGCCAGCCTTCGGCCGGCGGCCACCACGCGATCCTAATCAATTTTCGTGAAAATAAAGTGATTTCTCTCTTTCAATCTCCTGGTCACGTAGCTCGCTATTGCCGCCGTCGTGTTACGCCGCCCGGAGACGCTTACCGAAGGCCAGTCTTTGCTGCTAACGTGTATACTTCTCCGCGTTCGCCCCACTATACCCCTGCCGGGCCGCCGCATCTCCCGCCTCCTCGCGAAGCACCCGATACCCGTCGGTCATGCTCCGCACGTCGCCGTTCTATTTCTCCGCTGCGCCATCCTCCAAATGCCCCGTACGAAAAGTGATCGCCGCAGTTCCGGAGGTAACAACAGTGGCGCCGTCGATATACCAAAGCCCCGGCCTGTCTGTTACGAACGTCATTGAAGTAGTTATTGATGGTATCCCCACATAAGCCCTTGTAGACAAGGGAGTAGCCATCTCTCTTATAGCCGACACACTCTGTCGCAAATTACAAAACGTTACGACCCCATGTCAGGTTTGCGTCTCTGCCCAGCTATGGCGCATCACGTCGAGCCTTCAGCCATGTGGCAAGCCGTGTCTTTGTACAAAACGCGATGTATCTCTCCTCAAGCTTGTATAAAATAATCTTGGGGTGCGACTTTATGTCGAATCACTACGCTATTATTGACTGTCCCCCACCCGATATCACCCTATTTCTTCTGAGTGATACTGAAATGCACAATGTAACCTCTACTTTTAGGCTGTGCGTAACCAAAGACTCCACAATCGCTCCATCCTCTGCCGTACTTGTACGAGTTCTCTGTGATACGGCGCCTGCCGCAGCTGTCGTGTTTACCCCCTCTAATGAGTTTATACGCGGACAGAGCACCCCTGTTTTGATTAAGGTGGATTTCTGGGCAAGTTGGTATTCCATTGCAAGAGCGTTCAAAGCGCAAAACGTAAAACTAGGGACGACGTTTTGTTTTATCGTTGTTTTACTGTATTCCGATTTTATCATGCGTGTCTTAGGTGTGCGTGGCGTGACCTCAAGAATGTACCGGTGTGCGCACGATTTCTGTGTATATATTTGCCTTCTTTTCCTAATAAATCTTAGTTGGCAGTAGCGCGTGTCCCTGTGCCTCTCGTCGTCCCTCGTTTTACGTTTTGCGCTTTGAACACCTCTGTTCTCTACGCCGTTCTTGCTATCGAAAATGGCGCTAGCATGATCTCCATCTGCACCACCTCCTCTTAACCCTTAACCGTGCATCGTGGCGAGTGTTTGGACGCGTCGAAGCTATTTACACTGGCCTTATAAACGACTTCCTGGATGCATCCCACGTTCTGTCGCTCCGCTCGCTCAGCCCACCTCTTCCCCCTGCATCTGATTCGGCCGCTTTCGTTCCCTCCGTAAACGCCAGCCGAGATCCTGTTCAGCGAAACCAGGTCCTTACCCTTGTTCACCGTTTCCAATTCACCTTCGACAGCCAGCGCACTTCGCTGGGCTGCACTAAGACTGCCCCACATCGCATTGACACTGACTCTCATTTCCCTTTGAGGAAGCTAACATACTGCGTTTCAGCCTAAGAGCATTCCGTGATCGAAAAACACTTTGTTGAAATGCTTTAGCTTGGTGTCATTACTCCTTCTAACAGCCCGTGGGCCTCACCTGTCATTCTTGTTGCCAAGAAAGATCGGTCTGTTCGTTTTTGTGTCTACTATTGACGACTGAACAAGATCACTATGAAAGTTGTTTGCCCGTTGCCACGCATCGACGACGCATCGGAGTATCTGCAAGACGCTGAGTTTTTCTCTTCCTTAGACCTCAGCTCGGGTTGCTGGCTGGTGCCGGTGGCACATGACGACCGCCCGAAGACCTTGTTCGTGACACCCGACGGTTAATACGAATTCAACGTGATGTCGTTCGGGTTATGTAATGCGCCTGCTACTTTTGAGCGCATGATGAACAATATTCTGCGTTTCCTCAAGTGGAAAACTTGTTTATGCTACTTGGATTACTTTGTTGTATTTGCGCCTGATTTTGACACCCATCTCAATCGCCTGGAACAAGTTCTCCAGAGCCTTACCGACGCTGCTCTACAGCTGAATGTTAAAAAGTGTCATTTTGCTGCCCGCAGACTGACAATTTTGAGCCGTGTTGTTTCAAACGACAGCATTCTTCCCGACCGTGCTAAGCTTCAAGCTGTTGCCGACTTCCCAAAAGCGACTGCCATGAAAGCCCTGCGCAGTTTCTTGGGAATCTGTTCCTACTTCTGACGCTTCGTGCCCAACTTTGCGTTCGTCCCCTGCTGGTCCCCTTCTTGTGCTGAAGCCTTTGTAACCATACCCCGCTTACTTAACTTACCTCCCATTTTGCCTCATTTTATTCTTCTCCACTCACCGAGATTCATACCGACTCTAGCGGTTTAGGTCTGGGAGCAGTGCTTCCCCAATGGAAGGCGGGATTCGACGAGTACGTCGTCAAATACGGTAGCCGCACTCCTACAAAGGATGAATTTAATTACTGCGTTACAGAGAGAGTGTTTGGTCATCGTGTGGGCTACTTCGAAGTTCCGACCTTACCAGTATGGTCGAACTTTTGATGTAGTCACAGATCACCATGCCCTTTGTTGGCTATCTTCGCTTAAGGGTCCCTCCGGTCGCCTTGCAGGCTGGTCTTTTCGCCTTCATGAAAATGACATCCCAGTAATAAATTTGTCCAGAAGCAATCACAGCGACGGAAATGCTTTATCTCGTTCACCTTCTTCTACTGATTCCTCTGAAATTGCAGCCATTGATTCCTTACCAGCATCTGAACCACTTAACGACATGGCCGGAAGCAGGAAAGCATGCTTAGATATCCTCAATTTTTTACCTCACTTCGAACCTTACAGGACGTAGCAACTCGCGTGGACTGCGACGTCAGGCCGTGCATTTCTGCATTCGTTACTGGCTTCTGTATCGCAGGCACCGCTAGTTTGGCAGGAATACGCAATAACCGCATGCAGAAGTTTTTATACGTACCAGTGGTTGCGGCGGCGCTACTTTTGGCGAGAAATATATTCCTTTGTAACGAAGTTCATCAAATCATGCCGAGAATGCTAACGTCGCAAGTCTTCACCGCCGTCAAAAACCGGCCCGTTACAGCCTTCGCCCTGCCCCCGTGCTCTTTTACCTCGTCGGGATAGACTTATACGGCCCTCTGATTTCTGACGGCTGCCTGTAACCGTTGTGTTATCGTCGCCGCCGATTACCTTACGTGACACGCTAAGGCGGCCCCGCTACCGGCTGCCACAGCACGCCTAGCTGCTGCCTTCATTTTGCACCATTTAATCCTGCGTCATAAAGCACCATTGGAACTTCTAAGTGATAGGGCCACGTCTTTTCGTCTGTAGTGATCGAGGCTTTCCTCGTATAATGCAACGTGTCCCCCACCGCAGTGCGGTACTGCCTACCATCTCTAGACTAATGGGTTGACAGAATGATTTAACCACGCATTTGGCGATGGATGTGCTTCCCAAGTGCGTGTCTTCTGACCACTCCGACGGGGACGGGATTCTCTCAATTTCTGACTTACGTGAGGCCTATCCAGAACAGCGAGTGATCCCAGACGGAATGCTTCGGAGCAATCAGTAATCCGACGCATTTTAAAGTTTGCAGCCCATCGTACTCCAGTGACGTCACGCGGTCACGGACGGCCTTCAGCCTACCGCTTGCCCATGAGAAAACCTACAGCGTGAACGGAACGAGCTGATAGTCGGTGCGCACTTCGCTGTGTCAACGTCTACGTGCCGCATCAGAAGGCCACCTCCCGGGCGACATAATTTGGGCCGCAGGAAGCCGCCGCTCAACAGAACAGCGAGCGATCCCAGCCGGAACGCTTCAAAGAAACCAGTAATAAGACGCCTTTGGCCGGTTGGTAATTTGTTTCAGTCTTTTAGGACTATTTTTCCGGAGGCTTGAATCGCTCAGTGTTCTTTGTGGTGACCAAACAACTAGCAGTCATCAAAGAACTGCACAAACTTGTCACTGATATAAATAAAAGCCTAAAGAAAGAAGTACACGAGACGAAGGCAAGCATGAAATACATGAATAAGACTTTTGAAGAGCTTCGAATGAAAAAGAATGAGCTAGCCGTATTAAAAAAGAAACCTGTCACCTTAAATTCGAAAAGAGCCGTTGGCCTTGTCACTCGCTTGCGCGCGAAACGAAATCGTATACATAAAGCAATACAACAGAAAAAACAACGCAGAAATTAAGGGTTTCTTGCAAGAGAAAGACGAGTCATTCGTGGTTTATTGCAGAAAATTGCTGAAAAGGTTGGCACAACAGTTGAACTGTCAGATATTGACGTTGTGCATAGGGTGCCAACCAAGAACAAAGAGAGTAGTAACATTATTGTAAGGTTCGTGTACCGAGGAGCAGGAGACAGGGTCGTGCAAGACGACAAAAAGCACAGGATTGCGGCGAATCACATTAGCTTCAGCGGCTGTCACCCCGTGTTCG
The DNA here is from genome assembly GCF_048455015.1 of Haemaphysalis longicornis. Lineage (NCBI taxonomy): Eukaryota > Metazoa > Arthropoda > Arachnida > Ixodida > Ixodidae > Haemaphysalis > Haemaphysalis longicornis. The sequence goes on from NW_027526214.1 coordinate 45,974,588, forward strand.
TTAGCGAACATTTCTGCCCCGTGTACAAAGCACTTCTCGGAATGGCCATTGCAAAAAAGAATAAAAAAACTGGCTGTTTGTGGGGGCGTCACCGATGAACGTGTTGCGGGAAGGACGGAAAACTCAAAGGCATTTTGCAGAGAAAGCTCTGGTGTCCTTTCAATAATGGGGTAAACATCATGTCGTAGCAACTCGTAGCTTTACCAAACTCGCAATATTAAGACCAATGCCTTTGCACCTGCAAAGAATACGCCAGAGACATGTGCACTTTACCTACTCCACGGTTTTATTAGAAGTATCAACAAAAAGTAGGGTGCATTACTCGTGTTATTACCGAAAACAAATGCTCAATACAGCGTTATTGCTTTGTCAGGGTTTTGGCTAAGAAAGGATAAGTTTTTCAATATGACAAACTAGAAATTTGTTTTTTATTCAGCGAAACTGATCCTAGAGGACGGGGAGTGGTGTTTACGGCAGAATTTCGTTTACGGCAGAATATAAGACGGTGTACACGCTTACAAGAACAAGTTCCGGTGGAATTGACTTGCTGTTTTTGAAATGTCTTAAGAACCTTACAATCGGGGTAGTATACAGGACACCTGGCATTCCAGAATACCAGTATTTCCAAAATATGGAGGACATATTACAACATCTTATGAAAAGACAGAAAACTAATTATCTGTGGGGACTTCAATAAAAACACATAACGACAACCGCAACACCAAGTATCCTTAATTCCTTTCTTATGGCTTTCACAATCACATTTCAAGCCCCACAGGGGTTTCGGCAACGTCCTCAGTTATCATAGATCATCACATCTCTAACCTAGAACTACAAGTTGATGCCGGTGTTAAACAAGAAAATGTAACTGACCACTTTTCTTTTCATAAAAATTGTGAGCAGTGATCGTTGGCAGTCGACGAAATATACCGGACCTAATTCGCGGAGGCGGGACTGCGCAAACAAAACTGCCCCTGCAGGAAAAAGATTTCGCTGCAACTTGCGATAGCGACCGCAACAAGGCTTATAACAACTTTTTCATAATGTTAGAATCAAGCTGCGTACAGAGGCAATTTACTTCTCTAGTAGCAGAGTTCTTCACAAACCGAATCTGCCCTGAGAAAACAAATTACAATATAAAAGTTATCAGTGACAAAGAACACTTTTGTAACAAAATAAAACAACAGCAGAATATCGCCTATTACAAAGAGCAGTACAAGACTGCGCGTAACATATCACTTGCTCTTATGCGCAAGCGTAAAAAACGATACAATATTAACCTCATTCTAAATGCAAACGGGAACTCGAAAGAGATATGGCGAATAATTGCTCTATCACGAAAAAGCAACAATATTGTATATTCGCCGGATTCATATATTTGAAGTGGTGGCAGTTCATGTGTGCTTGTGATATTTAGCAATTTTTTTATGAATGTCGGGGACCAGTTATCGTCGAATAATAATGACGAAGACCAGCACCACATTTTGCCCGCTCCGAGTCGAAAGAGTTTGGCCTTCGAAGAAATTACGGCGGCGAAAATAATACAAATCACAAAACACATCCCAGGAAATCTAGCCATTGGTGCTGTCGGAATTACAGTGCATGTAATAAAAGAGAAGAATTATATATTGTGCCATGCTTTCAAAAGAAGTTTTAACCAATTATTTATAACAGGAACGTAGCGAGAAGCACCTAAATCTTGATGGATACCCCCAATAATCAAAGCACATGACCAGAATAACATCGCAAAAACCATCCCATAACAATAATGCCTTGCATGGACATCCTGTATGAAAAATAATAGCTATGAAAATGATAAGTTATATTAAAAAAAATATTAGTTTGATACAAAATCAACACGCGTTTCGCAAAAACTATTCTAAACTATCGGTTGTGCACTCAGTCGCAGAAGTAATTACCAATGCGCTTAAAAAGTAAATTTCCTTAATGTATAGTTTTAGATATAAAAAAGCATTTTACTGTTTAAATCATGTAATTGTCCTCACTAAGTTCGAAAGCTATGTGTTTCGAGGGCTAGCTATAAACTTTTTCAGAAGTTACTTAACTAATCGCGAACAATATGTGCAGATAGCTCTAATGAAATCATCAGTAAAACAAGTAACCAACCGAGTACCACAGGGCTGTGTTTTAGGACAAATACTCTTTTTCCTCTTCAATAATGATAACCCAAGCTCCCTGTAAAAAACGCAAGCCGTCTCAAATGCAGACGATACCGCTCTCATTATTATACATTCGTCACCACTTACTAAAATTCAGTCATTTGAAAATAAAGAACTACAGTATACACTAAAGTGGTTAAATGCGAATAAGCTGCGGTAAATAGTACAAACACAAAAGTTTTGTTCTCATTGAACCGTAAAAAAGGGCCGAAAGTCTTTTCCTTAAAAATTGGATGCATAAAAATTGACCATGGTTCCTTAAAAATTGGGCGCAGAGAAATCGACCAGGTTTACCCGTACATACATTTCTGAATAACTCTAGACACTTCACTTCACAGGGCACCACATATATAAGAATGAAATCGGAATCTAGCTTACGGATGTTACACGCTAATTATTGCAAGAAAACATTTTAATAAAGAAACCTTACGTACAATATAATTCAGGGTTTTTTTATTGCCACTTAACCTCTTGTATTGAGACATGGGGATCACCTATGCATTATATCTGGCACACAAAAACAATCATAGCATCAGCTTCAAGGACTTCACCATCCGCAGCAATTTTTAACGAACTTGGCATATGTCTTTTAACCTAGTTCGTGAACGCAAAACGGCTCTTCTCGTAACAGAGGTCTGACTCGGAACACACCTTACCCGTCATCACATCTTATTGCCTTTGCGAAATACGTGACATGCGTGCCATAACAACCTGAATTTGTCAAATGTGTATAATGTGTATGGTCGTTGTCTGAGATTTTTTATTGGTCCAAAATAAGGAACTGGTTACCTTTGAATATTCAGTGTGTGCCAAATTTCGCACTATCATTCAAAAAATATCTTTTTTTTCAAGTGTTATACTTCTCCTAAACTATAGAGCATTATTTGTTTTTAATTTAGGCTATGCCCTTCTTAGTTACTGTTTTTTATCTGAGCTATCCTGAAACTATTATGTACAAACACCATTTTGTAAAGGGCAGCACTAGCCTTGCTGGCTGAGGACCCAGATGCCTCATTCAGAGATTTGCTATGTTGGGTGGTTGCCTCAAACCATGGCCCATACCCACGCGGGGGATTGGCCAAGAAGCTTTGTGCCTAATAAGGATGTGACCTATCATTAAAGAGTATTCTCTCTTTATATAATATTTTAGATCCCAAAGTTTTGAAAAGGAAATACAGAACAGAATTTTTTAAACATGTATAGTATGAAAGTAGATTCAAGAACAAAAAATGAGATAAGTGAGAATGTTTAGCTGGCTAGTAGGAAAACCGGCCTGTCGTCACAACATAAGAATGAAGTGCAGACACAACATCCCTGTGGCAGGCTCCTAGGGCGAAAGCGCCTAGTTACAGGAACTTGGGACTAGAGAGTGTAAGGTGAAGGCGTCTAAAGGTTGACTCCAAATGCGTGTGTCGCATTGGGGAAAAGCTGTGGCCATTGAAGAGGAAATGTTAATATTTTCCAGTTCGTCGCAGAAAGGGCATCGTGAAGATAGAGCCAGGCGAGACTTAAAAAGATAAAAATTTAGGGGGGGGGGGGAATTGTGCACCAAAGTTTAGTGATTGCTCCCTCGCATATCTTGTTTCACAAAACATCGGCTTCCATACATGACGAAGGTGGATATATTTTCTAGAAGATAGAAGGGTGTGTTGCGTCGGCGCGTTAAACCCTACAATCAATCAGGATAGAATGGTGTCTTGCTTATAAGCCTGGAGTAGCTGTAGATGCCTAAATCTTGCCCCCAATTTAAAGCTATTATTTGGACATTGCACGACCACAGGGCCACGAAGAGACATGCAGGCTAATTGGTCAGCCACTTCATTGTATGGGATTCCTGCATGTCCTGGAACCCACACTAGCCGAACCTGACAAAGCTGACGAGGACCAAAAGATCAGAATGTGCAGATCATTGGAGAATCTTTTTCGGATGGTAATGCGGAACACACAGACAGGGAGTCAGAAAGTATCACCACATGGGAAAATCTATGCTGAAGTTTATGAAGAGCCAAAATATTTTCCAATAATTCCGCCTCAAAATTGTGTGTTTAATCAGGTAACCCAATTGAATAGGACTGGTAGAATATCCCGAATCCAGCTTTTTAAAGGGTTGACAAATGATTCTCCAGCAATCCATTGAGAATTCGCCGGAATATCCAGTAATTCTTGAAATAAAATGGCCTACGCGGAGTCAGCCAGGTTTCTTGCAGTAAATTATGTCTGATTGTTCTTTAGAGACTATGAAGTCAAGGTCTGTGAGAGCTGACATGACAGAGCGCCAACTTCATTGTAGAACCCGAAGCGACATTACGATGAATTGATGGCCGCTACCGCAGCTTCAAAGATGTCACTTGTTTTGGGAACACCTTCACCTTTCCTTGCTTGTTGTTTTGGAGACTATTCCAATAAACCCGCAGTCGGCGATCCAGTTCTTTTAAAACGAACTGTTTGATACTCCATGTCAACCAGAGGGTTCACAGAACAGGCAATAGGTTTGTTAGCAGGAATAATATTGGAGGATTGCAGCAAAGTGGGCTGTCGAAAAATGATTTTGGAGGAAGATGGAGCACTTCCAGAGCAGGAATAAGGCGAAGGGGGCACACTAGGGGGAGAGTATGGTGAGTGCTGGCTGACCTCTGGAAGGTGACGAGACTGAAGGGCTGTAGAGATGACATGGCTTGGCGATTCTAAAAGATTTGACTTACTAAAACTGTACTGGATTAGCGACCCTGCAGTTTTTGAACCGTACCCGCAGTTTGAATCGCTTTGTACCACTACGCCGAACAATGCAGACACAGTCTGAGATACATGGGCGGCGTGAGCTGCCAAAAGTTCGGTCGTGGCATGCATGTACCTGTCAGGTACTTTAGTCTGGCTTTTTTCTATTGCGGAGGCAATAATTTCAGCCAGAGAGGTGTCAACAACTGTAGAGGCACGGGCAGCTGCTGATGCATAGCCGGACAATCGTTCGCGAACCACTGTCATCGCCTCACTCCGTGTGTACCGGCGTTTCTCAATCACTTCTAGGATCTCCATTTTCGGCTCGCGAACCTGACACCTTGAGTAGCCCGCTGGGTGAGAGTTGCCACACAGTCAGCAAGTTACCTCCTTCGTGTTGCATGGAGGTATCCAACCTGACGTTTCCGAATACACGCCTGTCTGTCAGATCTGCAGCAACGCTCAGGATATTCGTGAGCTCGCTCGCAATTTCAACTCAAAAGACCAATTCCACCCCAAATGTCGGCGTAATGGTGACAACAAGCAACAAGCAAGTTTCTAGCAAGCCCTTTTCCAGGTTTAAAGGACCATAACACGTACTCAAAAAATCTTCCCCCGTTATTACGTTGTGGAGCCGTTCATGGCATCGTCTGACCTGTGCAGCCGCAGCCGCGAAACCGTACACGTGTATCGTCTCAAGCCTTAATACGACTCTTCCGTCGTGACCTGTCCTTAGGTTCCCAGGGTTGTCCCTTTGAGGAGGGGGGTAATTGTAGTGCCAAGAGACGACCAAGTGGAGCGCAGCCACCATGTGAGCGATACCGCTCGCCGCGGTGGCTCAGTGGGCTCAGTGGCTAAGGCGTTGCGCTGCTGAGCACGAGGCCGCGGGTTCGATTCCCGGCCGCGGCGGCCGCTTTTCTGATGGAGGCGAAAAGCAAAAACGCCCGTGTGTACGAGATTTCGGCGCACGATAATGATCCCCAGGTGGTCAAAATTAATCCGGAGCCCTCCACTACGGCGCGCCTCATCGCCTGCGTTGGGTCGGCGCGTTAAACCCCAGAATCAATCAAATGCATAAGCTACGCACGCAGCCACAACAACAGTCAGCATTGTCCATGGGATTGGCGTACGCCCACTCAAGGAAATTGACCACTCGTGTTGTGTCGAGCACGACAATGCAACATTGTGAGCCACCGCAGCGGCATCGTCATCGGCGTGAAGATCGTGAAGCACGTGAGACATTCTGCCGGCTGGACCACAGATCCGTTTGCAACTTCTGAGTGCCTCTCATACTTTCTGATGTCAAGGCAATAAACACGGATTACAATGTATATATGGGGAGCATAGGGACGTTATTGCCGTATATTATGCCCTAACGCAACATCACCATCATTCCTTGCATTGTGGACACCAAGGGGTGTGTTTCCAGGGTAGTCATATCTGTGCACTCATCGCCACTGTCACCTGTATTGATCATCATCATCCCCTCGCTTCGATTGCATGTCTGACCTCGGCGACCAAATAAAGGCCTTCTTTTATGATTTGGCAGCACGGGGAAGCCATGCTTTTATCGTTTATTCATGATTTTAATACCGCCCATCCGTCTATTTGTTTTTCGCATACCTACTCGGAACAAACTATCAACTTTCTCGACGTAACAGAGACTATTCATGATGGTCAACTAACTACAAAGGTCTACAGAAAGCCAACTGATAAGCAACAATACCTTCATTTCAATAGTTACCATGTGAAGCACTGCAAAACTAGCATACCATATAGTCAGGCTCTTCGATTTAAAAGAATTTGTTTCGAGCGATCAGATTTTAGTGCTAATTGTTCGCAGCTTCGAAGCGCTTTTGTTAAACACAATACCCACCTCAGATAATTGACGACGCCATTAGGCGTGCCGACAGCCATGACCGCAAAGAACATTTATTGAGTGAAACGAGGCAACCTGTTTACTCCCAGACTCACCTAGTCCTTACCTTTTCCGCACATGCACAGAATGTAAACGCAATTCTAAAAAAGCACCATAACATACTACTACAGAACGAGCGATTGAAACCGATATTCCGAGAACCACCACGTGTAACCTACCGAAGATCTCAAAATTTACGTGACCTACTTACGTCATCTAAAAGCAAATCTAAAGCGCCTACGGGATGCCGCCCATGGAACAAACCACGCTGCAAGGTCTGCAGCCAAATGACTACTACAATAAGAGCTAGCAGCACTGCGTCAAATTTCAGCATGAAGATAACTGGGAATTATTCTTGCGACACGAGAAACGCGGTTTATCTCCTTCAGTGCGATATTTGCATTACGCAGTACGTCGGCGAAACCCAAACACCCTTCAGGAAAAGGTTCAACAACCACAAGGCCCACATATCAACACTCCCTCACCTTCCAATGTCAAAGCATGCCAACATCACGGGCCACTCATTTGACCATATAAAAGCCACGATACTCGAGTCTGGCTTTCAAACCTATCATGATAGGGAAGTTCGCGAGTCATTTCTGATAATTAAATTCAATACTATTGCACGTGGCCTAAATGAAAGTGCAGGAAAGGTAAGTTGCTTGCATTAGTGACTGCATTCTGTGCTACTGACTGTTCATCATGCCGTCATATTTTCTGCGTATTTGTGCTTGTCATTGCTGGCTTTTTAAACTACACTGGACAGACCCACCATTATGCTGTTTTTATCAAACGGAGTGCCGCACAGATATTTTTAATTTTTTTATTATTATTATCTTACTTGATTTCGATCGTTTCTGCCCTCACATGACCTTGCAACAGACGCCTTTTCTGATTCGTGACAACGACCGCCACTGGTATTCTGACGAAGGCCGGTCCCTCGGCCGAAACGTTATACCATTCCTCTTTCGACGTGTGTCTTTCTGTTTCTTGACATTTGCCGGTGTACCACAAACTTTTATTCCTGGAACTATATATATACATATATATATATATATATATATATATATATATATATATATATATATATATATATATATATAAAAGTGCAGGGCTTGGCAGCTGAATAGTATATTAAATTTGAGTCACCACGAAAAACATAACAATATTTAATACGACCCGGCTGGGAACCAGCCTTTTTCAAGTGAGGTACATAGGTCGAATACAGGGTATATGTAGGCTCGCAAGGAGCGCTGTGAGCACGTGGGCACATTATTTCAAAAGTGTACAAGAAAGAAGTACAGCAAGAAACAAGTGGAAAGAAACGTACTGCATGACAGGGGGCGCAGGTAATCTATTTCAATATACGACGCGGCGAAAAGCAAAAGCGAGGCGCTTAGGAAGCGTGTTTCCTTCAGCCACCGCCCACCCACGCACAGCAATATTAAGAAAAGTAAACAAATGAGGAAAGGGTACTGGGCATCTTACTCCAAAGGAGCGGAAACAACCTGCCGCAAATTGCGGAAGCGTCGAATCGACAATTAGTCATCCAGACACTGGGGAACGCAAAATGGCAGAAGGCGACGTTGAATTTTAAGAATGCAGGCTGGAGGATTAGCAAGGGGGCCGCGTCCTCAAAGGAAAGGGCCGCCGCTTCGGGAGGAGACCAGATAATAGCCACAAATGGCTTATCCGCGGCCCGCGTCCCGGGCACAAGGCGGACAATGACGACTCCTCGAAGGGCGCCGACGCCGACAGAGCTGTGTGTGAGCCACCCAAGAAGATCGCAGGCTGTGCGAGGATTTTGAGAAATGACACACAAGGCAGGAAATTAACAAAGAAACAGCACACAGAAAAAAGCAGTTGAACGAGACCCCGGCTCATGACATGAAATGGGTAGATACAACAAATTGTCAGCTTACATGTGATATTTTTGCAAGTAACAAGGGTTTGCACATTATGAAAAAAGGTAAAAGAAAGATGTGACGCACGTACGAGAACAAATCTCCAAGGATCTAGAAAAAAAAAGACACTTTGTAGCTAGTCATCAATGGCAGTATAAATTCGCACACAGCATTCTTTAAACCACTGAAAAACAAAAGAATACAAAGAATACACGTGTACAAATCGTAGAACATGGGGAACCATAGCAGTGAACAAAAATAGCTTACAAATTGACATTTCGGGCAAAAGAGCAATTACGCATACGGGGAAAATACGTTATTCACAACAATACACCGAATAGTGCTTGGAAAGTGTAATGATGGGATACAGCAAGATTTCGTGCAGGAGAAGAATTAGAGCATACGGAAAAGTAACCGGCTGACAACGATGAACCATCCAACGGCTGAGAAGTGGTAACGTGTGATACGGGCCGCTACAAGGTCTAGGTTTGAAGGCACGACAGCCTTCCCCGAGACTCATTGATACCTCTTGTGAGAGTGTTATATTTGTGAATCAGATAAGATTCGCAGGTTTCCCTGTCGAAAAAAGGAAGAAGTCTCTGTACTTAAAAAAAATCATTTTACTACGGAAGAAAAGACCGAACTAGAAATGTTTAAACTGAACAAAACAAGCCATTTTTCCACTTGAAGGCAAAAAAATGCTCCGCGACGGTGTTGATTTATCCCTATCCGAACCTAGCACATCATCTACCCATAATGATGTACCCGAGCCGGACACTCCTGTTAATGTAGTCAACCTTTCCACCGTTACTCTTTCAAAGGATGAATCGAGCGCATTGTCTAAGGGGCTATCCTTTTGTCCCTCCTCTGGAAAACTAAATGAGCCGCAACTGCACAAGGAACTTGAAAATTTCTCACGCTCACTCTGGTTAAAAGAGTACTATCATCATGACCCCAGAGATGATAACGCAGGACCGAGCCTTCCATCAGTTTGTCATTGGACGCCACCACCACGACGTGACAAGTATATGGATACGTACATCAAGGCGGTTCAAAAAGATGTCTCAGCGGAATATAGAAAGCGCTCCTCCTACAGACCGAATGTCACAGGAAAGGAACAGAGGGCACTAGAAATCCTTAGCACCCGCTCTGACATCATTATAAAGCCCGCTGACAAGGGAGGAGCCATTGTTGACATGAACCAAACGGATTATAACACTGAAGCGCAAAGTCAAATAGGTGACACGTCTTTCTACGAGCCCGTTGTGGCCGATCCGACATTAGAATACAAAGAACGAGTCCGCAGTACCATAATTGAACTAAGAGATGAAAAACTGATAGACAAAAAATCTGAGCGAGCTCTTATTTCATTGCACTGCACGCCAGGACGTTTTTACCTCGTTCTTAAAATTCACAAATTCAACAATCCAGGCAGGCCCATAGTCTCTGGAATAGCAACCGTGAACGAGAGCATTTCTAGCTATGTCGACAACATTATAAGGGAAATTCCGCCCTTATTCAACTCGTACATAAAAGATACTACTCATTTTCTAAGTGAAATAAAAGACCTCCCGATACCGGATGACTCCTTCCTTGTAACATTATATGTAGCCTCTTTGTATACAAACATACCTCACGCCGGTGGAATAAAATCCGTCATGCGAGCCTACGAAAATTCACAATAGGACAAACCTATTGACAGCAACACTTTGGCCAAACTTTAATACTTGAATTAAACAATTTTGAATTCAATAACCAGCCCTACGTCCAAATAAGTGCACATCTAAGGGGACAAAAAAAGGCCAAAATTACGCGAACATATTCATGGGAACTCTTGAGACACAGTTCTTGGCGAACATCCCTTTAAAACCACTGTTTTACAAGCGGTACATCGAAGACATTTTCTTGGTTTGGTCTCATGGTGAGGAAGCCCTGAAACAATTCATATCCGATTTCAACAGTTCTCACCGTGATATCTCATTGTCACATGAGTATTCAACTTGTACAATAAATTTCCTTGACGTGAAGATAACAACTAACGGACACAGACTGGATACTTCTGTGTACAGAAAACCCACCGACCGACACCAATACTTGAACTTTCACAGCAGCCATGTGAGACACTGCAAAACGACCGTTCCATACAGCCAAGCCCTACGCTTCCGCAGAATTTTCTGTAACCAAAATGACTTCGGTTCTAATTGTGATTAGCTGCGCATTGACCTCCGCATTGATACCCACTACCACTCATTGAAGATTCAATCAGGAAGGCATCAGAACAGGAGCGTTCTAGCCTTATTAGTGGCAATAAAACCTCCACTTCGAGGTTACAAACCAATCTGATCCTGACATATACGGCATCTGGCCCAAACTTCAATGAAATTTTAAGAAGACGCCACAACATCTTGCTCCAGAGTGAAATAATGAAGCACGTCATTCCAGACCCACCACGCGTGGTGTATCGCCGGGCAAGAAACATCAGATACCTTGTAGCATCATCTCCATCAAGAGAAACCAGTTTCAAAGGATTCACACCATGTCGAAAACCCCGGTGCAAATTGTGTTTAATGATGACATCAACAACAAGCGCTCTGAGCCGGTAATCGGGACTTTTCAATGCAGATGAGGGGCAATTTTAATTGTGACACTGCAAATATAGTTTACCTCCTAGAATGTGGTGATTGTGGTGCACAATATATTAATCAGACTGAAAATTCTTTTAGAACTTTCACAGATCCGATGCAGAAACAAAACCTTATCTCCTCCTTTCAAAACATATAAACTCTTTGGAACACCCGTTCGTTCAATTTAAGGCCACAGTGCTCCAATCAGGATTTAAAACCCATTTCGACAGGGAAGCCTGCAAATCTTATCTGGTCCACAAATATAACACTCTCACAAGAGGTATCAATGAGTCTCAGGGAAGGCTGTCGTGCCTTCAAACCTAGACCTTGTAGCGGCACGTATCACATGTTACCACTTCTAGCCGTTGGATGGTTTATCGTTGTCAGCAGGTTACTTTTTGGTATGCTCTATTGCTTCTCCTGCACGAAATCTTGCTGTATCCCATCATTACACTTTCCAAGCACTATTCGGTGTAGTGTTGTGAATAACTTATTTTCTCCGTATGCTTCATTGCTCTTTTGCCCGAAATGTCACTTAGTAAGTTATTTTTGTTCACTGCTCTGGTTCCCCATGCTCTACGATTTGTACACGTGTATTCTTTGTATTCTTTCATTTGTCAGTTTGTTGAAAGAATGCTGTGTGCGAATTTGTACTTCCATTGATGACTAGCTACGAAGTGTATTTTTTTTCTAGATCATTGGAGATTTGGTCTCGTACGCGAGTCACATCTTTCTATTACTTTTTTTATAATGTGCAAACCCTTGTTACTTGCAAAAATATCAAATGTAAGCTGACCATTTGTTGTATCTATCCCCTTCATGTCATAAGCCAGGGGCTCGTTCAACTGCTTTTTTTCTGTGTGCTGTTTCTTTGTTTATTTTCTGCTTTGTGTGTCATTTCTCAAAATTCTCGCTCAGCATGCGCTCTTATTGGGTGGCTCACACAGAGCTCTCTCGGCGTCGGCGCCCTTCGATGAGTCGTCATTGTCCGCCTTGTGCCCAGGACGCGGGCCGCGGATAAGCCATTTGTGGCTATTATCTGGTCTCCTCCCGAAGCGGCGGCACTTTCCTTTGAGGACGCAGCCCCATTGCTAATCCTCCAGCCTGCATTCTTAAAATTCAACGTCGCCTTCTGCCATTTTGCGTTCCCCAGTGTCTGAATGACTAACTGTCGATTCTACGCTTCCGCCTTATGCGGCAGGTTGTTTCCGCTCCTTTGGAGTAAGATGCCCAGTACCCCTTCCTTATTTGTTTACTTTTCTTAATATTGATGTGCGTGGGTGGGCGGTGGCTGAAGGAAACACGCTTCCTAAGTGCCTCGCTTTTGCTTTTCGCCGCGTCGTATATTGAGATGGATTACCTGTGCGCCCAGTCGTGCAATACGTTTCTTTCCACTTGTTTCTTGCTGTACTTTCTTCTTGTACACTTTTGAAATAATGTGCCCACGTGCTCACAGCGCTCCATGCGAGCCTACATATACCCTGTATTCGACCTATGTACCTCACTTGAAAAAGGCTGGCTCCCAGCCGAAACGTCGTATTAAATATTGTTATGTTTTATGTCGTGGCTCCAATTTATATATATATATATATATTTATATATATATATATATATATATATATATATATATATATATATATATATATATATATATATATATATATATATATATATATATATATATAATTAAATTTATATACATATATGTGTGTGTGTATAAAAAAGTCAGATAAACACCCAGAACCATAATAAAAAGGTGTACTTACATAGCGGCAATGAGACGTGCCTTCATCAGAGTACAGTTACGTGATTTTGCTGTCACAAACATTTAAAGCAGATTTCCTACATAGATTTGCAGAAAAAGGTGAGAAGGAGGGGAAGGTATTTTGCAAACGGAGAGTTTGCATGCAGTCGGGCTATGCCTATTGCTTATGTTAAAACAATAACATCAACAACAAAAAAGACAAAGGTGAGAGAGGGAGACACAGGTAGGGGTCGTATTATCAAAGCAGCTTTCGAGGTTTCACAATGAAGGTCAACGTACGCGTGGGCTGCATGTTCGGACATTGCGGTAGGCTGGAAAATCAGTGTTTCAAAAGGAAGGAAAAAGCATACAATTAGGTGTTCAGTGGGTAGGTAGAGTGTTTGGGAGGGATCCGTGCACGCATGCATGAAGATATTGTTTTAGGTGTCCCCCTGTGGATGGACATATAAAGGCCCTGAAACAAAAGAGTAATGCAGCGGAGCTAGCAACTGAACAGGAAATAGTTGGCGGGCACATGATCTCACGATGTTATTTTTGGCCAAAATTTTCTCACTGACCATTCAGCACTCATCGATGGTTCGGCTGGAGTCCTCCATTTGGAGCTTCCTTCATATCACGGACATGACGATGTCCGGAGGAGGCACTTGTGTTCCTCAGCCGACGTTCTTTTACCGCCCCTGGCCACTACCCTCGTGTCTTTGAAACTGCCTACCCTTGTTCCTTATGGCGATTACCTCACTTCGCCTCTTGCTGACGTACTCTTCAGGCGTAATGTGATGACGCAACACGCTGTCCTCACGATTTTGGATGGTCGCGTCCGACTGCCTTTAACCAATTTCGGCTATACACCACAAGTTATCCCAAAACGAATGTCGCTAGCTACACCATCTACAATTTCACAGTGCGGGGTGAATGTCACCGCCCAAGGATGTCAGCGTGAGGGCAAGCCTACTGCACCTCTCGAACCCATGATAGCCTCCGATCTGCCAACTGTACCCGGAAGACAAGTTCGCGATTTAGTGTTATCGTTTACAGACATTTTTGACCTTGACGATCGCCCTCTGGACAGACCACTGCTGTTGAGCATCGCCTCTACTCAGGGGATGCCACACCCGTACGCAGACAGCCTTGCCCAGTGTCCATGACGGAACGCCAAGCTATTAAAGCGGAAGGGGACTTGATGCTTTGCAGGGCCCATATCGGCCTTCCACTGGTGTATGGACCTTCCCCGTTATCCAGGTGAAGAAGGACGGTTCATGGCGCTTTTGCGTAGACTATCGTCATCTCAACAAAGTTTCTATAAATAAGTGTACCCCGTTCCTCGCATTGACGACATGTTGAGTTTTCTTCCGCAGATCTCCGAACTGGAAATTGGCAGATTGCCGTCGATAAGCTCAATCGCAAAAAAACTGATTTTGTAATGCCGGATAGTCTTTATCAATTTAATGTAATGCTCAAGAGAGTGAATTGCTGGGCTAGTTAGTTCATAATGTTCAGAAAGGGGAAACCAAAAGGGGTTGTGTGTGTGCCTCCTCATCTTGTCCTGCGTTCTGCTCACTGGTTCCCCTTTTCTAATGTAGTGCTCTTCGGCCTTTGGACGCGCCAACCACGTTCGAGCGGATGATAAACTGCCTGCTGCTTCACTTTAAAGTCTACTTTTCTCTGTTACCTTGATAACGTCAATATTTTCTCGCCCACATTTTAAAGCCATCTCGAATGCCCTGAGGCGATTCTTGACATTTTCATACGAGTACGACTACACTTAATTCCAAGAAGTGCCGCTACGGGCGCTGCGAGATCACAGTATTTGACAATCTAGTTGCCACCGCAGCAGTCTGCCCCAACCCTGACATGGTTCGGGCTGTCAAAGAGTTCCCTCAACCTCGCTCTCCCAAAGACGTCCGAAGCTACATCGGCCTGTGTTTACACTTTCACCGTTTTATTAGAAATTTCACTACCATCGCCCAGCCACTCAATGAACTCCTTTGCAAGAACGCTACCATCTCTTGGGGATCAGAACAAACACAAGCCTTCAAAACGCTGAAAACCTTCTCACTGGTTTTCCAATTCTGGGACATTTCGGCCCGGCGACACCAACTGAAGTACGTACAGATGTAATTGGACGCCGTATTAGAGCTGTTGTGGGGCAACGACGACCAAACGGCGACCGAGTCAATGCTTACTGCAGCCGTCTTCGCTCGTCATCAGAGCGGAACTACGAATTTATGGAGCGCGATTGCCTTGCTCTTGCATGGGCCGTAGTAAAATTCTGTCCCTACCTCTAGAGGAGGCCGTTCACCATTGTCAACGATCACCACGCCCTTTGCTGGCTCTCCCTAATTAAAAGACCCTACAGGCGGCTTAAAGCGCTGGTCTTTGACATTACAAAAATACGGCTTTACTGTTTCCTACGAATGTAGTCGTACACACCAAGATGCGTACTGCTTGTCCTGCCGTCCCGTCGATCGACCTTGTTTCTCTGCCCACAACTCCGACGCCTGCATCCTGGCCATTTCTGTTTTGATTCATAGTGAAGGTGAGCAGCGTCGTGGAAACACGTTACGGGTGATCAAAGACTATCTGCCCTCAGCGGCACACGATCTGCCCTCAGCGGCACACGAAGGTTTCGACACACACATTAGTCACGCACAGATGATAATCTTCTGCTCCAATGTAAAACGACGACGGGCGTGCAAAAGGGAAAGCACACGCTTAGTGGCACGGAGGCGTGTGCGGCTGCCTGGACCAACCCGTTATGTGCTGTGTGGGGCTGCGTCAGTCCTTTCACACTGTAACACGATGCAGAAATTAGTACAGGACCGTGACGCTCTGCGCAGGAGATGGCTCCTCAACTCTTCTGCTGCTGCAGGAATCGTTGCTCTGTCGACGCGAGCCGCCGGTGATTCGCTCAGCTAGAACTTTTCAATACGCACATTTGTCAAGAACAAATGGTAACCTTCTGCCGCAGTGTAGGAGTACGACAGGCCTGCAATAAGGAAAGCACACGCTTAGTGCCATCGAGGTGTTTGCGGCTGCCTGGACCACCCCGTTATGTGCTGCGTGGGGCTGCGTCAATCTATTTACGCTGCCACACGATGCCGCAATCAGTACAGGACCGCCACGCTTTGCGCAGGAGGTGCCTCCTCAACTCTTCTGCTGCTGCAGAAATCGTTGCGCTGCTGACGTGAGCCGCCGGCGATCCACGCAGCCAGAAGTATCCAACACGCAGACCAGCCACGCAAAGATGGCAACCTTCTGCCGCAGTGTAGGACAAAGATGACCTGCAATAGGGAAAGCACAAGCTTAGTGTAATCGAGGTGTTTGTGGCTGCCTGTATCGCTCCGTAAGTCAATGGCGCTGTCAGATGCTGTCATTTGTCGTTAATATATAGGCGTGCGGTTGCCATACATTATCCCGACCACTATTTAAACAATCTTATCTGGTCACTTTTCTGATGTGCTAAGGAAACGTTTTCAGAAAACCACCATTCTACAGGTCGACAGTACATTTCTAGCCGTCATGTTATGATACACCTAACGCCGGCACGTAATACCACAATGCTGTTGGTGATAAGCCTAAACATCCATGAGATTATCTTACAAACATGTGGTCAAGAAATCGTGTCCGATAAATGTGCTATATGATTGTAGCCAATATTGCGTCACTAAAACATTTTTTTAAAGGTAACAGTGCCAATTAGGAATATAGCTTAAAACTCTGAGGTTACTAGAAGAGGACATTTGTTGTAGAAATATTACAAACGTATGGCATTATTTAAAGTAATATAAACAACTGCTGGCCGAACGGCACTCTACTTGGAGCAGCAATAGAGTATACTGTACTCTAAACAAAATTTTGGGTGTGCGTAGGAAGAAGCAAAATAAAGCGCAAGATAAAACAATAATAAACAAAAACCCAAAAAATATGCATCTCTACGCTTGAAATATTGATACGAGCACACAATTACTATTTATCTCCAAGGTTTGCTGTACAAATTTGAGGGCCAGAAAAAAAGTTTGTTTGTAATGTTCTCTTCCACCGCATTTTTTTGCCCCACCATCACTTGAAGTAGGAAGCAATGAAGTACCAGATGCAATGAGGTAATTTTTAAGTAGGGCTTCAGTTGTAATTTTCTCTGCCATTCCATCTGGTAACAAAGTCTCCGTAACCTAACCTGAAGCAGCGAAGGGTTTTCGAAAATATGTTAATCCGTCTAACCCATAAGCAGGCTTTTCTAGAGATGAGGCTTACCGAGTACTAAAAAAAGAAAGCAATAATTCCTGTGAATGATCAAACATGTGTAAATACCCACCTCACTATCTCTGTGACCACTTTTTTAAAGACAGACTTCGTTTGCAAAGCATTGAAACGGTAAATGTACCTAATTGATTTTCGAATGCCACTTCAGTGCAAACATACTCGTTTTAGCTCCGCTTCAGGTAGAACAGGTAGAAACTACACACACTGTAAATTCCAATGCGAATTTTGGTTGCATTGACATGAAGAAATGGTTTCGGCAAGTGGCATTTGTGCCCCTCTTGACACTGCAAAAACAATGTTGGACTGTCTAGTTCACACTTACTCTTTAAAACACTTTGTTATTGCGCTTTCTCTTGCAAGCCCCATTTTATTACAAATGTTGCGCCTATTAAGGATAATGAAAATGCGTTCCTTATACGTTTTGCCATACTGGTAACATTATATTGTGAAATCACTTTCTCCTTGGTAACTTAAAAATTACGTTGTTTATCTAAGAGAAAGCGTTGAAAGCGAATAGGAAGCGCTCAAAGCGCTGAAGCTGTGAGGGATGGTGAATGACATAACTTCAAAAAAAAAGATCTACTGAAGAAAACATAAACAAAATATACTTCAAATACTGTGCATGCTGCAACGTAGTTAGGTAACTCCCAGAATTTCAGAACTATACCTTGTATTCATTGGCGTGGCGTGCATGCCGGCAATAATGTTTGTGGCTGTAGCAAGTAGGACGCGCGGCCACCTTCATGGTGGCACAAGAATCACGTTGCCCCACCGAGATCAAAAGCATTACCTTGTGCACAAACATGAGTTTATTCCTTTCACTCTAAGCGGCATACCGCAAGTATTCTACTCCGCGATGGAATGCGCCCACATCACTCACGCAGTTCCGCCGCGCGTATTCGATTACGGAACAGCAGAACCTGCTGCTCTCGGAGAGACTTCGTTTCGCCGGCCCGTTGTCTACGCTGGCCATCGCTCTAAATTGCGGTGTTATGTAACGTACAATGCTACGTTGATGCCGCAAGGAATTTCTGTTAAACAGCAGTTTTATGTTATGGTAGCGGATACAGTTCATCTGCTGGTGTTCTTGGACACTAATTCCCTCAACATTAGTAAGTCTTAGGCGACGTCCCTGAGTCTCCAGAACATGGATCAGTTGTGCCCTACCCAGCTGTTTCTTAGAACTTTGAAGACTTCCTTATGACTAAACAGGCCGCCTGAAACAAGACGCTACGCCGCTTTCATCGAGCGCATTTGGCCACCTCCTTCCATGACTAACCAACTGAACTCCCGGCCCTGAGTCCCCAGCTGCTCGAGAGCACCTATCCATGGCAGTGGAACGAACTCAGATACATTTCATGATGATGATGACGATGGTTGGATTTTTATGGCGCAATGACAGCTGGAGGAAAGAGTTCCAGGTCACTGGTTATGTGTGAGGAGTAAAGTTCAAAGCACAAAAATCCTATAATTAGGAACGTAAGATCAGTTGAAGACAATGGCGGTGTCTAGTGCATTACGCTAGTGTTGATTATGCATGGTAGGAAATGTGGTTTAAAAATTTGACTTCTGACAATTACTTAAAAACACTTTTGATGGAAGCACACCCTTGTCACCCACAAACAACGATGGGTGGAGTGGAATGTGTAGCCTGTAGAGTTTGGGGAATTGCTGAACGTGTTGTGTCGAATGACTTGCTTTGAATGAGTAAGTGAACTACGGATAGTGCCTCTGCGCACCTGCTACACAGGGGTCTTGAAGATCCCGTGAGCAGATAGGAGTGTGTTGCTTGTGTGTGCTTTATCCGTAGCCTAGAAAACGGAACTTCTGTGTATCTGTGGCGTGTGTCGGTGGTATTATTACATGTATTTGGTGGTCTGTCTCTCACTACAGTGTCTTTCCCGTGTTTAGCGAAGGGTTTGTCTGATGTGGGACCTAATGTCAGTGTAGGGTACTGTTGTTACGCCAACTGTGTCTTGTAGTGCAGAACCGGCAACCATTTTAACCTCCATCTCATTACCAGCAATTCAGGAGCGGCCCGCAATCCAGCACATAGTTATTTCTAGGTTTGAGGTATATGCAAATATAATGGCCTTAAAAGGAAGAATATTTAAATAGTTTTTAGTTTACATACGTTTTAGTTTACATACATATAGTTTACATACGTACAACCCCAAGGGAGTTCGTGCACACAACAGATTTTGGTATTTGGTGTTGGATAATACGAAATAAAATAATTTATATTCTATATTCTTCTGGCGTAAAATGCTGTTTTGGACCTTCATCATCTTACAGATTCGAAAATTCTCTCCATGCAGAGCATAGGAAACAACGGTGGCAGTCTGACGCAAAGCGCTAAAATTCTGCACAATGGTGCTTGTTCAGTAAAAACAAGAAATTTTGCAGAATCGCAATCTTTGGTGCCCTGTTTTTATATAGCTGCATAAACGGCATGTCTCATGACACAAGGTAAATATTCCAATGTGGCATAAACTAATGCTGGGTGTCTTGGGTATGTCTATAAAGGGGACGTTGAGCTAGGAATCTTCCGCTTTCGTCCCAAGTGAAAAAGGCAGAGAAATTGAAGGATGATCTAAAAGAGTTTTGTAAAGACGTAATTTAAATTGTGGAAATAAAATAGTGGTTAGTCAGGACCATGCTTTTCGAGACATACAAGTCCATGTAAATCCTCTGGTGATTTCGGGACAAGTTATAACGCTCGGCGTAGAGGCTCACGACTCGGCCAGTGCGTAAAACGCCACACGCAAGGCGAAGCTCCAGAAGCAGCACTGGACAGAGAATCGTTAGGACCGTTTTGGTTGCAGACTTATAAACAACACTTCCATAGTCTAATCGAGGACCTACAGGGTGGCAAAAATAGGTAACAGGAGTTGCTTGTCAGTTCCATAGAATTGATGTGAGAGAATTTTAAGAATGTTGATTGCGTTCAGGCGTTTGCGTGTGAGTTGTTTGACGTGAGTTATGAATGTGCGTTTTTATCCAACACTATACCTAAAAACTTGTGTTGTTTTTGACAGGAATCGGGACGACATTCGCAATAATTTCTTGTTCCGAATGAATCACGTGCTTCCTCGACAACACGTGTTTTTTTCTGGTTTTAGCTATAAAAGTTCTTGCCTGCCAAGCTGGGAAGTTTTTGACACCGAGCTGGACATCGCGCTCGGAGATGGACATATTACATCATTTAAAAGATACCTCGACGTCGTCTAGAAATATTTGTTAAGAAATCGTAGTTCGCGATGCCTTTCCAAAGAAGTTTATCTTAAATATGAACACAGTGCCGATTTGAACTTCACCTTGTGGAACGCCGTTTTCTTGCACTCTATCCTTTAGGAATGCGCTACTAACAATACCAGGAAATGTTTTTCGCGCAAATACCTAGCAAGAGTGCTCATCATATTGCCTGAGACACCAAGTGACTTCAGGTCACTGAGGATTCCGTAGCGCGAAGCGGTGTCATACACCTTTTCCAGATCAAAAAACACCGCAGCGCCAAACTGTAATGAATAACAGTATCCTTTATGTAGGACTCAAGCGCTACGAGTTGATCGATAGTGGACCACCCTGCCTGACGCCTACCTGGCTGCTCTCGAGAAGACCATTGTATTCAATAAAATACATGAGTCTCGTGTTTATCATCTTCTTGAGGAGCTTGCACAGGCACCTTGTCAAAGCAATGTGCCAATACCTGGTAGGAGAGGAAAGGTCCTTCCCTTCCTTCAGGAAAGCCACTACTATGGCCTCCCTCCAAGAGCGTGGAATGTGCTCCGAAAGCCATATTTAATTGCATAGGTGTAAAAGGGTTTCAAGGGTGTCTGAGATGTAGCTGTCTTATAACGGCGTATGTATATTTGTCTGCACTTGGAGCTGAAGGATTACATGCGGTCAGAGAAATCATGAGCTTATGAACATTAAAAAGAGAATTGTAGGACGTTCTGGACTTGTTGCTATCACGCAGGGACTTCTTTTCTGGAGGTTTTTTTATGTTTCATGAAAGCGTCCGTGTAGTGTGCTGAACTGGACACGTGTTCAAAGTGTTGTGCATGTGTGTTAGCCCGGATTTTGAGTGTGTCCTCTGTTGTGCTAACCTTAGACAGGCTGTGTGTCGGTTGTCCTTTGAGCTCACGTATATGCGTCCAGACTCTGTGTGTGCCCGTGTATGGTTTTGTGGATGGGAAGAAGGTGCGCCAACTCTCGTTTTGCCCCATGGCGCACATTTTTTCCAAACACCTTTGCCCGTGTCAACAAAAAGAGGTTACCCGACGTGGGGTACCGAGGAAGGGTACCTCACGCGTAGTTCTGGGCCTATCGCGGCCGCCTACCGTCCTCATTTCATCACTGCCTCCTCTTTGCACTTTCCGGCAGCGTCGTGTATGTGCGCTACGAGTAATTGGAGAGCTTCCTAAATGTGTAGAGGTCTGATGTTCGTGTATTGTAGTATGGATGTCTATGTAAATGTATTGCCATTCAGTCTTGCTTTATTGAACCTGTTCTGGGAAGATGGAATGGGTGGGCCTTTACGTATATATGTTAGTGGGGTGGAGAAATGGTTACTGCCGTATTGGTGAGTACCCACACCCAACTCTAGACAAGGAAAGAGAACTGCACATCCAATAGCCAAGTAAGGGTGTATATAAGCGTTATGTCCTATATTATGTTATGATGGCGGTTTCTGGTGAAAAATACGTGCTCCCGACGATGTTAAGAATTTCTCAATGACGCGACCACGGCATCCGCGCGAGCAGAGTCCCAAAGAGAGTTATTTGCATTCAGGTCGTTTATCAGAATGAAAGGTACGGGCATCTTGTCTACCAGGCCCTCGAAATCTGAGCTCGAAAGGTGGAAGTCAGAAGTAATGTAAAGAGAACGAAGTGGTATAAGCCTATTTAATTTATCGTTCGAATGGAAACACCATCTAGAATGGTCTGTATTTGTACAGTTGGGCTCGCCATTGATTTTCGGGCAATGATGAATACACCGCCTGAGGATGGGCCACCACCATCCTTGCCCTTCCTAAATACTGTCTTCTGCGGTGCGCTTTATTGTGACGGGCAGCTGAGCGGGCCACAGCTTGTCCTTTTGATGTATTCCCTGGGGGCGTGGCCGAGTTGGCGACGCAGGAAACCCTTCTGTGGCTGGCCTTTTTTGCGAAGCGGGATCGCAGTCTCCTGGTGATGATAATGATTGATGATTGCTAGTGGCATCTTTTTTATAGCGGCGTGATCACATGCCGTGTTAGCAAAAAACTAATATACTAATAACAACTTGTCATTATATTTCTGCCACTTTTCACGTTTTGACAAGTAATGAAATCATGCTGACTTGTGGAAACGGCAACTGAAGCACCCCAACTGACCGGATCAGGCTAACAGCCATTTCGGCAAGTCAGGCCGGAGTTTCTCACTTCGGGCAGTTCGTGGGACGCCGCCGTGAGCTGTGCCTGCTGTCCAGTCTGCTTGCTGGATAATCTGGGGATACGCATCCAGGGCTAGTAGGTGGTAGCGGGAAATGTAAAAGACAGCACTGATGTTCGCGTTCTTGTTTGGATTGTTGGAATATAGAATGTTGAAAAAAATGGTTCAAAAACTCCGCAAGTTTGGACGTTGTTTTTATTGTCAGTATAAAGCCGTTGGCTCTGAAAACGCAAAGTGTGGATATTATGGCTGGTCCGCCAAATAGGCAATCCGAAAAATTGCATTCATAGGACGTGTTACTGAGAACAATTCACGGCACCCTTGTCTACTTTATTTAGGAACACCGCTTCCACGTCCTGTAAAACCTACGATTTTTAATGGCTCCTATGAGGTTCTTGGATTTTTAAAGAAGGTGACTCCGTTTTCGGTCCATCACCTTATACATCAAATAACTGCACTACGAATATGAGGCTGTCAGTTCCGCACTGACTCGACACCCTAGTACACCAGCTGCTTCTTGGAGCAAATCACACTGTGTCTGCACGGCAGGGTCAACTCTCAAAATACTTCGACGACTTTTCACCAATGTCCTCTTTGGACCACTCCTGGTCTTACTGCCCAAATGACGATCGCTCGTGTAACCAGAATCACACAGCATAATCATAAGAAACCGATTACTAGAATTCAAAGCTCTCACACCTCGAGGCCACCTCGGATTGTCTCCCAATAAAGCCCAAACACAAGAGACCTCTGCAACCAGTCTTTTATTACCACCTGCACTATGCCACACACACAGTTTGAGAAGTTTATTTTCGTAGTGCGCACTCGGCCGCCCTATTTCCCAATGGACACTAACCCAACACTCTATTTCAGTCAAGTCGTCTGGCCGTTTTCCATGTCTCTTTGTTATTGTACGTTCACTTCCCATACCATGACACCACACCTTACATTCACCCCACATCACTGTCACACAGTAAGTCTGTGACCTTACCAATGACACCACAGAAACCACCCAGTCCCGGTAATATTTCCGAGGTTTAATTTATTATTAAGCCATGAATTTTCGACACCACGTCAATGAAAACATTACTACTCCTTCTATAGGTGTTCCCTTGTTTATGCTTTTCCGTTTAAATAATGAACTCTTTTCTTATTTCGTCCTGCGTAGAAGTTCGCGACAAGTATGCAAACATTAGTCAGTACCAACTCACTAAACTCTTCCTTTAGTTGCCCTTTCTTGTTTATGCTTGCAACAGGAACAGCTCCCTTCTTGTAGTTTGATCAAATCTGACCCACCCACCTAGGAAATTGCCTAAGACCTGAAGTTGGTATTTCAGGCAAATACACCAACCTTATGATATTTTAGCGGAAGCCTCTTGGAAACCCAGCGCAAGCGGCGCCCGCCATACGTGCCTTTACCTTTCTCTCCGGCTTGGCGACAGGGCGCCTTTGTTGAAGAACCGTCTTTGTGACGGCGCCGCCGGCTTAGTGCACAGGTCATCCCACCGCACTCTTCAACCGTTTTCGTTGGAGGGGCCTTTCTCCTCTCTTTTTGAAATACGCGGGGGTTCCCCTTCTTTCCATCGTCGGGGGATGCTCTCGGCATTAGCATCTTTGAAAACAAAGAGACTTGTCAAGAGACTGCAAACCAGCTCCACGTCGGTTTTCGAGCCTCATTCAGCAGCCGACATTCCGGACTGTTACAATATCAACAAGAGAACTGTCAGCATTCAGTGCTCGGTGGGATCTTAAATGGTGGCTTCAGTGTAGTGGTAAAACCAGGTTATCTCTGATTATGGCGAATCAGTCTTACGTACATTTTGCAGGCAGTGAGCTCTCGTGTTTGGCCGGAGCATGCAACGACTTCCTGGTGTGCCTGTGGCCCTGGATGGCGTCCTTAGAACCAAACTGCACTCAAATTTTTGACAACCGATATATAATGTTCTCTCATATATCATATACAAATGGTGCGAAATGCAAAATACTGCGCTTAAAACATCAACGCGCATGACAGGAATGGCCGGCCACATTGGCGTTTCCGGTACCGTAACTGAATAGAAAAGGCGGCCGTATCGGTTGGCTGACGTGACGTACATGATGAGAACGGAAGCGGCCACGCCAGAACGCGCGGGGTAGCTCCACGTTTCGATTTGTTATTTCCACAGAAGAACTTCCACTAACATTCGCCCATGATAATGGAGGTAAGCACTATTCCGGCATCCCACTTCTATCAGTCGATATGAAGTAGACCACCCGACAGTAATTTTGATTCCATCATAACTGCCACAGTTGCAATTTCTGGCGTTGGTAGTAAAAAAGCCGACCCTGATTTACAAACCTACTTCGTTGTACGATTAAGAAAAGCAGCTTTTCTTAGAGCCGAAGCCTCCGCTATCTCACCGCTTCCTTTGAAGGAAACAAACCACATGCGGGCGCGAATCAATCACTATTTCTACTATACATTACGTAAAAACAGCTTCGCGAACATAGGCCCAGTATTTTTCGCCTTGGTGCACATCAAGAATCGAATTATAAAAGTGGTCTAAAACTGTAGGCCAGCTTACACAGCTAAATTATGCACTAAAACGGGAAAACATTTCCTATCTACCACTGTTGTGCAGTTTAACCAGATACAGGTGCTGTGGAAAACATGTTACTTTCAATAAACTAAATCGAACATCTAAAGAAAATACTTCAATTTGGAATTTAACAAAAACCTAGTGTGTTATTTATGAGAGGAGCACTTTCGCTAGTTTTCACACTTGGCGAAGAACGCGGCCTATATGTGAGCGGATGTATTGGTTGATACGAGAAAGGCTGATTTTGATTCACTTGGCGAGTAAGGCAAAAGTCGCACAATTGTTATAGCCGCGTGTGCAAAAACTCTATTTAGGTCATCAAACTTTTGGAAAGGTTTAAGGAATGAAGGTTGGCGTTGGGCCAGCACAAATATGGGCAATATTGGGAGCGGAAGTGCAAGTGGTCAATAATTTATATAATGTCTTTTTTTTCTTTGGTAAATTAAAAAGGAATGACAAGTTTAATGCAAGTTCTCGTTTCGGGCTATTTTTTTAAGAAAACATATTTTTTCAAGTGAAAAAAGTTTTGCTAACTTCAAGATGTTCGCAAGTGCGTTAATAGCTTGTAGGCTTCTTTGTTTTGCATTTTAAAAAATGGCGGATATTACACCCCATGCGTTAAGATTAAACATGTGATGGTGACCTAGGTACATTACGCTGGTGTACCAGAGAAAGCCCGGGGTAACGCATCCTTGCACCGGGCGGAGCACCTTGCAAGTGGCTGGAGAAGCGCGAGCTTCACAGGACAGATTTCCCAACCTCCGTCACAGTCAACTCGGAACTTGTTTCGGTGACTGTGGAAACGTCGTCTGCTCGGAGGTACTTTGAACGATGTTAACTAGCGCTTTCGGTGATTACGAAGCTAAGGATTTCGCCATGGTGATTTTAAGAGCATAGACTACTTATTTGGACAAAGAAAAACCTCAGTGCAGTTGGCCTCTAAAGAAAGACTTGGATTTTTGCTTTGGTATTTTTCTTTACTGAACGCTGCAACCTAAAAGCAACAATACTACAATGTGTGAAACCTACGCGTACTAGCGAGCTTGCGGTGTCACTCTATACGTAAAAAAACAACTGTGCATAATGCATCACCAATACTTACAACAATACATAAAAACATTGTACACGTAAACACAAACGTAAAAACGTACACAAACGTGCATTCTTACAAAAACGCTGAAGAAAAATACATCAGCGCAATTCACATTGGGAAAATCTCGAACCGACTGTCATATAAGAGAGATAAAACCTGCCTTTGGCGCCTCATCAACAGCTTGGTCTAGTCGTGGTTGGCCTATTTGCTTTGTCCTATGTTATTGATTGACTGACAGATTGATTGATTGATTGATTGATTGATTGATTGATTGATTGATTGATTGATTGATTGATTGATTGATTGATTGATTGATTGATTGATTGATTGTCGGGTGTAACGCGCCGTCACAATGGAGGCAACACGGCACGCTGCAGTGGAGGGCTTCGGTTTAATTTTGACCAGCTGGGGATCTGTAACGTGCGCCAAAATCTCGTACACACGACCATTTTTGCTTTTCACCTCCATCAGAAAAGTGGCCGCCGAGGCCGGAAATCACATCCGCGATCTCGTGTGCAGCAGCGCATTGTGTCCTATGTGGATCGGACATTAAACCTGCGTTACAAATGTTGGGTCTATTCCTGCATATCAGGTTGTGCCATTAGTTCGGAGCCATTTCGACAAGTTCCGTGAAAAGGCTATACGTTCAGTGTGACCACCGTAACTTAAAGCACCAGCGATCATATACAGCAAGGATGTATGCTGTCAAAGTAGCATCACTGTTTAATCATTCGATTATTTGTATCATCCATCACGGACATGTCGCTAGCAATTTCTTTTTAACCGTTAATTTATCGCTATGCTACTTCCGTTCCTAACGGTAATGCAAACTGAGAAACTCAGGGTTTAACTTTATGACATGGAAGACCGCTCCCACCTATCTCCTTGCTCACTAGGTTGTCTGTCTATGTCGGTTGATGGATGTTTTAGACCAATTGCCGAAAGATATGCAAGGAAGGGAACATAATAAGAGCAGTTCTACAGTTACAACCTGCGTACATATTCACTACTTAATACACAGACGCCTCAAAGTCCTCAAAGACGGTTCAAAACGAAGCAGCATACGGGAGAACAAAATATCCGACCTGTATACAGCATTTTTCGCAGGTGTGAAGGAACTTCGTGATCCGTATCTAAACAAGTAAGCAGCTATATAACGGATACTTCGCCATATGTGGCAGCAAGAATGGAAAAAAGAATCTAACAGCAACCTACACGATATAATAGAATACATAGGTAGCAACCCCAAGGAGGAACACGGTGATTCACAGAAGTATCATTTGTAGACAGCGAATAGGCCGTCCTTCCGCCATATGGGGCGGAATGGCGCCCTCCTATCAGTTTGCGAAAAGTGTAGGTAATGGATTTCCGTTCTCCGCGTGTAATCTTGTGTACATCGTTGAATGATGCGAGAAACTGACACTTCCGTAAAATGTATCATTACAAGAATTCACTACAATCTTCGCTACGTTTAGATGATGAAGCTATATGCACTTACAAATGTATATTTAATTATATTGTCGATAACGATTGTCTAAAACTAATATCGTACAGGGCGTGACCTCACAGCCTTTCATCTTTCTGTTAGGGTCTGATGATATTTTTGAGCGCAGGGAAATCCCAGATGCCCAGCACGACCTGGGGCTCCACTCACTTTCGTGTCTCAACCATACTGTCCTTCTTCCGTCACTATAAGCATCTTCATGTTTTAGTGCTCGGGCCATTTATACAAATATCTACAGCTTTTAAGGCAGTGACATACATATGTTTATCTCGTACACATTTTGTGGGCACACCTGACGTTGAAAGACCTCTTAACAAAGTTTGGGCCTCTTTGGTCGCAGATACTTTTGTTCTAGCAACTACCAATACACTACAGTAGCCAACCAATCTTTTGAACCTGGAGCAGAACGAAATATACTCCGAATAAAACATCAGCCAGAAAAATCCCGGAGTCACAAAATAAACTTGATTTCAGTAAAAGGGACCTTAAAATCGCGATTTGTCGGTCGCTTTAACTTGATGCTTTGTGTTAGAACGTGTGTTTGAATCTGTTCAAGCATCTGTTTTCTTTGTAAACAATAAACAACAACGACTAAGAGTTGGCAATGTATTAAGGTGATGGTTGTGAGTGGGCTAGAGTGTGTTCGTCACAGTAGGAGACGGTTCCCGGCATCGGGTTCTCTTTGCGGATGACCTCGTCGTCCGCTTGCTCTACGCAGATTTTCTTGGTCTCCACTGCAGAAAACTCACGAAATGTCACGAGAAATAAATGCTGGTTACCCTGGCGGGAGTGAAGATAATGCCCATCCAATCCGAAGCAATCCAGGTGGTTAGGATTTTTAATGATGTCGCCCTGTAGTCGCACCTTTGCTCTGAAGCGGAAACCTTTACCCGAAAAATCGAACTTTTGCTTTTATTTTCTCGCAAATATCCGTCTTTCATACACATTACTCTTCTGTGACTTCTGGCAGTTCCTCGGGGAAGTCCGGAATATCCACCAAGCCCAAATTCTTGGAGTAAGAAAAAATGGGTGGCCACTTAACATATCTATGGGCTAGAATTCACCTTGCAATTCCTCGGGTGGGGCTGAGTATTTTACACCTGCACAATTTCTGTAGGTTTCTACTACAAATAATACGCGATTTGTGGATGTGGAACGGAACATGTTCAATACATATTGTCACCAGGAGACAAAGGAGGGCGCAGTGGGGTATGCGCCGCAGTGGGCCCGATGAAAAACGACAGAGAAGCGCTGACGCAGAGCGTTCGCCCATGCGGCAAGCCCCATACACAGCTCTTATTCGTCGTTCTTCATCGGGCCTTTTTTATATATATTGAGGATCGCAAATAATTGTTCGTGTAGTCGTTACACAGGAGGGTATTTTGTAATTTTAAGTGGTCCCACTCAACCAACTGCCTATGGCACTCGTTCACGGGCCATAGATGGCCAACTGCTTGTCTGTTGTGCCTGCCCCACATGCATCCACTGGCCAAAGACCTTGGCCGACGAAAGAGCTTCAATATTGTCCCATTTTATAACAAATATTTTGTTTAGGTGGAAACGTTGACAATGTCAGAAATTTGAAGCGCCGCTGTCATCAGGGGATTCCCAGTTGTTTGCTTCCGTGCAGCGAGAAAACCATTCTCTTATCTTGCTCTTCACCTTAGCCCACCGAGTAACTTCGCCCAGTTGCTTAAAACCCGTATTTCTTACCAGATGTTGGTCTCACGGTGCCTCTCTAAATCTGGGCTGTAGGGTTGTCATTCCTACGTACAATTACATAGGGCTGGCATTATTGTGGGCCTCACTTTCTAATTTCGGCCAATTCTTGATTGCGAGGATTGTGTTATCACACCAAAGAACGCACGTCCTAATAAGTATTGTAAAACTAGTATGGTTCATAATAGTATTGTGCTTGAGTGTCGCATTACCATAAGGTGAAATGTGGCCTCGGTATATCATGGCAGATATGTACCGGCCGGAAATGTGTCGGCAGCATGTTGTGAAACGAAAGGGCGGCGTCGTGAACCGAAGCGATGAGAGGGTGAAGGGCTGCGAAGGGCATCAACGGCGACAATCCGGCCGTAGGCAAGGAGCGTAAGTGCGATAACCAAGGAGACTACAAACACGGATAGGCACAACATCCAGGTAATGTATGTGGCTGCCTTCCGGCAAAGCACTTCACCTCGCGACTGCGTGGTTTGAGGGGCCGTGTTGGTCAAGCGATTCAGAATCATTTAGGCGGCGCGTGATTGTTTGCTTTTACGTCATCATCATCGTTTTCTTCTGCTTCTTCTTCTTCTCTTCTTCTTTTTCTTTATATCCTCAAAAGGAGGATGCGAGACAAAAAGCTTTAAAAACAGCTTTAAAAGGGCCCGGGCCCCTATAAGTTGATAACATGGCAGTTCACACATTTTTCCTTTTAAACAGACCAGTAAAGAAATTATTTGACCGCATGACATGTGAAAAGCCTGACACGATATCATAATAACTCTTTATACACGCCATAGGCCTTATAATACACGCCATAGGCCTTATAAAGAGGACATAACTACACCAAAAAGTGTTTTCAGAAGGCTGTTCGTGCTGTTTCGATAATTTGCTAAAACAAACTGGCAAGGTATATTTTAGAGAATATTTTGTATTAGTAAGTTCGAAATATTAATATTATCGTGGGTTCTGTATGTCCGGTTTCTCGTTTGCATGGTTTTCTCTTAGGTTAGATAAAGTTGAGATGAAATTATCGTTGCTCTTCACAAAACGCTTGCGTGTTAGTAACTGTTTATAGGGGTATAAAGAAAAGAATACCACGAATGTTAACCTATAGAAAACGTCAGCAGTGTGGTGAAGAAAGTGTTAATTGGCAGTGTATCGAATAGCTGTTTTTTGTAATAGGTGTATTCTTCTGAAATTTTTAACTCCAATAGGGCACCATACAATATTGCAATATTGAATAAGTGAGGCAGCTAATCTGCCATATAATAAAATTTCTGTTTCGTGGGAACAATGTTTCTCAATCGCGAAAAAACTCCCATCGCAGAATAAATTCTGGAAAAGAGGTGTTCTATGTGTTTATCCTCTGTTAGATCGCAGAAAAAATTTAGAATATGTGAGGAGACCTAAATAGGACCCATGAACCTGGGGACCCAACTCACGTAAAACACAATGCGTGTCGTCCAGCAGCGTAAGCATGCGGCCGGTTGTCAAGGCATAGTGTTACGTCAAAGTGTGTTACAAGGATCGAGTTTGTTGAACGTGTCCGAACGCCGTTATAAGGATTCATTAGTGTGCGACGTAACTTTTAAATAGTCAAAGAAATACAGCACTAGTTATCAGTTTACAGCATCTTGTATATTCAATAAAGGTGCAATAGCAATATGTAAAACAATGACAAAGCTAAAGTGTTATAGCAAGAGAAAAAAGCGTCGTGGAATATTACACTTCACAGAGTTGATTGTATGAAGTTTTATATAAATTACGCTTTTATTTAGTTTTGGTAGATATTGGTTTGTGTAGAGCTACTTTGCCCTTCACGCAGGCGCAAATTTCTATGAGTACATATATGTCCTCGTGTCTTTACGACATCACACATCAAGCGAACCACCGAATAGTGCTAGATTAGCGGCAATTTATATCACTGTGATATATAACTCCTTCCTGCATATAGCAGGCTTGTCCGAGCGTTTGGGGCTGTGATTCCTGCACGCAGTTTACCCTAACGTACAAAACTATTCCAGTGCTTGCTGCCGCGCCTAAATAAATGTTTCTAAATTAGTTACCATTGTTTCCGGGGGATGAAGTCTAGGCAAGCCTTTTCAGAAAGGCTGCATAAGGCAATAGTTGCTTGACTCCTTTTTCCGCTCACCTATGGGCGTTTGCAGGAGGAGCAAAAAGGGCCACTTTCCCCATCTCTATGGGCGGACCAGCGCGGAACTAACCCCTTTCTCTTGCTTCTTCAGCCCCGCAGCTCTATTCGTGCATGCTGATTTTCCCGTCAAGCAAATATAGTCATGGTGACCCCAAAATAAAATACAGGGTAGTGGTGAGGCGCTTCTCGTAAGGTTTCTCAAGCAGGAACACATGTAGGCACGGCAAAAAAAATCGAAGTGCACCACCAAATTCAGCCCCAGGCAATTGTTTCTGTGAAACTAAATTTTATAGTTTTGACAAGCTGCAGGCCTACCGTGTCTATCTTCTAATTGTCCATACCTCGGTTAATGGTGAAGTATACCCTTGGCCTAACCGCAGGTGCTGAGCCAAACAGAAGCCTGTCAAATGTGTTCGAAAGATGTCTCCTTTGCGTTTTCTCTGGCAAAGAATTCTTGTCGGAAGCTGCTGCTTCGAGTAGAAACTTAGTACACAGGGTGGCAAACAATGCCGGGGCACGCGAGAACGCGGGAACATGCATCGTGGCGACCTTTTAAATTGCATGTCTGATGTCATGATATTCGCGTGTGCGCGCGCACACCCACGCTCGTGCCCTCTCTTTTCTTTTACTCCAAACAGCAAAGCTTATCACATTCAGCGTTTGGCCATAGAGGGCACTTTCTTTGCCAACATGCCTCGCTCGGGTACGCTTCGGAGGCGAATGGCTAGGGTGAAGGGTGCGTTGGTAGCAAAGCTCTGATCCAACACCTGCCACATCTTGCCATTCTTTTTTGGCGATCTTGTGCCATATATAACCTATCCCGTCACTGCATCTCTTGCTAAAACATGCAGCTGGCTAGTAACTAAAAGAAGCACAGCAAAATGAAAATGAATGGAAGCGAGAAATGGGTTTTTATTACAGTGTGATGACACCTGATCTTGCAGAAGTACTAAAGTTGGTATTGACAGAAAAAAACGGGCTCAATAATCAGCGCGGCCAAGCGTTTGAAAAAAAAAAACAAGAAAAGCAATACGCTGCAATACACGTTGAATTGATTCATACGGACACCGACAAAATATTTTGCGTTTAGACAGCGAAAGAAACACTATTGCCCTTCAAAATGAGATAATAAAATGGCGTGGCAATGCCTCGTTTATCGGAGCCAGACAGATAAAGTAAAGCACGCTTCACCCCCCCGTTCGCCTGCGAAGCGTGTGCCAGCGAGACATGTTGAGCATAAAAGTTTACCCTTCGCGCCAAGCGCTCAGTAGATCAATTTTGTTGCTTGAAGGGAATGAAAAGACGGGTTAATAGTGTACAGGGTTTGGACGTGCATGAGCACATCGGTGTCTCGAGAGCAGAAGTGCAACGTTATATGATCGGGTAGTGGATTTTGCCAGGCGTTCGCATTCGTCCATGCTCATTTTTCCGACGGATGTACAACATCTCATTTGCACCGATTTGCTAAAACTGCAATACCTTGTGTGCAACTGACAATGTTGTGGTGTATATTATATTCCGTGGCGAACTGTCTGGTTCCATCATTGTTACACACAAAAGGCCAAAGACACCACACAGCTAAGCACCGGAATTGCACCCGTAAAATTCCGAATGCTACAACGCAATCTTAAGAAGTCGTCGGCTTTGCTTACCACCCCTCCCAAACGCTTCTCCTTCGTAAGTAGACTTTCCAGTTCACTGCATTGCCTTGAGTTTTACTACGGTGCCTAGAATGTACTAAGCGCAGTTGATGTATTTGCGACTCTTTCTAAGAGCGAAACATTCATTCCTCCTGTTTCTGTGAGCGGATGATTGACGGTGACACAGGCAATCGGCAGTGCCCCAGTTTCGTCGTTCAGCTGGCGTAGCATACAAAGCGCAATCATCTACACCTGAGCAAGTCGTTGCCGTAACGTATACCGCTCGGGGTAGACAGAACGTGTAAAAGTCCGGCTGGGCGATTCGCAGCCTTGTGCGCCAAAGTGGGTCCGCTAATATGTGACGTAAGGAACTGTGGCAAACCCGGGCGAAGGTCGTCCTTTTCAACATTTTTGAATGCCTAAAATTACTTTAGGTTCTTTATTAGAGCCAAACCCAATGGCGGCTTTATTAAAGTGCCTTGTTTCACAAAAAGAGTACATTTTTGATTAGGTATATGATCCTGGATACCGTGACGTAGCCAATGAAGCTTTAGCTGTCTTGAAGGAAAAGCACGTTTATTTTTTCTATAGCTTAGAGCACCGGTAGCAAGCTGGCGGGGCTCCTCAGCATGACAGTAGGTATCCTTGTCCGTCCGCATTGAGGTTTTGCGTCATGTACAGTCGGTAAAACGCTTGTCTATAACAGCGATTTCAACTTCAAACAGCTACATCCGAAAACTGCCGAAACATACTCGTTCCAAACATGTCGGAGGGAATTGCGAAGGGCTAATACTCCAGAATTCCACATTAATTTAATTCAAATCCCGCTCCGGTGGGGCAAGATAGGGCTGAGAGTACGAAAGCTGTGTTATAGACAAGCCTTTTACCGGCTGTACATGTCGCAGCATTGCATCGAACATCGATGTTGGCTGTCTACCATGGACAAGCTAGATTGAAGTCATCCGCGTAGTTTCCGGCACAGCTGTATTGTACAGGAACGTGACATAAAAGAGTGTTTCTTCCCAAGTTTTATGCTAAGCTTCGACGTAAATAGACAGCATATCGGCCAGTGTCTTGTTTACGCCTTAGGTTGGTCGGTTCGTGTGAGCGCGATACGCCTATCATCTTCGGCGGGTTCATTGCGCTGTAATGTAGGACACCTTGACGAGCTCTGCAGTAATTGCCCTTCGGCGCTACGTGATTAGGAGTTAAGGGGTTCCGAGTCACAGCACAACGTGGTAAATGATTTTGCGACGTGTTCAGCCGACCCCCTGGGAAAGCGGGCCAGTCTGTCAGTAGGGCGTGATGTAAAGTGACATTTACTAAAAGCGTAGGTGTTTTAGCCTACCTTGTGACTGTCCCGGGAATCAATAAAACATTAGCGCGCAAAAGTGCAGACAAAAGTATGTTAAGCGAAAAATTGTGGCAGAAAACTCCGAAAACACGATAAGGAAGGGAAGACCAGTGCGGGGATAAAATAGGCGTACTGACATAAGCTTTGCCGTCCTCGTTTTGGCGGGAGATGAGTGGCGCTAAGCGGAATGAGTGCCCGATCTACCCATCAGATTGGCAGACTTCAGAGAAGCCAAGAAAAGCAAAGGGGAATCACCAAATCTACTGTTTTTGCAGTCTTCGTATTTGACTCACAACGGACGCCGATTTTGTGCTCCTGCGCTTGCCGCCGCTCAGGGCATCGTTGGGGACTGTGTATGTGGGCCGATGAAAGTTGAATTTCTATGTGAATTATATATGCGGGCAAACATGCCGGGTGTCCTCAAATTAGACGTTCGTGGCTAGCTCAAAATACTTCATCTCATAGGAGTACACAAGTGATGACGCAGTACTTCGTTCTTGTTATACGGTCTTCGTTCTTGTTATACGAAAAGCCCACTTAAGAGCAACGTCTCACACGAAAAGTTGATGGTTGTGTGGTTGCTCGACTATGTGTATCGGTGAAGTGATAGCGAAAGATACACGCGTGCTGCGCTAGGTTTTCTTAGCACAGCTGGTAGTTTAAATCCTTTGGCGCTGGGTAAACGAAGGACGCGGATGCAGATAGGAAAAGGTTTCACTCTACTCCGTTGTTTTGCCTTCAAATGGAAAGTGTATTCAGTTCATCATGTCAATGTAAAGTAGAGCAAAAACGATGACCGCATTCCTTGTTTTAGGGTAACTGTACGCCTTAGTAACAATGTGGACGGCATTGTGGAACTTGCAACTCGGTAGCCTGTTTTAAATTAGTATGTTTCGTTGATGGTTCCTCGGCGCGGGACTTTGGGTGAAAATAGGGGAGGCTCACAGGAACAAATTTTTTTAAAAGTAAGGCGAAAGCGAGATGAATGATTTTACTTTAGCTCCTGATATGTGGTCGGTAACGCAGCAGTCCCCGCATCTTGCTGCATTTTACAAGTTGTAAAGTTGCTGGGGAAAGCTGAGAGTCTGCGGACTCCTTAGGAAAAGTGTTTTTATACGTCAGCGAAATCCGCGCGGATTTTTTTTTCGTAAGAGGCCGTTCGTCACTCCAGAGATGCTACCACGGTGACCACATTCCTGATATCCTAGCATTCGTACTGTCTTGATCTCATGTTGAGGGTCTTCTCTATTGTGTCACGTGTTGACATTCTTCATGGTGGAAAATGGTTCGACCACTTAAAGGGGTTCTGGAATAATATAGCTAAACCTTTTGTTTTAGTACGCGGTGTAGGGAGCGTGCAGGTTCTTCAGCGTCAAGTCGGTGAAAAAGAAAACTGGCTGGTCTATATACTACAACGTCTTTCTTAGGGTGCTGCGCCCGCACTTACTCAGACGGCTCAGCCAGCTTTAACAACAAAGTTTTAAACGTCTAGAAACTTTGTTTAATTCCATTCACGAGATGCTCTAATTCTTCGCGCTGTTCAATTATGTTTGCACTGTATCTTTCAATAGGGGAATAGATATCCAGATGTGCTCGTTCATCGCCGAGCATGTTGAAACCGCGACGCACTGTAACGTTTACAACAATTCATTGCGTATTCGACAAAGACCGGAAAAAACATGGCGGTTCCTGTACTCCCTAAGCATGGCGGCATATGCTTAGGGAGCAGAATGTCTGGCGATTACTATTGTAATACTAGGTGAAGGCGATCCTTGTAACAAGAGGCAAAGGTACCCCCCAGAATCTATAGTTGGTGCGACGTCCTCTACAGCGGTCCATTTCAAGATATCGGCACTGGGAGACATCTGCGTCCCGCCATAATTTTACATACAAGAACTATCAAAACAACAATGGCTGGTCTTTAAGTAGGTACGAACAGCTGTATAGGGCGGTTTAAGGGAGTCCACCTTGCGTTAGGTGGCCGCGACGGCGCCGAGGCCACGATATACCACTGCTCTAGACAAAGGAGAAGTTCCCTTGCACCACTAAGAAGGAACTTGACACTCCCCGCCTCACCCGCCAAGGAAGAGACTTGGCTGCGCCAGTATAGCAATATATTTAGAGGACTCACTGCAGTTGGCTAACAAAATAAAGCACTTCTCGACCTTGGCTGGAAACGCAGAGTGCCCTTGAAAAAGCGGCGGTGGTTATCTAGAAACATTTGCTTTGGAGGACCGATGAAAGCTGCCATTAGGGTAATAATAAGCCAGCTACCTCAGCCGCCCTCTGCTAATTCCCGTGTGTTCTCATCGCCGCTAAGAACAGACTACCGAGCTGGTGATAAGATCCCAAAAATTGGTGGCGTCCGAGTGATGACTGCTTTAACCGCAGAAAGGTGACTACATTTTTGTAAGACCCAAGGGACTAGGCAGTACGACGCCTTTTATTGGCCTGTGTTGTTGGGTCCGAGAATTCAATAACTGCTTACCTGTTCAAAGGCAATGACGCCACCAACATCAGAATGCCTCGTCGCTATTTTGCGAGTTCTGCCATACTCCGGATGCCTACCGAGTGGGGAGGGTTGTGTCTGTGTATGCGTGCTAAAGTGAATGTCATGTCCCTTTTAAGAGTGGTGCTACTGTACAAGGAACTCCACATGACCAAGGTTCGCATTGGTGATCCACAACCTAGTGACCTCAGGTTTGATGTCTAAAAACGTGTGGGCTGCAGCTGGCGGAACAACTCTTCATTTAACCTGAAACCCTCACTGTGAATATTTAATTAAACACCTTGAAGTTCGGCTCTCTTTTCAAGTCCTGGTTCACAAGAATGGACGGAACCCGATCTGCAGGAGGTGATCGCCAGCTCTCCCAATGCAGCTAACACGGTTCATCA
Organism: Haemaphysalis longicornis; assembly: GCF_048455015.1. Taxonomy (NCBI): domain Eukaryota; kingdom Metazoa; phylum Arthropoda; class Arachnida; order Ixodida; family Ixodidae; genus Haemaphysalis; species Haemaphysalis longicornis. Next base: position 46,012,322 of record NW_027526214.1, read on the forward strand.
GCTTTTACAGTCATTGAACGCGCTTTCGTTTTTCTCTCAGTGCCGCTTTGTCGGCTTTTCTTAACCGCAGGTGACGTAAAGTGCGCCTAGGCAGTAGATCCAACAGATGTAACTTAACACAGATTCATGCAGGTCACCGAAAAATAAAATACCCAATGGGTAGATCTTGACGAATCAACAATCTAAATGAAAAAGGTTGTGATTCATCTTTGCTGTAGTTGCTGTAATAATACCTAATGCTTTCAAGGCACTCAATGCCAGCGAATAATGTGAGACTAGCCGAAACACGCGCTCGTCTAGGCTACCTGCTCTTATAGTGATTCAGTCAAATACAATGTGCTTGAATTTTCTTAGGCATACTTAAGAACAACGCTGTTGTTTTTACACTGTGCTAATGTATTTCCGAAATAGGACACATTTTGTGAATGTCGCATTTTCACCAACACAAAGCTTCATCATCATCATAAGTACACCGGGTTTGGCGCTGGGTTTTCGGGTCTTCGGAATTGAGACTACAATCTGGCAGAAAATATTTGCATTGCAGGCATAAAAAGACGAGATGGTCTCAGTAATTTTTCGCAATGTAGAGTGGGTGTTCTAGTTTGAAACAGCCCTCTACGTGAGTTCCAGGGCTTCCTGTTAAGCAGCTAATACGATCCTAGACCATTGTGTCCGGACGTGCATAGGATTTGGTATTGCTTTATTACAGATTGGAGACTGTTTTTATGTGTTATTCTCCTGACTCCAACTGGCAGTGGAAAGGTTACTTGGGATTTTGTAATAGATTTAACAGGCGACGCTTCGCCATAACTTCGTGATGGAACTGTCGCCGAAAGAGGCGCTTCACGAAAACCGGCTTTCGTTGACGAGGATGATGATCGTGGGTGAAGAGAAAGATTGTCGGAATGCCCCCCTTTTCCTGCTCGAAAACCTACGTCTTCAAAATTCAAATCATATTACATCAAGAACGTTTTCAACACTCCAAGGACCTCGAGATAATACACTTCTCATTTTGGGTAGTAGACACCGACAAGTCAATTTTATTTCATCACGAGGCTGTTTGTGCCTCTCATAAAAGATAGCTGAACCATGAAAGACAATTTGGTGAGCTTGTTTATTTTGTAGGTCTCAGCCGTTCCGGATTCCAACATCAACTTGAAGGTGGTCGTGCAATGCGTTCACAAGCACTACGCGATTGCCATTAGACACCAAAATCCCGGCCATGAAGTCCGCGCCGTGCTCCGGCCAAAGCTCGCGGTGTATAATGGAGCTGAGTGACATGCAAAAGACGGCCTTGTTCCTAGTCAAGCAGGTCCTGTCGACGAAGACAACTCGCGCCGTGTAGTATGCACCAACGTGTCCACGCGAGCAGAAAACTAGAGTGTAGAAAAAGAGCAGGCCAATCGCCGAAAACGTGCACAAGTCTCCGACGGACGTCTGTAAGTTGAACATGAATGGCGCTGCGAAATCTTCGCGTTTGAACCATCGTTCGTGTTAAATATATTTGTTTATCGACACCCGATCTAGTTGGTTTTTACCGATATTATATTTCACATCCAAACATGTACTGTTTTGGTTAATACTTATTTTCTATGGAATAGGTTTTAAGATGAGTCAGTGGATTTAGACATGCCTGTAACGGTGTTTACTCGTCTATTCCCTTGAGAGGGTGCCTAGGTTATTAACGACTACCTTGCAAATTTTAGATGCAAACAATCTCTTGCTCGGGGCTATGTCCGTTGTCCTTCTGGCGTCCGTCCTCACCTCTCCTCTTTTCCATGCCGGCTGTGACAACGTCACTCTCTCCCCTCCTCTTCTCCACACCACCTGTGTGCGCTGCTCCTTATCTAACCCCTCAACACGCTAGCTGTAATAACACCACTCTCTTTTCTCTCCTCTCCACAACAGCTGTGCGCACGGCTTCTTCTCTTCCCTGCTCCTCGCCACTTCAGATAAACCTGGTCCGCGCCATTGCTTCCTTCATCTGCTGCCTCGGTCTGCGCCGTCCGATGAGCTGACAATGGACGCCAACGATTCTGGCAGTGAACTGGCTGTCACGGCTTCAACCAGCAACAAGGCTTTGCATCTCCTGAGGTTTCCCACGTGGGAAGATGTATTGTTTTTCCCTGTATTACCACTGAGAAATGAGATAAGGTTTCCTGATCTCTTTCCACGTTAAATTAAGCGCAAAAGGCTTTTACTCGAGCGGTAAAATTGAAAATGTCTGGATGCCTCATATAAAGTCCAGACGGAGGTGTTTTTTTTTTAAATGTCTTAGCGAAAAGCAGCAAAGAAATAGGAATAACTCTGTGGGGACCCACGACCATAGGCTTGTCGCGGGTCCGACGTGAAAACTCAAGGCTAGCCGTGGGTCCGACGAGACAGGTGTAATTCTTGACCGACTTCTAACATACTACGTGAAATATAATATTTCTCCAAAAAAAATCCCGCCATCTCCACCATGTGAATGATGATGAGAGGGGCGAAGCTAAAATGCTTATCGGTAAAACCATGAAACATTCGCCCGCACATCATATAATGACTTTACACGTCAAGGTTACCACCGCTCGGTTGACAAGCCCGTCGACGACGTCGATATTTGTGGTTATTATGTAGGGCTTGATTGGGACGATGAGAATCTGCATTGGTAAGTTCGGGAATTCGGTGTGTGACATTTTGGCCACCTAGCCCGTCGCCTTCTACAGACCGTCTTGTATCGCGAACCCCCGGTACGTGTCTTGAGCAGGCAGGTGACAAACGACACCCTCTTCTTCTTCCTCTACTCCTTCTTGGGTAGCAAAAAAAGCGTTGAACGTTTTGACCTCTTCGGCCAATCTTTGGTTGGCGAATCCTTAGGGGGATCCTGCCACAATCATCAATATAGTTCAGGATGGAGAAGCAACGAAGGACGGGACAGGGCCAGAGCAAGAGGAGCTTCGCCACTAAAACCTTCATATAGCACAGCATTAGCACGTGGTACACGTTCATGAGAATGCTTATCGTAGCCATATTAGGTTCACAGAAGCACAAAATTTTGCTTAGGTACTATGACAGATAATCTAAAATTGGAGAAAACAGACCGTAGAATTCAGTTTGTTTTTCGGCTTAAGCTAACAAATCATTTTTGAAGGTCTGAATAAAATTGGGAGAGAGTATAATAATATACGCTCTATTTTTTGACGTTTTAACGCCACTAAACTGCAGAACTGCTCTTTGTACACATTGAAAACTGCCGGAAAGTTTGAGTTTCCAAGCGAGAGACTTTTGGAAATTCTAACGGGTGAATATATACATACACATCAAAGCGCCGTTTGTAAATAAATAATTGTGCACGCACAACGGTTTGTTCTGACGCGTTAACATTTTCTATATTTTGGTTAGTGGGAAATTGTCTCTAAGATTGTTAATAGGTCGACGCTGACCACACGCTTCTTTATTCATTTTGAGGTGATTGGGTTTCTTTTCCACAATGCGCCACACTAATTGTGGGACAATGCCGCTCCCTCAACCATCCCTGAAAAATTGGAAAAACTCAAAATCTCCTGTATATGTTTCGTGTTTTTCTGGTGAGGACTATAGCTAATATTTTCTGGTCTAAACTTTATGCCTTCCTTGATTGTTAGGATAGCGGCGTAAACGTTTTCTTTCTTTGAACTATAAAATCGTTTCTCCCATTCGGAGGATTGCACCTCTCAATGCTGCACATGTCTTCGTTGGTGTCAAGCGCACTCCTACCAAAACCAGCAGCAATTAACAAAATTTGGTTCAGTTCAGTTCAGTTCCGTTCAGGTTCATGTTATTAATCAAACATAGAAAATAACATATCGTCAGGGTATAGGCAGATATCTCATATTGAAGAAACATGCAGTCGGGACCCCTGGAGCCTTTTATTTATTAAAAATTCAGTAATGCATCATACAGCCATCAATTGCCTTGCTTAGAAATAAAGTTTCATACTTAGACGCCTAGTAAGTGTCACTCTGGTAGTTGTTCCGTGCTGTTTCAGTTGCGGTTATTTTATGCTCTTCATTCTTCATTCTTTTGATGTTTGAAAGCTTACTTTGTTTTTTTATGTGCGACCCAATGTTCTCAAAGAGGTAACGCTTGCACAGCGGTTTGATTTAGCCGCTTGAATATATATACCCGTAATATAGACCTTTTTCAACTTCTTCGTCCTGGGAGCTGCCATTTTATCAGCGGACTGGGCTAGTGGTCCTATAATTGGCGCAGCCGACAGGAATATGTAACTGCGCATGCGCAACACAGCCCAGGACATGCCCTGATTTTATGAAAGATTAACGCATGAAAAGGTTTATATATTTTAAAAATTTTTTTCGAGTTTACAATTATTGTGTTTTCTTGAGTTCCAGTGTTGCAAGATTGTGTGTTGTTAGTTTAAGGTATAGCTTGATTGTCCTTCATATTTAACAAAAATATGCAGACTTAAGGTTGTGAAATATTGCAACATGTTTTCGAGCTCCTTGAAGTTGTACTTCTCCATATGCTTCCGATTCTTCTGAAGCTTCATACATCTGCCGTTTCTGGGAATTTTTTACAATTCTTCTTGCTTCACACAGAAAAAACGTTTCACACAGAAAAAAGCAAGAAACAAGCGCTTTCTCTTTTCGGGATTCTGACGGTGGCTTTTTGTTCTAAAGGTAGGAAATTTGGCTGTGTTTTATTTGGAAGTATTAGCGCTTTTGTGCGGCATCCATAGTTACGAGTCACTTTTTGGGATGCTGGAGGGGTCAAGTTATCTAAAGTGGAAGCGAATATTGGTTGCTTGAAATAAAGACAATATTTTTAAAGCAAACATATAGGGTGGATATGCCTCTGTTGCTGGTTGGCGAGCAAAGCTGAGCCGGCAAGCGACAAATTAAGACGTATTTCAATGTAAGGTTCCTGCTCACCCAACCCTTCGTTGTTGGCTGGCACCATTCACTGGTAGAACCAAAAAAACTTTCTTAGTACGAACTCTCTGAAGTACACTCTTTGTAGTCTTAAATATTCAAATTCAAATTGCGAACACCAGAGCAGGAATAATATTGGTGCCATGAAAGCTGTACTGATGAACAAACAAAGGTTTGCCCCAATACCCTTTTTACTATCCCCGAGCGTGACCAATAAGATTAGTTCATCAAGATCACATATGTGTCTTGTCTGATGGTGTAGACCTAGTACCAATAAGCATTTTTGTTGTTTTTAGAGAGTATCACATACAGCCATGCGCATCTTCTCTACGTTGCGTACAGATGACATTTACTAAAAAATTAAGCCGGCAATTTGTTCGCTTGGTCATACAGAAAAAAAGATTGAAAGTGCCATCTGTGCGTGCGCATGTGCTTTGTAACGCGGTCTCGCAGAAATCAACACCAGCATGCATTGTCTGCTGGGGTTCAACCTGATTCTCGGCCCTGGCGTGAGCGGACACATTGTGATGCTTTAGCAGTCATTCCCTCCATTGCATCAAATCACTATCATCAGCATCGTCTTATTCACGGATCGCTTGCTGTCATCATCACATCCCATGCCTCACGTTATTATCATTGTATTCGTAATTCGTTGGTTTTGATGGCTGTTTGATAAAGGCAGCCGCAATACACGCCCTACTGCATTTGGCGTGCTTTTCTGCTTTCCTCTCTCAAGTTGTGGAGTTGCTCGACGTACTGTTCTCTACCACTCCCAGTGGCTCCCCCGGAGCTCCGTTTCTGTAGACGTGGCCCGCTACGAGAATCACCGATGCAGCGAGAAAGCGGGTCGGAAACCAGCGTCTTGATGCGCTAGGCATAAATGATCACAGGCCGCCAGCGTCTGCCTCCCGCCTTCGGTGGTCTTGTTAGCGAAGGCGTTGAACATTGGCGAGAGCAGTATAATCGTGTCAGCCAATGTGACCGGTGGAATGATGCTATTTAGCGGCGCAATGAGTCATTCACCCGGTACCTGGTCGCTATACATGGGCCTTCAGGAATGACGAAACCAGTAGGGACTGGAGCATCTTTACTGATCGTCTGCGCCAAATCTTCTGCACCTTGTAAACCCGCCGCGATGGTGCTAAACAAAGCTTCATTGTCGCGTCCAACGTACCGACGAATCCTAGGATTTTTACATCCAGGACATCATCGCCCTCTGCGCCAGGTGGACCAAAGCACGCCAGAGTCAGGTAAAGTACTACACATATTGAAGGGCGTTGATTTGTTTGCATTTAATGCCCTAGCTATCCAGAATCCCATGAGCGTCCGCGATGTGCCTGCGACCTGCCAACGGCTCGATCAGCTGCTGTTACGTCGCCTCTAGCCAGAGCGTCATCTTTCTGGATGGGGACATGGACTTGCGCACTCTGATGGGTAAAAGTATTTCGTGAGGAGCTAGGAAATTGTATCTCGTCATTTCTCCCAGGTGATCACTGAACCATAGCCCATCTCTGCAACGGGGTCTAATCAATGAGGATCTGGCCTCCGAGATGGAGTATCCACCCGCAAGTTCATTTCTTCCTGCCTATTACGTTTCGTCATACGAAGAGGCCGCTTCAAAACACCTCTTGCTCGTCGAGTCCTCTCCGCTTTCGACTGCTTCCGGAATTTGACTGCCATCGCTCCCGCTCCGACTCTCCTGATGTACAACGCGCACGTGCGGCCCGCTCGTCAGCTTCCTTCGAGGCCACCCGGTTTTTTACTACTGCGAAATTTGCGGCCACATTTCCAGCTTTTGCCGACAACGCCCACAGGATGACCGCCGAGGGTAGGCTCATGATCACCGGGAAAAAGGCCCCTTTCCTTACGATACTTGTCGAACCGCATTTGGCCCTCCTACTTGCCGTTATTCAACGCCTCACGATTGTACTGAGCTTTCTCAGCGTTATACTCAGCAGGACGTCGAGCGCCTTCGCCCTGCAGCCGCTCGCTGTCACCTCTTCCTCCTGCCTCACTTCTTAATAAATACCCTTCAGAAACCAAGCACCGGCAGTTTTTAGAAGGGAAACTGCATTGATTGAAGATACAAGGACTCCGCCTGAACGTCTGTGGAATTTATTGGTGGTGGTGGAAGTGGAAGGTTTCTCTTTTGATGCACTTTTTGATACAGGGGGCAGTGTTTCCTTTAATAGGGTAGAATTTTAATCACGCCTGAGAATGGTGAAAATGCCTTACAGCCGGCTGTCTTTGTTTTGGGCCAATCGTGATACGTTTCGTCCTTATGGATACTGCACAGTGCGGGTTACCATAGATGGGCTTCAACGTCACATTCATAGTACGCTGCTGCCCCTGGGTGCTTGGATGGGATTTTTTGTCAGCGTGGTCCGGGGTAATTTCCTGCCGCCACCCTGCGATTCACCTCACCGAGAAAGGAATAGCTTCTGTATCAGATGCTTCAATACCGCGGTTCGTCTCTGCCGAAGATTGTGTCTTTCTCCCGGCCAATATATGGTGTTTTTTGTTACGCGTGAAAGTATCGCCAAAAGAGATTTGTTTGCCATACCAGTTGGCAAATTCACTTGGAAACTACCCAGCATAACTTCTTGCTTCGCTAGGTTTTCACAGAAATCTGCTCCTATTGCCACACTAAATATTGCCCCTGTGCCGATGCTGCTTCCTATAGGCAGTAAGGTTGCTTCTATTCTGAACTACGAAGTTGGCCCTCATGCGCTTTGTAAGATTGCATCAGTCCAGTGTACCTTCGTGCAAAAGATTACGTTTTCGTGCCTTACACCCACCATCAGCAGTGAGCTCACGAGGAAAATAAAAATCCCTACACACCCTTCTTAACGAGCACAAGGCGTTGTTCGCGAGCCATTCCCTTACTCTTGGACGAACATTACCAGCGACTCATAGCATAGAAACCGATGGTTCTTGTATCGCCCGCCGTCGTCCCTATCGTGTTTAATCCGCAGAACGGAAAATCATTAAAGAAAATGTCGACGACATGCTCCAGCGGGGCATCGTTCGTCCGCGAAGTTTCTGCTCATAGCCGGCTTTTGTGGGGCGGAATAAAGATGGCTCAGTGCGCTTTTGCGTGAAATGTCGGGCGCTTAACAAAATAACATGAAAAGATGTGTACAGTATTCGCAGACCTTACGCCACCCAACATACGTTAAAGGGCGCAAAATAGTTCTCGAGCTCTGGTCACCTTTGAGTTCATGAGCGATACCATCTTATGTTGCTTAATGTGGAAGACTTGTCTGTATTACCTCGACGATATTGCCATTTTTTTATCCACATACGCTGAACCCCTTCAACATGTGTATAAAAACTCCACCTGGGTTAGCAATGCTGATCTCCAGCTGAACAGCAAGAAATGTCGCTTCACCAGTACCTTATTCAAAGTCTTGGGCCCCTTTTCAAGCAAGGAATGTATACGCCTGGATCCTGACAAAATTAGGGCGATTCTGAATTTTTCACAGCGTCTTCGTCGGAAAATTCTTCGAAGTTTCCCGGTGTTGGCTCCAGTGTATTTACCATGCGTTGCGAAGTTGGTGTCTAATGTGTGGCTTCATGTCTGTGTACGGCACTGTTGCTATGTCCACTGTATTCAAGAGTGTACCAGCAGTGGCCATTTGATCTGCGGTTTAATTCCCGGCTATTCCACAGTGGCCAGGAACCCAACATATTGTTATTCCAAGACTTGAGGCGTATGCCGACATGAGGGCCTTAAAAACAAGATTGATTACATAACTTTTTGAGCGTTTTCTTGACAAAAGTGCACGTACAACGCTAAGAGAATCTGTAAACACTATGGACTTTGAAATTTGATGTTGAACAATGTGATGTAAAACAAGTAAAATGCCATGTGCTTCAGCCACAAAAATGCTGTTGTGGGAGTTCATTCTTTTACACACGTTCAGGTTCTGCCCATGCGCAGCACAAGACACAGCCGTAGCTGTCTTTGATGCGTCGCAGTAATACTCTGCGCATTGATACTTATCCTTCAGGAAGAGGAAATGCTTAATAATGGCTACCCTTGGTGCCCTGTTTTTGTCAAATTGCAGAAAGGACAAGTCACAACAAACTGCCCGGAGTTGCCACGACGCAATAAAATCAGTAATGGGTGTGTTGTGGATGTGTGAAAATGACACAGCCAGCTCAGAAGCTTCTGCTCTCACTCTGAGAGGGAACGGCATGGAAATAGATGGACGATTTGCAAAGAGCTGCTCTGATGACGCATCATGAATGGTTGAATTAAAAGGATGATTTGTCATAGACATGATTTTAGAGGCATACAACAACTTAGTGTATGTCTACTGGTAATACAGGGACCATTTGTGACACTCTGCATAGAGGCTTTCAACGGGGCTAGTGCGAAAGGCACCACAGGCAAGACGAAGCCATAATGAAGCACCGGGTCAAGCATTTTTAGCGCCGTCTTCGTCGCGGACCCATAAACAACACTGCCATAATCGAAGCGAGATCCTACCACTGCAGTATAAAGCCGCAGGAGGAGCTGCTTGTCAGCACCATAAGATTGGTGTTACAAAAATTTAAGAATGTTTATTGTTTTTAAGCATTTGTGTTTAAGGTGTTTCAAGTGAGTGATAAATGTGAGTTTACTGTCGAATATTATTCCCAAAAACTTCTGTTCCCCTCTGACAGGGAGAACTACACCAATATTAGAGATATCAGGGTCCGCATGAATTCCACGCTTCCAGGAGAACACAACACAAGTACTTTTTACAGAGTTCAGTTTAAAACCATTTGTGTCCGCCCAGCCAGCAAGTTTGTTCACCCCAAGCTGGACTTGGCGTTCACAAATTGAAAAGTTACACGACTTAAAAGATATTTGAATGTCATCTACATAAACAGAACAGGAAATGGTTGGTGGCAATGCCTTCCGGAGCGAGTTCATCTTAACAATGAATAGTGTGCAGCTCAGGACACCGCCTTGAGGAACGCCATTTTCCTGCACATATACATTGGAAAGTGCACTGCCAACCCTCACTCGAAAGGTCCTTTCCGTCATGTAGCTAGCGAGGCTGTTCAGCGTGTTGCCGGAGACACCAAACGACTTGAGGTCACTCAAGATGCCATACCTCCATATCAAAGAAGACTGTTATGCAAAACTGATTATGGATAAAGGCATCTTTTACATATGATTCCAACGCAACCAGTTCGTTGTTGGTGGATCTCCCAGCCCTGAAGCCAGCCTGGCAGCTGTCGAGAAGACCATTGTACTCTAAGAAGTACATGAGTCTCCTATTGATCATCTTCTCGAACAGCTTACACAGGCAGCTTGTGAGGGCGATGGGATGATAAATTGTAGGAGAGGAAGGATTCTTCCCCTCTTTCAGAAAGGCCACTACGATGGCCGCCCTCCATGACCTTGGGAGGTGCCCCGAAAGAAATATTTTGTTGTAGAGGTGAAGGAGGGTTTCAAGTGTGTCTGTGTGCAGGTGTTGAATCATAGTGTATGTAATGTTGTCTGCGCCTGGAGCTGAAGGTTTACATGTACTAAGTGCGATCTTCAGCTCATGCAGTGAGAAGGGGGTGTTATAAGATGACGTCGACTTATTACTGTCTCGCAAGGACTTCTTCTCACAGGATGTTTTGTGTTTTATGAAAGTGTTGGTGTAGTGCGCTGAACTGGACACATGTTGAAAGTGTTGTGTGAGTGTGTTAGCCTGGTCTTCCAGTGTGTCCCCTGTTGTACTAACCAGGGGCAGGCTGTGTGTCTGTTGTCCTTTAAGTTTACGTATTCGTGTCCATACTTTTCGCTTGTCTGTGTATGAGTTGATGGTAGTGAGGAACCTGCGCCAAATTTCCCTTTTCGCCTCACGACGCACTCGCTTCCCAAAAGCCTTTGCCCGTTTAAAAGAAATGAGGTTATCTGACGTGGGGTACCGGCGAAGGACACCCCACTCCTTATTCTGGGCGTCTCGCGCCCGCCTACAGTCCTCATTCCACCACGGCCTCCTTTGGTTACGCGGAGCGCTAGAGGCGTGGGGAATGAACTTTTCGGCAGCGTCGAGGATGTGCGCCGTGAGGAGTTGGGCTGCTTAATCCAATTGTAGGTGTTTTATGGATGTGTGGTGCAGTTGAGATGTTTCTGTGAATGTGCTCCAGTTTGCTTTTGATTCAATAAACCTTTTATGGGAAGATGGACTGCATGGGCCTTTACCTATATATGTTAGGAAAGTGGGGAAGTGGTCACTACCGTATGGCTCAGTGCCCACGCCCCACTCAAGACATGGAAAGAGAATTCCAGAACCAATAGCGAAGTCAAGATGTGAGTATGTATTATGTCCTAAGTTATGGTATGTAGGCTGCTCTTTGTTGAAACGGCATGCTCCTGAATATGTAAGAAATTTCTCTATCAGGGGACCTCGGGCATCCGTTGTGGAGGAGCCCCAAAGAGAGTTGTGCGCCTTAAGGTCGCCTGTTACTATGTATGGTTAGGGCAGCTGGTCGACCAGAGCCTCGAAATCAGAGCTCGAAAGTGCATGATCAGGAGGAATATATATTGAGCATACCGCTATCAACCTATTAAATAATATTGTTCGAATTGCTACAGCCTCAAGGACAGTGTTCAGAGTGACAGGGTGGGAAGCTAAGGATTTCCGGGCAATTATGGCCACACCGCCTGAAGAGTGTGTGCAGCCATCCCTGTCGTTTCTGAAGACAATGTAACTATTAAAGAAATTTGTGTGCTTGGAATTCAAATGTGTTTCCTGAACACACATTCATCATCATCATCATCATCATCATCACCAGCCTATCTACGCCCACTGCAGGGCAAAGGCCTCTCCCAATATTCTCCAATTGCCTCGGTCCTGTGCCAACTGTGACCAATTTATCCCCGCAAACTTCTTTATCTCATCTGCCCATCTAACTTTCTGCCGCCCCCTGCAACGCTTGCCTTCTCTAGGGATCCACTCTGTTACCCTTAATGACCAGCGGTTATCTTGCCTTCGCATTACATGTCCTGCCCACGTCCATTTCTTCTTCTTAATTTCTACTAATATGTCTTTACACCAGTTTGCTCCCTGACCCACTCCGCTCTCTTCCTGTACCTTAATGTTACACCTATCATTTTCCGCTCCATTGCCCGCTGAGTCGTTCTCAATTTAAGTTGAACCCTCTTAGTGAGCCTCCAAGTTTCTGCCCCGTAGGTGAGTACCGGTAAGATGCAGCTGTCATACACTTTCTTCTTCAGCGACAATGGTAGGCTGCTATGCATTATCTGAGAATGTCTGCCATATGCACCGCACCCCATTCTGATCCTTCTAATTATCTCTGCCTCATGGTTTGGATCTGGGGTCAAAACTTGGCCTAAGTAGATATATTCGCTTACCACTTCCACTGCCTCGCCACCTATGTCAAACCGCTGTGCTGTCCCGACGTTATTGATCATTACTTTAGTTTTCTGCATATTAATTTTCAGTCCCACGGTTCTACTCTGTTCGCCCAGTGCGGAAAGCATGCTTTGCAATTCGTCCCCCGAGTTACTTAGCAAGGCAACGTCATCAGCAAATCTGAGGTTACTGAGGTATTCTCCATTAACCCTTACTCCCAGCTGTTCCCAATCCAACGTTCTGAATACTTCTTGTAAACATGCTGTGAATATCATTGGAGAGATTGTGTCTCCTTGTCTGACACCCTTTTCTATAGGTATTTTACTGCTCTCCCTATGGAGGATGATCGTAGCTGTAGACCCATTGTAGATATCCTCTAGTATTCTTACATAATGCTACAGAGGCGGGAGCGGCACCGGTCCCAACAGAAGTGGTTTGCGCCACAACCGCTGCTGCCTCAGCAAGCGGCGTGGTGCCGGGTTGGGCTGCTTGAGGCAACCCAGCGGGGGGCGGGGGCGGGACCACGTCAGACTCGCTGAACTGGGTCCCTGTAGACACCAGACGCCGCTCCGCCCCCCGGCGAGCCGCGTCAGCGTACCTCCTCAGAGGGAAAGAGGCGAACCTCTTTCTCGCCTCTGGAAAGGTGATGTTCTCGGTTACCTTAATGATTATTATCTTTTTTTTAATTGGAATTTTTCGCACTTGCGGGAGTATGCCGCATGCGGCCCCCCGCAGTTTACACAAGTGAGGGTTTCGGATTGGCAGTTGTCACTAGGATGATCGTGCGCCGCACATTTTGCACACGTCGTTCGGCCACGGCAAGAGTTCGTACCGTGCCCGAACCGCTTTCACGTACCGTGCCCGAACCGCTTTCACGCCGCGGGTTCGGGATGTATGAACGTATTCAGCACCGGATAAAACCCGCATATATATGTTGTGGGAGAACTGCGCGGTCAAAGGTCAAGATAATGTGCTTGGTGGGAATCTCCTTGTCGTCTCTACGGATAGTGATGCGTCTCACGGCAGTGACGCCCTGATCCTTCAAGCCGTCAAGGAGATCCGCATCCGTTTCGTTCAGGAGGTCTGTCTCGGATATCACACTCTGCGAGCTGTTGAGGCTCCGATGGGGTGTGACCCTGATGTCGAGATCAGCCAGTCTAGTCTGATCTAGAAGTTTTGCAGACTGCTGCTTGTCATTTATTTCAATTAAGAGTTCACCAGACTTTTGTTTTTTGCACTTATACGATTTTCCTACTATTGCTTCAAGATACTTGGCGATCAAGAAGACTGACTGAGATGCAAGCAGGTGGGTTGGATTGAGGGATTTTATGACAAGAAATCCAGAAAAATTATCCGGTTCAGGAAATGTTAAAGATGGCAATGGGGGAAAAGATACTTCGGTGAGGCCCCTTTTCAGGGACCGATCACGTTTGGGTGGGGGGGGGGGGTTTGAAAATGCCATATAGCTTTCTTTTTTGACCTTACCCTGGTAGTCAAAGAGGCCCCGGAGCTCCCTGCCTGGTAGACAGGCAGAGAGCCCATCGGCCGGAGCTTGACCAAGGCTCCGACGGCCACCGTTAGAGGTTTCTACCCTTCACCTTAAAAACACATCACCACGGTAGGTCATAGCTTATGTTGGGGGGTTCGGGGTCCGCGGTATCGCCAGTACCGTCACCAAGATTACTCAAGGTGCCCCGTGCGGGGCCGATCCGATTTGGAGTATTCCGAAAACATCGAAAAAAAAAAACACTCGCCGGTAATGTTTTGAGCAATTCAAATTTATTCAATAACACCAATTTTAGACCATGCAGCGGCAGAAAATAACAAAGCTGGGAGTTCAAGCTAGCCAGACGTCAAGTTAGCCACATTTCTAGTGATTGTTTCTTGAACCTAAGGACCTAATCCTACTCCTCAAAGGTTTTCGCACTTCCAGAGCTTATAAATAATAACATTGTCGTTCCAGTTTTGTTTTGGAGAGTTCACATTGTGCAGGGGCCAGTGCTCTCTCACATGGCGCTGACGCTATTAGATCTACATATTTCTACCATAAACTTTCCAAGGCCATTTCCTATTCTAATAGTGCGAAATTGAACGGACCGCGCCAGCGTCTGCGACAGGAAGTTAGTGAAATATGGAAGCATGCTTTAGGATTGTATTGGGAGAAACGTACAAGTTTTGTCTTCAACTAGATGTGGCTGTGTATATCACAAACAAAAGAATTGCCAGCATGGTAATATTAACTGCAACACACACATAGCGCGGATGTTTTTCATTCAGGTCAAATTGATGCATGACTTGATAACACTACCAAAGTTGGGAAATGCGGGTTTCAAAATATTCAATAGTGCGCCCTTTTGTTACCTGAACTAACTTTAGCTTTCGATTTGGCGTGTTTTGGTTCATATTTCAGTGTTCGGATTGCGTCTGCCTGTGAAATGTTTGAGGCTCCGAAATAAAAAAATCGCTCCGAGCGTTAGGACGTGTTTTGGTGTTCTTGTTTAGACATCATTTCATTTATGATGTGGAGTTTTATTATAGAGCGTAATAAAATCCTCATTTCAGAGAATTGGATATTTACAAAATATAAACTCTGAAAAATAGAAATTTCGCTAAACAATAAACCTTCCAGAAACACCATCCAAAATTTACCAAAAATAAACTTTGACATTCCTTAGCCATAAGTATCAGCAAATTTAAATGAAGACGACAAGACCAAGGAGGAGAGAAAACAAAACATTTTCTGCCCTATCTTTGGCACTCATGTTTTTCAAGAATTTAATCGAGAATTTATATAATTTAACGTTTTCAAGAATTTAATTGTTAAACGACAGGATAACAACATTTGCTTCCAGAAGGCGATCTCCATACAGGGTAAGAAGTGATTCTCCTTTCGTTTATTGCCAAATCATCCAAAATGGTGTGAAAAAGGCTTCATGCGTACAGGTTTTAAACTTTCTTCTTACGGACCCAACCGATTTGCTGATTTAATAAGAATATAATGCCCAGTTGCAATGATCGATGAGGTCAACGTGGAATCGGTGCACCAGTAGAGACGCTCCGAACGCGAGCAGATAGCTCGCTTGCGCTTAAAATATTGCCGAAATTTTCCAGCCGCGGCCGAACCTAAAACGCATAAAACCCGCCCAACCACCAAAAAAGCTTTTTCTAGCCAAACGAACGTGAACGTCGCCGTTTCTGGCGCTTTTGCGCCCAATCTGGTAACACTGGTTGTCGTGCCTCACTATTTTCGCGAGTGGTAGAAGGGGGTCGTTAAATCCTCCCTTTGTCAGCCAGAATGGCCGCTTCAGCTGCCGGGGAAAATAGTGTAAGTGCTATCTTGACACTGAATACTTGAGTGGTCATTCCCGTTACCGCGTCCTAGCATTCTATAATCAGCATCATCTTACTCACGCATCCCTAAGCAGTCGTCATCACAGCCGTTGCCTCGCGCGATGACCCTTGTGGTCCGAGTTCGATGGTTCCGTTGGCTATATGTAAACACCGCCGGGAAAAAACCTCACATTGCCTAAGGCCTGCGTTCTTGTTTTCTTTGGTCAATATTTCCGTGAAAAAATATTTCCCATAAAGCGCCTCCCACGTCACTGGTAGCACACTTTCGTGGCGCCGTTCCACGAAGCCACATGCAAAGCGCTCTCGTGTGGCCGGGCCAGTATTGGTGGAGCCGCTCGTGGAGAGACGCTGGAAACGGTCGGTGTTTTACGTTGTGGGCACACGTTCACCTCAATAAACTAATTGTAAACCAGCAGTGCAAAGTCTTGTCGCTACATTATTATAGACTGAACACATCCTATTTGGTAGCGTTCTTTTTTCCTCGATAAGTTCACATCCCCGGAGAATAAACCGGCGGCTGCGAACGAAAGAGGCGAGGCCCACAATATCCCGACGCTGCAGTAGTCTGCGAGCGCGGATATCGCCACACGTGTTCGTTGTTCCGCGGTTGGCGCAAAAACCAAATCACGGTTTCAAAAAGATGTTTCATTTTTACGTCAATTAAGGTAGTTTGGTAGAGTAGAAGGTAATGAATGTGAGGTCGTGCACCGAGCAGTGGCGTGCTGCCACTTCCCAGCGGGCACGAGCACTAAACAATCGAAGCTACCTTTAAAAACTCACTTTGGTTCCGATTCGGCACGGCAACATTATTGGCAACAATATTACTGCGGCTGTCCTTGTACAGGCGAGAGACGTTTTGGGAAATCGGCTTTCAGTTGCATACGCACGCGACTCGCTCTATTACGACGCAGTTGATCTGCTACATAGGCTCCGAATTATTGATCGCTCTTCCTATTTGTGAGGTGATTTCAAAAATGTCTGGCTTTAAGTAGATGGTAACGCGCGGCACGTAACCCTATTTGGCGTCGGCGCAATATTGCGTGTTTGGTAAGGCATAGTTTACATCATGAAACAGCTCGTTGATACGTGTTGTGCTTAATCTGCCTCAAGCATGGACAAGTTCTGCCATCACGTGAAGCCCGATATAACCTTAGGTCGTCGCCTTAGCAACACATTCCCTTCGGGAATAGCATGGCGGCGTGCGTAGATGGTTGCCCGCATCCGTAACATGCCAGAGAATACAACCAAACCCGGACACCTCACAAAAGGCAGTCGCTGTTGTTGTTCTAGACTATAATGCCTAACCATCGACCTAAAATATTGCCTTTGTATGTTTCGACAAAAACAAACGTTTTTATAGGCCAGAAACGTGTGTCTTAGTGAGAAAATAAAAAAGTTGACCATCTGATGACGAGCGGGACGCTGAGAGATGTCCAAACATGGTGATCAATGACACACAACAAAGAACATTGACCTACTTGCACGGTACAGTAATTACGGCCTGCAATTAGGTCAATTGACATGAACGCCGACAGTAGTCGGCACGTGGAAACAGAGTATGTAAAACAAAGAACCGTACTATTTTGATGACAGTAGCAATGACAGTACTCATTCCAGCACAATGAACGAGAAAATC
This sequence comes from Haemaphysalis longicornis, assembly GCF_048455015.1. Classification (NCBI taxonomy): domain Eukaryota; kingdom Metazoa; phylum Arthropoda; class Arachnida; order Ixodida; family Ixodidae; genus Haemaphysalis; species Haemaphysalis longicornis. The sequence continues at coordinate 46,029,586 of NW_027526214.1, forward strand.
AGTGCAAACAAGGTTTTCGACATTGGAGCAGGAAGAATAGTTTTGTTTTTACGAAGAAAGCCCTGGAGCTTCTTTCTTCTAATGTACAAAGATTTTACCGGCACCAGAAAGTGCACATTTGCTAAAAATCCGGGATTAATCTTAACACTTCCCCTTACAGTTATACATTGGAACAAAAATGGTTCTAGAAACAAAAAAAAAGATTGCAAGCGTACCTTTCTCACCGTAGTACAATTTCGCTCTTGTAATTTACCTACAGCTTGAAACTAATGCTACGTTTTTATTTTATCACGTATACACGAGATATGGAAATAATGTTACCTTATCTTAAAAGGTATATTCAAAAGAAGAACAACTTACGAGCATAAAACCAAACTCAAAATAACCTACGCATTTCAATGAAAGAACCACAACTACCTAATAAATCAATAATTACTCAAGTAAACATTCGTGCATGTATAAGGGCTGGAGGGCATTGCCCACGGGAGCGGGAAAAAAACAACACACCACAAGCAGTGAAAGAACAATCTACAATAAAAATAACGGGTGGCTACAAAAGATGTTCGTTCAGGCTAAACGAAATGCAATCTCAGTGTCGATATCAGTGACATGCTGGGGACACAAATGTGCACAACACAAAAATGTGAACTTTGTGCTGATGGTCGATAGGGACGACATGTCCGTATCGACCTTCCTTATGTCGCCCATATCGCATGTCGTCCCTATCAAATAGGGACGACATGCGCAGTCATCGTCGTGTGCAGTCACTTCCGGGGTGCCACAGGGTTCGGTATTGGGCCCTCTACTGTTCATTAGTTCTATTATTTTCTATTTCATTTGCCACGGCAGATTTTTTATATCTTTGTCTTTGTGCGTGTATATAAAAACTTTTGTGACCACTTCAAAAAACAAATCCCGGCTCATCTCCACTAACGTGAAATCTGGGGAGGGGTGAAGCATGGAGTGTATAAGTATTCTTTTGCGCCTTGGCGTTTTTGCCGACGGAGATGGAACCGTTCGGTGATATAGGAATACAGCTTTGCTGGAAAAGTCTTTCTTTTGAAGCACGAAGGTCTGATGCGCAAGCCGTGAACGAGTTTCGGGGTGTTGTTTTCAGTAAGCGTCACAAAGCGCTCCAGTGCGAGGCGTATCCGAGTGCCCCGGTGTGTTTTTAATACGTTTGACTACAAGAGATGAACGACAATTACGACGACGGACGACAAGAGACGCCAACCCGCCCAGGCCGTAAGGGACTATGCCCCTAAAATCTTGTTGCATATTGGTTTCGAGCATGTGTTTCTCTATATGGGTGTCTTATAGTCCAGCTCTACGTGTTCACAGATAAATAAAACTGGACCATAACTATGCTATCAATAAAGGAAACTTACAGGAAACTGAAACAGAAAGCACGTTGTTTCGTAAATAAAAGTACTTGACCATGTTCGCACTGCAAAACTTCCCAAATATAAATCTTGCTCGTCCCTTTCTCTCTCTATTCTAGACACCTCGGACTAGAAAAGCCTCCGATGATGAAGTAATATCACTAGTTTGCGTTGAAAAGCCGGTACTTAGTGCGAAAAATTTTGTTATCACCTTTCTATGACTATGTTCTAGCTACGAAGAATGCATAATTTTGGAGGTATTTTTTAAAGTGCTTTTTTGTAACACTGAATAACGTATGCGACGGAACGAATCTAGCCGAATTTTCCCTAATAGTTATTTTGAAAAACCAAATAGTTCTTTACCTAACAAGAACATCCCCGATACAATTATTCAAAGATTTTTGTACTGTAATTTATGCCAATGAATAAAATGCTGTGTCACTTCCTCTAAATACTTTTCGGCTTTAGGCAATATTAGTTCAGTTATTGTTGCCATATTATTACAACTATTTAAATGTAGCTTTTTTGTAGCGAGAAACCGTGAAAGCTAGCTTGAAGGTATTTTGTTAGGTTTTGTTAAAGTGGAAAAATTACTACTTATCTTTCAAATCCGTCAGAGGACGTTATATTTCGAAGGCTGAAAAATCGATTTTGCAAACTGCGTGCTTAGCCGTCAAGAAGAACGACCCAATGTAAAACTATACCACGGCTTAGCCAACAACACCGCAATATATAGCTAAAAACTTGGACTGTTTTTTCCGGCCTTCGTGTTCCACGGGGCAGCAAAATAGTAGAGGACTTTTTAGGTTCTGTGCTAACCTTCTTTATTTACTTTGGATGACAGTTCATTGCGTTTTAAGTAGACGATATAAAGGGTTTACAATATTTACATGAACACAAAGAAACTTAAGCATAAATAAACATATCTCCATTCCGAGTGTCTCTCCGTGTCTACCGTTGTATGATTTCGTATTTTGCCCCGCACGGGGTACCGTGAGTAATCTTGGTGAAGGTACTGGCGATAAGGCGGACCCCGAGCCCCCCAACATAAGCTGTGTCCTACCGTGGTGATGTGTTTTTAAGGTGAAGGGTAGAAACCTCTAACGGTGGCCGTCGGAGCCGTGGTCAAGCACCGGCCGATGGGCTCCCTGCATGTCTACCAGGCAGGGAGCTCCGGGACCTCTTTGACTACCAGGGTAAGGTCAAAGGAGAAAGTACCCCCGTCTCCCTGCTTTTCAATGTATCATATGGCATTTTCTAAACCCCTCCCAGACGTGATCGGCCCCCGAAAAGGGGCCGCACCGAAGTTTCTTTTCCTCCTTTGCAATCGATCTCTCCCCCAAAGCCTGATAATTTCTCGCGGTTTCTGATCATGGAATCCGTTGACAAGACAAAGCCCATCCCGTCCCAGTCTGTGTTTCTAATCTCCAAGTTTCTTGAAAGCCTTATCGGAAAGTCGTACAAGACTAAGAAACTCACAACGGGATAAGTTTTGATAGACGTAGAAAACAAACAACAATCCTCTAACCTCCTCAAGCAAACGCGCATAGTAGATGTTGACATCAAGATCACACCCCATCGCAGCCTCAACAGCTGACAAGGCGTGATCTCTGATCGGGATCTAATGAACGATACTGAAGGAGACCTGCTCGAGGGCCTCCGAGATCAGGGCGTGACAGCAGTGAGGCGAATCACCATACGCCGAAATGATGAAATAATTCCAATCAAGCACATAATCTTGACACTTGACCGCTCTAACCTTCCTGAGTCGGTCAACGCAGGCTTCTTGAGATGTCCAATCCGACCCTACGTGCCGAACCCACGCCGCTGTTTCAAGTGTCAGCGGTTTGAGCACGGCACAACATCTTGTCGTGGTAAATTGACGTGCGCAAAATGTGCAGCACATGATCATCAAAGTGACAATTGTAAATCCGAGAACTTCACCTGTGCGAACTGCCAGGGACCACACGCTGCCTATTCTAGGAGCTGTGAAAAGTTCAAAGAAGAAAAACAGATCATTGCCTTGAAAGTCAACGAAAACATCACCTTCCCAGAAGCTCGGAAGAGGTTCGCCTCCTTCCCTCTGGACAGGTACGCCGACGCAGCTCGCCGGGGGGCGGAGCGGCGTCTGGTTTCGGCAGGGACCCAGTACCGCGAGTCGGACTTGGTCCCGCCACCGCCCCCCCCCCCCCCCGGGTTGCCTATGGCAGCCCAATCCGCCTCCGCACCGCTCGCTAACCCAGCAGCGGCTGTGGTGGCAACGTCTGTTGGGGACGCCGCTGCATCCACTGCTTCCCCTCTACCGGCCCAAAGCACACGCAAGGGCACGGAGATGGAGACGGAGGCAGTCGCAGCGACCCCCGCCCCCGCCTCACTGCCTGCGCCAACTGTGGTGCACCCCACGCCTTCGGCGCTGGCAGCGCAGGTGAAGAACACCCGAAAGGGTTCAACGTCAAGGGGGCCCAGTCCGCTGGGCACCCCTTTGCCTTCAGATGACGACATGTACGTCGAGCCCTTCCGGCTTTCTTCGCAGCGGAAGGAACGGGCTCCGACGTCCAGGTCAGTAGAGAAGGCAAGAAAACCCCTTCCAAGAGTACAAGCCCCGAAAGACCCTACATAAATAGTCACACTCCAGTAGCTCTGAACACATAATAATGGGTAGAGAAAACATAATACAATGCAACTGCAGAGGCCTTCTGAATAATCTTGACGAGGTATACGAAATACTGCATGCTTATCAGCCAAGTGTAATGTGTGTTCAGGAAACACATTTGAATTCTAACCACACAAATTTCTTGAACAGTTACTTGATATCCAGAAAGGACAGGGATGGCTGCACGCACTGTTCTGGGGGTGTGCCATAATTGACCGGAAATCTTTAGCATGCCACCCTGTGACTCTGAACACTGTCCTTGAGGCTGTGGCAATTCGAACAATAATATTTAATAGGTTGATAATGGTACGCTCCATATACATTCCTCCTGATGTTTCACTTTTAAGCTCTGACTTTGAGGCGCTGGTTGACCAGCTGCCCGAACCATACATCCTGACAGGCGACCTTAATGCCCACAACTCTCTTTGGGGCTCTTCTCGCACAGATGCCCGAGGTTGCCTGATAGAGAAATTCCTTACATCTTCAGGAGCATGCCTTTTCAACAATAAACAGCCTACAAACCATAACATAGGACACAACACATACTCATATCTTGACTTGGCGATTGGCTCCGCAGTTCTCTTTCCTCTTCTCGAGTGGGGTGTGGGCACTGACCCATACGGTAGTGACCACTTTCCCACCTTACTAACGTATGTTGGTAAAGGCCCATGCAGTCCATCTTCCCAAAACAGGTTCAATGAAGCAAGAGCTAACTGGAATACATTTACACAGACATCCAAACTACACCACACATCCATAGGACACCTACAGGTTGAAGGAGCTACCCAACTGCGCACGGCGCACATCCTCGACGCCACCGAAAGGTCCATTCCCCACGCCTCTGGTGCCCCGCGTAACCAGCGGAGGCCGTGGTGGAATGAGGACTGTAGGCGGGCGCGAGAGGCCCAGAACAAGGCGTGGGGTATCCTTCGTCGGTACCCCACGTCGGGAAACCTCCTTTTGTTCAAACGGGCCAAGGCATTAGGAAAACGTGTGCGCCGTGAGGCAAAACGAGAGAGTTGGCGTACATTCATAACATCAATAAACTCCTACACAGACACACGGAAAGTATGAACACGAATACGCAAACTCAAGGGACAGCAAACACACAGCCTGCCTCTGGTCAGCACTACAGGGGACACACTCGAAGACCAGGCTGACACACTCGCACAACACTTCCAACACGTTTCTAGTTCAGCACACTACACAAACACTTTCATGAAACACAAACAAACGGTCGAAAAGAAGCCTATACTAGATAACAATAGGTCAACATCTTTTTATAACTCAGAGTTTTCACTGCATGAGCTGAGGGCTGCTTTGAGCACGTGTAAACCCTCAGCTCGAGGCCCAGACATCACATACACAATGATACAACACCTGCACGCAAACACTCTTCTAACACTCTTACACCTATATAACAAGATTTGGCTTTCGGGGCACATTCCAAACTCTTGGAAGGAGGCTATAGTTGTATCTTTCCTGAAGGAGGGAAAGGACGCGTCGTCCCCCTCAAGTTACCGTCCTATTGCCCTGACGAGCTGCCTTTGCAAGCTCTTCGAGAAGATGATAAATCGCAGACTCGTGTACTTCCTTGAGTACAACGGCCTTCTCGAGAGCTGCCAGGCAGGCTTCAGGGCAGGGCGATCCACGAATGATCAACTCGTAGCTCTTGAATCGTATATTAAAGATGCCTTCGTGCATAAACAGTATTGCGTAACTGCGTTTTTCGACCTCGAGAAGGCCTACGACACCACTTGGCGCTACGGGATCCTCAGTGACCTGAAGTCATTCGGTGTCTCGGGCAACATGTTAAACACTCTTGTCAGTTACCTGTCAGAAAGAACGTTTCGAGTGAGAGTCGGTGGCGCACTCTCAAGGGTTCACGTGCAAACAAATGGCGTGCCACAAGGTGGTGTGTTAAGCTGCACTTTCTTCATAGTAAAAATGAACTCTCTTGGTAAGGCACTTACACCCACAATATATTATTCCGTATATGTGGATGGCGTCCAGATATCCTATAAATCATGGAATATGTCAATCTGCGAACGTCAATTCCAGCTCGGTGTCAAGAAACTTGCCGGCTGGGCAGACAAGAATGGGTTTAAATTGAATCCTGCAAAAAGCTCCTGCGTTGTGTTCTCCAGGAAGCGCGGGGTCCATCCGGACCCAGACATTACTCTTAATGGCGTGTCGCTTCCTGTGAACAAGGAGCACAAGTTCTTAGGTGTGGTGTTTGATCACAAACTCACATTCATTCCCCACATCAAGTAACTTCAAAATAAATGTCTCAAAACAATGAATATACTTAGGGTCTCTCCCACCAATCCTATGGTTCCGACAAAGAACTCTTGCTTCGCTTGTATACTTCTTTGGTTGGGTCTTGTTTGGACTATGGCAGTGTGGTGTATGGGTCGGCGACTAAGACAGCCTTGCGAATTCTTGACTTAGTTCTACACCTGGGCCTTCGTCTTTCGTCGGGTGCTTTTCTCACTAGCCCTGCTAAGAGTCTTTATGTTGAGTGTAATAAGTGGAGCCTTGAGAACCAACAAACATTCATGGACTTGCTTTATGCTTTTAAAATTTCATCACTGAATAATCATCCTTTTTATCCTGTCTTTAACGACACATCCACATCTCTGCTCTTTGTAAATCGCCCATCCGTTCTTCTGCCCTTTTCACTTAGGGTGAAAGAGCGAGCCTCGGATCTCAGTGCTTCGTTTTTAGATGTGTACAGGTCATCCTTTTCAAACAGTTTACCGCCTTGGCAAGTTCGTCCTGTGTCGTGCGACCTTTCTTTTATGAAACTTGACAAAAATCGGGTACCGCGAGCTACAATACTGCAGCACTTTCTGTCTCTGCAGTTTAAATGCCCACTTGCAGAATTTTACAGTGACGCGTCTAAAACCTCCACCATGGTCTCCTGCGCTGCTCATGGTCCGGATTTCAGTGCAGCCAGAACCATGAGCGTCCACACAACAGTTTTTTCAGCAGAAGCATATGGAATTGTACTGATTGTACGACACATACTTGAAAATCATATTCCAAAGTCTATCATCTACACAAATTCCTTGAGTGTTGTTCGCGCACTTTCATCGCATACACCCCCAAAAACCACATAGTTAATCTTGCATTTAACACTGTCATGTCTGTGTATGCGCAGAAGCATGAGCTGCTCCTCTGCTGGATCCCAGGAGACTCTGGGATCGCTGGAAACGAGTTGGCAGACGAGAGGGCAGCTGCTGCTGCACTCAGGAACACTGTAGACATAACAACCGTACCATATACAGACCTCAAGCCACACATAATACAACACTTGCGTAGAACATGGCAAACACACTGGAGTGAACAGACAGACAACAAGTTACACGTTATAAAACCACGCTTGGGACCATACACCACTGACACACGCAACAGACACACAGAAGTCGCCTTGGGTAGGCTGCGGATAGGGCACACCCATGCAACGCACTCGTATCTGCTGACGGGATCTTCTAGACCATCGTGCAGCAGGTGCGGAGAGGCCCTATCCATAGAGCACATACTAATCACATGCAAGGCACTTCACACAACACGACATAAACACTTCAGAAAACTCTACAGACAACATATTCCCCTACATCCATCGTTTTTCCTAGGTGATGATGCCATTGTTTCTGTGAAACGTGTGTTTGAGTGTTTGTCCGACGTCAAGTTTTTAAACCTCATTTCCTATCACGCATCATGAAATCTGGCCCTATACACCAGCCATGCTCATTGTCGTTTTGTGATTTTACTTTTGTTTTTGCTGATTTTACTTAGTGTTTAAGGTTTCACCCCTATCATCGACTATTGTTTTGGCGCTCTTTGCCCCAGCTGGCCTTGCGCCACAAACATCCAACCATCATCATCATTTCGTAATTTGGAATGACCCTCGGGTTCAGCTGCGAAATCTCACCGGACCTGTCAACCCATATAATATTCGACCCCTATAAACCCTTTAAAATATAGCGTGCCCTTCGGCCCTATTCAGGAACAAGAATGTGAATAAAATTTTCAAGTGTTCGTGGTATATTCCTTATTCAAATCATCTTAAAAGTTTATTTCAGGCAAAAAATTCTTTCGTAACCAACCATATCTGAAGGTGACGAGAAGTGTATATGATGAACTTTCCCGCAAACGTCGTTGTTCAAAAAATTAGGGGTATTAAGACACAACAATGCAAAAATTTAACACTTCATAAAATCGTCCCCTCTTACGTAAAAAATACGTGGGCTGATTTTGTATTGACAAAATTAGCGGTAATAACTATGTGTTTGTTACTCCAAAATATAAGTGTGCATGCTTGTAAAGTGTAGTGAGTTTTTTTAATATTTGCTTTTCCAATTCAAAAAATTGGCTGGCCTGATACAGCACTGCACTACCGAACTCCATATTTTATTCTGGTGGCTGAAATTGACAGGCAATTTATTGTAGTGTTGTCAGCACAATTTAACAATGTATTGTCATTGTTTTATTAGAATCTAGAAAATATATTGATCATATTCTTTTCCTAACGATACCTAAGAAGCACAGCCAACACGCGAGAAAAGCTAACTTTAGCTACGTGTATGTTTTTATTCATGTTTGAAGAGCAAGCGGCTGCAGTCCGATTGTGACGCAGCTCAAGGTCAGATGACAAAAAAAAACAAAGTAATGACGACTTGTCTATTTTCACTATAAAAATCTGTCGTGAACCTTCCATTTCATTCGTTTATTTCTGTGGCTTATTTTCGCCATCTTGCTGAGCCCTGCTGTGTTATTTGTTTTAAACTAAATGCGTGAATTCCATGTTTTCTCTCGAATGCCTCATGAGCTATCCCATTTATTATCAAGAGTTTTTTTACCTAATGTCACCAGCCTATAATGTTCTTTGATGTTCTGTGTTCTCCATTTATTCAGATGGTTTGAAGAGAAATACTGGCAGGGAAGACGCCACGGTATTCATTTCCCCATTAGCAGTCTGCGTACATCACGTTGTCGACTGCTACTACCTCGCTTGTATATTGTTGGTATTTCTGGAGCACAAGTCTTCTGCAATACACTTTTATTTCGTGAAGGAACCCTACCAGAGTGAAGCGAGACAGAAAAGTACACCCTCCTCAATTTTTAATAATCTCACGGGAGCGACGGCTGATCGGCATGCCGGCGCCTTTTCACAGTGTTCAGTGGTTAAATACGCGAGAGTACGCGCACGTAAATGTGAAGAACGTGACATGCACGCGATTGTAGAAAACAATAAACTCGCATTTGAGAGGCGCATATGCTTCCAATATCCCCGTTTTTTTGTAAACAAAGTTACGCCGATACCATAGCAGGTGGTACATCGCTCTCCAGTGAAAAACATAGCATAAGACGCTCACATTGGCTAGGGCCTAATGCGCGTGAGCGTACTCTAGTCTTTCCCCTTAACCCTTAGGGCACCTACGTTTTGCAGTAACGTGAATAAAGCTATAGTCGAGTGCAAACTTTTAAACTCGGTACAAGAGGACTGTGGCCCAGCCAGACCTACAGGCTCGAAGGCAGGTGAAATACCGTGTTTGAGAAAGACGTGAATGAATTTAAAAATTGGCTGCCCTTTGAGGTGTACAGTTATTTAGAATATCATTACTTCAGAGCGTTTATAATTTCTTAAAGTTAATTTCAACCCCCAGCGTTACTATCCTGCGGCTGGAGCATCAGAATTCATGGCACAATTTTCGAAAGGCCAATGCGCTTGAAATTGTTTTTTTTTGAAATCTGTGCTTGAATTGCTTGAAGATTGCTTTGACCTTATTCACATTTGGCCGGGCTGAACCTTGGTCTGCCACAAAACCCAGGATCTCGATCCTGCTGGCAGCCAGTTGTATCTTACGAGGGTTTGCTGTGAGGCCTGCTGTTTGCATGCGCTGCAACACAGTCTCTAAATGAACAACGTTATCCTCAAGGCTGCCTGAAAATACAAGCACGTCTGCTATTTAGGCCATCGCGTAGTTCCACTTCGCGTCCCCTTGCATGATGTCCATCATGCGCTGGAAAGTTTCTGGGGAATTCGACAAACCGAAAGGCAGCGTGACAAATTCGAACATCCCCATGGTACAGGTGGACGCTGATTTCTCTATGTCTTTTTCCGCTACAAGGATCTGTAGGAAACCTGAATTGCATTCGAGTGTTGTGAAAACCTTAGCTGAAACTAGCGCGTACATAACCTCATCAATGGATGGAAAGAAATACGAGTCTCTCAGGGTTATCGTGATTAGGCGGCTGTAGTTTACGCACATGCGGGCAATACCATCTTTCTCATCCGCCAATACAATCTGAAATGTCCAAGGGCTAATTGAGTGCTTTATCGCTCCTGTATTTGCCATCTACTGCAGGGCTCCGTCCAGCTGTGGTTGTTTGTGGATGCTCAAGGGCCTTGGGTTGAACCGTGCTGGACATCCATCTCCCATCTCGATGTTGTGTTCCATGAATGCACCGCACCCGGGGCTTCCACGAACAAGGCTTCAAAGCGTTGTAGTACTGCTGCGAGGCGTGATTGTGCCTCCGCTGGTCCTGCGAACGACAGCAAGATTGTTTGAAACCAATTTCACCCTTTTCCAAAGTGGTCTCTGCGGTCAGCAACCCTGACACCCTGACAGCGATTGTAATGGTCCTGCCGCAAAATAGTTTACCAGCGTTCCGGAGCATATTGATGGTTTCTTCATTCACGTCGAGCACTATCCCTGTCCTGCCCATAACATCGCGGCCCAGAATGGCTGGATAGGAAACACCGGAAAGGTACAAAAACCGCTGCCTGTGTTTGTGGCCATCAACGATTACCGTGAGTCTCGCTGCCGCTGTGATCGGCACAACCTGGCCTGAAGATTTTCTGATACTGGTGCTGACGTGCTGGAATGTGATTTTCCTCGGACAGCACCGATCTCCGACAAGATCTCCGAGCACAGAAACCGTTGATCCAGTGTCCAGAAGGGCAGGTATACTCAGGCCTGCTATCTTGACGGTAATAAAGGTGAATCATCCACGCTTGCCGCCTGTACTTGAACAGCCCACAGCTAACAATTCACCACGCGCTCATCGTTGCTCTCAGGAGGCCCTTTTTCTGCCTTCTGCCCCAAGCTCCCACCTTCGATTCAGTTCATTTTGGGTGCACCGTGCTCGAAGTCCGTTGATGTGGAATCTTGGCTCTGCTCCTGCGTCCCTCGTCTTGGCCGAGCTTTCCGCGAACGTTTTGCGCGTTTTGGCGGCAATGGGTATGAATGGGTATGTGCACTGCTGCGTCTGCGGTTTCCCACTGCTGCCGACCGCAAAGCAGCGAGTCTCGCCGAACTTCCGACTGGCGTATCTTGATTGGTTGCGCCAGGTTCCGAGTAGAGGATGCCCCTGGGTGGTAGGATGACGAGAATACCATTGCAGTGTCGTTCACCTCTGTTGCTGCACTACAGCAGGTCGAGGTGGCGCCTCCGGGCTTGCCAAGCTTGAGTACTCTGTCTGGTGGAAAGCCGCTTGCCGCTTTTCTTTGGTGCTAAACTCGGGTGATGTGGACACGAATACCTTTCTGATGTCTGCACAGATGGATTGCGATGGTTTGGAAAATGTCCTTCCTTTTTGCTGTATTTGCCTGAGGTCAATCCGGCCGAACGGGCACTCCCACGATTGCGCGGTACTGCTGGGGTTAGTCAGCGCTTGAAAACCACCTCTCGCGTCGCGCCCCACCGCTGGGGTGAGCCAGCGCTGCAACCATCTCCCACGGCGGCGCCGCACCACTGGGGTAAGCCACGGAACCAAGACCTTCCCACGGCGGCGCCACACCGCTGTGGTGAGCCAGCGCTGCAACGGCTTCCCACGGCGGAGCCGCAACGCTTGGTGCGTCAGCGCTGCAACAGCTTCTCACGGGGGCGTCGCACAGCTGGGGTGAGCCAGCACTGCAACAGCTTCTCACGGTGGCGCCGCACCGCCATGATACGTCAGTGTACAACAGCTTCCCACGGTGGCGCCGCACAGCTGGGGTGAGCCAGCGCTGCAACAGCTTCCCACGGTGGCGCCTCACCGCTCGGGTGAGTGAGTGCTGCACCAGCTTGTCATTGTGGCTCCGCACCGCTGGGGGGAGTCAGCGCTGCAACAGCTTCCCATGGTGGCGCCGCACCGCTGGGGTGAGCCAGCGCTACAGGCATCCCTGCCATGGCTGCTCTCTGCTGTTTGCCTCTGGCCATTCTCCCGTGGTTGCCCGTTGTTGAACACCACGCCTGCGAACAGCACTTCTTTCCTGGCTCGCTGCGTTGCTCTCTTCCAATGGGATCTCGGCTGGTCTCGCCCGGAGGTGGCCTGGGGGATGCATACATTGGAAGACTCTAAGCATGCCTCTTTAGGCTCCTGTGGTTGCAGGATTGTGCGGCCATCAGCGAAGCTTGTATGGTTGTGGCCTTCTTTTCCAGGTCATCGAAGTCGGAGAACCACCGCGATCGCAAGTCGAGCTGGAACCTCGGGCGGCACTGTCGGGTGACCCGGAAAACCTTTTCCGCCGCTTCCGCTCGCTTCCGCTCGCTTCCGCTCGCTTCCGCTCGCATGTACAGGTCCTGCATACAACGCACATATTTCCTAAGGATTTCAACTCTTCCCTGTGTCCTTGCGCGAAGGTCGTTTTTGATGTGGTACTTATACCCGGGAGGCAGAAAACTCCAGCCCAAAGCGTTCCTTGAAATCCATATTCTCGAACGGCTTCTGGTGACATCTCTAAACACCGGCTGCCGACCGCAAACCAGCTGGCTAGATCCTGCTTATCAGCACGCTATCTGCAATTGCCATGGCTTGTTGGTAGTCTGACAATTCATCAAGAAAGGCGAAAACAGACTTCTTGTCTGCGTAACCTGTGTATTTTGGCATGGCAAAGTTTAACTGCAACGACGCACCGCAGTGACAGTTGCATTGATTATCTTGTGGCGGCCGATTCCTGCCTAATGGCCCAGTCTTAAGCTTGCTGGCCTTAAGCGACAACAGTTGCTTTTCAAACTCGGCCTTTGATACCATCAGTGGGGCCATCATGTCAGGAATATGCTTTTTGCTGTCTGATAGCGGGTAGTCTGTTCAGTACTACCCAAGACAAGTGCGGAGGCATTTTCGCTTAAATAGAGGACAGCATTCTCGTCTGTCGATATAGCTGTAGCTGCAAAAGACTGTCGACCGGACCTGGAATCTATCCTTTCTGACAGGCGCAGAAATAAAAAAAAATTATTGGAAGTGGGCACGCACGGTCAATCAGCGGTGACACGTGGTCGATAAGTGCAGATTCTGGGGCGATTCACTCGCATGCTTTTTTGCTCAGATTTTGGTAGCTCTGTTTTTGCGCCAGCTTCGTCGTTGAGCGTTGGTTTGTGGTAGACGATTGGAAGCATTACCTGCTGGCTAAGTGATGCTCGCAAAGTAGGCAGAGCTGGCTGTTGGGGCTATAATTACGCCGGTCACTGCTGCGTGAAAAAAAGTTAGCGACCCGAACAAAGCACACACTTAGGATGCATTTTGCAAGCATTCCCACAGGCAGGCGGCAGTGTAGATCATAGGGCTCGAAGACGATAACAGAAAAAGCAATTAAGAAACCACGTTGGGCGCAAGTGAAGGACCCCCCTCCGAGCGTGAAGCGTTCGCGTGGCAGAACCCGCCCGACGACCTTGCGCCGATCCGCATGAGAACAAATCACTGGTTTATTGAGGGAAAACCAAGAAAGGAAAATGCAAACAAAGTAAGGTGGGTAGCAGTATAAAGAAAGTACAGCGAGCAAGCACGGAAAGCGCATAAAGAAAACGTTTCCCGCAGTTGAAATCCTGCTCATCCCGAAAGTTACAGCATGGTTCTGTACACTCAGGAGCGTCCACCGCGGACGCTGGTTACTCTTCACTGTCCGGGCGTCATGGTCGTGGCTTCCCGCCGCCCGTGGCCGCAGCTGCTCTCGCGTGTCGCCCGGTGCGCTCTCCCCCGCTCCATTTGTGAGCGCCGCTTTTAAGCCACTCGGGTGGCTCTGCGCATGCTCCGGGATTTGCGCACTATACGTGTTCGTTGAGTCTAACTGTTCATCACATAGCGTGAACGGGCTAATGACGAACTGCCGCCACTATTGGTATTTGACGGGCACTCACTGCAGTGTAATCACCCTCCGCGGGCGTACGTAGGGGCTGCGTCCCTACAACCAATAGCTGGAAAAAGGCCGATCCCACCGATCTCGAATTATCCAGGTCCTGTGGTAACTTAGACCAACTTAACCACTAAAACTTCTTGATCTCGTCTGACCATCGAGTAAACTCTAAGCTCAAACGGAGCGGCGGTTCTATCAGGACAGATGTTTAAAAATGGCTATTGATCAAGCAACCAACCTCTGCAACACCTGCACTTTATTGGGCGTTACCCACTGCAAAAAAAAAACAGAGTATAACATGGCTTACCTCATCCTGAAAAAATCGGGAATATGAACCTAAGCGGGTTTGGGTAACAGAATTGTTCACGACACAGCACGAACCTATCTTGTGCGGAAAAACCATAAGCAACAAAAGCTGTTTTGGTGCTTTAATGCGAAACACTATTTTGAATTGCTGAAGTACGTATTTTACGTTTTATAAACTGCAGCCCCTTAATATTATCTAGTTAGGACTACAACATAACTGTACCAAACTGCGGTTAAATAGTTTTCTAGCCACAAAGTTATGGATGTAGAAGCAGTTATGTACTAAAAAAATTATTTCAGCTGCAGTAAGTTTTTCCGGGCCTACGAAAAACTACCAGGAAAAGAGATATCAAAAAGGACCACCGGAGAACTTAAAAAAAAATCAAATAACGGTTTTCAGGTACCGCGATACTGCATCTATAGTGATATACGTAAAATGGCATTCTTTTGACGCAAGCAAAACGCAAAAAGGCAGGTGGAATTTTGAGAATGATGCCAGATGACCGTATGTGTTTATTCCGTCGCAAAGCAAAACGATTCAGTTGTCTTGAAGTAGAAAAACAAGTTAATTGGAGCGAACGTGCGCTCCCATAATCACTGAAAAAACACACCGTCGGCGAACCAGCAGTCAACAAAGCGTCATCCGCAGGCGAGTGTCGCAGGACCTTATGGCCCTGCGTCTGCTCTGCAGGCATTTATCTTTGGAGCGGGTGTTTCTCGAACCGTCCAATTACATAGTGAACACTGTACAATTAATAAGAGTACTCTAGACTAGTGACGTTCCGGCGGAACATTCTCTCTATCAAATTAAACACCTCGTGCCTCGAAAGACCGAATGCAACACGCGTTTCTCTTGGGACACAAGCACACACAACCCCGCACAGGCGAGCGGTTAAAATAAAACACCAGCAAACCCCATAGATGGGTCGCCGTATTAGCCCCTCCACCGATGGGTGCACCACCCCGACGCTAAAGTAAAACAACAGTCCAAACAAAAAAAAACGAAAAAATCTCTGTTAGCTTACGTTGTAAGGTTTGAAGCGGACCACGTGGACGACTTCGGCTCGCTTGCCTTATCGTGATGTTCCGGAATACTCATTGGGGATTACGTAATAGGTGAGTTCACCGACACGCTGCAAGATCCTGTAGGGTTTCGAAATGCGCCGCTGAAGAGTCACACTGAGCTCGTCATCGCTTGGGTGTTGCAGCCCATACACGATCCCAAGAATAGTATTCCGCGTCTCGGCGTGGGAGGTTGTAGCGGCCATCATCCACCAGCTGCTTGTCTGTTGTACGAACTCGAGCGAGCTGGCGGCCCCCTCCGCAGACTGAATGTATCCCTGGACGTCAGCGTTGAGGTCGTCATCTTCCACGTGCGGAAGCATGGCGTGAGGCATCGTAGCCGGCCGTCTTCCGTAGATAATCTTCAACAGAGTCATATGCGTAGTTTTCTGGATAGGCGCCCAGCGAACCACTAACACCTCTGCGACGTCCCAAAAAGATCCGAAGGTCCATGTCCCAGCAGTACCTCTATTAGACATCCGTACAACGTGCGATATTTTAATAAAAAGTTGTGGATGTTGAGATAACGTTGCTGGTACCTTAACGTCGGACGTTCTTTCAACTTTGCTAAAGATGTACTCTCTATGTTGCTGCTGCTTCATTTGGGGACGATATATAGACATATTTTGCTGACGTTGTTCAGATGTTGCTGGTATGTCCATTTTTTACTTCGAACATGTCTATCGCAGTTACATTTATTTTACCTATACCTGCTATGCTTTGTTTTCAAACTCTCCGCAGGCGTACTGTATTTAAGGTACGGAGGGGTTTTGTACGTGTTTTGTATGGGTTTTGTACGGAGGGGTTTTGTGCAAGTATTGTAATCCACCACTACTGCTTTGAACCTTTGACCTTCAAAACAGTAGCCCAATACCGAATCTCACAGAAAGAGGCAGGGACTTAGTGCAGAATTCGTTTACAAGCGACGTTGCCAACGAGCCTTGTAAGGTTTTTCTTAGGGGGGGGGGCGAGGGCGGGCGGGGGTGATTGCAGTCAAATGTGAACCAAATAAGACAGGATGATGAACGAAGACGCAATTAGCACAACTTTACTTGCTACTTGATTTAACGTTGATGTTACGTACCGAATGCAGCATCATGAATTCAAAGTGTGAGCAAAGCAAATTTCGGGGATGCTTTGATACTGAGGTTACTGTAAAACATTACTTGTAGGTTAAACGGCAAGGTACTCTGCCTTTTTTGCCTTGAAAAAAAAACGCCGATGACACCCTCATTGCAAAAAAAAACTAAAAATTCTGTGAGGTTTTGCCAAGATTCGAACCATAGACTTTGAAAAAACAACAGAAGCACCTAAGCTCTAATCCAATCAACCACGCCAGAATTTTTTTCTCTTTATTACCGGTTTGGTACAGTGAACAAAAAACAAAACAGCGACACATACCTCCACACAACATAATATAAAAAAAGCCTTCAAACAATGACACATGTCTCCACACAACATAATAAAAAAAACCCTCCCGCTAATAGAGGTAGCGCTTGTTAAAAGCGTTTCAGGTTAACTAGCTCATCCAATATGTTCGCCCAGTCAGGTTGCTGGTCTTGCATTTTCATTACATCTCTAATATAAGCAATGCTTTGAATAAAGTATTCTTGTGCATCTGGGTCTTCATGTCGCACGGCCATACGAGGTTTCCAGATACTGTGCAGACTCAGGGCCATAAACATGTCAAGTGGCATGCCTCCATCATTACGCGCTGGAAGGAAACGTATTCCGTACGGAGATACCAGCAGTTCGTTCTTCAGTGTCCGCTTGAGAATGTCACAGTGGAGCACTGCGTCAGAACAGTCCATGAAAATATGTTCTAGAGTTTCCAGTTTACCGCCGTGTCGACAATTCACTGACCCCGCTACAAGTATTCCTTTCTCCCGCCGCCAAACACTGACGGGTAGTGTTCCGGCATGTAATTGAAAGAAGAAACTTTTGACCTTTGACTTCACAGGCATTTGTTTAACTCTCCTTAACACATCTTTCCCCGTCCCTGCACAGTATACAGAGCGATAAAGAAGTACAGGTAATGCCACATCGACCACATCCTTGTACAATTTCTTTCAAGGTACTTGAGCAAGGTATTCGTAGGAATACCTGGCCTTCAGGAATTGAAAGGCCATTACGACTTCTTTCAAGTAGCCTCGAGGGGCTCTTGGTTTTAGTGCACTGGAAGACACAACAAAATCCGGCAAATATTTCACCAATCTCTTGTGCACAACTTTTCGTAGAAAAGGGTCTATGTGGTCTCTCAGGAAAATAAACCTAGAGACAACCTGCCTAAGAAATAGGTGCACCCGTCTGAGACCTCCGTTTTTACCGAAAATGAAGAGATTCGTGCGACTCATGCGCTCCCACATTGAGCGCCAAATAAACACAGCAAAAACGCTGTGATTTTTTAGCACATTGACCCTTGACATGCACAACACCTCAAGCACATACCATATTTTAGCAACCAAAAATACATTACAGACAGAAGCGCGCAAAAATAGACATATCATGACCCCCTCCCCCCATTTTAACGTTTCACTCCGGAATCTTTCAGTTTCCTCAGACCAGAACTCAGTGGGTTTCTGGTACGATTGTAAAGGCACACCAATGTATCTAGTGGGGGAGGTGTTCCAGTTAACGTTTGCAAATTCCTCTGGCGTGTCCTTCCTGTCTCCATGCGAAGTGTCTATGCACTTCCTCCAATTGATGGCGCTTCCTGTCTGCTCACAAAATTCCGCCGCTACTCGAACCGCTCTATTGACGCTCTCTTTGTCACAGCACACGACCGCAACATCATCAGCATAGCAAAGAATCTTTACCTCACTCTCGTGCACCGTAAAACCTCTTATTTGGGTACTATTTAACAATTTCAGACAAAATGGCTCCAGGTAAATAGCAAACAGCAGGGCACTTAAAGGACATCCCTGCTTTACGCCGGTCACAACCTCAAAGCTCTCGTTAACATTTTATTTACTATCAGGCTCGCGAAACTGTTCGTATAACTCATCTTAACCCTCTCTAAAATACTCGAGCCGACATTCGCCTGTTCGAGCACTGCAAACAGGTTATTGTGTGTTACACGATCAAAGTCCTTAGCCAGATTTAACTGCAAGATATCAACTCGTCCTCCCAATGAATCCACGTTTTCTAAAAGACTCCGAAACACGTTGAGGTTTGTCGTTATTGAGCGACCTTTTATACCGCATATTTGGTGTTGGCCAACAAGAGACTAAATAACACATTGTAAACGTTTTGCCAGAACTTTCATAAATACCTTATAATCTACATTTGCAAGTGTATTTGGCCTATATGCTTCGACGGATAACAATTTTGCTTCATCATCTGTTTTGGAGATAAGGATTACATGTGATCTACGAAAGGACGGGGGCAACGTCTTTTCCTTATACGCGAGCCGCATAACCTCGCAAAGAGCCTCTGCAAGTTCACATTTAAACGCTTTGTAAAAAGAAGCGCTGAGACCATCAGGCCCAGGCGCTTTTCCTCGACTTAGCTCATCTATGGCCTGTTCTATTTCCCGAACACTAATAGGAGCCTCCAAGTTTGCTTTAAATTCTTTGTCACGAGTGGTAAAAACTGCTCCTTAAATCCATCTTTGTATATGACGTTGGCCCAGGACATGTCTATAGTGCTCCACAAATGCACGTTCAAACTTTTGTTCTTCTCGAGTGAAAGCACCAGCATGAAATCGCCAATATATTGTTCTTGGCTGCGTATAACTTTTCATCACCGAGAGCGCGTTTCGTGTGCGTTTCGCCTAACCACAATCTTTCAGCCCGGGCCCGTATTACCGCTGCATTATATCTTTCTGTTTCAAGCGTCTCTAGTTGTGACGTTACCTCTCTGATACTGCGCCTGTGGGTTCCTGGCTGTAGGCTGTCTGCAAATAACAAATACTCTAAGTGACATTTAAGTTCTTTCTCTTTGTTTCTTTCTTTAACTATTATTGCGCAGGATCGTTCTATTGCTGCGATTTTGACCTCTTCTTTAAAGCGTTCCCATAATAAGGGGGCATCTTCGGCCTTTCGCCTGAGAATGTTCTTAATCTTGTCACTTACTTTATCGACAAATGCCTCGTCCTGCAGATGTTTCGTATTTAACTTCCACTGATCCCACTGAAACCTTCCAGCTCTTGGTTGAGATCCAATGTCAAGCATTACCAAACTGTGGTCACTAAACGCAACATGTTCCACCTGGTAATTTCTACACAACATAAGCAGCTCTGCATCTACATATGCGCAGTTGAGAAGAGCATGACTTCCGCCCTGGAAATGAGTGAACTGGGTAGGTTTATCTTTCGCTATTATGAGCGCCACGTCTTCCCAACTGCGTTCATGAACAATTCTGTTTAGTAGTAGCGCACTTGCGTCACGTTCAGATATTTTCCTAGCCCTATCGCAAGGACAGCATACGGAAGTAAAGTCGCCTAACATAACAACATGTCTCTCGCTGTTGAGGTACCGGTCAAGGCGATAAAAAACGTTTGTCGTTCACTTTGCTTGTTAGGCGCATAAACACAGATAACACGCCATTCAATACCTGAAAACCTAAAGTCACAAACAAGCATGCGCCCAGTTTCACGCGTAATCACTTCATTCACAGTAATGCCCATTGTATTCCGCAGAAATTGTACACATCCCGCCGATTTACCCACAGCAAGAGGGACATAAACACTATAACGCTTCGGGAAAGGTTGCACCATGCGATTCGTTTCTTCCTCACTTTCTATTTTTGTCTCCTGAACAGTGATGATATCCAGGTTTTTTTTTTCATGCATAGGCGCGAAAGCTGGTACTGTTTTTTCTTCGAGGTCCGCCCTCTTACGTTAATTGTGCCTACGCGTATATTTGGAACCCTAACAGAAGCTGCCAACGAATGTTGTCGGGTTATCCGTTTTGGTCGTAGTTCACAAATTTCGCCAGTGCTAATGCTTATTTCTTCCGCACTGATCATGAAGCTAGGCCAATTATGCTAATACTACAGGTTATGTAGCCAAACCTCCCTTATTTGAGCAAAGAAAAGCTATCCGGCTTCATCATTCCCCCTATGCAGCTACGCTAGCAGTGAATGAAATTGAATGCACCGCCAGATTTCTGGCGTTGATGAACTTTGTTCGTTATGCATCGATCTTGCAGACAAGCACATCATGCTAACACTACATGCGATGTAGCCAGAGCTCCTTATTTACCTCGCAAACAGCTCTCCCAAACCCCTGATCTCCCCGATTTAGGTCAAGCTAGCCATGGAGGAATGCGAACTTTCGAACAGAAATACCTTGTAATTTGCCTGAAGGCACCAAATTACCGCGCGTTAACAAAATGATGGTTTTCTGCGAATGTAATGACCCCAAACCTGGAGATGGACATGGAATCCGGACGATGTGGCCCGCTTTTGAATGTTTTTTGGCGCTGCGTCGACGCTGATATTTGGCGAGCAGCATACATACATTGGCGTAGCTACATACGAGCAGATTTGGCTCGCTGAAAGGGCGAAGACGGCAGACGCACCAACGGGGTCCTGGACTGAGGAACCCGCCCACTTCGAATCTCGGTCTACCTGTTCAATAAATTTTGCTCCTTCTGCAACTCCCCCTCCCGCGTCAGCTGACGTCGCCGTGCATTTTGAAGACGCAGTCAACGCGTGGGGACGTCGATGTGCGATAGCGCAGAAAATACGCGGCTAGTTGTTGCGGCCTCAGAACAAACCGTAAAATTACGGTGCCCACAACCCCACGGCAGCTGTATTTCCACCGCAGAGCAGGAAATTGCCTTAAATGCCGTAATCTAGATTGTCGTTACAATTACTGTTTCCTTAAAAAAATACCCATTCTAAAGCTTTTCCTGTATATAATTGGCAACTAATATCTGTTTTAACAATAAATTGGGCATCTATTTTGCTACGCGTTTTAATCAAGGTGGGTGTCTTTCAGGAACGAGTTTTTCCCTCGCACGAACACGACACAGGAAGTCGCAGCGCTGTGAGTCCGATCGTCCGATGGTTGTTTATCTGAACTCCGTATCGATACGCGTGCTACAGGCAGGTGACGGCACGGGTGTGGACGACTTTAACTTTCGTTATTTCGGTGATTCGACTACAATTATTTATCTGCCGGACGAAGAAATACTGCCAAGTAGTGGAGGTAAGTGAGTACTAGTGGACCTAGTTTTCTGGTCATATGTATTTAGCGTAGCAGAGTTGCTCTCGACTTCAGTACGCGTAAGCGGTTATCCCGTACCATTTGAGCGACTCGCTTTGTGCGTTGCGAAGATGTGTCCCTAGACCTCTGTACCTGGCTGCTGCGTTGGTAAACAGAATCAATTTTCGCGCAATTTCTAGGCCTGAATGTGGTGAAGTGTTTGTGTTCTCTCCTCGTCTGCTGAGCGAATGTTTTGATATGAAATGGAATAAGAGAAGCTGGAGAGTGCGAATATTATTGCGTGTGTTAATATATTCGTGTATGCATTACACGCACTTGGTGTACTTTTAGCGTGATATTGGTTTTTGTTTCTACAGATGCCGTTTTTCTCTTCATAATAGTTCTTGGTTAAAAAACGTGCACAATAAATTCAATGATTGCCGTGCGGGTAGAATTAAAATAAAATAATAAATCGACTGGATTCCGAGAGTACAGCATTATATTGAAATGCCATCTGGATGCTTTTTTTTCGCGTTTCGATTGAGTGTTGAATCTTTTCGAACGCTCAGTTTGGTCGTGAAATGCTGGAATACACAACGTGTATGCAACCCGAATTTATTTGTAACGCCAGAACTACACGCATGTCGTAACTGGTACAGTAGTATGACCAGCGCTGGTTGTGCTTCGTACTGTTACTGCAGCATCGCAAACGTAAATTAACCTTTCAAAAACCTAGTAAAAATATTCAAAAATGGCTGTTAAATTTTGTCACTTATGAAATTTTCAGCCTAATGAATTTAGTGTGTAACACACCTTGGTTATCAGAGTAACACAGCATTTGGGATTTCGCAATTTCAAGGCCGAGTGTGATTCTGGTGTCTAGCCTGTCATTTGCTAAAATATACATGTTGCATGCTACTGACTGGTGCAACTAAGACTATGTGTGAATGGGATTGTGCTGTAATAATTTCTTGCATTACTTTGATGCTTCCTACTGTACAAACGTATACTTCAACTAAAAATGTAGGCCTAACAGGACAAGCCAACAGGAACACATGACGAGTTCTTCAGTGATGGGCATTTGGAAGGTTTAGTTATACATATACAGGGCGTCCTAGCTATCATGCACCCAGATTTAAAAAAAGAGAAATTGCGGAACTCGAAGAAAACCTAGTGCATAATGTTTGCAGTACTATGAAGAAGCAGAGAGTAAGTTTTTTCGTTAATGAGAGTTCAATTATTCATTGTAATAATTATCTACCTCGGGAAATACTGTCCTAATCACTAAAGTGTCAATGAGGCACTTGTAGGTAAGCGCGATGGGCATCAACCTGCGTCATTTTCAGCGACGATGTAATTGCCCACTCATTTATTCTGACAGTAAAGGAAACCCGCGAAATATGAAAAATACCACGTGACGACGGTTACGCGCGCTTTGTAAAGCAGCGTCACCAAACAAAGCTGGTTGAAAGCAACTGCTTCGCGTGTTACCCGCCCGAAGAGACAGCGCATCTCCTTGATATTAGCATGCATGGAAGGAGGAGCAGCCGCAAGATTTGCAGGACGCGTGTGCAGATAAGGAGTAAACTCGGTTGCGATTTCTTCTTTCTTTCCTTTGTCTAGTTCATGCTGGCTAACTCAGAGGCAGCCTGTTTGAGGGCGTTGCTTTATGGTGCGCGCGGAGGCGCCGTAACGTGGTATATTTTATATTTCGCGGGTTTCTTTTATCAGTCAGACTTAATGTGTACGCAATTAGTTCATCCCTAAAATACCGCAGTTAGATGCCCTTCGTGGTTACCTAGAATTGCCGCATTGACACTTTAGTGATTAGGACAGTATTTCTCTAGTCAGATAAATATTTACAATTAGTTAATTTTGATAAAATGAAAAAAATTCTGTCCGCTTCTTCACAGTACTGAAAACATTATGCACCTGGTTTCCTCCGTGTTACGCCTTTACTCTTTTTTTTCAATCTTGGTGCATGATAGCTGGGACACCCTGTATACGAACTAGCACACCTCGCCATTCTGCTGCAGGAAGTATACTCACGTGGTAGTGACACTGTCCGGGTTTGTGCATGTTTCCTTTTGGCACATTTTGTGGACATGGCTTCATCCGTGTATATTGTCACTTCAATCCACTAAGCGCTTAGGATAGACACAGAAAAAGAATTTGCATGTTCAGACGGGACCTGTAGCAGGGCTAAAATGTCCTCAGAGTCCCCATTCACAAAATATAGTTCCTATATATAGTGGTACCTCACATTAGCTGTCATAGTTAGTGTTAGGGTTGACTTAGTAGTGCCAATGCTGACATTAAATTATATCCACCCCACTCTCTTCCTGCCCCTAATGTTACACCCATCTTCCAGCGCTCTATTGCCTGCTAAGTTGTCCATAATTTAGGTTGGACCCTTTTATAAGCCAGAAGGTTCTGCCCTGCAGGCGAGTACCGGTAGGATGCAGCTGTCATGCACCGTCTTTTTCAGGGAGAATAGTACGCGGCCATTCTGTATTATACAAGTCTTAAAAATCTGTATTAACAACACTGATTTTCTTGTACCCTTGCCTAGATTGATGGATTGGCTTGCAAAGGAGGTGCTACTGCAACAGTCTGCACAAGGCGCCTGCTCAAGCTACTGCTCACAGTCAACTAGGCGCAGGACGTCTCCTTGTTTGGGAAACAGGGAACACGCTTTTTTCCACCTGCGAGTAGCATCCTGCATTCTGTGTAACTAGATATCTTCGTGTAGTAACAGACATCAAATTCTTTCAGCACACAATGTATAGGGCCCAGATTTTTATTGTCAGTCACATCCTGCGCAAATATCAGCTTTGTCGACAACCTGCGGCTTCTTAGTTTTTATTTGTAGAGGCGGTATTAAATTTTTTGCAGCCTTTGGACCATAAAAGTTTCACTCACTTTCCAACAGATCCGGTCTGCAACTTTTTTGGAAGTTTCTGGCACCAGAACGAAGAACCCAAACTGTTCAAGAATCCCTACCATAACTGATGACGGAGGCATGCATTACTGAACCACTATTGAATCATTTCCGTGCGTCCATGCGTTTTTATTTGGTGTTATTGTTCTTTGAGCGTATCACTTGGTGTGAATCACGTAGTCAAGTAAATCTGTCTTGTCACTAATAATCAATCATTTCCATGTTCCCCGTTTTTTTTATTTTTCCCAATTCATAACACCTTGTGTGAAATATTGCTATAGTGTAACTTTTTGTTTTCCAAACCAGAATTCAATAGGTTGTTTCTAAAGTTTTTTGTTGGTTTTTGTTGTACTGCAATTTCACTAAGTGTGAATGATTTCATCACATAAATTTCTACTGCTCTTGTAAACGCCGTAGAGTCATTCCTTTTTACGACATTTTCTTTTGATCATAGCCATTTCCCTAGATGTTGGTTTTTTTAAAGTAGCTAACATTTGTATGGCACTCTCAACCACCACTCAGCACCACTCTGTGTTTCCTAGGTGCTTTTGTTTTACTGCTCCACAAACGTTTCACTACATGTGAACTATTTGGTTTCGAAAATTTGCTGTGGTTTGATAACCACCATTCAATTATTTTTTTGTTTTCACACTTTTCTTGCGTTGGTTTTCACCCTATGTTAATGTGCGATATTTCAAGTTGCATAACTATCTTGTGCTTGTAAACTGGGTTTACATGTTTGCTTTTCTTCCCATTTTTTGTCCACCTTTCTTCTGTGTGTGACGCATTTCTAGTTTTAATGTTTGTACTTTTCTTGTAATTTTACAATGTGTGCCATGTGGGTGAGGGCAGATAGGAACGAACATTAAAGTGGTTGTGTTGCGAAAGCATATTACATAATTTGGAAGTCAATATAAACTGTTTTACCTGAACTCTTTAGTGTTTTAGGTGTACGTGGAAAGCGTTCTTACTACCCAGATGCAGGTACTCACAGATAGATGGGAGACTGTCATTTTAACTAGTTCAATTTTGAATTGTTTCTGTGATAGTTTAATTACAGAAGGCCTGTACACCCGCGCTGTATGGTACCGATGACGCTACTGTGGTTGCCTTAGTGTCGTTGGCGCTTGTGCTGATCAGGTCTGGCTTGCTGTTACTTTCTGCTTCTTGTTTTCGATGCGACATTTCTTGTTTAGAGCTGTGCTTTGTGTTCTTCTGCGAGAGTGTGTGGTATGCTTGACACTTCACATATGAGACTTCATGCAGTATGCAACACTTCAAAAGTGGGAACACATTTATCTAGAAACCAGGTGTCAAGTAACAGCAAACAGTGCTGAATAGCTAGTAAGACATGTATTTGAAGTATAAATGCCCGAAACTCGTAGGCAACCTTGGAAAGGGGGCTGGCCAAACTTCCGAATGATGTATAAAGAATGTAAATTTCAGGCATACAGGTTCATATCAACAATATCATACTAACGTACACAAGTCATGAATATAACAAACTAATGCTTGAACCAAAGACGGAAAAACAATGTAGACCAGACATCTATATACGTCTTGCATGCGTACCACTACAATATCCATAAGAAGTTCCACTAACGTAACTTCGCATAAACAGCATAGAAAAGTATCATGAGGCGTCTATTGTACCGTATATTTTGTGTGATTTAGACGGTTTTTTGCAGTTGTAGCAACGTTGAAAATATGTAACTTTGATCCCAACGGTACGTCTCCTGGACATCTGCAATGTCGATTGCTGACGTTTCCGTGATATTTGCACGACGTAACGTTTGTTGATCGCGGCATCTTGGTTTGGACTACGGGGAGTCGGGGGCCGACAGTTAACGATGGTACGACAGCTCCTATTCACGATGTGTTGGAGCTGGGTGGTCGACGAACAGCAGTAGAGTAGGTCATCGCTTGTGGCTCGCGGGGTGCTTCGGAAGTCGCCAAGGAGTGTTGAAATTCTTCCATGATCATGTCAGTTAGAAAAGCAACTTGGGGTTGTGTCATCGTCGGGAAAATTTTACACAGCTCTTCCCTCACCACTGCACAGATAGTCTCGCGTTGTGCCTGGAATCTAATAACCCCGGAACCGATCATCTCCGAAAACAGCGCATTGACTGAGCGGTCGTACTGCCTCGTTCAAACTTTAAGCGTCTTGTCCATCACGACCACTACAGACTCGAAATCAGCCACCGTCTTACGAGGGTCAAGAACAAGGCAAGCAAAGGGCTTTTGCTGTACTGCTCGCCTTCGGAACCTTCGTTTCTCTCCTTCTTTCATGTTCGGGCCTGCACGGGGAAATAACCTCAAACTTTTCAACAAAGATCACTGTTGTTCCTTTGGGTGTTGCGGGTGCGTTTCTAGCAAAAGTGCAGATTATTCCTTTCTCACGACGGTGGCGAATGCTTTACAGAACCTGCCTTAAACGAGAGTCTAGTCAGTCAGGAAGCTTTCATGGTTCTCCAAACAAAGTTTCTTCGTCATTCCGCCTGTTATAGTCCCGAACACGCCCCACGTTCTCCAAGCAGTCGTCAGATTCTTCACCGGGAGTTCCCCGGAACTCTTCTGGTTCCTGTGGCTGCTACAGGACAACAGGGGGGTAGCTTCATGCAATATGTTGTCGGTTGCGGTTTTCGTACTGTTCGTTGGTTCGGGTAGAAGATAAAAGTGGTGGGGAAAACCTCGAAGTCGGCGGCCTGCTCAGCTTGGGCTGGCCTATCATCCTCCAGAGTGCGCAGGGAGCATAAGGGGCGCATACCTAGCACCTCACCTGATGTCAGAAGACGTCATAAAGAGAAAAAAAAACAATTTCTTTAAAGTGAACTTGTGTTCCCCGAATCCTTAAAAGAATACGCAGGTGGCGAAGCAGCTGTCAACAAAGTGACTTCCGCAGGCGAGTGTCGGCGATTCGTATGATGCAATATGCGCTCTGCGGTAATTTGTCTTACGGCGCGGTTGTTTTTCCAGCCACCGAATTAAATCAAGAACACTCTAAATAAAACAAGACTATTCTGAGCGAGTGAGGTTAGGGCGCAACGTTCTTTCTATGAAAAGAAATAACCTGTGCCGCGTAAGAAAGAGGAATGGAACACGCGCTTCACTTGGGGCACAGGTAATACAACCCGGCGAATCCAGGTAGTGGAAACAAAACCCAAAGAAACCCATTGCACGGGTTGGCGCAATAAGGGCTTTTTATTGCATTAGAAGGAAGAATGTATAACTAGTTGGCATAGTTGGATCCAAAAACATAGATTTACCTGCAGCCTCTTTTATTTCTTGAACCACGTACAATAGTACTCGTTAACATGAGCCGCGCTGTGAAGAAGCTTTTTCTTTGCGTCTGTTTCATTCTTTGTAATAATTTTATTCGGTGCGAAAGCCACCATTGTTATACATTGCTGGCTGAATAATTAGCCACCTCTTGGCTGAGTATGAACACAATTTGATAATGAGCGCAAAGGCATCGCCGGTAATGGTTTTAAAAGGATGCTTTATAATTGTTTTCTTTTATACTGCTGGAGTCATGTACCTACCTAATGTATCGGGTCATCAATAACACCAAAGTAAATGAATCACCCTTGTAAATGCAGCTAATTCTTTTATGTGTACAAAACAAATAAAATTTAAAAACAAGGAAAAGCACACGCTAAAACCATGTTTTACGTTTGGTTCTCTATTCTTCTCTCTCCTATTCCCTTTTTCTTTAAAAAAAATTTGTATAAAAATGCGAAACTTTTGTTTTGCTTTTTAGTAATGGCGTGTACACAACTGTTGATCTTCTCCTACAATAAACGCATTTCCTCGGTCGTCAGAACAATGCGCAACACAAAATTTGTAAAGAAAAGAATACAAGGGCAGACGCGCACAAGCAGTGATATCGCAGGTGTACTCCAATGCAGAATAAACAAGGCCACGTGTATTTTTCAAAAAGACAACTGTTGTTCACATCAAAATTATGATCTACATTCAAAGGAGTGAGTGTCTACATTCAGGGAAAAAAGACATCATAGATTAAAGCTCATTTCTTAAGCTGCCTCCCTAAAATATCTTATGCTAAACTATCTGAAGGACGTCATGGCACTGGAGTGCACAAGAAAAAGGACGTTTGGTAAAGCAATACACTATCCCTGTCACACGCTCTATGCTTGTTTTAAACAAAGACTGTTGAATATTTAGTGTCCCTTTGCGCCCTCATTCGCATATAACCATTCGCATTACAATTAATTAAACGTCGTGTTTATCCCCAAGAATAAAAGAAATACGTATTTGGAGGGGAAAGCGGTCGATTTTAAATAAAGACAACCATGCAATAACTTTGCACCATATTCATCGTGGCTCGACGTCGATTTTATCACGTTTACTGGTATGTCACGTTATGACCCACAGTGTTCTTGAGCAAAAGTGTACCTTTCTCCACAGCACTGAGGTTCCTGAACAGCTGCTACAACAGTAGATTAGCTCGGTGGGAAGTGCACCACCATTCAGTACACTGTGCTATCAAAGTGCACAACATAATAAGACCACATCAGTCCCACCACCACACATGGGCTTTGTCTCTTGATGAAAGCGATCTGTAGGAAGGGAATAGTGGCAAGTACACAGCGGGTAGAGATCTATGCACGTTGCACTAAGGCCGGCGAATATTTGAATATATAACTGGTGGTGTATTCCTGGCTTTCATGAAACTAGTGGGAAAAGCAAGCGGAATCTTTTTACGGCTTGTATTGTTTTTAGGTCTTAAAATTGGCAAAAGCAGAACCACGACATGTTGAAGATTTCGAGCCGCGGTATACACACGCAGTAGTGGGTGTGACATCTTACGAAAATGCGTTACCCGTGTTGCATGTTGAAACGTTTGGACCGTATGCCAGTTTATCGTGCTGGGTGAATCTACGGTAAGGTGAAGAGACTGTCAATTTCGGAGGGATAAAATAGATTGCGAAACGTAGTCGTTTGGTGCCGGGAAAAGAAGGAATGTGTTCGGATGTTAAGATGAATACGGAACAGCAGGACAAATAAAATACCCTTAGTTAGAAAAGTCCGCGTGGTACTGCATGCTTTTATAACAGCAAAAAACGTCTCGTAAGAGAAAGAAAACCAACCTTTTGCGATGCTGTGTTGGTATGTAAAAGTCTAGGTGGGAGCTGCATACATACCCACACGATAATAAAGCTTTATCCTAAAGTTTTTTGAAGTATTCTTCGGTCATTATTCTGTAGTGAGGCACGCTTTTTTAGTGAAACCGCCATTTCTTGCGTTCACATAGTTTGTATAAACAACAAATATAACGTGACGGACAAAAATGAAATATTATACCTGGCCCATGGTATGAAAACGCTCAGAGCCACCCTCACTGCTCGGGTGGCTCTTATGTCACACATGGTATGAGATGAGTGCTAAAAATTTATTGTCGTTGAGGTAGGCTAAAAGGCATTCAATTCTGATCGGGCGTTGATCAAATAAAAGCAATGATGGGCGTAAAGGTGTTGTGTATGTGTATAGTTTCGGGGAGGTGTCGTTTCTTTGCATCGTGGTATGCTAAGAATTCAATCAATATGTGGAGAAATGTGAGTCGTCATCCGTATTTCTGAAAAGCTGGTGGCGGGGCTTACGTTAAAGATATGGTAGTGTGCCGTGGGTGTTAGCTATTCTTAATCTGCATATTGCTTTTTCTATGAGCTTGTTCGGTTTCTCTGTGTTGTATTGTCCTATGTGTGGTTTTGTAATATGCAGTTTGTTTTCGATTTGACGTGTCCCACTGTACCTGCCAGCGCATCCGTTCGGTTTTGTTCAATTAATTTCCTATTTGGCGCAGTTTGAGAAAATAAAATCAACTTGTTAGTCGGCGCTTTGTGTGTCCTCTTGTTACCGTCCTTTGTATCGTCGTGCGCGCTGTGGTTCAACATGCATCCGAAGCATACTCAGAATTAGTGGCTTCATGTCTTGGTAGGATTCATCAGGGATATTTACAACAAAATTGTACCTGGCGGCTACGTTAGCCTTCTTGCAAACGCTCTGTGCAGCTTCATTTTATGAACATGTTTTGAAAAACATTAAAATATGCAGCCGGACCACTCTACTATCTCTCGGAGTTTCTTCTGTGTGCACCTTTTGTGCACTTTCATTCTGCGCGCAGATCCGCTAGTCATCTCTTTTTACAGGTCGGAGGAAACAGACTTTTCTAAATGACTTGTCTGTAACTACAGATCTTCATTCTTAGCGTTTTGGCGTTGCGTGTTATCAGCAACTCCGAATATTCGTTCACCTTTTCTGTAATTAACTGCTGAGCCCCCTGGATCTTTCACATGTTATATGTTCCCTAGAATTCAGCGTCAGGTCTAGAAATCTGTCTCTCCTCCACTTTCGTTTTCATAAGAAATAATCTATAACTCAGTATTATTGCACCGCGTTTTAAAAATGGCTTGTCTCTCACTCCACATATTTCATAACCACTTACAAAAAGCTCTGAGCCTTACCCTGTATTTTTTGTACAAGACTTGCGTGCAAAAATGGGTCTCCACCCAAGCATTTATTGGATGGCTAGAGTAAAAGTCCTGCTGCCATCTTCATATTCATTCGTGCAAAGCGGTAGGGCAGCGCATGCCCCCGCATTCTTGATTGATATCGTTTGCTTATGTATACGCACCCTAGTGTGTAGCAGCCGGTCAGGGCAAGCACCCACACAAGGTATTCGGGCATTTGAATGAGCCAACCTTATTGAAACCACCAAGCGTACTACTAAAAAGACACGTAAGACTGTCATCCGCCCACATTAAAGCCACAACATTTACTCAAGCAGCAAAGCAACGTCACCTTTATGCAAGCTTCGCAGGAAACACAGCAGAATCGATACCCCACTATGAACAAATAGGATGGATGGGCATGTTTGCCCCCAGCTGACAGGGTGACGAAGTTACGTCACGCGAGTTGTGCAGCAGCAAGGACCGATGACGAGCTGCAAAAAATCACCAGGGCCTTCCGCTTGGCCTCATGGACCTTACCTCCGCTAAGCGACAACACACAATTTATTCCTGAAATATACACGCCGAACACGTGTAAAGTCTCCCGAAAAAAGGTTGCAACCTTAACCCGCATGCTCTGGAATTGTTCCAAAGGCAAGGTCCGCCCGGAGCTACTTCCGGAAAATTCCCGCCGCTGCTCCCTGCTGTCCTATCTGGCCTCACTTGGTGGGGTCACCTCTCGTAGCAAAGGAGTAATATGCAGCAGTGAAGCGGCAGGCTTTCGACTCCCCTAAACGTGCAAAGAGAATCATCCCCGACACCCCCCAAGCGGGTGATGAAAGCTCTGAACACATAAATAAAATTTTTCCAACAAACCAATGATTATTCCCTGGAAGTATTTTTGCTGCTGTGACAAAGAGTAATGAATACAGCAAAAAACTACTCGGCTAACTATAGAACTATGCTAATAAATCACAAGAATACATAAGACGGAAGGCAACTTTATCGCACAGACCTTTCTCGCTGCGGATACCGCCTGTCGCCTGAATGC
This sequence comes from Haemaphysalis longicornis, assembly GCF_048455015.1. Lineage (NCBI taxonomy): Eukaryota > Metazoa > Arthropoda > Arachnida > Ixodida > Ixodidae > Haemaphysalis > Haemaphysalis longicornis. The sequence continues at coordinate 46,061,725 of NW_027526214.1, forward strand.
CCTCCACAGCCCATGTCTGCACCGGCGGTCCTCTCGTTGTTCAGTGGATGCGCACAGAAGGCGCAAGAGCAAAGACCGTTAAACCCGATCTACTGAAGTCACCGGGAAACACAAAATAATTCCGTAAATCGAGAACTTCTTTAAATCGGAACGGCCATTTTACAAGAAGTTGCTTCCAAAATATGATGTGTATACGAATGGCATATCAGCATCTACGGTGGCATCGTACGGCCTAGGTTTTTCTGGTAATAATTACGCAATGCGCTGAATGTCCGCATCAAAAATAACAAAGGGCTTGAGGTTCTGGGGGAAACGAGTTTATGTCCTCGCAAAAACGGCGTTCGAACACGGTAAACACTTGCAAGCAACACTTGCACGGTAAACAACTTACAAGCAACAACCCCGGACAAAGAACTTACAGATACAACAAAAATTTCTTCTCAAATCGAAGAGCAATAATATCAGTAGGAGATGTGTACTCAGACGACATAACACTACCAGCTAAAGGTACCCCACAAGGAGCTGCGCTGTCACCACTTTTTTTTAGCTTAGCAAAACTAAACATAAAAAAAACTAAACAAAATACTCACATACGCGGATGATATTACATTGGGGATAGAACACACCCTTCAAAAAGGAGTAGAGACAGCCTCAAAAGCTGCAAACGAAGCAGGATGAACGTGCTCACCTCACAAGTCAGAATTACTTCTGGTCCCGCCCAAAAGAAAGAAAGAGAAAACACCTCCACAGGTTTACTCCACATTCAACCTCAGATACCCATAGCGAAAACACTTTGGATACTAGGATCGCACATACAAGCGAATCGCTCAAACACATTACACATTTAGAATCTCTCAACACATGTAAACCAAACCATTAGCCTCATGAGAAGAATCACCAATCGAAGAGCAGGACTCAAGGAGCGAGACCGAATTCGCCTGATTCAAGCATTTGTAATCAGCCGAATTACCTACTCTATCCTCTACCTCCATCTTAAGGCCCAAGAAATAAAAACAATAAATACAATAATTATAAAGCATAAAAAACAGCATTACGAATACCTGTAAGTACATTTAACGCTAGTCTCGATGATCTAGGCATATACAATAATTTCGAGGAATTAATAGCAGTGCATTTAACTAATCAATCAGTCCGTCCCACCAAAAGTCCCAAAGGTCGGCATATACAGCTCAGAATCAACCCACCGGCCATATTAGCTAAAAAAGAGCCTGTTTCATTCAAAATAAGAGACAGCCTAATTATAAAACCACTGCCGAAGCATATTCATCACCAATACACAGGATAACATAGGCCACAATGCCTACAAAAAAGATACCTTCCGGGTTGAAACTCCCTCTTCGTGGATACCGCTGAATACCGACATAAAACAGCATTCGCCATTGTCGTAACGAATAGCACAGACGAACCACTAGTGCATGAAAAACCCAGCAGAGGCGGAAGACGAAGCAATAGCTGTAGCATTGACGCAATGCCCCACGCCCCCCACAATTATCTCAGGTTCCAAAACCGCTATTCAAAATTTCGCCCAGGGCAACATCTCATCCCTGGCAATCAAAATTCTTCAGAAGAATCCCCCCTCACTCCAGTAGACATACTCCGGACACCGGTTCACGCGGGTCAGGAGGGGAACGAAACAACACACTCTCAGCCTCGAGATCTTACCCTCCGAGCTGGAGTGGCGCCCGACCCATTCGACGGGGCATGGTCATCCAGAGGCAGTCTCCTTAATTTTAACGATATTACGGAACATTGCCGCCTCTGCCGCCAAAAGCTAGCAGCGCCACACCCGGAACTCACAACAGCCCAAGAGGAAGACTGGAGGCTCATACAAACACTTACCCACAGCCAACCCGCCTGCACCTAATCCACCCAAAACAAGTCCCATTCCCGAACTGCAAACTGTGCACAACCCCAGCCACCATACCCCACATTCTGTGGGCCTGCCTCCGAAATCCCTATCCCCGAATCACCACAGCTCAGCAGTGGAGAGAAGCACTGGCATCCCACGACAGGGAGGTACAGACCTCCCTGATCACAAGGGCAGCCTCGGTCGTAGTTTAGCTAATAACAACGACCACCAACTTTTCACGTTAATGACAAGCTCAGTTTACTAAAGTTTTGTCTCTCTCACTCTCTCTCTCTCGCAAAAACGGCTTTGATTTTCGCCTCTGTGCGCTGTGTAAGCATTGGTCGGACAAGTTACGGAGCATGCAAACGCGTTTAACGCCTTCTGGGTCCCTTCGTAAGCCCCAGAAAAGCGCCTGATCAAGTCTGTAGGGTTCATAACCTGGTCTGAAGCGGGGACAGGGCTTCAACCGTTCCGGCCGTCAGAACTCTCAGAGCCACCGGAAAGTAACCACACGATTTCTTCGTTTTCGAAACATCTCTCAAGACGTGAAGTAGGCACCGATAGCAGTGCTAGTATCATATGTCAAGTCAACGATTGTGGGGTTGCCATGACCAGCTCAGAGAGATGGACGCAGAAAAGCCGTAGACATTTTTGAAACAACATCCATTTAATGCACACTAGGAAACCCCGAAAGCATACCAGTAAACCAACCAATTGCACAACCCCCTAACCATCAAACCTCAAATTCAATACACCGAAATGAACTTTAAAGCAAAACCAAGCGTGTCTGCAGTAAACTTCTACACAATTACTTCATATACACTCCTTGAATCGAGTCCTAGGTAATGTCTTTGTCGCCAAAACTCCTTAGTTGTGTCACACGACTATGTTCATACTGGAATGGCCTACCCTGCTGTCATCGGCGCTGACAAGTGGAACCCGTTATGTAGCCGCGACCTGATGGTGGCAAATTCTCGTATTGCTTCGATGCCGGCGTGCGATGCGCCCGCTTGTTCTTTGGACTATGCGGGCTCCGAGCGTCATAACGGTTCTTTTGTAGACACCCCCTGGGAGCCGCTGCCGCTGCAGGTCCCAGGCAGGTCTCGGCTCGAACTTAGCCCTTCGGGCCATCGAAGCGAAGGTCAACGGAGCGTGGACGTTGGCCGCCGGAGCCCAACCGCTGCGCCTGGGGCCCCGAAGACACAAGTTCGTGGTGCGCGTAGGATGCCGCAGTCCATGCAAAGTTGGCTCGCTCCCGCCCATTCTCGGATGGAATGGTCGATGGCCTGGCCACGTCCCTCTGGATTGTTCCTTGAAGCTTACGTGCTCCTTCCACCTCCTGGTTTATTGTCTTCTCGATTCTCCTTGTCCGCCCTGCTTTCACGACTGAGGGGTTGAATGCGGTGCACTGTAATTGGCTTCGCGCCTTTTTGGTCCTATGTTTGGTTCATTTATTGTAGGGTTTAACGCGCCGACGCAACGCAGGCAATGAGGCGTGCCTTAGTGGAGGGCTCCCAATTTATTGTGACCACCTGATGATCGTTAACGTGCGCCGAAATCTCCTACAATCTGGCGTTTTTGCTTTTCACCTCCCACTAAAAAACGACCGCCGCGGCCGGGAATAGAACTCGCGACATCATACTGAGCAGCGCAACGCCTTAGCCACTGACCCACCACGGCGATTGCCCATGTTTGGTCATCAAGCCAATTGCCTACTCCGCGGCCACCTCTCATTGGCTGACCAGTGCGCTAGCATACTTGACCATGGTGCCTCTGTGTTTCCGCGCGGCGTTCGTTCATCGGTGCATTCCTGGCACGCACTTTATGTACCCTAAGCAGCACACGCATGTACGTCGAAGCATAAGCTGTCCATCTCCGGCCAGGTAATTTTTCCACGGCCCTTCCTCCATCAGAGTGTAAAGCCCATACTCAAAAGTGGGCCTTGGCCATGTGCTGTAGATTCCCTTGTGTAAGCTGAACACCTGCTAACCTTTGACCAACGCATCGCCGAAGGCCTAGAACCGCCCATCGGCCGCGAGACTTCGCTGCCGTGCTGCCGTTCCTTTGTTGGCCGATGGCAGTTCAACATTTGACAACCCAAAGCCCTTCAACTTTCACAGTAGACGGCTATTCATCCTAGCCAGTGGGCCAGCTGTCCAACCATAGCTGCTCAGTCATGGTTGAACTTTAGACGTCCAACTTACTCGTCAGGCCGTTCCACTGCAGCAGCGGTTTTGATTGTGATGTTGCAGCTCTCATCCAGCCCTAGAAAAAGTATAGCCAAGCTGTTTCAACAGCCAAGTGCAGAATTTATAACCGTGAAACCGCAATCATTCGTGCTTTTAAGGAAATAATAAATTCAGCAACTGACAAAGACTGTGTTTACGAGAAAATGTAGGGCAGATTTGTTCCCTTAATTGCTGCCCATACAGTGATGCTGCTTTCCTTTGATGAGACCGCTATGGTGGTGATGGACAGAGTACAACTGCTTTGCTCCAATGGAAACCACAGCTGCCGTGCTCAGGAGTGCCTGCAGCAGTGAACAAAAAGAAAAAAAAGGACGAGTTACAAAACTGCACAGCCCACAGTCCCCAAACTCAGCAAGGTCATTCGAGGCCCCTACAGATATTTATACTGCAGATGTGCAGTGCATCTTGCTTTAAAGGGACACTGCAACAATCTTTGAGCAGTGGAACTAAACTAGCGCGACGTTTACATTACAGTGTCAGAGATACCTTCGCCATATATTACACATGCACGTGAAGCAGTGGGCGCGGAAATCATTGTGAAACACGCAGAAAAACCGACCGCTCTTTCAATGTTCCTCAATATGCACCCCTGGCATGGCCTAAACGACGTCATTGCAGCCATGGCTATCCTATTGGCTGCTGCTGGTAAACTTCGTTGCTTATTTCTCGCATTTCCTGCGACGATCCGCCGTCGTCAACATTGTGTACCAAACTCTTCTAAGCCTGAAGTTGTATACACAGTTTTGGGGTTTCTATTTTGTTTTGGGTGCGCGGAGTTTGACTGATGAACTAAATACCCCCCTTTCAATGACACAACTCAACAACAAACGTTCATTGCTTTAAAAATGCCATACTAGCCTGAGCGCGTACTCGGGATCCTGGCTGCTATGCCTGCTTTTTTGTGGCACCAGACCAGAAATACCCTTCCACATTGCGGAGAAACGAAGAAAACTCCCCTGCCTGTGATATAGTGAAGGCACCCAAACGAAATGCCGCGACCTGGTCCCACTCCAGGAGAGAGCGCGCAGCTTTCGTCGCAATCTCTGCCGTCGAGTTGGGAAGGAAAAATTTTCCGCTATTTTCCATCGGACATAGATTCGGTTATAGTGAAGATATTTTCATAATTCTTGTGGGAGTAGATTGCTGGGACACACGATAACGTAGGGCCACATTCCTACAAAAAGATACCTTCCAGGTCAAAACTCCCTCCAGGTCGAACCCAAAATACATTCCCCTCCTGGTCGAACCCAAAATACATTCCAAGTAGTCAATGGTAAGTGCTGCAGGGTCCCTTTGAAATGTAAAAATTCCGGAAAGAACATTTGTCATGAAAATTGAGTTACCAGTACTTGTCAGGTTACAATGAATTTTGACAATATTCCCAATGTTTTAGCAGACTTGGCTCCCAGCCTCACTAAGTCAACACAAAGCTAAAAGTTTCTAAATTTAAACTATCGTTATCATTTAAACTATGCTTTATTCATAACCTCGTCTGGATATATCTTCACAAATAAACTTCCTCTTTTACAATAAACTTCTTCTTCTTCTTCTTAAAAAACCATTACTCATGATGCACAGCTAGGCGGTTTCCCACAGTTCGGTGGCGGCTAAACTATGCTTCATTCATAACCATTACTCATGATGCACAGCTCGGCTGTTTCCCACAGGTCGGTGGCTGCTGCCAGAATGTTTCAGTCGATACACAAATAGTGCATACGGACATGAGTTCACTTACAATGACTTGTTTGCTGGCCTAAAGAACAAGCAAGACACTGCTACAGAATAATTTACGCTTGCAATGATTTTGCCTTATTTCTAGGTAAAAAAGCAGCATATTCAGCATAGGCAGCATAGGCAGACTCCAAAAAGCAGCATAGGCCCCAACTCAATTATTTAAAGCTAAGCTGCATTACTTCATTGTAAAGAAATTTGAAACGTCTTTGTGAGCAGAAATGCTACAGCTTCAAATTGTAGACTGTTGATTTGGGGGAGAAAGTTTAATCAGCTATTCGAACTATGCAAGCTTTTTGCAATATTAACGAGAGCTGGGCAATTGGTTCCGCGCCAGTACAATTAAGGCTGTAAAAGTAATTTCTTGACCGTAGAGGCACTATGCTCCCAAACGCTAACGTGCCAGTGTACTGACTCCAAATTTGGTTGGAACAAGAATGGGGACAGACACCTCAAGCTATTTAAAATTGAAACTAAGTAACAGAAGCTCACCCAACACTTTTTGCGTATGGAGATGGTAACCACAACTTCGCATGTGTAGCAAGAAATGAGATGGTGAATAGCTTTTTCTGTTTCAATTCAACGACATGACCTGAGTTAATACCTAAACTGCTGAAAATTTCATTTTTTTTTTCAAAGGTGCCAAGCGCAGGCCGCATTTTTAAGGTATATATAGCAGATACTGATAGTGATCCAGATAACTTTCCACTACAAGGCAATCCAACAGCCCTGTTGACACAACTGAATGCGTGTGAACAACTACCTAAAACATCCTTTAGCGAGAAAAGTTGCCTCCATATTTCAACTTCTTTCTGTCTTTTTTAGCTTCCCTGTCCAAGTTATTTCACTCTAAGGACAACTGTACCCCCACAACGGCATTATCTTGCTCTCATTTTACTATTACATCTACAAATCAACAAATATATGTGTCAAATGAACACATGACAAAATCAGTGAGGCTGACCTTTGCAAATGAATCATTTTTTCTCAATCTTGTGCTGGTTTGCATCAAATGTCTTCACTTCGAATTGCACTCACTGAATTTTGTATTATACATTAAGAAACCAGTTTGTGTTGCCACAATAAAAACGCTTTCCTTTTTCCCTCAATACTTCATCAAACAAGCTGACTGTTTTTTCACGTTTACAGTGTGCCTCAAAAGAAGCACACAAAGATTTTGGCTAGCAAAAAAAGGTAAATATCTGAAGTGGTGAATATTTAAAATACAATTACTAAGTAAAGCGAAGAAATGGCCACTCTGAACAAAAGTGGCTCAGACGCGGAGCAGTGCAAAGGAAACAGCAAAAGCAAAATGTTCACTGGGAAGTCTGGTATGGTGATGCAGCTGGAAGAATATTCAACTGCAATTTCCAGACATGAAGTTAAGCTTGATTTTTTTGCTCAAGGTGATGGAGAAGGCCCTGAAACCGTGTTGTTCATTCATTTAGTGGCAATATTTCCAAGATTTTGAGAAACCCAGTTATTTACGCTGCCCCTTTACTCAATTTAGTTTACTAGAGAGGCTAAATTATTTGATATCTGTGTTTGCCCCGTATGTACTTCATGCGTTTATGGCCACCTACATGGATAACCTAAGGTGTAACTTGATGACTTGGAGAACCTGCCAGCATAGTCCTCCACTTTTATTCAGGCCTAGTGGATCTAGTACCAAGCAGTGTTTTATGAGTGTTAAATTCTGTGGTCCTGAAATTACACAAACATAGCAACAACAACAGAGCTTAGTTTAGTTCAGAACTGCGTAGTGCTTACAGAAAAAGCACATTAAAGGGGTCGCGAAGAGATTTTTTTTTAAACATTGTGTGGTGTGGGTACTTATACCTGTGGAACCTTAATAAATAATACATAACCGTTCTGCTGCCTGATAGTGGCAAATGGGAAAAAAATGCAGTTTATGTGTAACTAAGGCTTTCCACCTGTAATCGTAAAGGGACGTCTTGTTAAGGAGCCAATCACAGTTTCTTCTTGTCTGCATATGTCGGCACACATCGGCCTCGCAAAGGGTCAGATAAATCTGCACCATCATGAAATTCATCTTGCAAGTGAACGGGGGATGTCTAATCTCTGATGCGACAGATCAACAAGGTGGAACTTTCAATAAACAATGCCGGCTTGTGACGAAGGCAGAAGTAAGCAGGTTGAAAGTAAACTGGGTATTTGTAAACTATTTACGCTGCTTCGCAGGAGTCTGAACTGCAGACGTCTGTCTGACGTAGCCTGTAATGTGAGTCGCTTGAACGTGAAACCTCTGACCTGAGGAGATAACTCACCAAAAGCTTAAAATGAGAATTTACTACCTTACACATTCATCGAAGAAGGAACTTCGAGTAGTGGAAACCTAAAACCAACCCGTCATTTACTCATCAAGCACAAAAATAACTAGCGAGAAGCAGGGACACAGCACTGAGTCCCACCATCACGCAGTTCGATTCCTTTTCTGTTTCCTGTAAAAAACAATGCTGTTACGCTGTTTCATAGGTTGGGTCTGCTCCGCTTTGGCTCACTGCAGGAACACTCTACCAAAGGTTGGCGGTGAAAGCTCTAAGTTGACTAGAATTTATGAAAACACACGTGAGTGCTTGGTTACAAATGTGAAACGGCTTTTATGCTGCAGTTTTCTATCACGTGCGGTTCTTGCGTCGATAAGGCAGTGGGTAAAGTGTCTGACATCAATGCATGCTAGACGTAACGTTGGGCTGGCCTGGCGGCCTTAAGTTCCAATCGCACATGGGGCACTGGTTTTTTGCTTTGACGATGTTTTACCATTTGATATAAAATAGGTAAGATTCCAAAGATAATACAGCACAACGTGAACTTCAGCAGTAAAACTGGCTACAAATCGTACAAACAGCCAGTAGGTCTGAGTAATACCCTCTACAGGTGTCTATGTCTGAGTTCTGAGTCTGAGTTATAATGGTTGCTACACGACAGGAGCGGTCGCGACACCGGTCACGTCAATAGATAACTTGTTTGGTAACAAATAAAGGGTGCCCTGTATTTAAAATGTTGGGTTTGTAGTTGCACAGAACAATATACACAAAAATATTAACTTTTGACTGTTTTTATGTGACGTCACTTCTAGTTGCGCTGCCAACTGGCGATGCACGCATGGTCGCTTGCGATGCACCTCAAAACAAGAATTTAAGTTGTCTCCCAATTTCCTGAAGCAATAACTTGCGAAAATATTTTGGATTTATGTTTTTAAAGGGTTATTCAAGTACAAATTTAAGCAAAGACAAATGAATTTTCTCTTCACGACCTCTTGACGTTTCCATGAGCTTTAAATTTGGAGACGTTCAATTTGAAACCAAACTGTATTTCTTTCACTGTGCCCTAATCCTGCCTTTTCATATACACAAATTCCTGCTAGTACCACGCTTTTTTAAAAAATGCTGCCTATGACTATTCGCATTACTGTGTCTGCTAATGAGCGCAAACGTGAATTGAAACAACACCTGTAAGCACGGCAAAATATTGACAATCGCTGAGAGTGAGTAGCTGACAAGGACTGGCACAGAGTATAACCTATTATGCGATGGATGAACACAACCCGAGGTACATGGATGCACATGCACGAAAGAAATGTCATAAAAAAAGTTTCCACTCTGCCTAATGAATACGCTGTTCTGCATGCTTTATAGCTCTGATTTTTTTCTAATGGGGTAAGCCTCGTGCGTTTGCCTCAAATGCGTGTCGCTGCAATACCACAACATTTTTATTGGACAAAGGAGTACTGGACTCCATATCTCCACCAACCAGTGCAAGTCATGCCTCCACAAAGTTAAGGACCACTTCGGCGTGCAGATTGTGAGGACAAAAGAATTGGAATTCCTCCAGTCTATTGCGTTAGTGGCAGCGCATAGAGTACTAAAAAAGAGAACCCAAAATGAAAACAGCAACACTCAAAAGGAGCAGGAAAATAAAAACCGTGAATTTGTGTCAGAGCTTCCAAAATATGTCCCTTACCATAAGAATGGTAATGAATGACCGGAGTTGAGGTGCTGTTTTCACCACCCATCAAGCATGCAGGAATGTGCCCCCGCAGTGCAAGCAAGACGAAAGGGAATCTGCAACTTGCTTTGAGCAGTAAACAACCTATGCGACGTTTCCATTACACTGAGAAAAATACCTGAGCCAAATATTATACGTGCACATGAAGCAGCAAGCATGCAAATCACGGTAAAACACACCGAAATACCAACCTCAATCTCTTCAATTTCCCTCATTAGTTATGCACCACTGGCACCTCCGAAATTACGTCATTTCTTCCATGGCTGTCCTATTGGTTGTTCGTAACGCTCTGCCGCCATCGGCGCTGTGCACCAACCTCTTCTATGCCTGAACCTGCACGAACAGTCCCAGCGTTTCTTTTGTTTGGAGTGTACACGAAGTGTGAGTGGCAAACTCATTCCTTCCCTTATAATCAGACCTTGAAAACAAACTTTTATTGCTTCAAAAAGCCTGAGTGTGCGCTTGCGCGCAGGTAGCCATGCCTGCTTTTTTATTGCTCTACAACGGGAATACACCCCTCCACGTTACGGAACAAAGGAGAAAACTCCCCAGCCTGCGTTATATCGAAGGCCCAATAAGAGAATACCGTGAGCCACCCCCTTCTCCAGGAGAGATCGTACCGATTTCACTGCGTTGTCCCGCAATGAGTTGAGAGGGAATGATTATGTGCGATCTCTCATTGCACCTACCTTCCATCATAGCGTACACATTTTTATGAATCTTGTGGGAGGTGATTGCTGCGACAATAAACTTTACCCCAAAATACATTCCCAGTAGTCGACCGTAACTGCTGCAGGTCCCTTTCATAGTCAAGGGTGCGAGAAAAAGCACACCAATGCCTATGCAAGTTGCTGTGTAGGGACATTGCCTATGAGATACCTCTTTCATGTGGAAAGGTTGACATAGGTCACACTGGAAGGTGCGTGGACGTGCAATTGCGTGAACATGAACATGACTACTGATTTGAGAACTGCACAAGTGCGCATCACCCCATCCCTAGCTCTGCAAGCGCATGCATGATGTTCTTCAAGCAAGTGAAAATTGTCCAGGTGCAGTGATACATGACAAAAGGAAGATACAGGAAGCTTACGACACCAGAAAGAACGGATCTGACTGTGTCAGTGACATCTTAACGGTTCTTCATATGAAAGAACGTATTTATTAGCCTGTGAACTTTCACACTTTTTCATGCAAGCGGAGCCACGTACCTTTGGGCTGCAATTAGGTGTGTTTTTCCGTTGCATAAACATTAGCTGCTCTTCATCGCCTGTTCTCACCAGCTACTCTCTGTGATATTTCATGCCAAGTTGAATGTTGTTAAGATGCACCAACTCGCCAAACACGTATTTCTAAGCTTGAAAGAAGGGCTGAAATAACCAGTGCTGAAAATACACTGAAAATAAATAAAATGATAAGGATTGTTATTATAGTTTTGTACACTGCTCTCCACTCCCCCCCCCAAAAAAAAAAATTATTTGCCCGCAAAGCCCCCTGCCCTCACAAACAATGTACCCTCCAGCCCACTCCGTGTCCATTACATTAAACCCAGCTGACTGCCTGAAAAGCTGGCTGACCCCTGCTATGACCAATACTCAGCAAACGTCGCTGTCACTACTTGTTCAATTCGAAGTTAATTAAAATAAGTAAGATCTCTCCTTTGTATGCATCACGGAAGCAAACAAACCCATAGAATGAAGGGCCAATGAAGACTTTCTAGGGTTGGGGCTAGGCCAAGTTGATTCTAAGGGGCAAAAGACGAGATTGCAAATTGGGGAGATACATAAGACAAAGAAATCAAGAAAAACACAAGTTCTTTTGTTTGTACTTAATTTTTTGTCTTTTGTTTTGCTTGTTTTGGGCATTGCTTTTCCCCCAAGATGACAGCAGACATTTCTAAAGACTGGCCAGTAGCTCATGGCTCTCGACAATTGTGTTCAATAGAAAACACTGGCACAAACACTGAAGAATCTGTGTTTTCTCAGAAGGATCAAGCAGAGCAGGCCACCTTGAAGACATCATGGGAGCCCTCACTTAGGCAGTTAAGACAAAGGCACACATGGCATCACACTGATGTCGATGTCGAAAGGGAATCCGTCCCTAACTTTTTAGATCATGCACATATTAAAAATGACTTAAAATGCGTTCTACCGAACAGTTACAGGTTAACCTTACTGAGGGATATCTCCATTGAAAAAGAAACCTTTTTATGGAGTCATCGGTGCTTTGAAATTTTGTGCCAGCAGTCCTTTAAGGGGCAGATTGAATTTTTCACTATTCCCAACACTATAATGTTGCAAGGGCCCGTGACACACTGGAAGGGAGCCGCAAAAAAATGGGCACTCAGCAAAGTAGATTCAACACCATTGTGATGAAACCAAGCTTTGGAATCGCTGATCAAACCTTGCGGACCTTACCAGTGTCTTAAGGGCAAGATGATATAGCCAGAGTGTTCGTTCTTGCTTTAGGTGCTCACTGAGTAGAAGCAGGCAACTGAAGCTCACCTGAACACTTAAAGAGGTCCAGTTGAGTTCGAGGCATGATTTACATGATGTGCCAATAATTATTTCCACTTTAAAAGCTGCCATGCTGTTGTAAAGGCATCCAAAGAATGTTGCAACATCAAAACATTTGCAAAACAGCTTTCCTTCATTTCACGGTGCTCTTCTTATGCAACTGCATTGTAGCTGTTTGTCCTTCTTGTTATCATTAGAAAATATTGTTACATTTTTATGGAGCCCAAGAAGTTTCGGCAAGAAGTCTACAAAACTGTTTCAATATTCATATACTTTGGTTGTCGCCAAACCTTCCCTAATTGAGAATAATACCTTAGTTACACGGCAGAAGTAACCGCAGTTACGTTTAACGGTTTTAGCTGTTACATGCAAAATTCCAAGTGTGTCGAGAGCGGTCACTTCGTTGTGAACATCACAAAAAAGAAGTTACAAACTTTTAGCATTACAATAAAACCCAAAGGAGAAGCAGTGTAGACAAAAGAAAATATCGTTAAACAGTTGCTTCAGACCCAAACGCGACGCACTCGTGCGTGGCGAAAAAGGAGCTTCTCTAGCAGCTCCTGACCAGGTTGTTCTTGGGTCGGTTCGGTGTTGGGAAATTAGTATCGCGGCGGATATTTTACTGGCGCTATCTCTACAACTGCGAATTACAATACATAGCACAATTTATAACCACACTCACATCCACTTCTTCGCATGTGGAAGTTCTTTCCTGTTATCAGATTGATTTCAAATAGCGGGGACAAGCTGTTGCTGCCGTGGTGTGGGCCGGTTCGAGCCGCTTTCAGTGCCGTGCGGACAGACGCACCGGCGTGATTGCGGGACTGGCCGACGTGTGCGAAGATCGTTTGTGAGTGCTGAAACCGCTTCATAATTACCTGATTTGTCTAATTTTTTGGCAATCGATGAGCGGAATTTACAAATTAAGGTTTTTCTCATAATTGATCGGGTGGACCAGGAAACGAGCTGCTGCTCACGGGCGGTTGGACCGACTGCGAAAGAGACGCAAAGAGCGCAAGCTCCTCTTGGGGCAGCTTTGGTGTTCCTGTATTTGAGGTCTTCGTCTCATGGGAACGCCAGGTGATTTCTGCGCCTCCGCTGATGCACCGCCACTAGTATCGAAATTGACTTGTGCAATTTTTGAAACCTTCGGCAGCGGCAACTGCGGTTAGCGTAACTGAACTGAGGTGGTCAAGCTCAGTTTTCGTTTACCAGGGTTAGCGGGATAACTGTGCTTGTGTAACTAGATTTTAAGGCTCCCAGTCCACTGTGGAAAACTAGCAGGCGAGTTTTACTTATTACATAACAAACTGAAGTGTGTGTTAAAATAGGCTATTTCAATCTCGCAGTTTAAAAAACAATGCCAATAAAATGTGTATTTTGAGAACACTTATTCATACAGTTCTGTCATTATTAAGCATAATACTACATTTCCCCAAATGTAGCTTTGTCAAATTAAAGCAGCGCACCTCAGCCGCAGTGCACCTAAGTACATTAGCATTTATTCGTATAATCAATAAGATCAAAAAGCCTCATAGCAGCAACTGAGTAAAAAGGTTTGTGCGAATGCAGCGAAGGAATGCCTGTATCATGAAAATATAAAAACATGGACCCCGTATTTATATTATTGCACTTTTTTACAGCCTACACACCATGGGCTTTATTTCAGTTGTTTAAATTCCGGCACAGTACCGCATTTCCTTTTTAGTCTTGTGCAATAAAGTAAGGGTATTGCAAGAAGCACACGCCGAGAAATTCTGCGCTTAGGTGTCCGCACAGTGTTGAACCCCCCCCCCCCTTTCCCCCACAAAAAAATGCACAGGAGATAAGAAAACAACAGGCCCAATTTCTTTCCACAACGGCTATGATTTGTCAGTTGCCAAGATTGTAATGCTCTGCTGCCTCAATATTGTTGAGGCCACGGATACGGCAGGGAACAAGCTCAGTACGCTCGCACGAGCTTTCCACCCACTGAAATTGCAGTGTGCAGTCGTAGTTGACAAAGTAAGATGCCAAAGAAGGTGCGTATGTGTGTTTACGGGTATTGGAGGGGCCACCAGTACTTGCTCACTAAATCCACCAGCGGTTGTCTTAGAACTGAAGGTAGAAAAACTATTTTCTGCCACAAAATCCATGAATGCATTTGACTACTCACTGTTTAGCAGTACAGCACTTTCCAAGCTTACTGACGACGTATTTTTATGAAATTCACAGCACTGTTAAAAGAAACCGCTTTTTAATAATAACTATGACTGCTCTAAAATTACAGCCAGGCTGCATTCACAACTTATCTACCAGAAATAATGTTTTTCGAAGAACAAACTATTCGCCGCACTGTTTTACTGAGCATTGTGTTTACTACTTTCAAAACAACGGTTTCATTGTAATGCAGAAATATGGCTTTCTGAAATGTTGCGTGTTTTATATTAGCTTCGTAAGAAAGGTTTGCAACCTTCATTTAAAGGCTAGCAGTGTACTGTGTTTGCAATGAAAAGAAACAGCCGGCAATACTCACGTCTTTGCTGCGGTGCTCACAGAACAGCAGCGGCCCATGCACTACCCCATGGTGGGAAGTATGCAAGCACCACCGTTTGCAAGCAAAATGCCTAGAACCTCCTGGAGCAAAATGTTCTGAGAAATGTCATGATATCTAAAAAAATAGTTTTTTTTTCTTTCGAGCAAGAAAATGCCGTACAATTTCTTACTACCTTAACTGGGTCTTTACAAACCGATAACTACCTCGACGACTTAGAAGCTCTTGATCGAGGTCTGTATAGTGATAATTGCTTAACTTTATTTATGTCAGGACTGATTTATTACTTCAGCAACCCTCTGACTCCAGGGACCTGCCAAAGAAAATGCACACATGGCTTTTCCAGATTGGCATTGTGAATGGGAAAAAAGCAGCTGGCTCTCGAGCTAGTGCCGCAGCACTGTCAGGAACATTGTCAGCTTGTTCTATCCCATAGTTATTAACAAAGTAGGCTTCTAGCCAACAACAGAGGTTAGAAACTTGCACAGGAAAGGATACTACGAAAAACTCAGCAAGCCTTGTTTATATAGTAAAAGAACTTCTGAACTTGTGCTTCGTAGCTGCAATGAAGTTTCTGAGCAGGCATAATTAAATGCTGTTTAAAAGACTATGAAGCCGAATTGCTGTTGAATTTACATCGGCAATATTCATTTCTTTAAATGATAATAATTTATGTTTCATCCTACTGCCCCAAGTATGGGAGTTTTTAAGCGCAGACTCGATTTCAAAGCACACATCGTGAACTTGTTGAAGAAGCTGCATCTTCCGCGGTTTTCAATATAGCTATAAACTTTCCAAAAACAAAGCACAGATGAGGTTAGATACTGCCATTACCATCAAACAGTGCTTACTCAATTGCATCCCAGACGATTTGTCTTAGCACTAAGGTTTTGGCAACTACAATTTTATTCAACGAGTCAGCACCCACAGGTTAACAGTGCACTAGAGAGCGCACTCATTGTGAGCGAGAACGAATTGCACGGCGGATTTGCCCATGCTGTGCATAGGCTCTAAATTCACTGTGTCGCATGTTGTCTTTTCAGATTTATGGCCTCTGAGTGGTATATTTTCTCATGCCAGTCCTCTTGAATATAACAGCTGTGCCCACATTTTCACTATTTTTACCTCCAGAATGCAGGTAAGCATGCCTTGGATGAAATTACCAAGGAGCAAAGGCCACTTGTTTTAGCGTCACTGCACAGTTGAGTATACAAAAAATATCAAACACAAGATCGTTATGTATTAAAAACCCTAACTCAGATTATGATAAGCACTCAGTTCCTGAGTGCTTCCGCAATAGATCATCCCACCCCTTTCAACATATTTGGACATAGCACCCTTGCAACAATACGCGCTGTCGTACGCTGCTTTTAGAGCAAAGTTATTGATTCCCATCATATTATTTATCGCTAATTTCTGTTCCCTACCGGTTAACTGTGTTCATTTTAAAGACGAGAAACCAACGAAAACAAACCCTTTTTAAGAGGTACAGCTCAGCTCTGCGGGGAAGATGAGAGCACGTCTAATTCGTAAGTTATTGGCGTCGAGTGCAGCAATTGACTTTAAAAAACCTGTCTCAGTGAAATATAGCTCACAAACCGCGATTTCGGGGAGGACTACGCACAGCTCGGTCCATTTGGAGCTTGTGTACATGATACGCAATCCTCGAATGCAACTACATTTCACTCGCCTTTACCCAGTCTCTACTGCACTGTTCAACCGTGGGTTGCAAACTGTTGAAAATGAACTTATCAATTTTCAAATAAGATAAGTTGTCGGAATGAGCCGCACGAGACGCAGTCTAATGCGGCTGGTGGCATGTGGCTCGGGCAGTGGCTGCTCACGCGGTCCCCGGGAAATGTCTGCACGGTTCCACACGAATCCCAGGAAAATGGCGCCACCCTGAGAGGGTTGGAAAATTGTGGTGTATATTAAGGGCGTCTACATAACTGATGCGTCGATATTTTGTAGTTTCTGAAAATTTCAATCAGTGTTTCAGCAAATTGCCATAAACAACATGAGTTCATTCATCTAAAGGCAGTCTGAAAACGTAATATGATGCTGTCATGCTCAAGTATGCTGAGCAATCAAAACAATAGAAGTGAACAAATGTCATACATTTCTTATATTGAATTTAAATAGGTAAATGCAAATACAAATATTAGTGTATTTAGTCGATTAAAACACGTTTTCTTTTTGCAACCTGAAGTCAACCCTCGCGTTACAATTGAATACCACGACTCAAGTCTCTTAAAAATTAAAATGATACACAAAATTGTCATCAATGGCTACAGTTTTGACCATTTCCCAATCCATGTCAGCAAGATGTGTCAGAGCTGTTCGGGTCTACTACAACCTAAGTCCGGCTTTTTTCGTTTCCTTGCTTATTTCTGTGGTGGTTGACAGCGTGCGCACTGTTTTTTTTTGTTTTTGCGCCGTACTTTTGTAGCTTTCATTGCCCCCAAGTATTTCAACACCTCTTCCGCTCCCATTGTTACAGCAACGTTTAGCACTCAGTATGACCCATGCTATTTTACTGGATCAAGAAATCGGCAATTTGGCAGCTCCCAAAAGATTCAACATCGACCATCTGTGGAAGGCAGCTACTGCTGGAGTGCCTTTTTCATGCGAGCCCTGCCCAAAAAGTTTCCGAGGGCCTTGCTACAGCTGCCCGGTCGAATTACAAAAGGGTGTTGCTGCCTTCGTCACCAAACATTGCAGACGCCTCTTGCGGTCAGTGTTGAACTGATACAGCTCAAAACAAGCGATATCACTAGACAGATGGGCTTTCTGCGAAGTTATAAGTGTCAAAGTTGGGCATTTAGCCCAAGTGTTTGGAAAATAAATGTGCTTTTCTATAATGCCAATGACCACACGTGAGTACTTTGGTGGATCTTCTTTTTGGGCGCGACAGAGAAGTTTACCCCTTCAGTTACTTTTGTCGTTTTATGTTTTCTTTCTGGATGCGATGAAGTCACCGCTCATGCTAAAATCACGGTCACATCACAATTCAGTAAACACGGTACGTGGTTGTCTTTGGCAATATTATTGGAAGGGCAAAATTCAAAATAGGCATAGACTACGTTGTCTGTGCTTTTTTAGACTGACCTTGATCGGAAGACCAAGACTATAACCAACCATGAAACGAAATCTTATTTGTGCCAAAGCATCAATGAGGGAAAAGATTTTGAGGTATCAAAAAACGATGAAGCACTGTTCCAGGTACCCCTGCTACACATGCTAGCCGCAAAATAAATGGACACTAAATACCGCACAGTATCAGCACACACAAAGTAACTGGTACACAGGGGGTTGCGGCCAAAAGAATATGGGGCACTGCCTTGCTGCCCCAATATCTACCTCAAGTAGACCATGCAGGAGCCCAAGCAAGCGTGGTGTACTTTCCGTAAACCTACCCATCTGTACAATTGATGCATTTTCTTTGCCAGGACTGTGAGCAACATTTGCCCCTCATCCAACCAAAATGCTCTCATAAAAATCACGTGATTACGTTACGCTGTCGAATTGATTGCGGGGATTAACCCGCTAAAGCTGCACATGGGCTATGCGGCGTGCATTAGTGGAGGGCTCAAGATTAGTTTGAGCACCTGGGAAACATGCTGAATATCGAGACAATTGTGTTTCCGCTTTTCGCCTCCATCAGAGAAGCAGCCACCGTGGCCAAGATCAAACATGTATATAAAGGCTCAGCACCACACCTTAGCCACTGAGCCTAGCTAAGGGTACATTATGCTGTCACTGTCTCAAACTTGCGAATACAGTAAATGCTGCCTAGGTACCAGAATTACCCTATAGTGCAAAAACCAAACTTTCGACTGTACCTAATTTACGTTTTTTGGTACCATTCGTTTTTTTTACATTCTTCGTACATTATCTAACCAGATATATGTTCATTATGATGACCAGGCGGTTCATGCCTCGTAAAAATTACAACCCCTGTGAACATGTGCGGTCACTTTACTGGCCCGAAAAAATGAAATCTTAAATTCTTATGAATAGAGAAATCGAACTCGTGATCTAGAGTAGCACGTGGCTATGCCTCATTTAAAAACAGAACCCAAAATGTAAACTTCGGTCTGCACACATTTACAGGCACTAAGATATTTCATTTAGATGGAAAAAAAAATATTTTTACTAATGAGCAAGAATAAACAAAAGGTGGCATGAAATCGTATGAGCAAGAATAAACAAAAGGTGGCAAAGAAAGCGTAACAGTTCATTTTCCTTCAAGGAAAATCTATGTGGTTAAAATGAATTTGAGCTCATTCATGTGCTCATGCCACAACAACCGAGCTAGTGCTCATAATGTAAGCATTTTGCTTACACCATTTTGAGCAGCCACAGTATGCAGTCGACATAAATGAAGCTCAAAGATGCCTTACTCCAGGAGCAACAAACACTGCAGCTCAGTAGCATAGACATGATCTTATTTCAAAGGGGTGGGTGAGTGTGAATGAAAAAAAAACAAAGGAAAAAATTCAATCCAGAGATCAACTCACAACTCAACTTCACAAATAACTTCGGGATCTTGTACACACACCCAGCGTAACCTTCCCATTGTTTTTATATTGCTTGAACCATTGCAAGACAGCCGGCAGATTAACTGACAACTGACAAGGAATCCATGTAACTGAGTGCATAGATAGCGCCGCAGGATCTCAGGAGTCGGTATTCACAGAAAAGAACAGTGCCTTTCTGTATCCACAAGAGACTCAAATAAGTAGCTCACACTCACTGGAAGCATGCAGGCTATGCTGCCAGAAGAGTCTGCTCAAAGCACCATCACTATACTGGTGCTGCCTCCAACATCCAATGCCTAATGCTCAGTCCTATGGTAGTACAGTAGGGTCCATAGCAATACAGGGGTTATTGTGGCCGATAGGCATGCGTATATGATATGCTCCTGTCAGTGTCTGCTGGTGCAGCTACACAGACACGAGTTTGGCCCCAGCTCCAGCATTCCAATTACTTCTTCAGTACTGGTACTGCACCTGCGTGACCCTGTGCTTGCTCACATTACTAGCACAACGACATAACAGCAGCCCAGCCTCAAGCAGACATAGAAGGACTCTTAACCCAGAAAACGTGGTTTGCACTGGCAATACGTCATGTGCAAAAAACATAAAAAACAGGTTTTCACTTTCTGCACGTATAAAAAGCTACATTCAACATAATTCAAATGTCCTAAACATCCAGAGCATCCTACCGCTGAAAGGGCTACCTACTACTATTTTTCCTGTGGTAGTGCAAGAATAAAGAACTCCCACAAGTTAGGTCGGCCTATTTCATTCTGTAAAGGCCCTACAGCACTAAAACGCATAGTTAGAGGTGCAGTTCTATTTCTGGGTTCCTATATTGGTCACATAAATGCAGTACGTCCCTGTAATGCTTTCATCTTGTCAGACAGCCTACGTCCTGAAGCTCCAGCTACTTTTAAATGAAAAGGTTCCAAAGAAAAAGTTACATCAGAAGAAACGTCGTTACCTGCCAAAGTCAAAAGCTCACAGTACACTACAAACTCCGAGAAGTAGGCACACTCATAAAATGACTTTTATTATCAGGACGGTTATGTCAAAATTCCAAACCACAGAATTGATGAAAGGTGCTTAAAACCAATGCTATGTAAGCGTAGATAGCATTTACAGCAGTGTAAAATAAACTCCGCCTAGGTGCTCCTGAACTATCAAGTGTTTGAAGAAAGCATAAATAGTTTACAAGAAAAGAAAACGCGAAAAAGGGTCAGGTAAGGTTTTCAGCAAGTAATCAGACAATGAAAAAAATATTAAAAGAGTTTTATTGCCAAGTTAAGGCTCTCAAACTATTTCCTGTTTCCTTTTTTCTCAAGGGAGGTTTGGCGTTCGATATGTTGAGCACTGGCACATATAATTTTGCTTTGTTCGAAGTGGCACAGCTATCAAAATAAAACAAAAGTGCGGTAAAACCACGCGGCCGCATATAGAAACAGACTTAATGCAATAAAAACCGGATACGGCAGAAAAAATCTCGATTCCTTACGATGTCATCACGAGCACCTGCAATTATTTCAAGCTTCCTAAGGCCCTCCACTACGCCCACCACCTGTCCGTCAGCAAAGCTAGATATACCGAGCAGTGCCAGCGTCAGTAAATTGCATTTAGCTAGCCCGAAAGACAACGTGATACTGACGCGAAAACGAGAAATCATGCCAATAACACATTTCTGGCGCGGTACCTTAGTCGCGCTAGAAAAGGTCCAGCAAAAAAGAACTTACCCCCCACTCCTTTGTCCAGGCACAGGAAAACGCCGCCGTTCTTCGATCGTTTCCCGCTGTATTTCAGTTTATGCTTATCCTCACGTGTTTCAAATGTGGCAAGCAGGCTTTATCCACATAGGGCGAACACATTTTACGACGGTATAAAGCACAAAAAATATGAATAACAACACGGAAACCGCGGCAGCTGGAAACGGTATATTTAGAGTCGCATCATGGCCGCCACGGGAGCAGTCAATGTTGATTTTACCCAAGCGGACCAACCGCTTCCTCTCACTGGGTAGCCAGAGTCACTGGTTCTTATTTATAGTGACGCTGCCTAGCTAGTGAGCGGAAGCGGTTTGGCCGGTTGCGTCGAATCAAGACATACTGCTCCAATCAAGGCAGACTGATCACTTGCAGTTGCGAAACAACACACGAGGATTTCTGCACTGGATTGGAGCAGTATGTCTTGACTCGTCGCCACCGGCCAAACCGCTTCCGCTCACTAACTAGCCAGCGTCACTATAAATAATTAACAGTGACTCTGGCTACTCAGTTAGCGGAAGCGGTTGGTCTGTTTGGGTAAAATCTAATATAAGTGCTCCTGTGGCGGCCATGATGTGACACTAATTAGACCATTGCCCGCGCAACCCCCCTCCTCCCCCCCGTCGACCACGTCGTCAGCACTCGTTGATGGAAAAATTACATCTGCAGCGATGACAGCGCTAAAACAGCCAAATGCATGAGCAGAGTTCCGACTTAATGTTTTTATTCAAAGTGATCACACAACATTGCCTAATTTTTGAATCTAAAAAATCATTTATACAAAATTGTCATTGTTTTCGGTGGTCACAAGCTTTCCGGTTTAAATAGATTCCTGATCGGAGACGACCACAGCGCCATACCCACCAGCAGAGTTCGATCTTTGTATTTTCATGCAAAGCTTTAAGGAATCATTCTTTCAAAATTTGCGTTGATTTTTGTGTTCGCAAGTATTTCAGTTTAAATAGAATCTTAACTGCAACTTTCTCGATCGCTGCCTTCTTGATCCCAGCCTTTTTTGATTGGCTGCCAGTTTGGCCCGAAGATCTAAGCCAATGAGGCTGTTATTTTGGCCAATGGCAGCGCCCAGAAAAAACCTTGCACGAGGATGATGATAAAGAGTAAACGTCTTTGAATCGGGGTTACGATCTGTTCCATTTTACCTCTCTTAGCTATTTATTTTACCTCAGACTTGTCTTCCTGCCGCTGTTTCTGGCTCTGATTCCCTGCGGCGTACGCGGTCTCTTGGACTTGTCTCGGTCATAACCAGACAAATGAAAAATAGACCCTATGCGAAATTGCTTGGTGATCTAGCAACACTGATGTAAACGAGACCGTCGGCCATATTGGTACGGGCGCCGATCGGGAAGTCTCGTATTGTTTACTGTGGAAGAGCAGGTGACGGTAACGCGGTATGGCTCAAACTGGACGGTGTTTTCCGGCTCTCGACCGCGGATTGTGAACAAAGGACTTGCCTGCGCTGCCGACTGTGTCTGAAGACTCATACCACTCTGGGTGCCGCGACAAAGACCCATCCGAGCGGCAGCGGAGCAGGGCATGCCGCCTAGCCACCGAGGCGCATTGCTCGCCTTCATCGGTGCGGACAAACACGTGCGACTCGCAGTAAGTAAATCCTTCTTTGTTTTTACTTGACGCGAGTTAACCGGTATGAGCATTTGTAGAGCACTGTGTTCATCGTTGTTTACCACGCCAATGCGTAGCGGCGACCCTGTTGCAGTAACCCTGAAAGAGGAGAGCGACAATCGCCAGACCGTACCGCTAGTGGGTGGATTAGGTATTTTCAAATGCTGTACATGGAATTTACGGGATGATTTTTGGCGAAGATGTTTACGGGAAGTTTGCGGCCGTTTTCCGTGACGGTCGTCCGCCCGCGTGTTTGCCGCAAAGCAATCGTGCTTTGCGGCGAAGTCAACTACAAAAGCGCACATACGCCTTGAATTTTCTTTTTTTGTGTGTGTTCATTATTTATTGCGCATGCTCTGCGCAAAAATCTGTTTGTGTGTCTTTCTTCTCCTTTTTTGGCGGTGGGGTGGATGTGTTTGTTTCTAAAGCGCATTTTTTTGGTGTGCACGAATAGATAATACAATAAAACCTCGTTAGCTCGAACTCACTGAACTAGAAGATTTTTTTTTTAATTCGATGGGTCATCGGTATAGCCCGAATGTTTACCTGTTTATCTCGAAAGATTCTGGAAGTGAGTTCCAGATAATCATATTATTGCTTGCTTAAGTTATGACGAACACGATTATGCGGGTACTGGTATACATCATTACCCACGCTGAGGTTTTTAAGTGTTAAACTTCCTTCTCTTGAAAAATGCATTAACAAAGCATGCAGAGATACTGGCACGCTCGAACTTGACAAACAATTTTGACATAATCGCTGTTTGAGGTGTAGATTATTGCCCTTGCAACAGTGTTAAGCAAGACACAAAATCTGGTCATTTTGAGTCTGTTCCTTGCGGCCACTTCTTTCTGCTCTGTCCCTTTACCATAAACTGCAGCGGACTAGTCCTGTTCTTCCCTGAGTGTTATTTACTGATACTCTCTCTGTTCTTGCAGGTTGGGACTCATCCATGTGCTCAGCAGCTGCTTTTGCTCCCAGAAGAAAAGTGGCCGGCCCTATGTTGTGTGCCTCACCTTTGAGACGGACAGTGGTGCGATTGGGGAGGCATCGTGCGAGTGCCCGGCGGGTTGCAGTGGAGCATGGAGTCACATCCTGGCTGCTGTGCACCTACTCGCCCTTTTGCAAGCCGAAGGTTTTAAGAGGCGCCACCGGAGCTTGCGTGCACTGAGCTGCCACAACAGTGGGGACGTCGGAGACAGCAGGGCATCAAGCCAGCGAGTGTCCAAAACATTAACTGGAGAAGCCCGCGATAAAATGACCCCGCCCTTCCCTTGCCAATGCGTCTGTTCGATGCACGTCGAGTACAGGAGCAATGCGAGCAGCAACAAAGTGCCGTGCAGGCGCTTGGGAGAAAACTTGGTAGCTTTGAGAATTAGTTTTTTGCCCCAGTTGTGCTAGCCTCCCGCTCCTTCCCCCCCCCCCCCCCCCAGTGACAGAAACAAGGACTGCCATGGTACCTGAATGGTCACCTATGAGCTACCAGCAAGCATTCATGCCACATTTCGCCGTGGTCATCTCGCAAGCACGCAGAGGCTGGGCAACGTCGTGTTTACTAGACCGCGACATACAGGGGTGCGTGAATGCTTCTTTTTGTTCCATTTATATCCACAGTTATATCCACAAAAGCGCAAAAGCACTCAAGCTGATGCGCGGCGGCCTGATGCAACTGTGGCCGTTTTCTTTTTTTTTTTTTTTGAATAAAACTTGAAAATTGTCTCAGCTACCTACATCAATGGCCACAATCATTACGTCGGAGGCATGCATGCAGCATGTGACAAACTAGAGGTGTGAGTGTATTTTAGTCGCAAAATTTTCGACAGTAAGTACATCGTTGCTGGAATGACAATGGGCACCAAGTTAACTTGACGTAACAACAAACCTTTCAGCCCGGCAAATCGGGAACCAAGTGCGAAAGCTCGAATTTTCCACCGTTAGAGCATCATAAAACAGCGTTCGCCACTTCTGCAACGATACGCGGCTAAATGCAATGTAAAGAAATCAACAACACACTCCCATACCGTGTGCGCCCGCCACAGAGGAAATTTTCAACCGCGCCGTGACGGCGTAGTGCCGCAAGAAAAGTTTATTTGCAGCCCTAGGTAAGATAAAAGCTCGTATAGGGGCTAAGCGGTACCATTTAACAATGAAATGAAGCGGGCGCAGAGCCACTGGGACGAGTAAAGAAACAGCCTAATTTTGGCAACGTGGGGTTCTGTTTTCCCGGTCGAGCGCCGCTGTCAGTAGCGTGAATAGGCGGCGCACGCTCACGCTTCATTTAGAATACAAAGGCTGGACAACAGAACTCCAACACAGCTGTATTTTTTATACGGACAGCGACTACGGAACCCCGCCGCGCTTAGTGAACCAACGACAAATATTCGCTCCAAGCGCACCGCGCCCAGCGTGTCACAAAGGTTGCTCGCGCCGGCACAGTTCGCGTCACAAAGTTCGTTCAAAAGCGTACAACTTCACGTACCTTTTCTCCATTTGAACCGGTATTTCCGCATTGCGCGCTCTGCGGCACGAAGCAATGCTCCGGCATCGTAGTGCATCACCAAGAGCGGTCAATGCCCGCCTTCTATGTTTTGCTAATTGGTTTCGGTTTCAAACGACCGTACCAAAATGGCGGACCTAGTTACCGGAGTCGACGTGAGATGGCGGGGCGCATTTTGCATAGGGTCTATCACGAGTGCCTACCAATGCTGTTGAGCTCGGACAAAATTTGCGATCGGCCTGCTTCAGCGCAGGCTTGCATGGTAGTCCTGAATCATTCCGCTGGCGCGTTTGGGGATTGTGATGTTGCATCAATCATTTGAAGGTGTGATCCGAGACTTCAGGGGTGTAATCATTACTGAGGGAAACCTTTGTCGCAGGTGTCACTCGCCTTACGCTTTTTCAAGGACTTGGTTGGTAAAACTATAACTTCTCGTCAACGGTAGGGCGTTTATGTGAGTCTTTACTTTACTCGCACAGGATTATTCACTAGCATTTTTTTGTGTGTTGTTTGCTTCGTAACTTCTGCGAGGAGAACTGGCTGGGAGGAATACCTTTATGATACGGAGAAGTGAGCCTGGACAGAAGACGGCTTGATGAATGAAAATGGCGAAAAGGAAAGAGTACATAAGCACAAAAAAACGCACACGTACACTGTACGTTCTAGAAACGCAAACCTGAAAGACGCACAAATGCGCATAAGTGCAAACGTTCACACTATTATCTCAGCGCACGGTCATGGAGAAACGCCATACCTTGGCGGCCCTTGTCACTGCTGCAATCGGGTGCTGTGAAGCTATGATAACGGTGAGTTTCAGCACACAGTAAAGGTTCAATGTCCTAACGAATACTACAACAGTGCCCGAGATGTGATATTCGGCTCGTCTTATGCATTCAGGTAGTCGTTGGCGAAAGCGATGTTGTGGCTTCCTCATGGTTCCGTAGACCACCCTAAAGTAACCGGAACTGGTCTATGCAGCATTCGGGAAGCCCAGGCGGGGTCATTTCTGTAATTGCCGGTTGGCAGTTGTAGCTGAACCGGCGACTTGCTCTGGCTTTTTGTGTGTGCGTGACAGCTTACACATTCCGGTGATTGCGGATATTAGGTAACAGACCCCCGAACGAACGAGTTCCTCTAAGCAATTACCTTTGGTTAAAACTAGTTTTCTTTAAACGAAGTTGTATGCTCTCAAGCAAAAGTCTTAGAAATCAAACAAAAAAAGCTAGCTCTTCTGAAACGTTGAAACTGCATTGCTGATTTCGTCATACAACTATACTTATGATGGAGGTAAAAAATGAAAACGCCTGTATGTTCGAGAATTCGGCGCACATTGAAGATGACTAGGTGACAAATTACTCCGGAGCCCTCCACTACAGCGCGGGTCATCGCTTTCGTAGCGCAGGCGCGTTAACCCACCTAATCAATAAGAAATAAACCAATCACAAATATTTACACACCAGTTTATTTTTTTCATCAGGGCTTTATTAAAATACGCTAAAATTATGCACCAATCTTACTGGTCACGTCTGAGGGGTTGTAAAGATAAGTTCTGGAACACTTCGCCTTCTGCAGAAACAATGAGGGGACTAAAATTTAAGGTGCCCACGTGGTTTATATATGAATCGTTGCCTTCATATTTTGACTGGTAATATGGCTTCAGCGGGTGAAATTCTCATTTCCTGGAGGCTCGAAAAAAAAACGGTATTTCTAACCTGAATGAGGTCTTATCGGAGCGTATATCTGCTGCAATCTTTAGAGTCCCCCGAGCGGCACATTTTGTGCAAGCTATACTTAACTAAAACCGACCACAAGAAAAACAACATGTTGGGTGGCGTTTTCTCAGTCCAGGAACCCACGTGCTTCCGCCGCTGTTCGGGCACATGTTAGCGCATGACTTGACCGCTACTTCGGTGCTAAAGCCAGGAGCTCGTTCAATAGCACATACGATTTTTGCCCCTTTCCATCAATACAGACAGTGGACAAAAAGAGTTGCTTGGTGGCACGACATGGGCCAGGTGCACCTAGTTACTGCTCTCGCGATGAATAACACAAAATACAGACACTATAGAATACATATTTTGGCATAGTAATTAGTATAAGGTGGCTTGTACTAGCAAAGAAACTTGCCGAAAAACGTTCTGAGTACAGTGATTTAGACGCCCGAAGTAAAAAAGAATGCCAAGAGACCACCAAAAGGGCGGTCTTTCTTACTCTAGGTAATATGTGTTGTGCGCACTTAGCATTGTTCGTTAACCTCCTCGCCGTCGCAGTTCGTCACAAAGCTTTGGTTCTTAACTTGTACCAAAAATTACAATACCAATAAGGTCAGCGTCTACACCAATGCGGTAGGTGTCTATGCAGGCTCGCAAAGGACGAGTTCTTTTACGCAGCTTCTTGTTTAGTCCAAAAAACGACATTTATGTTAGGTTGCAAGAATAAAGAATCGCCTAAAACGTATAATGGAGAAATAAAACGTGAACACGAAAATATGAACCAGAACACACAAATACCGCGATTTCTTACTATGCAAGTGAAATGATTTCGCCGCTATATAACAGCAACAAAGACTGAAAATGTGTCTTTCCAAATATACCACTAGCAAGCCATTATTTTGTTTTCACTATCGGTATTCTTTCATCTAGAGCGTTACGTTTAATATTTTTGTGTTTTCATTCATTCGTCCATGAGTGTACATGTATATACAGCACACCGTTAGGTGGCTGAGCGTGAGCCCACACCACCCACGCATGACCATCGGAATTCGAGTGATTGGGCACGGGCAGTGCTAGACTTGTGACAGACATCAGCCGCTCCCCTTTCGAAGAGCAGGAGCGTGAAGATTCATAAGTAGACCGGATAACGTACGTTTACAAAATAACTTTTGCACAACGGCTGCTGACGAAACACGAGTACTCTAGAACCTGATAACAGCCATTCATCACGTGTTCCCCGGCGAGCGGAAACAAAGCGGTCTTCTTGTGGCCGAGCACAAGCTGATCATCTTTTTTAAACCCGCTTTCAAGCAACAAGCGAGTACTCGGCGGCGGGAAACCTGTCGAATGTCTTTTGATTGAACGTTGCTGGAGCGAGCTCCGTTCATCGGCGGTGGTTGAACCGCCAGATAACTTCTGAGAAACGTTCGACCAGGTGAAACTGTGTTTACGGTTAACGAGAGAGAGTTGAGCAACTTTTGAACATTGGCTGCCGTAAGCGAGTGGAGAGGATGGTGGCCGTTTCAAACAGTTTATATTAAGTTCAGCGCTGGACAATTCGTTGCAGATAGCCAAGCATTCGGGAGAACAGCCGTAGGTTGGCCAGTCAAGAATCTGATCGGCTGTGCTGCCTGAGATGGCTCTTTCTTTGTTCTTTATTTCCTTTTCGGGGGTATTGATACATCAATTTTCCTTGAATGCACTTCACAAATGACACCATTTATTATCATTTATTGAACCTTGGGAAAGGTCAGTTTATGTCGTAGAGCTCCGTAAAAACGACACGAGATGCATCCATTTATTTTTATGAAGTGGCGCAAATATCTTTTCAGCATTCTGAAAAAAGACATTCGAAATAGCTTCTTTTTATGACCTATCTGTTTCTCGAAATACTTCGTTATATCGGGAATGGCACTGATTCTATTTAGCTATATCGAATTCATAAAAGCATTATTGATCAGTAGAGGCACCGGCTTGGGAATACGAATGTGTTTCTCCGTTCGGGAAATTCTTAAAATTGGGCTTGGTTAAATGGGATTTTGACTGTATCTGGCATTGCCAGACCTTGGAAAACCTGAACCAGTCTGCGTTGGGCCTTGTCTCTGGGCCTCGCGAGTTGGAACAATGACGTGAAAGCTCGTGAAATTGAGCGCGAGACCGTGTGAATCCACTTCCGTCTAACGGTTTTTCATAACAATGAAATTTTTCCAGCTGTATGTGGTTTGTATATAGCTGTGCTTCAGTTCTTAATTTCCATGGCTTGGCTAGCAACGTAGATTTTTTTCTTCCACACTTACATAATGGCTTGTTTTTAACGCTCAGTCCATCATCCTTACACTGTTTTTCGCTCGAATTTAGCTCTGCGTCCTCCTAATAGTTTGTTTAAATGCTTGCTATAACGCTTGTTCCTCACCAGTAAAATAAAGGGCAAACGTCTATGACTCAAAACTCCTACTTTCTCCTTCCAGATTTTTGTCACAGCTCGACTATTATTTGCCGTCTTCTTTCGACCAGTTTTCTCCGTTGTGTAAACCTTTGCACCTTCTCTGCACAAAAAAAAATTTTCGCAGGGCTAGGTTTTCTTGCCAAGTGTTTTGAATTAACTTCTATATTTGTCAAGCACTCCCTTCCTATGTTTTTGTATCGGCTTCCCTTTAAATCAATCTCTTAATATTCATTTTTTGGATTCTGTGGGCGTCCGTTCCGAAATTCCTGACCCTTGGTGTTTCTTTTAACAATTTGCGTCATATGTTGTCAACAACGCTTGGTCTTCCCCCCCCTAGTTATAGTTCTCTCTGAGCTTTAGTGGCTTCGCCAACAAACAGTTTCTTCGTTGGCTTGTAGACCATTCAGTGCCTTCTACCCATTTTGTTTATTGTAAGTGATTGCTTATGATTCCGGATTTTTATTCCCATACGCATTTTTATTGGTTCGTCCATAAGTCCTGATCGTGTACCGTATTGTTTGTATTAAAGTTTTTATACTACTGGTACAAAACTACTTTAATACTTTTACAGGACGGGGCTCACTTGCCGGCCGCTGCAGCCGCTATTGTGATGGAGGCGAAAAGAAAAGGCGCCGGCGCATTCGACATTTCGGCGCACGTTGAAGATCCCTAGGTGGTGAGAATTATTCATCAGCCCTCCACTACGGCGCACCCCATTATCTGTGTACTTTTGGAGCGCTACAACCCATAATAAAGCAATCAATCAATCCTCCCTGTACATTTTTGTTGCTTTGTTTACTTTGCATTTCTTCTTTTATATCGTTGTAATACACTCACGCCCAGCTGCATTTTTGTTTGCTCTTGCTCGGTCTGGCTTTTCTCCCTGCTACGTTTTGAGATAGCTTGCTTTACTATAGGGGTTACGCCCAAAGTTCGGTAAAGTTGTGTCTGTAAGGCTTTTCCTGCCCCTTCTCTAAGTGTCATATTATCTGCTTGCCTCTAACTCTAAGGCGCCGCTTCATTCTTGTTACGACTTGTCTATTTCTCTTTTCTCCAGCTGCATTTTTACTGTCTTCGCTATTTCGTAATCAATATTGTTTTTTGCTAATATATATTGGCTATCTTGCCTCGCCTATGCTTTCGCATGGCTTGTTTACCTTTGGGTATTCGCCCCATAAATTGCGTCCTGTCAAACAGGGGCGCAGAGAAGTTGTTTTGGCGAAGACGCAGGGGCAAAGTATTTATTAGGCGAGGTGCCTAACTTGCCAGAGGAAACACGCAAAGAGCACCGGTTGGTGGCTAGCCAAATGGCGACCAAGAACCGAGCACA
Organism: Haemaphysalis longicornis; assembly: GCF_048455015.1. Lineage (NCBI taxonomy): Eukaryota > Metazoa > Arthropoda > Arachnida > Ixodida > Ixodidae > Haemaphysalis > Haemaphysalis longicornis. The sequence continues at coordinate 46,092,574 of NW_027526214.1, forward strand.
CGAACCGCTAGCTAACGCGCTCCTTCGTCGTCCTCTGCTGTGCCCATCACACGGCACGTACCCACGCGGAGGATTAGCATGTCTGTCCTACTTAATGCTCTCATCCCACAGACTGGCACGTGACATTACCCCCTCTCCTCAAAAGCATCGACTCGATGCTACGGTTATGCGCGGGAAATGTAGTCCGCTGCTAGATGCATTGCGTGATCACCGCGAGAAGTATTGTTTCATGCGGACCACATGCACAATTTCTGGGCGAGATCGGGAACGTCCTGCGGCGCTTGAAGATCCACTTGGATGTACAATGTTCTCGATGTGAATCGATGGTTCGAGAACCACGCGCGCCGAAGGATAAAAAGCCTGCAGAGCAAACACCGTGGTATTCGATTCTGCGACGCTCGCCGACGTAACTCACTTTGTTGACGGCTCCTTCGCCGCCTCTGTATTCTTTTGAATTGTTAGGGGAGCACAAGTTCCCTCCAATAAACGTGTTTCTCCTTCAAGACAACGTTGTCGTCCTTGGCTTCGTGAAATCTGGTGAGGTGCTGGGTACTCACCCTTTATGCCCTCACCGACATCTGGAAGCCGCCAAGCCAGTCCAACCAGAGAAAGCCGCCGACTGCAAGGATTGCTACCCGAGTAGTTCGGTTTCATGCCAGAAGGGCCCAAGAGAAGGAATGCTGCAACCAACACCATGGTGCAAGGAAAAACGTCCCCACTCGTCCTGCAGCAGCCCCGGGAACGATCCCCGCGGAAGACCCCGAAGAATGGTTGGAGAAGCTGGAGCTCGTCCGCATCGTCAACTAGTGGGATGACAAAGAAACTTTCCAGCACGTCTTGTTTTAGAAGATGCTGATCGAAATCGGTTCGAGAACCATGAGAGTTCTTTGACCGACTGGACTCAGTTGAAAAGGGAGTTCCTTAAGACCTTCACTACCGTTGTAAGAAAAGGGCAAGCTGCGCTTTCGCTTGAAACTCTAACGCAGCACCCCAACGAAGTTGTCGTGATCTTTGTTAAGGAGATTAAGCCACTTTTTCGCCGTGCGGGCCTCGAAATGACCGAAGAAAAGAAGCTCAGGTTTTTAATGCGAGGATGAAGCATGAGCTCTTTGCTTGTATAGTTCGTAACCCACCGAAGACGGTGGCTGAATTCGCGTCTGAGGTGGCCGCGATGGAGGTGGCCGCAAGGCAGTAGCCGCGAAGGCAGTACGACCGCCCTGTCAACGCGCTGTTCTCGGAGACCATCGGTGCCGTAACTGGAAGATCCGATACATTGCGCGAGACCATTCGAGCAGTGGTAAAGGAGGAGCTTCAGAAGCTTATTCCAACGACGCCGCAACCTCAAGTGGCTTCTCTGAGTGAGGTCCTCCATGAAGAGGTTCAACAGGCAATGGGAACTTCTATGCCTTCAGAAGCACCACGTCAGCCCCAAGTGATGACCTACTCCACAGCTCTTCGTGAACCCCGCCCTGCTCCAACCAGTCTTCAAGAGGCCGAGCCGTACCACCGTCCAATACCACCCGCCGACGCCCTGTAGACAAATACCAGACGCCAAGGAAGAGCTACGTGTGGCGAACGCCCGATAATCTCCCGCTGTGATAAAACTGCGGAGAGGCCGACCACATCTACTGTCGCTGCCCTTACAAGAGGCTCGGTCTGCGAAGATTATCCGTCGACGCACCACGCACCCTACCCGTCCAGCACCATACTGAGATCGACGAATATCGGTCCAACACTAACCGAGGACCTGCCCGCTTCAACCGTTCGCCGTCGCCCTACCGGTACCAGTTGCCGAACCGCCGTAACACCGCTGACTTCTCACGTGGAAGGTCCCCCCGCCCACACGGGGGAATCTAAAAACAGCAACTTCTGGAGGTGAAGTTGCAGAATGGCGAAAAAACAAAAACCCTCCAACAACGCATGGCCGCAACGAACACCGTACCTGCAGCCCAATGACTCGATCTAACCCGGACGTGACTCCCGAACCCGATGACAACACGACGCGACGCGTACCCGAAACGACAGAGCCTACCGCTAAGAAGATGACGAGAATGACGACGCATAGTGCCCGACCGTCAACACTCAAAAGCCGAGACACAACTCCCCGACCCACCCGAAAATCGAGGAAAGCGGTGTCGACGTCCAGTTGTCCAGCGACGACTTTGACCTAGTCGCCCTCATCGACACGGGAGCCGACTACTCGGTAATGAGCGGCCCATTCGCGCTGAAGCTGCAGAAAGTTACGACACCCTGGGATGGTCCACATATACGCACTGCAGGAGGCCCTCTTGTAACGCCAAGTGAAACGTGCACATCACGTGTCACCATAGGCGGCACCACGTACCCTGCTGAGTTCGTTATTTTGCCTAACTGCTCCAGCGACGTAATTCTGGGAATGGACATTTTGACGGACAATGGCGCAATAATTGATCTGCAGACCAAATGGATAACTTTTTCCCTCAATCACTCCACGACGCCGCAGCCGAACCCCGATCAGCATGCTGCTGTCAGGATAGTCGACGATCACGTCACCCTGCCACCCCGCGCAAGCTTGACGATCGCCGTCTACTGCGAGGATGATGCTTCTGACATCGACGCTATCGTGGAGAGTGATCAATAGTTGCTTCTCGACCGTGTTGTCTCCGTCGCAAGAGGCATTGCGTACTTTAAGCAACGCCAATCTCACGTTTTGGTCACTAGTTTCACCGAAGAGTACCTGCATTTAGACAAGGGAGATGCAATTGTGTTCCTCGAAGAAACGCAAGAAGGAAGTGACGGGGTCTCGGGGGCCGACTTTGAACGCACACCCGATGATACCTTCAAGCTTCCGCAGTCCTTCGATGTAAATCCGGTACTACCGCAAGAACAACGGAACAAATTATTGGCTTTGCTGCATCACTACAGCGAGTGTTTTTCGTAGAGTTCAAAATTACGTGAGACACCCCTAGCGAAGCACCGTATTATAACCGAAGAGGGAGCCCGACCTACCGGACAGTCACGATATCGTGACTCTTCCCACGAACGGAAAGCTATCCGGACTCACGTCGACGACATGCTCAGCGACGAGAATAAACAGCCATCGAAAAGCCCCTGGGCTTCGCCGGTCATACTCGTAAAGAAAACGACAGCACATTAGGGTTGTGCGTTGAATATCGGGGACTGAAAAAATCACCAAAAAGGACGTGTACCCTCTGCCACGAATCGATGACGCCCTTGACCAACTCTGCCATGCCAAGTACTTCTCATCGATGGATTGGAAGACCGGCTACTGGTAAATTGAAGTGGACGAGAGAGACCGAAAGAAGACTGCATGTATAACCCCAGATGACATATACGAGTTCAAGGTGATGCCTTTAGGGCTGTGCGCGGCGCCAGAAAGGTTGCAAAGTGTCATGGACACTGTGCTAGCTGGCCTGAAGTGGCAGACTTGCCTCGTATTCCTCGACGACGTTGTGGTATTCGCCCGGAATTTCGACGAACACCTTGCAAGGTTAGAGTGTGTACTCGAGGCCATTCGTACATCGGAGTTAACGCGGAAACCTGAAAAGTGTCGTTTCGCGTATGAGGAGCTGAAGATCTTGGGCCACGTCATCAACGCCGCCAGAGTCCTATCTGACCAGGCAAAAACTTCCGCCATTGCGCACTTCCCAAGGCCGAAAGACACGAAGGGCGTGCGAAAAGTTCACGGACTTTGTGCATACTACCGGCGCTCCGTCGCAACTTCGCCCGCATTGCAGAGCCACTAACAAGGTTGATGAAGATAGCACGCCTTTTAGCTGGGAAAACGACGAAAACGCATCCTGCGAGCTGCAAAAACGCCTGCAAAGCCCGCGCGTGCTCGCTCATTTCGACAAAAACGTCGAAAAGAGAAATGCACACCGACGCCAGCGATATAGGCTTGGGTGCCATTCTCATCCAAAAGCAAAGTCGTAGCAAAAAAGTAATCGCCTTTGCCAGCCGTGGTTTTTCGAAGGAGGAGAAAAATTACTGAGCCTCTGAAAATGAGTGTCTCGCAATTATATAGGCCATTTCAAAATTTTGCCCGTACGTATATGGTAGACCATTCAAGGTTGTCACAGACCACCTAGCGCTGTGTTAGCTCGTCAATTTGAAGGACCCCTCTGGCCGTCTTGGGCGGTGGAGCTTGCGCCTGCAAGCGTTCGGCGTTACAATCGTCTAGTAATCCGGCAGAAAACACTCCGACGCCGACTGCCTGTCCCGCGCACCCGTCGACCCGCCACCACTAGACTGTGATGAAGACAGCGCGTTCTTCGTAGTCGTTACGGGGAGCGACCTACCCGCCCAGTGGCGTGCCGACCCCGACTTGCGCGTCATGATCGACTACCTCAAAGGACGCAGTGTCGCCGTGCCTAGGGCGTTCAAGCGGAACTTGTCAGCATTCAGCTGCAAAAACTCCGTCCTCGTGAAGAAGAATTTCGGCCCCGGAACGAGAACGCATTATTTACTTGTCATCCCTGCAGAGTGCCGTGACGAAATTTTGGAAGCGTGCGACGACGACCTGTCTTCCGGACATATCGGCACACCTCGCACCATTGCAAAAATCTAGGCGAAGTACTTCTGGCCCCACCTTACATTTGACGTCACCCTTTTTGTTCGGAGTTGCCGTGACTGCAAGCGACAAAAAACGCCTCCAAAAAGACCCGCCGGCTTTCTGCAACCAATCGCCGTCTAATCAAGACCCTTTCAACAGATTGGAATAGACCTTCTAGGCCCGTTCCCTACGTCACAATCACCGAATAAGTGGATTGTCATGGCGACAGACTACATGACGGGCTACGCAGACCGCCACTCTTCCGATGGGGACTGCACAGGAAGTCGCAAAGTTCTTCATAAGCCAAGTTGTGCTGCAACAAGGAGCCACGGAAGTCCTAATCACGGAGCCTGGAACGGCCTTTAGTCCAGAGGTGATGCAAGAAATATTACACTACAGCAATACGGATCATAGAAGAACGGCGGCGTACCACCCCCAAATGAACAGAGTAACAGAACATCTGGACAAGGCAATCGCAGATAAGCTGTCAATGTACGTTGACGTTGAACATAAGACTTGGGACGAAGTGCTCCCGTATATTATGTTTGCGTACAACACCGCTATCCAGTAGACGACGCAGCTGACGCCGTTCGAGCTTGTCTATGGGAGACGGCCGACTACGATGCTCGACGCCATGCTTCCGCACATAGAAGACGATGGCCTCAACGCCGACCTCCAAGGATATCTTCAACGTGCGGAGGAGGCCCGCCACCTCGCCCGAGTTCGTATAATGGACAAGAAGCTGGTTGACCCCGGACGCTACAATCTCCATCGCCGAGACGCCGAGTACCATCCTGGAGATCGTGTGTGGGTTTCGACTCCCATCCGACGACGCGGACAAGTGAGAAACTTCTGCGACGCTATTTGGGACCCTACCAGATTATACGACGTGTTGGCCAACTTACCTACGAAGCGATCCCCGATGGTGACTCCGGCACATCACGACGAAACACGCGGCCCGAAGTCGTCCACATGGTTCGCTTAAAACCTTTCTACGAACGATCACAAACTTTTATTTTTATTTTGGGACTTTCGCTTATGTTACATCGGGTGGTCGATGCACTCTTAGAGGGGGGTAATACCGCGAACCATGCATTGGGTTTGTTTGTGTTTTGCTTTTACCGCCCGGCGGCGCAGGTCTGTGCTATCTCTGTATCAAGGGAAGCGCGTGTTACATTCTTTTTTTGTGCCGGATGTGTTATCTGTTCTCATAGGGAGAGCATTCCGATCTAACGTCAACAGCCCAGAATGATCTGCTTGGATCTACTATGTTCTCTATGTTAATCGACGGTTCGAGAACCACGCGCGCCCAAAGATAAAAAGCCTGCAGAGCCGACGCCGGGGTATTCGATTCTGCGACGCTCCCCGTCGCAAGTCACTTTGTTGAGCGCTGCTTTCCCAACTCTGTATTCTTTTCAGTTGTTAGGGGAGCACAAGTTCACTCCAAAAAGTTTGTTTCTCCTTCAAGACAACTGCTTCGTCTTTGGCTTCGGGACAATATATATATGTATATATATACACACACACATATATATATATATATATATATATACATATATATATATATATATATATATATATATATATATGATAATAAATTTAGTTTTCTATAGCAGGTAAGACGTTGCATTTTTGCAAGACCTTGTTTATAACTAGATGTTTGGTCGCGAGGCATATTTTCGGCTTTCATTTAAAACTGTGTCTTCTGCCCATACATGTCTGTAGTGGCTTGTTACCAATGTGGCTGATTTTCTCTTATATGCTTTTGGTTGGTCTTGTCTATTACTATGGGTGCCCTTCCCGTATATTGCTCATATGTTGTTTTTATATCTGAGTCTGTTTTTAAATCCTTGATACCACCGAGAAAGATTATTTCCCTAGTGAATAACTACAGATTTCCTCTGAGTACAAAAGTTGGCATGTCTAGTAATTAACTTTGTCTTTTCTGTCCCCTAGAACATTTCTACAGTATCTCTAGGTCTCGCGCCCCTACAGGTTTTCTAAAGACTTGCTACTGCATTTCTCACAACGACCCGGATTTTTAAATATGACTTTAGAAACCCTGGGCCTTTTTTGTCGTAGTTTTTATGTGACTCCTTCAAACTGTCACAAATTTTCACAAACATTTTGTGGTGGCTTGTCTATATTTATGGTCGTTCCTACCAATACATTTGCTGTCATCAATGGTCTGAGCGTTTAGGTATTCAACTCTCGTATTTTACTTCCTTGTGTGCAATTCCGGATCCTGAAACCCTTATACTTTTAAATGATGACCTGTGAGTATATTTCTGCCTTCTGCGTTTGAATTTTTTGTAACGCTTGCCTATACGCTATCGTTTTACAACAAACATTTTGTAATTGCTTGCCTGCACTCTGGGATTTCTCTTCTTACATTTTTATTGTCTCGTTATATATCATGGCCATATCCGTATTACGTTGTTTGGAGAGCTCGTGCATCGCAAGATGTCTTCTGCGAAAAATATTTTAGGACGTAAAAATTTCTAAAAGCTTTTGCAGAACTAGGGTTCTCAATCAGCCTAAATCTCCCTTATCTTAAATGTTTTCTGTAGTCTGACTATAGCTCTGGGACTGTTTCTACCATATATTTTAACGCGGCTTGTCTGTAACCTCTGTAACTGTGAACTTCTTAGTAAAGACTCTTCATTAACACCACGAATTCTCTCCGTAAATATTCAATTGCTTGTCTATACCTTTGATCTCCTCACCTACCCATTAAATATTGAAATGTGTGAACATTTGTCTTCTGACCGTCACCTGTATTGTGATACTATGGAAATCACTTAGGGTCTTTTCGCCGTAAGTTTAAATGGCTTCTTTATTACCATCGGTTCGCCTAATAGATTGTATGATTTAAAAGCGAAATAATAATTTCTGGTTCTTCATCCTCTGTTATTTACTTGCTTGCCTAAACCCATTTTATAATTAGTTTTAAAGTGCGTCATATTGAAGGTGGGTCTTTTCCTTTACTAATTCTTGGGATAGCTTGTCTGTAAGATTTGTCTTTAGCTCCTGACATTTTTGTAATGAGATGCCTGGAGATCTGTAAATTTATCTTCAAATTTTATGTAAGTTCACATCGGTAGATCTCAGTCTTCACCTCAAAGTATTTGTAATGACATTGCCATAACTGTGCTATTTCAGAACTAGGATATTTGAAGTGGCTTGTAAGGGACTCGTTAACTTCTTCCCAAATATCTGTTTTAATGGCTAATGTATATTTCTGCATCTCCTCGCCGCGCCTTTCATGGAAGGCCTTTTGCAAATCTATGAGTCTTCAATCAGTTTTCTCGTAACAGGTCGTGTATAACTCAGAGTATTTTCGCCAGCTTTTTGTCATGTCTTGCCAGTGTCTTATTGTCCTCAAGATAGTGCATTCCTTGTTATGATTGGTCAGTAACTTCAGGCCTTCACCGTCGTAACCATATAATAGCTTCGAGATATCTTTCCAACTTCTCCCCTTTAGTTGCTTAGTTGTCTTGTATAAAAGCCTGTATCACAACCTCCAGCACATTTAAAATTTCTTGTATTTCACTTTGCGTCTTGTTTTTCAATGATTTGTTTCAAGGCGTAATTTTTGGGTCTTTTCTCTCAAACCTATTGGTAGTGGCTTGTATATTAGCTGTGGGCCTTCCGTGATTACTTTTTGTAATGGCTAGTGTGTGTCGTCTCACCAACATTTGTTGTGAGGGCTTCACTATAACTTCTTAACTTCACATCTCTAAAGTTTACACTACATCAGCATTGCTGTAATCACATGTGAATAATTCTGTCTCTCCCAACGTTATATTATTTTACAACGACCAGCCTATATGTTGCGTCTCCATCGTGTTAACCTGTTGCAATACTACTGTATACAGCGGGCTATTGCCTAATCAAACCTTTTTTTATTGGCTTTTCTAAAGAATCCCTCTGCTCCTCCCCTATGTTCTCACGTCTTTTTCATGAGAATAATTCGTTTCCCCCTAAATGTTTTCTTTTAACGTGTCTACATTCCAGGGTATTACACAATCATATTTTTTTGTTTTGATTACTTTAGAGCTCCTAGCACTCGCTCAGCGCCTAAGTTACGACTCCTACAATAGATCTTTTCGTGAATAGAAATTTTATTGGCTTGAAACCATCTTTGTTTGCCCCTAAAGCTTCTGTTTTAGCCGCTAGTGGATGTGATCTCGTCCCCATTCATTTGTTTAAGGGAGTATCTATAATCTTCGCAACACATTTCTTGTAATCACTTCTATGAGCATAAGTTTTTTGTCTTGAAATTTTAAGTCATGGCTTAGCTGCGTTAGTTTGCCGTCTTGCCCTAAATTTCTTCTGATGGCATCTCAATACCGTGAGGTCTTCTCACGCTTCGTTTTTGCAATGACTTGTAAAACATTTGATCACTTATCACACCTATATATTACTTATATTTTCGCGTAAATATAGGTGTTTGTTGCCCACTTCTTTTGTAATTTCGTCTCAACAAATTTGATTCTTCTCAACATATAGTGTGTTCAATTCTGTCTATACCAATTTGTCTTTATCTCTGTACCTGTTTTTTTAGGAATTGGGTGTAACTGCTGGCCTTGTGGACTCTGAAATTTTTCTTGGAAATGATTTGATTACAAATTTTGGTCTCCAGCCCTCTACTTTTTTTCTAGGCGTGTTTCTTCTTCCTTTCATTTCTTGTATCTTTTCTTCTTCATGGGGACATCTTACTTCACGTGTTTTATAGCGGCTTGTGTATAAAATTGTGTGTTGTTCCACAAAGGTTTATGCTTTTTTTATACTCTACCTCTTCTTTGTTTCCTTTTAACGTCTTGTCTGCCGCTCTAGGTAATGCGACAGCTACATTTCCAATAACGGTTGTGGAAAAAATCTGGGTCACTCTTCTGCAATTTTCTGTTGCGGCTCGTCTATAAATTTGTTTCTGCTCCGCTGTACATATATGCATTATTCGTTGGAGTAATTCTGTATCTACTGAAAGTTGTCATTGTATATACGGTATGTATAGTTTGCAACAAAAACTAACAGCAACTTTTAGATTCAACAATCTATTGCAAAACTTGCACGTGGAACCAAAACTCTGCCACTAACTCTTAGACGGGATAATCGTATTTGCTATAGTTTCCGTTAAGAATACAACGAAAATATACCCAGTTGTAAATAAAGCTTGCTGTGTGCTTTTTTCCTTCGTTCATACTTGTATTCCTCCATTAGTAACGCTTAATATAGCAGGTCGTTTACTGATAGGATGGCTTAAAAATTATTAAGCTTACCGTCAGCTGTGAATAAATAAACAGTTGCCTTGTGAATTGTGCAGATTCTATAGGTTCAGGCTGACAGTTGCAAACCATCTTGCATAAAATAGGTGGTTTACTTGCGACGCTCATCTATTGCTTAGTTAACCATACTAAGTAGGATTAAGAATTGTATTGCTAAATCAGCTCCGTTTTGCCTCCCTTCACAAATAATAAGAAGTTGTAACACAGTCACTGTTGCTACCACGTGCATTATCCAACTTCTTTTTCTCTGATGGGCCATTCCTAGTGAAACGTCTAACACCGTGCGGTCCGCCATTTTTCACGACACTAAAAAGTCATGGTGAATCAGTTAACCACTACTATATTCTGTTCGTAACAAGTTTTTTCTTTTTTCTCTCTCCGAAATTTTCACATCCTTGTATGGACCAAAACCTAGCATCCATAGACATTTTTGAAATAAAATATTAATCGGAGCATGGCGAACCAATCGTAGTTGCTAAAAAATAGCGCTTTCTTTGTAGAAATGTTCACAGCTGCTAGGGTGTGTCAAAAAGTGGTATACGCGGAAACAAATTGGCGTTTTTGGCCATATCACACATTTTTTACAGCTGTTTATTTTTTACAGATTTCACTGTCGTGAGTGACATACTTGCTTTGGCACTTAAGAATTTGGAATAGAAAATATGTACCTTTCGCGTTCGTTCCCACCATGTAAAATGCTCGTACGTGTATCTCTCCCTCGCAAGATCTCTTGAGACTGGCCATGACCGCTAATTGCTTCATGATTGTGCACGCAAACCTAGCCTCAAGTGTTGTTTGCTTACGACGTTACAACAACCTTCCGCCCAGGGTGATAAGTTGACGTAATTTTATTGGTAGCGCAAATTTACAAAATAATATATGTTATTGTTCTGTGATGATGCCCTTCCTTCACTTCCTTTGAAGTGGACGTCCATGACAGCCTAAAATACGTGCGCCATACAGCCTGAACATGAGCCATTTCACGTGGTCGAAGTATCCTGAATGATTTGGCACTCAAACACCACTTTCTTCTGAGCAAAAGCATTATTCAAAGGTGTATCGTGACTTTCGAAGGGGTGTATTGTGGCGAGCCTTTGTTTTTTCTTGTACGATAGGCTGCACCTTGATTTGTACAATTTTTTTGTGAAGTCCAGAAGGAAAATTATCTCATTATGTTTCGGGCTGTTTTAAATGTTTAGAAGATATGCTGCCTGCTATTTGCAAATGTAGTTGCGGCACTTGAGCTGATGTATTGCGTATAGAAACGTTCGCCGAAACTCGGGAGCTCTGAAACTTACCATCTTGTGTGGAGCCAGTCTCTGCGATTTAGAGATCAGTCCCTTTTCCTCCGTACAGACTGCGCCATGCCCTACCCTCTCTAATATACAGGTAGTCTCGCCATTGGTCTTTCTCGCTTTGGTTTTCTCACACACTTCGTCTTCCGCATTCTAGAAGGCCGCAAGATGCATGTCGGTACCCTTTCTTTAAGCCGCACACCTATTCAAACCCAAGCAACATGTGGCCTCTCAAACTGCCAGCGCACCTTTTACCGGCGATGCGAAAACCACCAGAACAGTGATGCTGACTTGCTTTCTGTCGACTGACGCTGTGGTGGCCGCTAAACAATTTCGCTCTCGCCTAAATGACATGTGCGCGAAATAAACCTAAAAAGAACGCCCTTTCTACGCGCGTTGAAATGTGCCTGAACATGAGGAATATTGAAAAGTTTTCAAGGTAATTTGTTTAGTGAGTGCGATTGCTGGCTGCCCTACTAGTAAATTAACTAGCGTTATCCCAGTCAACGGATAAAAAACAATGGAGCTGCATTTTCTCAGAAAAAGCTCTAGCAGCTGTACAAATTTCTGGATTCTGCTCAAGAATCCGGCATTTCTTCCCTGCAAAGCACGTATTCAGATCTACTAACAGCCATGAATATGTTGTCGAAACAGCATGATTTTTTTATTCAAAATACAGTTATTACACCGTGGTCTGTACTACAATTTATTTCTGCACATTTTTTTCGGTACCCATTTTTGTCACAGCCGGATGGGGTTTTTATCACGAGAGATGAGACAGGCGTGACCGGCCAATGTCCTAAATGATGGCAGAAATTAGATATATAGCCCGTCGTGCCCAAGGGGAAACAGTTGGTGAGTCAATTTTCCGAGCTACATTCTCTGCCTACCTAAAATATTTGCTATATGACTTCGGCAGTAGGTGCGTAATACAAGTTGCGCAGAATCGGAAACCTTTGCGTCTATAACTCACCAAATATTGCAGCGGTTTTAGGGAGGTTTTTGCGGACACTTTTAGACTGGTCTGGTATCACCTTTATTTTCGAGTGTATTACTTAATAAAAAAACTGCCGCAAACTCGACACTGTTTCAAAAATTTCCAAAATGTCAGACCCCATTTCTCTGCGTAAAAAATACGCAGCTAAATTTATTTCAGGTATTATTCCACCCGTCTTTACTATTCTTTGTGTCGGTTTTAGTTTATATAGGTGAAGTGGTTTATTTTGAAAACTGCACTGAATTGAATGTCTGTGTTGCGTTTTACTCTATTTTGAACTGTGAAATATAAAAAAGCCATCATTATTGCTTTCAAGTTTGCACACACTGAAGCAAAATTTGTTTTCTTTCACAGACTTGAAACATAAGTTGGAATGTGTTTGTGATTTTCTATCTTTGAAACAAAATATATGATCGGGGAGCAGTATTTTAGAGATGTGCAAGAGTGGCTGTATTGACTGCAACATAAGGCGAAACGTGGGAGTACAGCTAAAGAACCATGCAAAAGAAATAGAGGTGACCATGCGTTCTTAAAACAACCGAGTATACACTACACCGTTCCATAATGTGGCATAAAATCTCTGGCCCACAAACGGACGATTGGTAGCTCAGTCTACTAGTCATGCCGATACGCACATTTAAAAATATGGCCTTCCCAAGACTGGTGAGAATAAAATGATTGAAAATAATTGTATTTGCTAAGACACAATATATAGAAGAACCAATGAAATAGTTGTTGGATTAACCATGACGGAAATGATCTTTCTGTTCGCACTATAGGCATTTGTTTTCCCATATACGGAACTGAACTTCGCTTAGAAATATCCTTCTCACAACAGGTATACATCAGGTATACAACTGTGACCTCATATACTTTTGCAAGGGTGCCAGCACGGACGAGGCTGGTCGCAGGTGACATCGCTTTATATGTCAGTGTCAAGCATGAAGTTCTCGCCTAAAATTTGTTACCCGTCGTTGTTTCGATGTTTGGGCTTAGATTGGTACCTAATATGGTGCAGCCCGACTGTATCGGTTTTTTTTCATGAGCCCTTTTATATTGTTCTTATGCTCTCGCCAATATAGAAATTCCAAAAACATTGTTTCCAATTGGCGCTAGCTTACAGTAGACATTTTTGGATTCCTCCAAACAGACGTCCCCAGCTTCCCAACAGCTAAGTGCGCTAAAACAAATATTTCCTTGACTGTCTACGTGTCAGAAGAATTTACTGTTTGTAGTCTTTTCGGTAGTCTTTTCTTATCGTCTGTGTGTACCTACATGGGACACAGAAAAAAGCTGACAAGTGCATTTGGAGATGAATTCAGAATATATCAGTGCGCTAGCTTGCGATATTCTAATACGTGTAAAAGGCTGTGTAATTTATTCTGTGTTTATTTTAGGACCCTGTAGAAGCCTTTATTTCACTTTACTGCACTTTTAGCTGCACTGTCCATTTGTCACCTTCGTTTGCTGGGAGAAGTTCGCTACCCACCAATCTAGTATATCTTCACAATGACTCTAAACGGTTATACTAGGTGGTCTGTAGGTGGTAAACCATAAAAATAGGGCAACATGTTTTAAGCCTTTAATAAAACAAATCTTGGCCTTAATTCATGAAACCTTTATTACAATCAAAGTTGGCCTTTTTTATCGTTTCAAAGTTTGGCGAAATGCTCGACTAACCTGCAAATCGGGGCATTTTTGTAAAGAACGTATTTTGTAAGGAACCAACTAAAATGGTAGCGAAGTGTTAAAAGTAATGGGGGAACAATTTTCCAGAAGAGAAACCTGGTACCTTGAATAGGTGGTGAGAAACAAGGCCTGTCATTTTTTAATTTTTTAAGTAGTGTTTATTTGCCATTTTATTTCCAAGAATTCTACAAGAAAACAAGAAAAGATTGCGAACTGCCTTTCAAGCACGCAACGTCTCTACAGAAAAACCCTGCTGAAACAGCCGCAATAATTATATTTACGGCCGCGAAAATTTCTAATTTCGCTCGACTCGTGTATCGCACCTTCACGCAAGCTGGCTTAGGGAATGTTATAGTCAGGGAACATATTTATAAAAAACGAACTTCAGATATGTGTCCCTTGAGCAGAAAGTATATATATTCAAGTTGCTGATTCAGGAGAACAATTTAAATATGTTTGTAAGGTGGCTAGTCTTATACACTGATTGAACATAATTTTTTGTAGTGATTTGTAGATGCTTTGACCGCCATGTCCGGTACTTTAGCATAGAGGTACACTTATGCAATAGCAAAGTTAAACTCTATCAACAGCGAGCGATCCCAGCTGGAACGCTTCGGAGAAATCAGTTATTCGACGCATTTTGCAGGTTGCAGCCCATCGTACTCCGGGGACGAAAGGTGGTCACTGATTGTTTTCAGCCTACCGCTTGCCCACGAGAAAACCCACAGCTTGGATGGAACGAGCTGATATTTGGTGCCAACTTCGCTGGTCACGGCCTACGCTCCGTCACAGAAGGTCATCTCCTGGAGGACATAAATTGGGCTGCATGAAGCCGCCGCTCACCAGAACAGCGAGCGATAACAACCCGAACGCTTTGGTGCAATCAGTAATTCAACGCATTTGGCAGTTTGCAGCCCATCGTACTCCGTTGACGTCACGTGGTCACGGACGGTCTTCAGCCGACCGCTTGCCCACGAGGAAACCCAAAGCTTGGATGGAACCTACTAATGGTCGGTGCCCATTTCGCTGGTCACCGCCTACGCGGCGTCACAGAAAGTCACCTCCCGGAGGACGTAAATTGGGCCGCAGAAAGCCGCGGCTCACCAGAACAGCGAGCGATAACAACCGGAACGCTTTGGTGCAATCAGTATTTCGACGCTTTTTGCAGTTTGCAGCCCATCGTACTCCGTTGACATCACGTGGTCACGGACGGTCTTCAGCCGACCGCTTGCCCACGAGGAAACCCACAGCTTGGATGGAACCTACTGATGGTCGGTGCCCACTTCGCTGGTCACCGCCTACGCGGCGTCACAGAAAGTCACCTCCCGGAGGACGTAAATTGGGCCGCAGAAAGCCGCGGCTCACCAGAACAGCGAGCGATAACAACCGGAACGCTTTGGTGCAATCAGTATTTCGACGCATTTTGCAGTTTGCAGCCCATCGTACTCCGTTGACGTCACGTGGTCACGGACGGTCTTCAGCCGACCGCTTGCCCACGAGGAAACCCACAGCTTGGATGGAACCTACTGATGGTCGGTGCCCACTTCGCTGGTCACCGCCTACGCGGCGTCACAGAAAGTCACCTCCCGGAGGACGTAAATTGGGCCGCAGAAAGCCGCGGCTCACCAGAACAGCGAGCGATAACAACCGGAACGCTTTGGTGCAATCAGTATTTCGACGCATTTTGCAGTTTGCAGCCCATCGTACTCCGTTGACGTCACGTGGTCACGGACGGTCTTCAGCTGACCGCTTGCCCACGAGGAAACCCAAAGCTTGGATGGAACCTACTAATGGTCGGTGCCCACTTCGCTGGTCACCGCCTACGCGGCGTCACAGAAAGTCACCTCCCGGAGGACGTAAATTGGGCCGCAGAAAGCCGCGGCTCACCAGAACAGCGAGCGATAACAACCGGAACGCTTTGGTGCAATCAGTATTTCCACGCATTTTGCAGTTTGCAGCCCATCGTACTCCGTTGACGTCACGTGGTCACGGACGGTCTTCAGCCGACCGCTTGCCCACGAGGAAACCCACAGCTTGGAAGGAACCTACTGATGGTCGGTGCCCACTTCGCTGGTCACCGCCTACGCGGCGTCACAGAAAGTCACCTCCCGGAGGACGTAAATTGGGCCGCAGAAAGCCGCGGCTCACCAGAACAGCGAGCGATAACAACCGGAACGCTTTGGTGCAATCAGTATTTCGACGCATTCTGCAGTTTGCAGCCCATCGTACTCCGTTGACGTCACGTGGTCACGGACGGTCTTCAGCCGACCGCTTGCCCACGATGAAACCCACAGCTTGGATGGAACCTACTGATGGTCGGTGCCCACCTCGCTGGTCACCGCCTACGCGGCGTCACAGAAAGTCACCTCCCGGAGGACGTAAATTGGGCCGCAGAAAGCCGCGGCTCACCAGAACAGCGAGCGATAACAACCGGAACGCTTGGGTGCAATCAGTAATTCAACGCATTTTGCAGTTGGCAGCTCATCGTACTCCGTTGACGTCACGTGGTCACGGACGGTCTTCAGCCGACCGCTTGCCAACGAGGAAACCCAAAGCTTGGATGGAACCTACTAATGGTCGGTGCCCACTTCGCTGGTCACCGCCTACGCGGCGTCACAGAAAGTCACCTCCCGGAGGACGTAAATTGGGCCGCAGAAAGCCGCGGCTCATCAGAACAGCGAGCGATAACAACTGGAACGCTTTGGTGCAATCAGTATTTCGACGCATTTTGCAGTTTGCAGCCCATCGTACTCCGTTGACGTCACGTGGTCACGGACGGTCTTCAGCCGACCGCTTGCCCACGCGGAAACCCAAAGCTTGGATGGAACCTACTGATGGTCGGTGCCCACTTCGCTGGTCACCGCCTACGCGGCGTCACAGAAAGTCACCTCCCGGAGGACGTAAATTGGGCCGCAGAAAGCCGCGGCTCTCCAGAACAGCGAGCGATAACAACCGGAACGCTTTGGTGCAATCAGTATTTCGACGCATTTTGCAGTTTGCAGCCCATCGTACTCCGTTGACGTCACGTGGTCACGGACGGTCTCCAGCCGACCGCTTGCCCACGAGGAAACCCAAAGCTTGGATGGAACCTACTAATGGTCGGTGCCCACTTCGCTGGTCACCGCCTACGCGGCGTCACAGAAAGTCACCTCCCGGAGGACGTAAATTGGGCCGCAGAAAGCCGCGGCTCACCAGAGCAGCGAGCGATAACAACCGGAACGCTTTGGTGCAATCAGTATTTCGACGCATTTTGCAGTTTGCAGCCCATCGTACTCCGTTCACGTCACGTGGTCACGGACGGTCTTCAGCCGACCGCTTGCCCACGAGGAAACCCAAAGCTTGGATGGAACCTACTAATGGTCGGTGCCCACTTCGCTGGTCGCCGCCTACGCGGCGTCACAGAAAGCCACCTCCCGGAGGACGTAAATTGGGCCGCAGAAAGCCGCGGCTCACCAGAACAGCGAGCGATAACAACCGGAACGCTTTGGTGCAATCAGTAATTCAACGCATTTTGCAGTTTGCAGCTCATCGTACTCCGTTGACGTCACGTGGTCACGGACGGTCTTCAGCCGACCGCTTGCCAACGAGGAAACCCAAAGCTTGGATGGAACCTACTAATGGTCGGTGCCCACTTCGCTGGTCACCGCCTACGCGGCGTCACAGAAAGTCACCTCCCGGAGGACGTAAATTGGGCCGCAGAAAGCCGCGGCTCATCAGAACAGCGAGCGATAACAACTGGAACGCTTTGGTGCAATCAGTATTTCGACGCATTTTGCAGTGTGCAGCCCATCGTACTCCGTTGACGTCACGTGGTCACGGACGGTCTTCAGCCGACCGCTTGCCCACGCGGAAACCCAAAGCTTGGATGGAACCTACTGATGGTCGGTGCCCACTTCGCTGGTCACCGCCTACGCGGCGTCACAGAAAGTCACCTCCCGGAGGACGTAAATTGGGCCGCAGAAAGCCGCGGCTCTCCAGAACAGCGAGCGATAACAACCGGAACGCTTTGGTGCAATCAGTATTTCGACGCATTTTGCAGTTTGCAGCCCATCGTACTCCGTTGACGTCACGTGGTCACGGACGGTCTTCAGCCGACCGCTTGCCCACGAGGAAAGCCAAAGCTTGGATGGAACCTACTAATGGTCGGTGCCCACTTCGCTGGTCACCGCCTACGCGGCGTCACAGAAAGTCACCTCCCGGAGGACGTAAATTGGGCCGCAGAAAGCCGCGGCTCACCAGAGCAGCGAGCGATAACAACCGGAACGCTTTGGTGCAATCAGTATTTCGACGCATTTTGCAGTTTGCAGCCCATCGTACTCCGTTCACGTCACGTGGTCACGGACGGTCTTCAGCCGACCGCTTGCCCACGAGGAAACCCAAAGCTTGGATGGAACCTACTAATGGTCGGTGCCCACTTCGCTGGTCGCCGCCTACGCGGCGTCACAGAAAGTAACCGTCCGGAAGACGTAAATTGGGCCACAGAAAGCCGCGGCTCACCAGAACAGCGAGCGATAACAACCGGAACGCTTTGGTGCAATCAGTATTTCGCCGCATTTTGCAGTTTGCAGCCCATCGTACTCCGTTGACGTCACGTGGTCACGGACGGTCTTCAGCCGACCGCTTACCCACGAGGAAACCCACAGCTTGGATGGAACTTACTGATGGTCGGTGCCCACTTCGCTGGTCACCGCCTACGCGGCGTCACAGAAAGTCACCTACCGGAGGACGTAAATTGGGCCGCAGAAAGCCGCGGCTCACCAGAACAGCGAGCGATAACAACCGGAACGGTTTGGTGCAATCAGTATTTCGACTCATTTTGCAGTTTGCAGCCCATCGTACTCCGTTGACGTCATGTGGTCAGGGACGGTCTTTAGCCGACCGCTTGCCCACGAGGAAACCCAAAGCTTGGATAGAACCTACTGATGGTCGGTGCCCACTTCGCTGGTCACCGCCTACGCGGCGTCACAGAAAGTCACCTCCCGGAGGACGTAAATTGGGCCGCAGAAAGCCGCGGCTCACCAGAACAGCGAGCGATAACAACCGGAACGCTTTGGTGCAATCAGAATTTTGACGCATTTTGCATTTTGCAGCCCATCGTACTCCGTTGACGTCACGTGGTCACGGACGGTCTTCAGCCGACCGCTTGCCCACGAGAAAACCCAAAGCTTGGATGGAACCTACTAATGGTCGGTGCCCACTTCGCTGGTCACCGCCTACGCGGCGTCACAAAAAGTCACCTCCCGGAGGACGTAAATTGGGCCGCAGAAAGCCGCGGCTCACCAGAACAGCGAGCGATAACAACCGGAACGCTTTGGTGCAATCAGTATTTCGACGCATTTTGCAGTTTGCAGCCCATCGTACTCCGTTGACATCACGTGGTCACGGACGGTCTTCAGCCGACCGCTTGCCCACGAGGAAACCCACAGCTTGGATGGAACCTACTGATGGTCGGTGCCCACTTCGCTGGTCACCGCCTACGCGGCGTCACAGAAAGTCACCTCCCGGAGGACGTAAATTGGGCCGCAGAAAGCCGCTGCACACCAGAACAGCGAGCGATAACAACCGGAACGCTTTGGTGCAATCAGTATTTCGACGTATTTTGCAGTTTGCAGCCCATCGTACTCCGTTGACGTCACGTGGTCACGGACGGTCTTCAGCCGACCGCTTGCCCACGAGGAAACCCCAAGCTTGGATGGAACCTACTAATGGTCGGTGCCCACTTCGCTGGTCACCGCCTACGCGGCGTCACAGAAAGTCACCTCCCGGAGGACGTAAATTGGGCCGCAGAAAGCCGCGGCTCACCAGAACAGCGAGCGATAACAACCGGAACGCTTTGGTGCAATCAGTATTTCTACGCATTTTGCAGTTTGCAACCCATCGTACTACGGTGACGTCACGTGGTCAAAGACGGCCTTCAGCCTACCACCTGCCCACGAGGAAACCCACAGCTTGGTGGCGATTGCGGTTAAATTGTAACAAACGTATAATGATGAGAATCTCGCCACGTACTAATCTAGCTGAAGCCTTACCGACATTATACACGATTCAGGGACAGCAATTTGAAATAGCTACTACTTACAAGTATCTAGAAGTACACATATCTAACAACTTATCCTGGGAAACACATGTTAAATATTATATAAGAAATGCTAACAAAACATTAGGATATTTACGGCGTAATTTTTTCATGGCTTTATGCAACTAAAATCCAGTTCTTTACCAGGCACTAATCTGCCCTAAACTCGCGTAGGCGTGTTCAGTGTGCGACCCAGTACATGACTACCTTATTAACCCCTTAGAATCCGTAAAAAACCGCAGTGCACGCTTCATCGTATCTAATTATGCTGGCAAGGACAGCATACCTGCAATTGAAACGATCGATAAACCTGCCGCCGCTTTCTCTTCCTAGAGAGCTGTCACGGCCTAACCTGTTTTATAAAATCCACAACTTCAACTCACAGCTAAAAAATGACCTTTTTTCAGTTACAGCATACAGATCGTCTCGCATAGATCCCCCTTTCATAGTGAACATCCCTCATGGTCGTACAAATTCGTGTTTACATTACTCAATACCTAAAAAATCAGACGACTGGAACCGCCTGCCAAGCGCGATAGCTACCGCCACCGATGCGTGCGCATTTCACTCAGCAATTAAACGATATTTATCTCTGCTATAGTAGTGACCTCTCACGTGTTTATTGCTTTGTGTGTTTGTATATCTTATCTTCTCCTGGCATTAAAATTTTTTTTCATCTCGTTTCAAAAGTGTAGTTCTGTTTTCCATTAGCTTACGGCACTCAGGCTCCTATTTTACAGTAATATTTTATTAAATCCTGAAGATTTGCATATTTTTACATACAGTTTGTTGTTCGTGTTTTTTAAATTAGAGCTTCGCATTTTTTCCGATACTAACTTCCCTTTTATGTAGTTATTTTTCCAACTATTTGTACCAAAACCCACTTCCTTCTGTAACCCCCCTGGACATTGAAGTTACCGAAATAACTAAATGCATATTAAATAAATAAATAAATAGGTAAAAAAAAATAAACGTCCACTGTCAAAATATAGTAACACTCGGTCTGTTCAGACCTGGAGAGATATTTCGGTACGTATTTGCACCCATATTCCAATATTCAGATATGCGTATAGTAAAGATGAACCAAAGAGGACGAGGAGGGTGAGGAGAAGAAAATGTTATTTAACAATAAAGTCGAGCTTGTTAGGGGGCGGGCTCCTTAACCTACGACAAGGGAGTTACAGTAATTGTCTTCAATTCATTGAAATTTTATACGGCGTAGGCCGGGAGTTGTTGTTTACGCCTGAAAGAGTTGGAAAAGAATGAAGAGCATCTTGGACATATTCTTTTGTTTCGATATGGTATGCTAAAAACCGGGACGTATACTGTTTATTGCCTTCCTTAGCCCGTACCTCAAGCCTTCAACACCGTAACTAAGCCATAACGGTTCGGTTTGAGATTCAATTGGTTACGATAACGATGTTTACAATAGAAATTTGGGGACGCAAAACCGTCTTCTAGTACTCTGGACAACGTTGCCTGCGCTGTTTTGCTGTGGCGTAGCCCAAACCTACTCATTTCATCTGGATGTGAATAAACAACGCATGCTGCGGATATGCACCTTCTTGTACGCAGCCATAACAAAGCCAATTTATGAAGAAGGTAGTGTATGCCTGACTGCCTGAAGAAAATATCCACGCAAACATTGTGAGCTTTTCTAACATTTAAAACCTCCTACTAAGACATTTTGGTGGGTAAAGAAAAATGAGTGCTTTGGACACAGAAAAAACTTTGATCTGATACAATTCAACAACAACGAAAGAAATAGTCGTTTTATGTTTTGCGGTACGTGCGGTGTATAGGGACCCGCTCCTTAGTGCGTAGCTTTAAACTTTTCAGCTTTCATAAGAGCAGCTCTAAAACACTGTTTTGAGGCCTGCGCCTTTTGATTACATATCCAGGGGTTCTGGGAACTGAACGTCACAAATAAGCTAGAAAGAACTGGTTGCACGCGATCATCTGGCCGATGCTTTGAAGAAAGTTGGTCGCTCTCTCTCATGAGTTGCAAACTTGTGCAGGATACATCTTGGAACTATTTATAGGTGTCAGAAGCTGGCAAAATACGTGAAATATTTAAAATACACTTTTTACTGCACTAGAACATCAAAGTGGGGATTTTATAGCACAGGCACTGCTGCCCCTTACAAGCGGAGTATAGCAGACGACAGAGGCGCGCGTCCCTAGCTGACGTCAGAGCCAGGATGCGCCACTCAAGCATTTTACGGCCAATAGCAGAACTCACCAGATGCCGACCAGATGGCCGTTTTAAGAAAATAAAGACAGCTCGTTGTGGGCAAACGGCTTGGCTTGTTCTCATGTCTTTCGCGGGCCTGATGGCCCACTGTTCGCTGTAGTCACTCTTAATGCTCGGCCATCCGTAATTCTACACATCTAACAACTGACGACGAGGATGAAAGAAAGTTTAACAGAGTCTTCGTTCCCACACTGCTCTGCCATCCGTTCACAATGCCAAGTTTCGGCAACCTCGAACCGTTCGAGAGGTAGGTAACGACTGGCGCTGTTACGTGAACCGGCTCCAAGCATTCTTCTTGGCCAATGATGTCACCCCAGAAAAGCGTACTTCCGTATTCATCAGCTGCTGCGGGCAGAAGACCTATGCTTTGCTCCGAAATTTGGTCAATCCTGCCAAGCCCAGTGACAAGACGCTGGAGGAGATTCTTCTAGTTCTTGTAAGTCACTACTGTCCGAAGCCGTCTGGCGTTGTGCAGCGTTTTCGTTTTAACTCGCGCGTTCGCGTGGAAGGGGAATCCGTCAGCAACTTCATCGCAGCATAAAGAGCCTTTCCGAGCACTGCAATTTTGGTGCTGAACTCGAAAACCTGCTACGCGACCGCATCGTGTGTGGCATCGACAGCGCGGACGTCCAAACAAGACTGCTGAAAAAAACCGGACCTCACCTTCGACGATGCCGTGTAGACCGCCCTGGCAATTGAAGCAGCAAAAAAGGACGCAGACGAGATAGCCCAAGCTAACACGAGCAGCGCTTTCTCGACTCACCGTGTTTCTTCAGGCTCGGGGGGCGTCACCTGCTACCGCTGCGGGGACGGACACCTCGAATCGAAATGCAAGCTTGTGAAGGCAGTCTGCGATTACTGCCACAAACGAGGTCACTTGGCGAAGGTTTGGAATTCGAGACGAAAGGACAGCCAAGCCCAAAGCTACAGCCCTTCCATGGCACTATTGTTCTCGGCACGAAGTTCACCGTCGTCGAGAAATGGTCATCGTGTGAATACTGTCCGCGATGAGGACGCTGCTAGAACTTCATCTTCAGAAGTTTTCGACATGTGGCAAGTTGACTACGCCACGCCGCCTCCGCCTTTCACCGTCACTGTTGACGTTTGCGGCAAGCCGCTCCGCATGGAAGTGGACACGGGGGCAAGTGTCTCCGTCATGGCCAAGTCGCGTCTTCTACAGCTTTTGCCTTCGGTTCCTGTCCAGCCGTCACAAGTGCTTCTGCGAAGCTATTCTGGGGAACTGAAAAAGGTTCAAGGCCAAGCTGACGTCTGCGTGAAGTTTCATGGCAAGGAGGCCGACCTACTTATTTTTCTTATCGGGGACGGATCGCCCACTCTTCTTGGACGCATCTGGATGCGTGAGCTGGGCATCGGCGTTTCTGACGTTGAAGTGAACGTTCACGCACTTTCCGACATCAAACACCTAGTCCAAGACATTCCGAAGTGTTTGAAGAAGGCCTGGGTACGTTCAAGGGTGCTAAAGCTTCTCTACATTTTCCTTCAGATGCTCCGCCTCGGTTCTTTGAGCCACACCCACTGCTGTATGCCTTGACAGATGGAGTCACTCGAGAAATCCAAAGATTAAGAAGATATTCCATTCTTGTTCCAGTCGAGATGGCAAAGTGGGCTGCACCTATTGTTCCTGTGACCAAAAGGGATGGACGCATCAGAATCTGTGGGGACTTTGGTGTCACCTTAAACCCACTGGCAACAGTAGAACAATACCCCATTCCAAGGCTAGAGGACCTGTGGACTGTGCTTGCTGGAGGTGAGAAATTCACAAAATTGGATTTGCGAGATGCGTACCACCAAGTTGTGCTTGAGGAGGCCTCTATAGAGTACGTCACCATATCGACGCATATAGGGTTGTTTCAGTACACCCAGTTGCCTTTTGGCGTCTCATCTGCTCCAGCCATATTTCAGCGTGAAATGGAGAACTTGCACAGGGGACTGCCACACGTAGCAGTCTATTTCGACGACATTCTTGTAACTGGCGCAAACGATGCTGAGCACCTTCGCAACCTCCGTGTTGTGCTTAGCAAGCTTCAGGAATCTGGCCTCAAGCTGAAACTTGAAAAATGCCACGTCTTCGTGCCACAAGTTGAGTATCTCGGGCACATCATCAGCAAGGAAGGCCTTTCCCCGAACGTTGACAAGGTAGCAGCCATTCTGCATGCTGCTGTGCCTCAAGATGTCAAGAAACTTCAGAGTTTCTTTGGCCTTGTCAACTTCTTTAGGCGCTTCTTATCCAAACTTTCGTCACTCCTTCGTCCACTGCACTTGCTTCTTTGTGAAGCGAAAAAGTTGGAGTGGGGGCAAGTACAACAAGATGCATTTACTGCCTGCAAGCACTTGAGTACATCAGCCCCAGTCCTTGTGCATTTCAACCCTGCCAGGCCTGTTTGCCTCAGCTGCGACGCATCGCCTTATGGTATAGGTGCAGTCCTGGCACACAAAGAGGCTGATTGCAATGAACAACCCATTGATTTTGCCTCGAGAAGCTTGTCAAAAGCAGAACAAAACTACAGTCAACTCGACAAGGAGGTATTGGCTTTAGTGTTTGGTCTGGATCGGTTCCACCATTAATTGTGGGGCATCTCATTCGAAGCACACACTGACCACAAGCCACTCTTGGACTGCTGGGCGCAAACAAGCCAGTTCCCGTGCAAACTTCGCCTCGAGTGGTCAGGTGGGCTCTCAAGCTTTCTGCGTACAAGTACGAACTTGTATACAAGCCTGGAAAAGAGCTTGACCACGCTGATGCTCTTAGTAGACTGCCTCTGCCAACTGACACCATTGCATTACCACGGCCTGCTGACAACTTGCTGGGTGAGGCATATCCGCGACTGCTTTCACCTGGTGTTGTGGGGCAAGCCACAAGGAATGATCCAGTTCTCGGTCGTGTTGTTCTTGCTCTTCTAAAAGGAGAAAGCCTCCCAGTGGGACCAGAGTGGAACCCCTTCAACACCAGAAGCTGAGAACTCAGTCTCCACGAGGGTTGCCTACTCTGGGGCTCACGAGACGTGATTCTAAGATCATTGCAGGCCCAAGTTCTTGGCGTTCTTCACGCCAGCCACCTGGGTATCGAGAAGAGCAAGATGATTGCCAGGAGCCACGCTTGGTGGCCAGGCATTGCCAATGACATTGCCAACAGTGTGAAGAGCTGCGCCACGTGCCAGACTCAACACCGAGCTGCACAGCCGGTTCAGCAGACGCCATGGACTTTTCCACAGCGACCGTGGTCAAGACTTCACATTGACTCTGGGGGACCATTCCTAGGTCACACGTTCTTGGTTATTGTGGATGCGTTCTCAAAGTGGATAAAAGTCTTTCCTGTGTCTTTCATATCTGCAGAAGCTACCATTTCTGCCTTAAGAATTGCATTCACTCAGCATGGCCTGCCTGACATCATAGTGTCCGACAATGGTCCTGCCTTCAGCAGTGCCCAGTACCTTGAGTTCTTAACTCGAAATAGAATACGCCGCATGGTCGTACCGCCGTATCACCCTTCCTCAAACGGTGCGGCTGAACGAGTTGTGCAAACTGTGAAGAACAAACTCAAAAAGTATGGCTCTGGGAACTTCCCAATGCAGATCTCCAGGTTCCTGTTCCACTACAGGACCACACCACAAGAAGTTACAGGACGGCCACCATGTGAGCTTTTGACGGGAAGAATGTTTAAGACTCTGCTGGATGTCCTGAGGCCAAGCCTGCAGGCATCTGTACTTCTCATACAACTCAAGCAGAAGTTGTACGCCGACAGACGGTCCCGGCAGGCTCCACCACTGCAGCCAGGTGATGATGTGTATGCGCGAAACGTCCGCAGGGGTACACCTTGGGTGCTTGCCAGTGTTGTGCACGTCACTCCGTCATCAGCCAGTGTCCGTTTTGAAGATGGCACCTTGGGAAACCGACACAGTGACCACTGACGCCTTGCGCAGACAGACGCACATCTGACTTCTCCTGAAACTGCTATCGCTGCATCTCCACCACCAATGGAGCCGCCACCTCTCCATGCACCAGGTGTTTCGGAAGTGCCTCATCAGGAACAGCCACCTGGAAATAGCTTCTCTGGGAGTAGCTGTGCCATGGACAGTGACGGGACTGAGCTGAACAGTGGTGTGCATGTGGACAGTTACTCTGTCGTGCCTACACCTAGCACAGCGAAGTTGCGACGTAGCACGAGGACTAGGAAACCAGTGAATAGGTACTCCCCGTAGTCTTCCTACAAAGAGGGGAGGAGTGTTACAATGTTAGCACAAGTGCAGCGCACCCACGCGGCGCTGATAGTTTTATGTTCAGCCAGGCAAGCCTGGCACAGCAGCGAGTGGCCGTTTTGGGAAAATAAAGACAGCTCGTTCTGGACAAACGGCTCGGCATGTTCTCATGTCTTTCGCGGGGCTGATGGCCTACTGTTCGCTGTAGTCACTCTTAATGCTCGGCCATCCGTAATTCTACACTTCTAACAACTGGGCGGAGAGAAATGAGTTTTACATTGCCTTCATTGGGGTTTCTTTTTGATTCAGACATACGACATGCTACAGATTACGCAGGGTGAGCGTTACTCTGTTTTAAACAGTAGAAAAGTGCGCAGTTGAAAGATGGATAGTAGTTTTCATTACACTGGCAGAGGTCAATTTAACCGAAGAACAATTTGTACTCTGCTGATAGCATTGCCATTTGCGTCCGCACCCTAGACAGGGTACGTAAACAGGCAAGTGAAAGCAAATAAATTCTACAATTACGACCTTCTACTAGACGGTGCCTTAGAAACAATGGAATATTGTTGAGTCCTGTCGCGTCGAAAGTTAGCTTTCCTATTGTACCGGTAGCGACAAAACTTCTCGTGCATTTCTTTCGGGATATCAGCGTCAGCCTAATGCAGTACTGATCTTTGGACAATGATCAATTGAACATTGTTCAGCGTTCTGTGCTGAGTTATATAGAGTGGGCATAGTGCCAGCAACGACGACACTATGCTAAAATGATGCCTTTTTTTGACGTAGATCCTTGTCAGCTTGATTAGATCCCCGCTCTGCGCAAGTGCCGTTCCTGGTTTGAGCGATGCATCACCTTCTGCCGTTCAATTCTGCCTGGGGCGTCATGTGGTCTTCGGTGGCGGCACGCACCTGGACTTTCCTATCGCCCCCGTGCGCGAAAGTTGCGACGTGTCCAGCCGTGTGCCTTATCAAAGTTTCCACTCCGCGCCCTACTTCAACGCAGTCATCGATCATCCAATCATCGCCAACGCACGGCATGTGACACCCGCTGCGAAGCTATAAAGGAACCGGCCGTCAGCTTCAACTTCAGTGGGCATAGTGGCAGGAACGAATACACTATGCTAAAACGATGCCTTTTTTGATGCAGGTATGTTACTTTCCTGACGCGTACGTAGTCCGTAGCGATGACCGTTTTTTATTGCTGCTGCTCTGCCCACAAGTGTTTGTTTTGTCATGTTCTGATGCAGTGTTTTTCTTTAACAGTCTTTTACTGTGTGGTGACGTCGAACTTAATCCCCCCCCCCCTAAACCTGCGCCTGGAACTAAAAACCGGCAACCTAGCGCTCGTCCTACTTCTGGTTCATTTGGAAGTTTTATTTGGAACCCTGAGCTCAGTGCACGTTCCCAAATAGGTGATTGTACTATATCAGACAAACCTGATGTCGCTGCTTTGCTTTCGCAACAGCTGGCTACTCAGCAGCAAATCGCAAGTGATATTGCTCCGTGATTAAGCTCCGTTTCGACAACAGATTTGACGCACTCGAGGCTCGGGTATGTGCTTTGGAAAAAGCTTCCACAGGTTCCAATTCCAATTCTGCTTCTGTCGGGTCGGCTAACGCATGCATTGCCGAACTTGCTTCCAAGATTGATGATCTTGAAAATCGGTCACGGCGCAACAATATTGTTATTTATGGGCTGACAAAAAAGCTTTCGAAGACGGTGATCGTCTGGCAAATAAGATTGAGTCGTTTTTTACTGAAATGCTGCAGATTGAATGTCCCCAGATTGAACGTTGTCACAGACTCGGCAGACCGCAACTAGAGCGTTCCATTCCTTTTATACTTACGCTCCTTGATTACCGGGATAAAATGACCATATTTAAGAAGGTTGCAATGCTTAAAGGAACTAAAATTTATATTAACGAAAATTTCTCTCCGCGAGTTCGTGCTCAGCGGAAAAAAATGTGGGACGCCGCAGCTGCTTTTCGTGATATAGGGTGTTCTACTGGTTTGAGGTTTGATTATATTCTAATAAACAAAGATCTGTACAAATGGGATGAAACACTAAATTCACTTGTTAAAGCGCTAGTTTTCCAAATAATTCCGATGCGATGCCCTCCCCGGCTGCATCCTGTTCGGAACTGCGTTCGTCTCCTGGTGAATCTTCCCCGGAAGCAGAGCATGTTGTCTCCGGTTGACGTCGTCCCGGCAGGAATGAAAATTTTGTCCTTCTAAACTTAAATGCTAGGAGCGTAATAAAAAAATCCCTAGCCTTCTCTCCCTTGTCTCAGCGTATTCGCCTCACTCATCTGCATAACCTAAACGTGGCTTCATGATGGTATCCTCAAATCCGAGTTCACTCCCCCAGAGTACATAGCAGTTCGCACCGATCGACTCGTAGGAAAAGGGGGTGGGGTTGCTCTCCTCATCCGTTTGGACTTAACATTTGCTGTGATTCCAGGCCCAGCCGACACCGAGTCTGTTTGGTGAAAGATTTGCCTCGAAAAATGTGCAATTGTCGTTAGCGTTTTCTATCGGCCTCCTGCCTCTAGTTTTGAAACCTTACAGATTCTTAATAACTTCATGTACGAGCGCAATTTTAGTGCATCGAACTTCATTCGCATGGGTGATTTTAATGCCCCAGGAATCCACTAATCTTCCCGTACGTGGGATTGTCGCGAAATTAATAATTAGAGAGAACCTATCTACTTTACAGTATATTTCGGCTAAACTCAAATTGTTCATGGTGCCACCAGGTTGAATGCTGTTCTCGATGTCGTATTTTTAAGCTCCGCCCTTTCGGATAAAGGCTTTAACTACGAAATAATTGATGGCCTCTCTGACCATTAGCCTGTTCTCGCTTCCCTCGCATGCGTAATCAATAAACCGCGATATGTTTTCACTTCGTTTACTGATTTGAACTTGCGGATGGCCTTCTTGTTTTAGACGCTTTGGCCGATGCGTACGATGATTTTGTGCTACTCAGTGCTTCAGGAGACATTGATACACTAAACTACCACTTTTGAAAAGCTAGTAAAATCACGCATTACAGAGTTTATCCCTACAAAGACTAAAAAAAAAGGCTGATGCTATATGGATGAACCGCGATCTTTTACACTTATATCGTAAAGTCCGGAGACTTCTGAATTGCAAATAATCTAAAAATACAGAAAGTATTATCAGGTTTACCGAGGCCCAGCGGGAACTTCGAGAGCAGAAAAATATAGCTAAAGATTTTTTTTATTCGTGTTTAACTTCAAAGTTTGCTGTCCGAAAATCTCCGCAAGTTCTGGCGCTCAGTCCTGCCTTGCGATGCTTCCGGCAATTCTTTCAAAATAAACGAAAAAATCATTGATGACCCGGCAGAAATTACGAACACTTTCAACTCGTTCTTTCAATCTGTCTTTACAGTCGACAATGTGGTTGTTCCTTCTTTTTCCACCTCGAATCCAGCGTCTCCAATCAGCGATGTAATGATAACTAAAGAGGGCGTGTTAAATCTCATACTTAATTTAAACATTAAAAAGTGTAATGAACCCTATGGTATCCCTATCATGTTTCTCGTTCGCTACTCTCTTTCGACCTCTCAATATCGTACAATAATTTCCAATAAATTCATAAAATCTGGTACCATTCCCAAATCTTGGAAAAACGGCAAGATGGTACCTTTACATAAATCTGGTGACAAGCAAGTTTTGAGCAATTACAGGCCCATCTCTCTTACCCCTCATTCCTGAAGCTATTAGAACATATTATATACACACAAAATATTGCATTTCTCGAATCTAACAATATGTTGTCTAGCTTCCAACATGGATTTAAACGTAGTTATAATATTGTTACTCAGTTAACCGAATTCGTGCACGACAATGCTTGTAACATAAACATTGGTAATCAGGTTGATGCACTATTCATTGACTTTTCGAAAGCGTTCGACACTGTACTTCACTCTAAATTACTATGTAAATTAAACACCATATTAAACAACAAGCAACTAGCTACTTGAATTTCTAATTTTATTTCTGAGCGCTCGCAATAAGTTTGTTATAACTCAACTGACTCCGACATTGTTAGTGTTAGTTCAGGCGTTCCACAAGGTTCTGTACTTGGCCCGTTACTGTTTCTACTGTACATAAATGATTTGCCGAATAACGCCATCTCTAAAATTCGTATGTACGCGGATGATTGTGCTTTGTATAAAACCATCGACTCTCCTGAAGCCCATCATAGTCTAAATGACTCATTTACTAACTTTTGTGAATGATGTGCAACCTGGCAAATGAGTATCAATTTTAACAAATCTGTGCTTATGTCTTCCACGAATAGTAAGTCCCCTTCCTGCTTCACGTACTCGTTTAACGGATCCCCCTTAAAAAAGTAACAGAATACAAATATCTTGGTGTTGTTCTTTCCAGCAATCTATCTTGGTCTCAGCATATTAATTTTATCTGCACAAAATCTATTAAAAAGTTGCGTTATTTAAGACGAACACTATCCCAATCCCCAAAAAGGACTACATTACTAATGTATAAAACACTGATTCGTCCAGTACTTGACTACGCATGCCCCGTATGAAACCCACACAAGAAGGGTGAAATCGATTGTATTGAAGCCATTCAAAAAAAGCTATCAGAATTATTTGTAATCGCTATGATTGCTACTTTTCACCTTCCCTTGCCATGTCTTCTCTTGAACTCACCACATTACGCATGCGCCGACTAAAGGATTCTATGAAATTGCTTTACTGTTTTATTATTCGGTATATCGCATGTCTCACAATATCTACATCTCATTTGCCTCGCCATCCATAACTACAAGTAATCACCGCCATAATATTAAGCCTTACTATTGTCGAACCAACACATTCAAATTTAGTTTTTTTCCTTTCGCTGCCGAACTCTGGGATGGATTGTCCGGTGATACTCGCTCCCTTCCGCTGGAAAATTTTTTACTTGCCCTTGCGGATTTTCGTTAACTGTTCTTTTGTTTTATTGCTCTGTTGATCTGTTCATTTGTTATTTTATGTTCTGTGAATGCTCACTCCTGCCATAGCCCCAAATTGGGGGCTGCAGTATGCGTAAATAAATAAATAAAATAATGACCGCAGAAAGGCTTGCGACTTCTTATTAGGTCGTTAAGTTTCCACTCTGCTTTCTTCATGCCCTCTACGGGGTGATCACTCGGAGGCGTCCTTTTGCTGTGCAGTCTAAGGGGAGACGCGATGGTACAGGTAGGCCTGTTTCCTGGGCTGAAAGTACGGCTTTTTTTTAATGGAGTGCCTGAGAGGTTGTCGGAAAATATGCAGGGGCAGTCTGGTAGCTATAGCCATCGGGGCCAAAGCCATTCTGCAGGGAAGGGGCGCGGGAGTATGGAAGCAGTGGGTAGGTGGGCGAAGCCATCTCACGGCGACAGCCGCCGCGAGCAGTAGCTTTTAAGGGGTGCTGTAGGCCTTTTCGAAAAGTGAGTAGGCCGGGAGCCAAAGGAAAAAGCTATAATCGGAAAGAACTCCCTGTGGCACTGGAGAGAATGCTACGGGAGGGTAGCTGAAGTGGCCGGCCGAACCCCATTTCACGGCGCAGTTTGAAATTCTACAAAAATTCTTTTATGGGCATAGGCTAGGGAATTCGAAATTATATATATTTTTTCTTGCCTTGCATTGACAATACCCATTATTCGCCACAAAATGTGAAAACAGTACGAATTACTTTTTTTCGTTTTCATTTGGTTGCGAAAATCACAACTGGTGGCGAAAAGCTTCTCTTAAGAAAAAACTTGGCATCTCCATCCACAGCCGCTTCTTTTCCGTCCGATAGCCCACCAGTTATTTCGCCGCAAACAATTTTCAATACGCTAACACAACCAAAAGCTGTGAACACAAACCAAGCAAGTGGTAGCAACGGGTACGACCAAGTTATATTAACGCCACCACGACCTCTCCGTCGTTTCCGCGCTTCGTTAGGTTAGCTAGTTTAACGCCGTTAGCGCGCGTTCGGTAGTAGCGGTCAAGACAGAGTTTTTTTTGGCACCCTGACGTCCCCAATGCGGAAGCAAATTCGTTTTGCTACAGGAAAACTGCTTACAGCTATAGGAAACAAAAAAACACAGCGTTAGGACAGTTTCACCTTTGCTGCTCTCCGACGGAATGTGCGTCAGTACTTCATTCGCAACGAGGCGCCAATTGCAGAACAGATCATCAGCGATGTGAAGAGCGACCCCGGCATCAGGTTGCTGAAACTGAGAGTCAGAAAGATGCGGCGGTTTTTGAATAAAGTTGTATTTGGTTTTCGGAAGCGAAAACGTAACTATGTGCTTCTGGAATGGGAGGATATCATCGTGTGGCGGTGGAACTATCTGCGGACCAATCTACAAAGGCGAAAGAAGAACCAGTACGTGCGGTTACTGTTTCGATTTGGTGGGCAAATAGATAAATGTCGATTGCGGCGATTAAAACACAAATTTTGTATGTAAGGGTATTTGACAGTTGTAATTTATAGATAAAAAAATAAAGGCAGAAGTTCTCGTGCAGTCAAATATTTTTTTGCAAAAAAAAACTTTTTAACACCGCTCTGGATACAAGCTGGCGTTTTTTTTTTCTGGCGTTTTTCTAGACCCCTGTATCTTGTTCGTATTTTTCATACTATTCTGCTTCAGCTAGCCAAGGGGCAAGTATCCATCTAGATGTTCTAATATTGTGTGGGTAGCACTCCCTGACTGGATTTTGTTATCCTTGTGTGCGGTGTACGCTCGGATACATTTTTTTAGTTTTATATTTAGCGGTTTCCACAATAAACTAAACATACTTGCCTGCATAGTATAGTGATGTTATGTGCAAGCAATAAATGCCTTCTCGGTCTTAACTAACCCTTCTCCCCAAAGAAAAACCGGCACGTATTTTTTTTATTTTCGCAAAACTTATACTACGTCGACAAGACTTGGGTCAAAGCTGGGATCAGCTAGGGCACTGTGTGGTAACACACCGCTGTGTTATCCCGTGAAAACGCCTTTCGCAAGCGCCTAAGTACTGGGCTTCACTCACCACGCGACAAAGGTGGTGGACTCATCATCCTTCGTTCTGAAAGTAAGAAGGGCTTTGTAGATTGGAAAAATCATATTTTTGGTGCGGGAAAGAGTGCTTTCACTGACTATCACAGTGAAATAGATGGCCCACGCTTTCAAAAGTGGTTCGCAGAACGTCTAGCGAACACTGAGCCAATGGAGTGTTATTATCATGGACAATGACCCATACCACAGCGTTCAAATCGGAAAGCTGCCCTCGACGTCTTGGCGCAAGGCCGACATTCAGTCTTGGTTGGCTGCCAAAACCACCCTTTTGTGTGATGACCAGTTCACGCCCGAGCTCCTACGGCTGGTTAGCGAGAACAAACACAAGTTTTTTTGGATACCGGATTGAAGCCCTGGCCAGAGTTGCTGGTCTTGACATTGTTTGTTTTCCACCTTACCACTATGAATTCAACCCTATTGAAATGGCGTAGAGCCATGTTAAGGGGCATACTCTCGCTGAAGATAAAGGACTTCTCCACGAAGCCATCGCTTTCATGACCCGTGAAAACTGGGTTCGAGACTGCGCTCATGTGGAGCGTCTTGAGAAAGATGCTTAGCAGCGGGATGGTGTAATCGACACCAGACTCGACAACGTCGTGATTCCGCTAGGTTGCTACACCTGCAGCTCAAGTGGCTGCAGTCACAGCGAAATAAGCGGTGTAGAGTAATTGTGATAAAACCGGTGTGCGATGATTTCTGTGGTGGTGGTAGAGTGTGGTGAGTGACGAGGTGCTTTGTTTACGTTTCTGGTTCCCGGAATCTAGAAAGTACGCTCTGTCTGTGTATGTGGTGCTGTTTGTGTGCAACAACTTACAGAACCTCCTGTCCACCTTTCTGATTCTCAGAAGGTTGGAAGTACGCTTTGGTGGTAATGGGGTGCTGGTCTTGTGTGACAAGTCACGAAGTACTTTGTTATTCTTTTTGTTGGCCAGAAGCTTGCAAGTACACATTTTTTGGTTTACGTGGCGCTGCTGGGGTGCAACAACTTACAGGATACCTTGTTTACCTTTTTAATGCCCAACAACCCAGGAGGTATCTGGCATTCACGGTGCTGGATTTGTGCACCACCAGGCAATAATTAAGAGTGCTTGTTGCCAGTATGCAAATTTGTCTTCAGATTCTCGGTTGTGTTTGGCAGCTAAGGGGCACTTCTGGTACCTTTGTCGTGCGTAAAATGGAAGGTGAAGATGAAAGCTGGCGCAAACAGTGTGCAGTCACACGTCACGTGTCCTCTTTTACCCAGAATAAATCCAATGGCAAACTTAATTACAACCAAAGGGGCTGTAAACAGGCTTTGCAAATAGCAGTTACCTGTGCATGAAATGGCAAGACTGGAAGAACTATCTGGCAAGAAGTGCGAGATGGTAATGATGATGTCCAAAAATGCAGTGTTGAGTAGTGTATCATTTGTAACTGCGAACCCATACGAAAAAAGACACTTAAACCAGTTGCACTTTGTAAGCGAGGTAATCATTTTCACTCAATTGCTCATGCTTGGTTTATCTTTTCGAATACAGACGGTAGATTGCTAATATAAAGGCGCATGTTTAGCCCAAATAATGTTGTTGAATGCGGATTTACAACGTTTATATCGAGGAGTAATATAAATGGTCGGTGTCTCACTTTTATATGTCAAAGACTGTGCGTTTCCTGCTTCCCGCCTTAGGTTTTTAAACATAACAGCTTCCCGAGGCCTTGGGCTGGAAGGTCCAACACCCAAAAGGTAAAGACGCGCTCTTATGAAACAGCTGTTACACAAAATGTTCACTTACATGGGATGGACTCTGTCACTTCCTCGTTTTTGTGGTGCAAGGCCTGGTACAGATATGTTGTTGAAACATGTATTATGAAAACATTACTGTTCACCGTACTCAGTCACGGCAAATAACTGCGCACAGAGCCAGAAATGTTTGTTTGCAGTTACGTGGCTTTGTGGTTTTGAGTGCTCAATTGGGCTTGAAAGATGGGGCCACGGTTTTAAAAGTTTACTCCTGTGACTGCTGTTCGTGTGCGTGTGTTTGTGAGTGTGTGACTACTTTCAGTGAAGTCTAGATTTTTTCCAGATGATTCTATGGGAAATAAATAACTGAAACAAAACACATTCTTTCTTGTCCTTTATTATTCGTGCAGCACACATTATTTCTGCTCACTATTGCTCATGGTGTCCACGATGTCAAACTGTTTGCAAGTGGCGGTGGCAGCCCTGGGTGTCGGAGGAGTTTTACTGCTGGTTCGAGAATTGTGTGTGTGAATCGTGGAAATAGACAAAAAATTCTATACCTTTACGAAATTTTGGACACGTTTAGCAAAGATGGGGTTTCACGTCCTTGCCAAATACAAAGTGGTGCGTTCGACGCATAGGACCATAACTGGTCAACCCACACATTGGGTTTGGAAACAAGTGCAATGCAAGGCCAACATCAATTTTAACAGCCATGAATCCCAGTCAGCTATTTTATTGTAAAGCCAGCCTTGCTCCAACAACATCGATTGAAGGGACAAAAAAGGCTCTTGCAGTCAATCGGAATTTCCACGAGGAGTTAGCGGCTACACACAGCCAATGCCAATTCTGTTGCCTTGTTGGGCTTCGAAATGAAATATTGCTGACAGGCCCGGTTACGGGGTTCTGTAGACGGCGCTTCTATCTCAAGTGAGCCAAATAGTGTGTGAGTCATCACACACTAAAAATGCATAAGGAATGTCGTAACCACTTATTTGAGTTCGGCTCGGAGTATCGTCCGTTGACAAAGTCAGCTAAGGCAATGTGCTTAACGAGACCACTGACCAATTGTTTTGAAACTTTAGGACCACCGCTAACTCTCTAGGTGTTTAGACAGCGCGCCGTTTTTCAGCTGTCCAAGTGTTGATGTGCTTTTATGCTGTTAATAAGGAACATAACCGGTGAACTACGAATGGTATCCTCAGGTATGAAACTTGTGCCACGTTGCATACCCAGACAAAACCGAATGCCTGCATCAAGTTAATCAAAAATATTGAAATGGGCAGGGGTGGGGCTTGAGCGCAGGATTTATGGATTCTGTAGTGCGAGCTTCCGCTATACGCTTTCCGAGCGCCGGGTCACCGATACCCCTTGGGGCTTGCCTAACTCAGCGGTATCCAAATGGTATTTCCCTTCGCGCCATAGTGTGGCGTGCTGCTATAACGGTGTAGCACACCTGCGCAAAGTGCGCACTCTACACGTGCCCGTTGGGCCGCCCAGTTTACGGCAAAGAAGAGTTTACATATCAGTGTCTGCCCTCAGAACTACAGCCCGCAAAAAATTCACGGCGTTTCTCGGCAGTTAAGAGTTCGATGGTACCGCCCATGGTGTAATGCATTAGGTCTGTCAAAGTGGTCCAGTTAAAGCGCCCGCTTTGGCTTACAATGAAATGAACTGTTGAGAAGGAGACGGCAATTAGCCTGTATGATTGGCAATTGCGGTTCAGCATAATGAACCACGGAGCTCATGCGAAGAAACGAACTGCAACAAATGTGCATGCATCACGCCAAAACCGGAACCGAAACTAGTTTACTGGGACCTACTTTGGCACCCTAACCCAAAGCAGTTTTCTCGGCACCGTGTAGCTTTGATTCCATTGCCACACGAAGTTGTTCCCGAGTATAGATTGGTACAGATGCGTGCCGGCAAGATGAAGGGGTGATGCCTGGGTGTAAACATACGAGGACAGAGAAGGATGACGTTAGAAATATGCATTAGGGCAGGAAACAGGAAAATAGATGAAGATTAACAAGAAGCTGTAAGAGGTAGATGCTCGCGTACAAGCCATAACCAAGACGCACTTCCATGAACTAAAGAACAACCGGTAATCGGAGAGTACGAATGAGAAGGTTGAAATAATGCGCGTGGATGAGAAAAGCAACGAAAGTGTTATGCTTAAACAATAGAGGCTAATTGGAAAAGAGTGAAAGAATATTGTAACTAACGCTTGAAGCTCAGAGGGATTGTAGGGTATACAGAGGTGGCGTTACGATTCCGTACATTTGGACGGGTGGGAGAGTAAATAACAGCATGGAAATTTGTGGCTTGTGTAAAAATGGTGAGAATGTGAGAAGATCCGACAAGATACTATTGGAAAAACAGCTTAACGCCCACATTTAAGTTCTAGACGGCTACACTGACTAAAATTGAAATATAGTAGTACATTGGTGTGAGTACCTAACCCTATAATATAAACTAGGCAACACAAAGGCGAGGGCCAAGTTACATGGCTTGTTGTATGAGAAAGTCCAGAATCTACTACTACTAGCACTACTACTACTACTACTGCTACTACTACTACTACTGCTACTACTACTACTACTACTACTACTGATACTACTACTACTACTAATAATAATAATACTAATACAGGCTTCTCTCTGCTGGAATAAAGAAAAATTTCCATGGAATGAACATAGAGAAGGACTGGTGTTACCGTCCGGGTAATGACAACAAGCGCATATCCCTAAAATTTGGCTAACTCAAGGGTGCGAAACCGGTCATATCCATACTTTAAACAAAGAGTAGGATACAAAGGGCAATTCAAAATAGGTTTCGAAGCTCGAGAAGAGTAATGATCGCGCATTTGTCGTAACATAATGCACATGTGGGGCCAAGATTATCAATCAAACTTTGTTTTGAGCTTCGTTTGACAACGTAGACAGGGATCTGGGGCAGCATTACTCAGAGGAAGAAGGAAGGGGCACAATTTATTACCTTTCTGAATGAAATATACCGGGACAACCAGCTGCAAATAGCACGAACAAGGTAAAATGCAACGGGCCTATGTAAAGTTACAAAGGTTTGAAATAAGAGCTTGCTCACTGTCCACTGCTGTTCATTATCTACATGGCGGGGTTAGAGAAAAATGAAGAGAGGGCAAAGCTGGGATTTGACTTATTTTTTAAATACGGACAAGTGGTGCAACAATTGCTGCAGGAATAACCTATGCAGACGGTATACTGTTAATGGCGGAAAACCGGATAGGTCTGCAGTGTCTGATCAATATGTGGGGGAGAAGAACACACGTAGGGATACAGTTTTTCCTAGAAAATGTTATATCATGGATGAGCGGTGGCACGGAGCACAAATAAGGCTCAGTTTAACCAGCACAAATACCAAGGATAAACGAATATGAACCGTTAAATTATATTCCCTAAAGGCGGCCCTTATCCACGGATGCGCATGAGGCTCACTTTAAGGCGACAGGAAGACGGCCTGCGACTCTAATCAACGGGCACCACCGTGGGACCCCAACAAATACGAGGGGTAAGTGCAGGCTGGAACTCGGTCATGGTTCCAAGAATGCCTTTCAGAAGTTCTGTTCTTTGACTAAAACGAGAGACCCAAGCAGGCCTTGACGTAAATCAGAGGTCTCTGATAGACGGGCTCAATGTCTCATAGAAAAGCAATGAAAGAAACTTTACAGAGGGTTATAGGGGTGTCTTCCTTAAAGGGAAGGGAGGTGTAGACAAGGACGCAACTTGGTGTGGGACTTTGTGACACTGAGGAAAAATGAGCCGTGAGAGTGTTTACGTACCTTTTTATGAGCAGCAGGGACATGTTGTGGAGACAGAAGACCAGAAAGTTGACCAAGTGGTTGTTAAAGTTGGCATCGGTCAGGGGAGTATACGAAACAGTCAAAGGGACCACAGACAGGGAGAAAACACAGCAGGCAAGGGCAGCGGAGACGAAAGCTTGGGCGAAAAGATTGGAAGCCAAAAGGTAAATTGTTACGGGACAGCGAAATGTGAAATTAGGAACCAATGCTTCTCTGGCAGTACGCCAGGCAGTGCACTTCTCTTTGAAGCAACAGCGGGTTCTGCAAAAACACGGATATTCGCCGGTACCTAAAGGCAACAGGACGAAATGCTGCAACAGGTACCGTAAAATTACAAAGAATATTGTCGTAAGCTGCTTTAAGATACGATTGGGGCGCGCGCTGGGAAAACGACGTTGGCCGAGGCTTTGATAGTTACTTTGAAGAGAGCCCTCACTTCAGGGCCATTGAGGTGATGAAACGGGAGATGTACTTGTGTTGGATGAAAAGAGGATGTCGGAGACGAGGACGTCGGAGGACAAATCAAAGAAGAAATTTAGTACGGCGGGGTTTGGGGTGGAAAAATTGTTCAAGCGCAGGTACTGGGTAAAGAAAGTATGTGATTTTAAATCCAGGGAGGGGGAAAGGATGGGAAGCAAATTTACTGGAATGGGTAAGTATCGGGAGTGGTCACTTCCCAGAGGATGACACGGAGCCAGCGACACCCAGCGCTGCCTTCATCAGATCCGTGCCACAATAGATCGGTCACCATGCACCGGCACGTTGGTTACTAATGCGCTCGTTTATTGCCGCACCAGGTGTACCATATTAGTAGCTACGTTTATGTTTAAAAAAAACTGTGATATTTACATTGTTCTGCCATTCAGTACGGGAGAATGAAGACGGATTGGCTCGGTTTAATTCCTCTATGGGATAGAAGGTTGACACAGATAGACGCGAAGCCCCGTAGTTAATTGCATGCGCGGAATCGCTCACGCGTCTTCTGACTGGCTAGCACAATGTTCTCGTGATCTGCGTGTTTTGGTTCAAAAGAAACAGTTGTTTATTGTTTTTAATTCCCCTAAAGAGGATGTCTCGTCTCGAAATACAATACCAGACCTTGCGCGATGTTTCTGTGCGTTAGCCGATCCGCGTGAGTAGACTTGTCGAAATATATTGGTGACTGCTGAGCTACTGACTGAGAAACATAGGCGTTACAGACTGGTCTGATCTGAATGTAGTATTTGGCATATGCATCAGTTTAACCATCAAACTTTTTTCTGTGTATGGGAAGTGGTGAAGTTAACAAAAGCAACCTGCTACCAAATAAGACGTGTGGACTGCTGAAAATTCAAGCCTGATTTTTACTTCATGGCTTCGATTACCACAATAAAAATATTAAAAGGGCGTGAATCAGGAATACCGGGTGTCCTTCGTTTTGTCTCTGTTCGTTCCTGTAGCTCCGCACGACCGATATCACCGTCTTGAGCTTTCTGGTTAGAAAACATACATAGCTTGGTGTCTATGTTAGCCCCTCTACGAATTTATTTTTTGGCTTTGTTGGTGCACGCCTGCCCGCCAGCTGCAAAAAACACTCCAAAAAGAAACCCTTCGCCAGAAGTCTATCAAAAAACTTTTACTTCGATGACGATGCCAGGAGGAAGAGGGTGGAGCAACATACTGTGCGTAATACAAATAGTAAAAAGTATTCATATTTGGTGATATCTCTCGCTCTACACCAACGGCTCTGGCGGGGCAACTCTATTAAGAAATTTTGGTATTGCTTTTATTACCTTCAATTGGCAGAAAACACTATTGTGAACAAAAAAATATTTGGAAAGCGAACATTTCGTCTGGCATTTTCATTATTTCCTACTTCTTTCGAAGCCGATGATACCGCTAATTTTTTACCCATTTAAGAGATTACACACTAGTTTTGCACAGTTTCTTTGCAAAAGAGCTCATGATATGTTATGATAACCAATTGCTAAACAAGCATTCAAGAACATCGACACCTCAAAGAATTTACACCACGTGTGCTTCAGTGTATTGAATACACAATAGCCACGTCAAAAATAGAGTAAGAGTACGTGGAACAGGTTTGTGGTAAACTACACTGGGATATCTGCGTTTGAGCGTCCTCGTTTTAAAAACTACACGGCGCCACTATTCGTGTTTAAAGCCTGCTAACCAACCTTAAAACGGCATGTTCGTATTTCACAGCAGCATGAAATCTGCTTACTTACTCTGTTTTAATTAGGCAGTAACCAATACAGCAACTAAAGCTTCCTAGTGACAAAAAAATCCTCCGTCGCATGCCCCCGAGCGAGGGACACGTGTAAATGCAGACAATAGTGGGGTTCCGGGGTGTTAGTTGTGCGCTATCATGCCACCGTCACGCCAGCACCTGCTGTTGCTACGGTGCTTGTAGCGCCGGAGCGCGTTCAACTACGAAGCTTCGCCCGCTGCACTTGTGCTGGAAGCGTGATGCGGGAGAGGAGGAGTGGGGGAGAGGACGCACCTGCGCGCCAAGGTGTTGCGGACGGACGGCGGACACTACATGTGAGTTAAAGAAATTCTCTGCATTTAAAACAGGAGAATGTGCTGGGGATACAAAGCTCTCATAGAAACCTTCAGTGGGCCGGCGTACGGCTCGTCATGAAGGCGATATTGTTCCATCTCTGCGGTCTTATTTTGGGCTTTCACAGCGAACAAACTTTCCGCTATAGTGCAGTATTTTGTAGGTATGGGCGGTAATAAATTTACGCGACATGACTTTCTGAAGGCACATTGGATGGCAATAAAGCTGGTCGTCTCGCCCCGACCGACCTCTAGTTGGGCTTGTCTGCCGCCGCCTTCGCTGCGGTCTCCGGACAAAATTGAGTGCCCGGTGCCTGTAGGGCAAGTAAGTGAAAATAACAGGCAAGTCAGTTGGTGACCCCAGATGTCCCAATACAAAGGGGGAGCGGCTATTCAAGAAACCCTCTTGCCGAATGATAAATTCCTATAGAGGATATTCCGCGTATTCAAATCGTCGACGGTCGCTTTCGCACGTCACTTTCTTGACTGCTGCTTCACCGCCTTAATTCTTTGAGTTGTTAGGGGAGCACAAGTTCGCTCCAATAAACTTGTTTTCATTGAAGACAACCGCGTCGACTTTGGCTTCGTGACAATATACCATTTCGATGGTCCAGCGATCAGCACTCGACTTACGCACACAGATATGTTGTCACGTAGCCAAGGACGACGCTGGTATTCTTCAAAAAACCAACGTTAATTGTAGCGAATTTGAGCTTCGGCAAAACGAAGTGATGTCCGCTGAATGGTATACAGGAATCCACAATCCCTGCGCCTGTCCCGGGAGTATTTACCTTTCGGCACGATGGTTTCTAGAAATGTATAAATACAACAAGAACAGTGGAGATAAAAGAAGATTAGTCTGGGTTAGAAGCGTCATGGCCAAATGATCTCCTTATCTGAACAAGAGAGCCCGTGCGGCATTCAAAAAAGGAAAGGATGCACGCACTTTGCTTCAAACAC
The DNA here is from genome assembly GCF_048455015.1 of Haemaphysalis longicornis. Lineage (NCBI taxonomy): Eukaryota > Metazoa > Arthropoda > Arachnida > Ixodida > Ixodidae > Haemaphysalis > Haemaphysalis longicornis. The sequence goes on from NW_027526214.1 coordinate 46,135,086, forward strand.
TGGTTACACAGACGGACGCTGCTGTATGGTAAAAAATACAGAAGCGTAGAATTAAAATCTATGGTTCGAGGCATGACCCTCCACGGAGAGTGCACTGACCCAATGTTAAAAAATCAGTTCAAATAAAAAAGGAAACCAAACAGGTCCGTCATCCCTCGTATTAGGTCTTGAGGTAAACCACATGGATGACAGGGCCCCGAGCTTCATCGTGATGCGCCGAACCACTGTAAAAGGCAGACTCATAGATAAGTTGGTTAATACATATTCACTGGACGATACTCGTCGTCTCATCAATGAAGCTTGCAGAAACCGGCATCCACCAGCTCCTGCCCCCTAGAACGCACCCAAAATGCCGGCGGGCCTCGTATGCACTTGTAAGTATCCGTGGATGTACGCGTTTAGGCCTTCCTAGTACACTTGTGGCAGCATGGCACCGAGCATCCAGTTGTGCTGTTAACCTAAGACAAACTCGATTGGAGTCATCCGTGTAGCTTCCTGCAAAGCCGCATTGTACGCGAAAGTGACATAAAAGAGTACTCGGTTCAGTTTATGCTCAACTTCGCAGTGCATAGACAGCATATCATTCATTAACTTGTGCAGCCCTTTGGCTCGTCCGTTTGTCTGAGGGCGACACGCCATGGCCTTCTGGTGATCTGCGTTGCCGTTACGTAGGAAGCCTTGCAAGTGCTCCGCAATGAAAGCCGTTCCGCGGTTCAGAAGTCGTATTCAAGGGTTTCTTTGTCGCAGCACACATTGATAAACAAAAAACTTTGAGATTTCTTGTGCAGCCCACATTGGAACAGCGGTGTTTTCTTCGCAGCGTGTCATAGCGTCAGTCAATACGACACTCCACTAGTTCTCCATTCGCGACGGAGGGAACGGAAATGAATAGTGACCTGTAGCATGACATAGATGCAGAAGGTCTATTTTGATATGCTCGAAATTCCGCGATGAGACGGCGATCCGCGGCAGAAGTTCCCCGGGTGTTTTCGGTGGCATTTTTCGCCGCTCTGAACGTATCGGGTCACTCACGGCCACTCTGAACGTAGTGGGAGACGTCGGATGCATGGCGGGGCCAGTAGTACATCGTCTTGATTTTTCCATAAGTGCGAGCTGTGCCGAGACGTCCAGAACACGTGTCGTCATGGCATGCTTCGAAAATTTTGTAACAATGGTCTGTAGGGAAGACAAGAAGGTAATGTGTTCTCGTTTATAGGATGAAAATTTTTTTCAGGTAAGAATCCGGTAAGGTGCGTTGTGCACGCTGACATTGCTGACAATGCGTTAGTGCACGCTGACATTGCGACCTTCGAGGTATCGATCATGAGACGTAACTCGAGGTTGGCACGGTAGTTGGCGGCTACGCCGCTCTCCGTGATGACTACTATTGATGTGAAGTCTTCTTCCTAGTCTTGTGCTGGTCGGTTGAGATGCTGGTCGGTAGGCAGTCGGTGTGAGATAGTCTCTTTACCGATTATAACTTGTTATTCGTGCTATTCGTTAGAGTCTACAAATTATAACGTGCTAATATAACGTGTTATTCTTTAGGCGCAAGCTCCATCTACTAAGACGGCCAGAGTGGTCTTTTTAATTCGCGAGCCAACACAGCGTTTGGTGTCTATCTTAACCATGAATTGTTTACCATACACGAATGAGCGAAACTTTGAGACCGCCCGTACAATAAAGAATAACTGTTTCTCAGAGGCTGAAAATATTTTCTCTTCCCTGGACAGAATATGACTTGCAGATGATATTACTTTTTTGGAACACATTTGGTTTTGGACAAAGACGGCACCCAAGCCAATGTGACTGTTATCTATTCGAGTTTAGGTTTCGGCGTTTTCTCAATATGAACATGCCAAGGCGGGATTTGCGGGTGGTTTAGGTGCTCGCAGAATGCTTCCGCTTGAAAATTTTCTCAGCGGAAAGGGTCGCCTTTTTTGTCAAGCCTGTGAGTGACTGTGCAATGCAAGCTAAGGTCTCGGCGAAACACCGGTATAGTTAAATTTCGCCTGTCCGTCTTCTTGGCGAACGATAAAGACGAAATAATGAGGTTCGCTAGATGCTCGAGCCGAGAGGACGATCTCGACTCGCTCTGATGACCGACGTCCGGTGCTTGAAGCAGGTTAGGGATGAGGACTGCCCTTTTTGCTAGATTGTAAATTTATTTACATTACTCAATGTTTACATCAGGTAAGAATTACAGTTATATTTTCACTCTACCAGCAGCATCCTGTACGACCGAGATCTATACTGAACTAGATCCCTCTTGACCGGTCATGGACAAAACCTAACATTCCAGGTTTGATCCCAAAGCCACGCCTTCAAAGGGGGCGTACGAGAAAGAGCGAAAACCCCTTTGAAAATAATAACATGAGCCATTGATTGGCTATAACAACCAGCCAATCTTACACACATCTGTACCTGCGGTCACATGACAGAACACTCTCTCTCATGCACTCATAGTACGTTTCCCACGCACTTTGTTGCAACCGACCAGAAAGTACAATCTAATGTGACTTACCGCGTGGAGGGACACAGAATTTTGTTGAATGGGGTGGCATCTGATCAAAATACAAGCCGAAGTCTTAGAGCGGTCTTTGGGCAACTAACCTCTTCCCGCATCCTCATCATGGCGCCTCGTCTACGCGCGCACAGGAAAAATGAGGCAGTCGTTGCTAATCCCCTCCCAGACTAAGGGGCGTCGCTGCTCGCCGTCTCTCTCACGGTAACAGGCCCTCCAAGCCCAGGCGACCATCTTCGAGGCGAACGACGCATCAACGAACGGTGCCGATGCCGGCTCGGCAAATCCTCAAAAATTTAACGATCGCATACTTACAGAGATACTCGGGCTAAGCACCCCGTCGTTTGCCACGCAAAAGAAAGGACACAAATCTTGCTCTCAGCGGCTCCGAACTTGGAGTCCGTGCCGCTGCATGTAAGGGACACAGGATAGCAGCTACTAGCGGAGGCGACGCCAATACGTCAGCCACTGGCGGCTCTAATTAAAAATGAATAGCCCAAACCCACCAGGTATAACGCTCAAAGTGCCAACAATCTCCGCATGCCCTTGCTGTCTTTCGGTAATGGGAAGATCACTGTGACAGACGTTTTCCCCTTCTGTCGTCGACGGCACGTCTGCCGTGTCTTCGACGACAGTTTTCCCAGGATCCTACGTTCCTCCTACCCGAAGACACACTTCGTAGGCTTCTGCATTAACCCCGAAGTATGAATTGACTCGAGCACCGACTCCAACTTGCCAAGGTGTTCATCAAAACAACATCGTCGACGTATACGAGGCAGGTGTGCGAGTTTAATTCAGCTAGCACGGTGTCCAAGACTCTTTTATGTTTTTGGTTCATGACTGGCAAAAACGCACTACCTCTAACTCTTATAGCCCATCCATGATGATGAATGCAGTCTTCGCTCGGTCTCTCTCGTCCACTTCTTTTCGCCATTTGCCTGTCTTCAAATTCATTGAAGAAAAAGGACTTCCCGTGAAACAGATGGTTGAGGGCGTCGTCGATTGGTTGCAGGGGTACGCGCCCTTTCTGGTGATTTTTCTGAGCTGAGGGTAGTCCACGCAGAACCTTAATGTACCATTTGTTATTCACAAGGCTACGACCGGCGCATCCCACGAGATTTTATAGTTGTCACTAAGCATATCTTCGACGGTTGTAAGGTTTTCTTCCCGCTCCTGTGAACACACGCGGTACGGGGACAGTTGGGGAAGTCGGGCTCCATCTTAGTTGGTAATTATGTGCTTCTCTACTGATGTGAGCAATAATTTTGAGTTGGACGAAATACACTCGATCTAACGACTCAAAAAAGTCAATTTTTGTTACCTTTTTCTTGCAGTAATGCAGGGTGAACAATATAGGGTTCGGAATCTTAAAAGCGTCTTCAGGATAGTGCTCAAAGTCGCCAACAAGATCCCGTCACCTGCTCATTTCTCTTCTTCGAGAAAAGCAATTGGCGCGCAATGGTTTAATTCCTGATATTCCTTGATGACATTAGTGACCAAGACCTGGGATTAGCGTTCCGTAAAAATCGCCATACCTCTTGGGACAGAAACACTCGGGTAAAGAAGCAAACTTTGGTCATGCTCTAAGATACCGCCGACATCAGGAGCGGTATCTTTTCAGCAGAATATGATCGTCAAACTTGCGCGAGGTGGGAGGGTGAAGTCATCAGAGGTGATCCTTGGAGCAGCACTTTGTTAGGAACTTTGTTCTGCTGTCACTGAGTGATCAGAAAAAGGTATCAAATCTCTCTGCATATCAATTTTTGCACCTTTCTCTGTCAAGATGTACATTCTCAGAATGACTGTGCAGGAGTATTTAGAAAACATGACGAACGCTGCACTCTACGTGGGGCCGCCTATAGTGGCGCGGAACGTGCACGTTTTTTTTGGCGTTACAATATGGCACCCTGCTACGCGCATGTGTGGACCGTCCTATCTGGTCACAACTTCCTTCAGCTTCGACGAGAAAGATCTACTTATTACCGAGTTGTCGCCTGGATGTAACTTAAAGAGGCTGTGTCAACCATGGTTGGATAACTCAACATCAAACGCCGCCTTCCTGGAACTCGGGATGCGTCGTAGCGTCGCATCTGAGTTTGAGCATGTTGGCGGTTGGGCCCTCTGCATCACCGTTCTCGCCTTCTTCTCAGCAGCCGGGTGGGACCTGTCAGGAACGCTTCGCGCGGTGGGCTGTCGTCATGTTCCGTTGTCACCTTCCCGTTACCTTCGGGGTTAGATTGGTTCGTCGGGCTGAGGACATGTCGTGAATTATGATTCTCGGTGCCTCTTTAAATTCTTAGATCGTTTTCAGTTTTTCGGAGCCGGGGAACTTCACCACAAGAAGATGCTTTTTTTAGTTTCCCTCATATGGCTGGGGAACTCCCACACATAAGTCTGCACTGCTTTGATGGTTTCGTGATGGGATAGGTAAGGGTTAGGGCGAAAGATCGAAGTATTCTAAATCTCGGTAGGTGTAGGACGGGTATCTTTCCATCTCAATAGATAGCTGGCCAGATAAGGTGCGTGGGGATCGACGGAGAACCCGCGCAAATTCAGCCTCTTGTAGTGGCACTGCGGGTAGATGTGGTCGACATGTCCGCAGTGGTACACAGCGGACAATTATCGGGAGTTCGCCCTACGTCTGTCTTCTTCGTCGTCTGGGTTTCGACTACGGGGAGTGGGGCGAGCGACAGTAGACGGTGGTTCAACCGGGAGTCATGAGAATGAGATTGAGCTGGATGGGGTCTAGAAACAGCTTCGGAGTGCGTGATAGCTTCGGAATGACATGGAGCTTCCAGCTTCGTCGATGTGCCTATAGCCGCTTGAACATCTTGCCGGGTCATTTCGCACAGGTCGCTTTGCACACGAGCGAAGACGGGGTAGTAACGTTGCTGAAAATGTATCAGCAGCTGCTTCTCATGACTTCGCGGATTATCCCGGGTGGCGTTCCGTAGCTAATAGCTGAGGCACGCGGCACCGATAGCCCGAATCCAGTACCTTGATAGGCGGACGTACTGCATCCTACAAATTTTCAGCGCCTTTTCAGTGACAGCGATCACAGGCGAGAATTCAGTTACCGTCTTGGGCGGGTTACAAACCCGTCAAGCAAAGAGCTACATGTGAGTTACATGTGAGTTACATGTGAGTTACATGTGAGCTACATGTGAGTTACTACATGTGAGTTAAAGAAATTCTCTGCATTTAAAACAGGAGAATGTGCTGGGGATACAAAGCTCTCATAGAAACCTTCAGTGGGCCTGCGTACGGCTCGTCATGAAGGCGATATTGTTCCATCTCTGCGGTCTTATTTTGGGCTTTCACAGCGAACAAACTTTCCGCTATAGTGCAGTATTTTGTAGGTATGGGCGGTAATAAATTTACGCGACATGACTTTCTGAAGGCACATTGGATGGCAATAAAGCTGGTCGTCTCGCCCCGACCGACCTCTAGTTGGGCTTGTCTGCCGCCGCCTTCGCTGCGGTCTCCGGACAAAATTGAGTGTCCGGTGCCTGTAGGGCAAGTAAGTGAAAATAACAGGCAAGTCAGTTGGTGACCCCAGATGTCCCAATACAAAGGGGGAGCGGCTATTCAAGAAACCCTCTTGCCGAATGATAAATTCCTATAGAGGATATTCCGCGTATTCAAATCGTCGACGGTCGCTTTCGCACGTCACTTTCTTGACTGCTGCTTCACCGCCTTAATTCTTTGAGTTGTTAGGGGAGCACAAGTTCGCTCCAATAAACTTGTTTTCATTGAAGACAACCGCGTCGACTTTGGCTTCGTGACAATATACCATTTCGATTGTCCAGCGATCAGCACTCGACTTACGCACACAGATATGTTGTCACGTAGCCAAGGACGACGCTGGTATTCTTCAAAAAAACAACGTTAATTGTAGCGACTTTGAGCTTCGGCAAAACGAAGTGATGTCCGCTGAATGGTATACAGGAATCCACAATCCCTGCGCCTGTCCCGGGAGTATTTACCTTTCGGCACGGTGGTTTCTAGAAATGTATAAATACAACAAGAACAGTGGAGATAAAAGAAGATTAGTCTGGGTTAGAAGCGTCATGGCCAAATGATCTCCTTATCTGAACAAGAGAGCCCGTGCGGCATTCAAAAAAGGAAAGGATGCACGCACTTTGCTTCAAACACTGGTTACACAGACGGACGCTGCTGTATGGTAAAAAATACAGAAGCGTAGAATTAAAATCTATGGTTCGAGGCATGACCCTCCACGGAGAGTGCACTGACCCAATGTTAAAAAATCAGTTCAAATAAAAAAGGAAACCAAACAGGTCCGTCATCCCCCGTATTAGGTCTTGAGGTAAACCACATGGATGAGAGGGCCGCGAGCTTCATCGTGATGCGCCGAACCACTGTAAAAGGCAGACTCATAGATAAGTTGGTTAATACATATTCACTGGACGATACTCGTCGTCTCATCAATGAAGCTTGCAGAAACCGGCATGCACCAGCTCCTGCCCCCTAGAACGCACCCAAAATGCCGGCGGGCCTCGTATGCACTTGTAAGTATCCGTGGATGTACGCGTTTAGGCCTTCCTAGTACACTTGTGGCAGCATGGCACCGAGCATCCAGTTGTGCTGTTAACCTAAGACAAACTCGATTGGAGTCATCCGTGTAGCTTCCTGCAAAGCCGCATTGTACGCGAAAGTGACATAAAAGAGTACTCGGTTCAGTTTATGCTCAACTTCGCAGTGCATAGACAGCATATCATTCATTAACTTGTGCAGCCCTTTGGCTCGTCCGTTTGTCTGAGGGCGACACGCCATGGCCTTCTGGTGATCTGCGTTGCCGTTACGTAGGAAGCCTTGCAAGTGCTCCGCAGTGAAAGCCGTTCCGCGGTTCAGAAGTCGTATTCAAGGGTTTCTTTGTCGCAGCACACATTGATAAACAAAAAACTTTGAGATTTCTTGTGCAGCCCACATTGGAACAGCGGTGTTTTCTTCGCAGCGTGTCATGGCGTCAGTCAATACGACACTCCACTAGTTCTCCAATCGCGACGGAGGGAACGGAAACGAATAGTGACCTGTAGCATGACATAGATGCAGAAGGTCTATTTTGATATGCTCGAAATTCCGCGATGAGACGGCGATCCGCGGCAGAAGTTCCCCGGGTGTCTTCGGTGGCATTTTTCGCCGCTCTGAACGTATCGGGTCACTCACGGCCACTCTGAACGTAGTGGGAGACGTCGGATGCATAGCGGGGCCAGTAGTACATCGTCTTGATTTTTCCATAAGTGCGAGCTGTGCCGAGACGTCCAGAACACGTGTCGTCATGGCATGCTTCGAAAATTTTGTAACAATGGTCTGTAGGGAAGACAAGAAGGTAATGTGTTCTCGTTTATAGGATGAAAATTTTTTTCAGGTAAGAATCCGGTAAGGTGCGTTGTGCGCGCTGACATTGCTGACAATGCGTTAGTGCACGCTGACATTGCGACCTTCGAGGTATCGATCATGAGACGTAACTCGAGGTTGGCACGGTAGTTGGAGGCTATGCCGCTCTCCGTGATGACTACTATTGATGTGAAGTCTTCTTCCTAGTCTTGTGCTGGTCGGTTGACGATGGGTTGAGACAGGCAGTCGGTGTGAGATAGTCTCTTTACCGATTATAACGTGTTATTCGTGCTATTCGTTAAAGTCTACCAATTATAACGTGCTAATATAACGTGTTATTCTTTAGGCGCAAGCTCCATCTACTAAGACGGCCAGAGTGGTCTTTTTAATTCGCGAGCCAACACAGCGTTTGGTGTCTATCTTAACCATGAATTGTTTACCATACACGAATGAGCGAAACTTTGAGACCGCCCGTACAATAAAGAATAACTGTTTCTCAGAGGCTGAAAATATTTTCTCTTCCCTGGACAGAATAAGACTTGCAGATGATATTACTTTTTTGGAACACATTTGGTTTTGGACAAAGACGGCACCCAAGCCAATGTGACTGTTATCTATTCGAGTTTAGGTTTCGGCGTTTTCTCAATATGAACATGCAAAGGCGGGATTTGCGGGTGGTTTAGGTGCTCGCAGAATGCTTCCGCTTGAAAATTTTCTCAGCGGAAAGGGTCGCCTTTTTTGTCAAGCCTGTTAGTGACTGTGCAATGCAAGCTAAGGTCTCGGCGAAACACCAGTATAGTTAAATTTCGCCTGTCCATCTTCTTGGCGAACGATGAAGACGAAATAATGAGGTTCGCTAGATGCTCGAGCCGAGAGGACGATCTCGACTCGCTCTGATGACCGACGTCCGGTGCTTGAAGCAGGTTAGGGATGAGGACTGCCCTTTTTGCTAGATTGTAAATTTATTTACATTACTCAATGTTTACATCAGGTAAGAATTACAGTTATATTTTCACTCTACCAGCAGCATCCTGTACGACCGAGATCTATACTGAACTAGATCCCTCTTGACCGGTCATGGACAAAACCTAACATTCCAGGTTTGATCCCAAAGCCACGCCTTCAAAGGGGGCGTACGAGAAAGAGCGAAAACCCCTTTGAAAATAATAACATGAGCCATTGATTGGCTATAACAACCAGCCAATCTTACACACATCTGTACCTGCGGTCACATGACAGAACACTCTCTCTCATGCACTCATAGTACGTTTCCCACGCACTTTGTTGCAACCGACCAGCAAGTACAATCTAATGTGACTTACCGCGTGGAGGGACACAGAATTTTGTTGAATGGGGTGGCATCTGATCAAAATACAAGCCGAAGTCTTAGAGCGGTCTTTGGGCAACTAACCTCTTCCCGCATCCTCATCTTGGCGCCTCGTCTACGCGCGCACAGGGAAAATGAGGCAGTCGTTGCTAATCCCCTCCCAGACTAAGGGGCGTCGCTGCTCGCCGTCTCTCTCACGGTAACAGGCCCTCCAAGCCCAGGCGACCATCTTCGAGGCGAACGACCCATCAACGAACGGTGCCGATGCCGGCTCGGCAAATCCTCAAAAATTTAACGATCGCATACCTACAGAGATACTCGGGCTAAGCACCCCGTCGTTTGCCACGCAAAAGAAAGGACACAAATCTTGCTCTCAGCGGCTCCGAACTTGGAGTCCGTGCGGCTGCATGTGAGGGACACAGGATAGCAGCTACTAGCGGAGGCGACGCCAATACGTCAGCCACTGGCGGCTCTAATTAAAAATGAATAGCCCAAACCCACCAGGTATAACGCTCAAAGTGCCAACAATCTCCGCATGCCCTTGCTGTCTTTCGGTAATGGGAAGATCACTGTGACAGACGTTTTCCCCTTCTGTCGTCGACGGCACGTCTGCCATGTCTTCGACGACAGTTTTCCCAGGATCCTACGTTCCTCCTACCCGAAGACACACTTCGTAGGCTTCTGCATTAACCCCGAAGTATGAATTGACTCGAGCACCGACTCCAACTTGCGAAGGTGTTCATCAAAACAACATCGTCGACGTATACGAGGCAGGTGTGCGAGTTTAATTCAGCTAGCACGGTGTCCAAGACTCTTTTATGTTTTTGGTTCATGACTGGCAAAAACGCACTACCTCTAACTCTTATAGCCCATCCATGATGATGAATGCAGTCTTCGCTCGGTCTCTCTCGTCCACTTCTTTTCGCCATTTGCCTGTCTTCAAATTCATTGAAGAAAAAGGACTTCCCGTGAAACAGATGGTCGAGGGCGTCGTCGATTGGTTGCAGGGGTACGCGCCCTTTCTGGTGATTTTTCTCAGCTGTGGGTAGTCCACGCAGAACCTTAATGTACCATTTGTTATTCACAAGGCTACGACCGGCGCATCCCACGAGATTTTATAGTTGTCACTAAGCATATCTTCAACGGTTGTCAGGTTTTCTTCCCGCTCCTGTGAACACACGCGGTACGGGGACAGTTGGGGAAGTCGGGCTCCATTTTAGTTGGTAATTATGTGCTTCTCTAGTGGTGTCAGCAATAATTTTGAGTTGGACGAAATACACTCGATCTAACGACTCAAAAAAGTCAATTTTTGTTACCTTTTTCTTGCAGTAATGCAGGGTGTACAATATAGGGTTCGGAATCTTAAAAGCGTCTTCAGGATAGTGCTCAAAGTCGCCAACAAGATCCCGTCAACTGCTTATTTCTCTTCTTCGAGAAAAGCAATTGCCGCGCAATGGTTTAATTCCTGATGTTCCTTGATGACATTAGTGACCAAGACCTGGGATTAGCGTTCCGTAAAAATCGCCATACCTCTTGGGACAGAAACACTCGGGTAAAGAAGCAAACTTTGGTCATGCTCTAAGATACCGCCGACATCAGGAGCGGTATCTTTTCAGCAGAATATGATCGTCAAACTTGCGCGAGGTGGGAGGGTGAAGTCATCAGAGGTGATCCTTGGAGCAGCACTTTGTTAGGAACTTTGTTCTGCTGTCACTGAGTGATCAGAAAAAGGTATCAAATCTCTCTGCATATCAATTTTTGCACCTTTCTCTGTCAAGATGTACATTCTCAGAATGACTGTGCAGGAGTATTTAGAAAACATGACGAACGCTGCAGGCTACGTGGGGCCGCCTATGGTGGCGCGGAACGTGCACGTTTTTTTTGGCGTTACAATATGGCACCCCGCTACGCGCATGTGTGGACCGTCCTATCTGGTCACAACTTCCTTCAGCTTCGACGCGAAAGATCTACTTATTACCGAGTTGTCGCCTGGATGTAACTTAAAGAGACTGTGTCAACCATGGTTGGATAACTCAACATCAAACGCCGCCTTCCTGGAACTCGGGATGCGTCGTAGCGTCGCATCTGAGTTTGAGCATGTTGGCGGTTGGGCCCTCTGCATCACCGTTCTCGCCTTCTTCTCAGCAGCCGGGTGGGACCTGTCAGGAACGCTTCGCGCGGTGGGCTGTCGTCATGTTCCGTTGTCACCTTCCCGTTACCTTCGGGGTTAGATTGGTTCATCGGGCTGAGGACATGTCGTGAATTAGGATTCTCGGTGCCTCTTTAAATTCTTAGATCGTTTTCAGTTTTTCGGAGCCGGGGAACTTCACCACAAGAAGATGCTTTTTTATTTTCCCTCATATGGCTGGGGAACTCCCACACATAAGTCTGCACTGCTTTGATGGTTTCGTGATGGGAGAGGTAAGGGTGAGGGCGAAAGATCGAAGTATTCTAAATCTCGGTAGGTGTAGGACGGGTATCTTTTCATCTCAATAGATAGCTGGCCAGATAAGGTGCGTGGGGATCGACGGAGAACCCGCGCAAATTCAGCCTCTTTTAGTGGCACTGCGGGTAGATGTGGTCGACATGTCCGCAGTGGTACACAGCGGACAATTATCGGGAGTTCGCCCTACGTCTGTCTTCTTCGTCGTCTGGGTTTCGACTACGGGGAGTGGGGCGAGCGACAGTAGACGGTGGTTCAACCGGGAGTCATGACAATGAGATTGAGCTGGATGGGGTCTAGAAACAGCTTCGGAGTGCGTGATAGCTTCGGGATGACATGGAGCTTCCAGCTTCGTCGATGTGCCTATAGCCGCTTGAACATCTTGCCGGGTCATTTCGCACAGGTCGCTTTGCACACGAGCGAAGACGGGGTAGTAACGTTGCTGAAAATGTATCAGCAGCTGCTTCTCATGACTTCGCGGATTATCCCGGGTGGCGTTCCGTAGCTAATAGCTGAGGCACGCGGCACCGATAGCCCGAATCTAGTACCTTGATAGGCGGACGTACTGCATCGTACAAATTTTCAGCGCCTTTTCAGTGACAGCGATCACAGGCGAGAATTCAGTTACCGTCTTGGGCGGGTTACAAACCCGTCAAGCAAAGAGCTCTAGCTTTAACCCTCCCAGCAGAACCCATTGTTTCCTTTCTTCCATCATTTCTAGGTCTCGCAATGAAAAACTCGCCTCTATTCCTCAACAAACACGAGCACGCTTTCATGAATATGCTGCGTGTGGGTGTAAAGCAACTGCTGTGCCATTCCTTGCGGAGCAGAGTCGCAACGTATTAGCAAACTCGAATTACTCCCAGGTGGTCAGAGTGCGCACGGCTTTCTCAAAACAAACGCGAGAGAAGTTGCCGAGATAGAAGTATACTTGCCGCAATGTTTTGTCTTCTTCCCATCGCCTAAATGTTCGCAGCCATTGAAGATTTCCGAGCCATTCTTCGGGATCTACTGAAGGTGGCAATGAAATGATAATTCTCCTCATATGATGTAGTCGAAATAAACGCAGCCTGTACTTTTATGGGAAGACCTTTAAGTAGACAGAACGTTGGTTGAAGACTTTGAAGCCGGCGGCTTGTGCGGCTTTTGCTTCCTTGGCGACTCTCCAGGAGCTTAGACTGCATGAACCTAGACCTCCACGAGATGTAACGTAGCCAATGACGACGCATGTTTTCTTCAAGGAGCAAACGTTCAAGGGAGCGATCTTGTGCTTCGTACACACAGAAACTACAAGCGGCGTGGAAGTGGTATACAAAGGCCCGTGCGCCCACTCACTTGGTGAATCGCATACCGTGACGGTTGCCTTGGGAGTATTTATCTTTCGGTGAGATTACTTCTCGAAAAGTCAAATTGTATGGTAATACTAAACATCAAAGATTCTTTTGGCTAGTAACATCAGGGCCAAACATTCTACTCATCAAAATTAGTTTACTTCGTGCGAAATTTAAACACCGAGAACACAGTCTTGTGCCGCCGCATGCAGAAACAACAGACAGAGGTAAGCCAACGTATTGCAAGGATCGCTGTTAGTGCAGTTGAGCTTAATATATGCTACTTCTGAGGTTCTCACTCGGTGCCATGACTCGCCCACTTCAGGATAGCGCCTTCGCGTGGGGGGTCTTGTGACGGAGCAAGGTATGTCGAAGGCGAGGACGACTGAATAAGAAGCTCTGTAGCCAACAAATATTGCTGCCTGCAACGACTGTGCGTGCTGTCAAAAAACTACTGTAAATATTACTACAACGCAGTATATATCAAACCTTCTAGTTTTCATCACGGGTTACGCCGGGTTGGTCGGTGCCACTCCGTAGCTCCTCCTTGCCATAGAGACCAGTTTTATCACCTATTTTCTTCCGCACAACTGCTGCCTCTTTCAGAAGATGTGCAAAAGGCTGGAAACGGCTGGAAATGGGGCGTTTATCTGATTATTGTGGAGAGTCAACGGAACAGCAGAAGGGCTTAAGAACAAACGAAGACCATTATATGGCCGGCTCAAATCTTACCTCGCAGAGTTCCAGCGAATACTTTTTGTTTAAAGTGAAACCTGCCTTCCGGGAGCCCCGGCCTGAGTTCATCTTCCTTTTTTAACTTGGAAGGCTTTCCGAGCAATATTTTCGTCGGCGTAAATTACGCTAAGTACGCGCCGATCCCCGGTTGTCTGTTTATGCGGTCCGGGGCTGGGGCAGATTTAAGTGGCGTGGGCGCACAGGTGGACGTCATGACGCTACCAATGACAGGAAAGTTGGCGGTGTGAGAGGTATACACGCGGAAGGCTCATGGGTAAATGTACCCTTTCAGCTTTCCTCTTTATCCGGGAAGTTATGTCTGGGTTGGTGCGTTACAACGACAATAAGATGGCTACGATGGTGAAGGAGAATGCACAGCCGCATGTTTCTCTGGTAGAATAAGACTCAAGGCCTTCCAGTTTTTGACTAACTATAGGACCGACACACGCCATTGACTTACAGGACATGGAGTGGCAATTGAAAGAGCGTCAGAACGAAATGGAGCGCGAAAACAAGGGCAAACAACGGAAAACCACTGTTAGCGTAAGTGACCCCCTTAAGTTTTATTTTGGGATAAAGAAGAACTTGCCTGCTTGGAACGCAATTGGGGGGAAATATTTCCTGCTCGCTTCTAAAGCCACATTTTTGGCGGTGTTTTTAACTTGTTAGCAGGCGAACAAAACTGGTTGGCAGTTTATGCATCCACTGATCGGGACTGTGGAAAAGAGGGGAGAGATCATGTTCGCGCGGATATAAGTTTTATGCGCTAACTGATTACATGTTCGTTATTCTAGCGGGGGTTTTACCTTGGACGCCAAATGTCTGTATGCAACCTTTCAGTTGTCCTCAGTGGTCGACCGGCTTGGGTTGGTCAGTTGAACCGACAGTAAGTTGCCTATAACGTGTGTGGGAAAGCGACAGCTCTGAATTTGTCTGCTAAAATGAGTCTCGGGACTTTTCAAATTTTATTCCGCTAATTTACTAGGAAGTCTGCTTATTCGGAAGTTAGAAAATATAGTGTTCGACTCTGTGCACTCCGAAAACTTCGTCTGCCATGACAGGTCATTCCTCTTCACAGAATAGAAGGGTACTATTTTTAAAATATTTACTCTACAGCCCTCGCGCTTTTGCCTTGAACAAATAAAAGCATAATCAAGAATTTCATATCAATAAATCGATGAAAGCTAATTTAGGCATCGCATTTTCTGCCACCATTAGGTTTCTAGGCGCTTTTGGGAAATAGGTGTACTTCTTTGCCAAGATATTCCTTGAATGGAATGAAAGTGTCATCTTGCAAATCTTTGTACTTCAAAAAAAATGCTCTTACGCAATTCAGTGGGAGCGTTTTTTCTGGTTATAAATTATCAAGCTTGAAACAGCTTAAACTTACTGGACAAACAGTATGTCGCACTAAAAATCAATATCTCGTTTAGCACTAAGCATAAAATTTGATCTTTTATGTAAGCAGAAATTTTAGCTACAGTAGTATGACGCAACTTTGGTGAGAAAGAGCTAATCGATGGTATATTTTTGTGGACCCGTGGACAAAACTGTTTCCATAAAAATGAATTCTGGCCATAAATGAGAATCAGGGGATAATTGGGAAAAGCGCTTTGAACAAAGTTAGGTCAGCAGACGCCCGGCCACCTCATATAAAACTTTTTAGGCTTATGCGGAACTGCTGTATATTTGTTATTCTCAGCGTACCGTGCGATTATGCATTCCCTTTGAGACGGTACACACCACTGATGAAGCTTTTCATAAACAATGATGCAAACTCTCAGCATTTCAACAATGAAGTTTTTTTTAAAGCGGGCACCGTTTATTTTTGAAGTAAACATTTTTAATCCAATACATCTAATCTTTTAAGAGCCCAAGAAAGCAGGAGGCCTATAGAATACATTAATTTACAGCTACAAGTTTGAAACATATTTAGGGGCTTATATTTAAAACGTATCATTCCTGTTAACCCCCCCAAAAAGGTAAATGCGGCCGCAAATAAAAGGAAACACGCAAGTATTTCGCGCAAAGAAATGTTCAACTGTAGCTAAAAAAGGACTTGTCCAGACTGCAAAAAGGCATTGGGAAGCTTTGTCGATTTAAATGCATCCACTTGTAATTTATCAGATAAATATCATTGACATTGCGCTAAAGAAAATTACGATATATTACCTTTAGCTTATAGCTTTAGCTTTAGCTTAGCATTGTAATTTTTTTAACTATTTATATTTTGTCCACTGAGATAAAGATGTCATTTTTGGCCTGCTGAGAGGGCTAAAAAGTTTCAACAAGCTGCTGCTATAACAAAAACATACCGCAGTATTATATCTAAATGAGTAATATCCGGGCTAAGGGCCTTTCTAAGAACGTATAATTGTGCACCTTTTGTAGAAAATAGTGTAGTGCTCTTTTCTATACTGTCGCTAAGTCATCGAAAATGAAGGTTTCTTCAAAAAACACAGTTCACGCTAAAAACTAAAAACGTCACACAAGCAGTTAATTAGGATGCAACAAAGTGACGCGCAAACCACAGGATCAGGGAATCGCAGGCTGCGGCGTTTGCCCTGCGAGCATTTATATTTCTTTGTGATAATTACTGGAGCCTTAAAGTGAGAGCCAGAACACTGGAAATCAAAGATAAACATTCTAAATCAGTAACGGCAGAGCAAAACTTTATCTTAATCAAATACAGTCGCATCAGCGGCCAATAAAAATATAGAAAGTAACATGTACTTCGTATTGTTGCGCAGAGAAGGCATCCCGATGGGGCAACCGGTTTGAAATCACATACGACAAAAAAAGAAATGGTCATTAGAAAAATGGTGTCGCGGAAAGTGCCATCAAGTTGTCAGCCACAAGTCGTCGTTAGGGCGAATGTTCATTGTGAGATTTATGACATTGGGGTAATGCCACCTCGAAGTTTAAGACTTAAACCCACATTCACCTAATAAATTGTTCACTGAACGCCATGCAGGATGTGCCAATTCGCGCTGTTGAATACATACTTAAACATTATACGGAGTGTACACCTCAGAGTCATTGTGGGTATTCTTAAAAATTGGTGCTTCCTTCTAATGTAGTACCTACTCTCAGTGTAGGATTGGTCAACCGAAGATTCCTTACCGAGAAAGCTTGGCTTTCAACGTGTGCCGTTAAGTTAAGGGTGGTGATTTTTTAGTAGCTGTCACTTGTTGCAATAGAGGTGGTTGACAGGCGACAATGAATTGGTGTATGGAGCCTGCTTGACAAATTTAACAAGCGTGCGAGGGTGAGGAAGAAATAAACCACAAGCCATAGCTTGTCACTTGTCCAGTAATTTCTGCGGAGAAGGCGTTCTTAGTGGTAGTTTCAGTTCTCTGATCACGTAGGTTAGCGAAGCGACCGCACCCTGTGGTGTTGCTGGAAAGGACTTAAACAGTCGTTCGAGGATGAGGGCGCCGATGTTTTTCCGAAAGATTGCCGTTGTTCCACCAGAAGCATGGAATGAATTCGCAGGAAGGGAGTTTAAATGCCGGTAGAATTGTCTGGATTACGTGTTTGAGATTTATTAAATAATGGTAGCCTCAGACACGAAATCTGCGATGTTTTCTGCGGTTGCGGATTAGCCTTGCGATCAGCTCTTGTCTGACGCCTTACTTTAAAACCCCCAGCTTTTTGGGATGAAGCTGCTTTTGCTCAAGCCCTGCCCCGTCCGTCCTTGCTGCTGTACACAGTAGAATAATAATGATTGTGGCAGCATCCCTCTAGAAATTGGCCAACCAAATATAGGCCTAAGAGGTGAAGACGCTCCCCCGGTTCGTTGCTACCCAACAAGGAGGAGAAGAAGAAGAGGTTGTCGCTCGTCGCCTGCGAGCTGAAGACACGTACCGGGGGTACGCGATACAAGACGCTCTACAGAAGGCGACGGCCAAGATGGCTAAAAGGTAATACACCGAATTCTCCAACTTACCCATGGAGATTCTCATCATCCCAAACAAGCCTACATACTCACCACAAATATCGACGTCGTCGACGGGCTTTTTAACGCAGCTGTGGTAAGCCTGACGTGTCAAGTCTTTATATGATGTGTGGGCGAATGTTTCATGGTTTTACCGATAAGCATTTTAGCTTCGCCCCTCTCATCATCGTTCACTTCGTAGAGTGGGCTGGATTTTTTTTCTCCTCCGTTCTTTCTGAGTGCGGTATCGGGTAGAGCATCTTCAATATTCCAAGTTATACACCAATTCTTTGATTCGGGTGTTGCGTGCCCGGGGGCAGCAGAAGCTGAGATCGTTCTTGAGGAACCACTAAAGTAAATTTGTTTTTCTTTGTTAGGAAACTACACAATGATGTCAGAATACGTTTGTGTGTAAACCCACACCTACGTTAAGCTCCAGGTCAATCTCTCTGTCACCGAGTATTCCTATTATTTGTTTTTGTTATCGCACTGCGTGACCCTTTGCCCCAGCTCAAGTTTTTTGAGGCAACCTCTTCAGGGTTCTGCAGGCAACCCTTTAAACAAAGGACTTCCGTGGCTCCGGCTGGCCAACTATAAGTAACTACGTGCTTAGAACTTTGGCTATAATGATTGCCTCTTCTTTCTTTTGAAGATATATGTCAATAGCAAACCCAGACAGAATGCCCTACAGTAGCCTTCAGGCGCGACTTGTGGTTGCGTGGTGACTTGCTGGGGGATAGAGTGCACGTAATGCGCACGTTAGCAGATCTCACAAAGCAGTAGACACAAGGCATAGTTTCGTCAAGGCACAGTTTTGAGAACTAAATTCTTTTCGGGCATGTGCTACTGATCAGTTGACAGCTAAGAACGCACAAGAAGCAAAGGACAGTCAGTGAAGTGTCTTTTACCGGTAAATGTGGAACAATGGAATGCCGGGGCGTTTTCCAGGGTAGCATTTTTCTTTGTTAATGTTTCTATAATCGTGAAAAAGTGCAGAACACTGCGATCTAAGATGAACTGTCTGGCGGGGTGATTATAAGGCGAAATGTTTTTCCTGTCAAGTGAGACCGGCGTACATACGAAGAAGAAATTCTGCACTTGTCTTTCACAACAGATCGGACAGCCGAGTGCGGCCGGATGCGGTGACCAAATCCCAAAAAGAAACAAAAGCAAAGCAATTTTTGCGCAAATCACATAACAAAAAAGCGACTTACTAGACCACGTACTTTCTGCTTTCCTATTGCACGTCTATTTCATATAAAATATGAAAACTGCCCTTAGCGCAGGGAACCTATATAACTTCAACACATTTTCGTAAAAATATATTACAGCTTTCGCTCTCATACAATTTTGGGAAAATTCTTGGTATTTCTGGGAGAACCCAGTCAAATATTGACATAAATTTGCACTACTAATCGTTCTGCTCTGTTTGAGGTTTCTCTCCTCAAGTTTGTTTCAGCCAAATAGGTGACACTTGTCTTTGATAGGTGTAAGCCATGGTTATAAAGTATTGCAATTTTTTTTAAATCTCAAATTGGTGTTAAATTCACATTTTCCCTTTTATTTTACAAGAGATACCCGTTTTATGCCCCTTGGATTCTCAATTCCTGCAATTTGCTCGGTTATCTCTAGCTTTGTAGATGAAAAAAGAGATAGAAAGAGAGAGAGAGATAAAATTTTCTTGTTTAAAAATGCTAGCTAGGATTTGGTCCATGCCTGCCCGAGATGGCAGGTCCCCTAACTCCAGGAAATCAATGGCGGTGGCTGCCGTCTTCACCCGGTTCACCAGATTCTTCTGGTTTTCTGGATCTTCCTGGACGATGAGTGCCATCCACTTTGCAGCAATGTCGTGTTGACCGGTTGTATGCGTGCTTGCCATATATTCTGGTGTGCCAGTCAGGGTTGTTGATGATCCTTGGCTTTCCACAGGCGGGTCGGGGCGGCGGTCTTTTCCAGGACGCTCAAGGTTCATCTGCGCAAGGTGCAGGTATGCTGCAGTAAGGGTAGAGATACGGCAATTGCTTGGGGTAAATGCGGTGCGCAATTGTAACGTGTGCGTACATGTTTCTTTGGAGGCGACAAAATATTACGCTTTCTTCCTAGGTGAGATCGTGGTGTGGTGGAAGATATCTCCTTCGCTCAAGACGCTAGTGCTCCAATTTTGCGCTATCAGTGATAGGTACGTCATCTGCGCCCAATGCAGCATGAATGTTTGGCGGCAGGAAGGCCCGGCAGGTATCTTCTTGGGCTGCAGCATGCGCTGCTTCGTTTCCGGCCATCTATTCATGCCCCGGGATATGGGTGACATAGGTGTCAGGAAGTTGGGGGCACGTACGTTTTGGAAGTTCTGACGCGCCGCGTGAAAGTCGGCGAATTTAAGTGCTCCAGCGCAGCAGGTCGTCATTGCCGAACAAATGGCTGCTTCTTCCGCCGTTTCCGGGTAGCATGCCCGTACTGTTTCCCACGTCAGTTCCCTGTCTCGTTGGTTCCTGAGATAATTGCGAAACAGTGTGTTCTGAGTATCGAAAGCGTCTATTTATCCTTTCTTGGGATCTTTAGCATATTTTTGGAGGAGTGCCTTCGATCTCACCTCGGCTGCATGTTACATGGTATGCTTGCTATAAAGATTGCCTCTGGGAGTTCCGATGGTAGTCTGGCTTTTTTTCAGTTTCCGCGATGTAGGTTTTTGCTGTTAATTGAGAAAGCGTAGTACTGCTCTGCCGGTTGGAGTGAGATTGAGGCAATCGAGTTGGCTGGCTTTGTGTTCTTTGACCATCTCTTATGACGTATAATGAACGCCTAATTTTGGCACCTTGTCGGTGGACACCATGATAGAGACGCAAAGAGCAGTCTTGGTTACTTTACTTATTATTATGTCCCGTTTGTTTACTTCAGCACTTTTTAAACCTATGAGGTGCCCTGCATCATCCTACTAGGTAATATTGCTTGAATAATTCGAAGGTGTATTGTTCTTTTAAACCCCCTCGTTAATTTGTGGTTCTTTTAACGGGGTGGGTGACTTGGGACACAATTTGCTGTAACTTGGAAAGATGAGCTACACCAAATATTTTCTTGCGTATTGTAAGAACCAGTACCCGAAGGGAGCTGACCTTGGGAATTTTCATTCCGTAAACGGTTACGCTGGGGACCGCCTTAACAAGTTTGGGTCGTCGTCCTCGAGTTGGAGCCTTCAGCACGAGACGTTTGGACTTCTCCGGAGCGCACTGGAAGCCACAAGGGTCTAAGTAGTTAACTATCACGTCGATAGCCTCCTGCAGAGCGCCCTGTGGTTTCCCCGTGGTAGCCGCTCTCAACCACAGCGTGAGGTAGTCTGCATGAAGAGAATCCCGTAATTCTTCGATGGTCTAGAGTTTCTTTGGCAGGTGTAGAATCAAGATGTTGAAAAGCAGAAGGCAGACCACCGAACTATCAGGCTTGCCTTTCTTTGGTAGGTGAGATTTTTCGCCTCGAAGGTTGCCAAAGCCCACGATTGCGGTGCGATTGGTGAGGAAGTTTCGAATAAATTGTAAGGTTTTGGGCCACTTTTGGTACGTTGCAGATTTTTGAATATCTTATGCTGGTTGACATTGTCAAAAGCGCCCTTGACGTCCTTGGTGATGTTGTAGTCATCAAGAAACACCACCACACAAGTCTCACTATACCACACCACAACTGCCTGAAAGCGGAGGAAGCGGCCACCGCCCTCCCCGTGAGTCACCACCAACTCATAGCAGGCATGCCCAAACCCACAACCCTCAAGATTCTTGCACAACACCCCCCAAAACGTTCCATCAAGATCAGCTGGGTTCCCTGTCATCTCGACGTTCCGGGCAACGAGACCGCCCATCTCTTGGCTCCAAAGCTATCATGCCGAGCCGCTGTTGCCGCAAGGGAGCCTGTGCGCATGCACCCGATGGTCACGTACCAAGAAATCACTGAACACTACCGACTAAAGCGACGGCATTACCCCCCCCCCCCCCGCTGAAACAACTCCCAAAAGAGCTGGAACGACTCCTCTGCTGCCTTCAAACGAACACTTTCCCCCACCCCACTAGAAGGCATGTTTTGGCTTCTACCTGTTTCCTTCGGAAGTGCGGCTTCTGCGAGGCCCCGGGACACTCGTTCATGTTATTGGAGGCTCCCACCAATCACCGCTTCCCCACCCTAATACCTTTCCCACACATGAGCTTTGCGAGAGAGCCTTGGCCAGCTTCACCCTCGAAGACCAGCGTCACTTGGTCGAGAGGACTGTGGACGCAGCCGGAGCTCAAGCCTTCCTGGACTAGGGATCCCACCCCAAAGACTCCATTTTAATTTATTTTTTGTCTCAATAAAGAAATGTATTCTCTCTCTCACGCCTTTTTCCGCACCAAAATCCGTAAAACGAGAGGTCATATGGAACAGGTTATGACTCCGTAGCCCCCTAGCCATGACAGAAGAACCCTTTAAAATTATGTAGGAAAAATATCGTAGAGAGAAATAAAAACTACTTACAAGTTCCTGCAAAAAGCATTCTCTCATGAGGCCGAGCGCTGCTACTAAACTAAACACAATGTGATATGCAAGAAGGTGCAGAATACCAAATTCATTTTGGTGTTTAAGTGTGACATGCAGAGAAGGGTAAATTGCATTACATTACACAATTTCTGCTGCTCTGTCCATACTGCTGGCCAGCAGCCCTCTCGGCTCACAGTGCACTTCTGGTCACTCCGCTTAGCTGCTTTAATTGCTGACAACGTAAATAAGGTAAAGAAAATTGAATACGCGATGGGGTATCTAACTCTTAGGCCGGAATGTGTGACTGCACAATAGGGTGAGTGTGAAATTGTCAATGAAATTGTACGATGAAATGTACAGCAAAACTGCTTCAAAACTTCGGTTTTAATAACTTGAGCTGACGATGATGTTTATTACAACTCATTAATCCGGTTTGAAAGTAAAATATGCGTCACTGCTAGTCATTTCATTGATTGTAGGGTTTATCGAGCCGACGCAACTCAGGCGATGAGGCGCGCCATACTGGAGGGCTCCGGTATAATTTGACCACCTGAGGATCTTTAACGTGCGCCGAAATCTCATATACACGGGCGTTTTTGTTTTTCGCAACCATTAGAAAAGCGGCCACCGCGGCCGGGAATCGAACCCGCAACCTCGCTAGTCATTTCACTAAAACATACAACGAAGCGATTTTAAAATAGGAGTTACTGTCATGTACGGAAGTTTAGAAGGTCACTTTGATTTATTTCGCACCAAACTGAATATGTAAGTGCTAAAATAAAATAGCGCTTCCTTCGACGCTGCTGCGTCGGCTTCTTTTCTTCCATGAAGAGTACTGTTTTGCAGTATTATAAACCACAACACTAATGGCTACCATGGCGCATTGGAGTCAATATTTTTGAAGTTGTAAGTGTCAGTGCATAAATTTGTGGTGTGTGTGTGTGTGTGTTTTATTGTCTCCTTGATATGACTTTAGGCCAGAGGTTTACCTCTAAATCAATAAAATGCAAATAAACAAATAAATGAAGAGTAATAATGAAGATCACGTAAGTACCACGCAAGATAATTTGCGCACAAACAACACAGTTAAGAAAGAATCTTCTGCAATTCCGGCGCAGAAGTTGGATTGCCTTACTTGTTGTAAACCCGAAGTTATTACAAACATCATCGTGTTTGAAGAAGAGTGGAAGATTTGAGAGAAAAATGTGTTTTAATGTTGAAATTTATTTGAAATACTTGATCCTATAAAACCACTACACGAACCAGCAGCATGTGTCTGCGGGATCGTCCCTCCTTCAGTCATCATCCTTAACAACAGGGAAAGGTTACTTCACTATTTCATCGTGTGCTTTACCGTTATTGCTCGTATGATAACGTGTACTAAGGATTCTATATGCATACTTATAAGAAGGATTTAGTGAAGGTTTCGGTAAGCGCGATTTGGTTTTGATATACTGAAATAGAATTGAGGATACAGTGACGTGTTACATCATTGTCATATGATAGTCACACTGACAGAACAGTTAAATGAATCCCCATACAACTCTCAAGTAGACGAAGAGGACGCAGCTGTAATAAAGGAAAAACGAGTTTTTTGGAGCGAACTTGTGCTCCCCTAACAACTCAAATAATACACATGCGGTGAAGCAGCAGTCAACAAAGTGACGTGGTTAGGCGAATCTCGGCGAATCGAATGCCGTGGCGTCTGCTCTGCAGGCTTTCATCTTTTGGTCCCAGTGTTTCTGGCACCGTCGATTTACATCCAGAACATCATAGTCCAATGAAGAATACTCTGGGCTAGTGAAGTTACGGCGAAACAGTCTGCTTATCTGAGTGAGATAGCCCTTGCGGCATAAAAGCGAGTAATGGAAGACGCGCATCGCTTGGGATACCGATAACATAGCCGGGCGTGGCCGGGCAGTAAAAACAAACAATAAATAAAAAACCCATACATGGTTCGTGACATTATAACCCCCCTCCAAGATGGCATCGACCCAATGCTAAAAAACAGACAGTCCTAACAAACAACAAAAAATTCCGGCATCTTGCATAATAAGGTTTCAAGCAAACCAAGTGGACGACTTCGGGCCACATGTGTCCTGGTGATGTTCCAGAATCACCATTGGGCATTACCTCGTAGGTATATTGGTCCTCACGTCGTAGCATCTGGTAGGTTTCGAAATCCCGCCGCACAAGCTTCTCACTGAATCGGCTTCATCGGATGGGAGACCAAACCCAAACACGATACCCTGAGGGGTACTCGGCGTCTCGGCTTCGGAGGTTTAGCACCCGGCATCCACCAGCTGCCTGTACGTTGTACGAGCTCCAGTGGGCTGGCGGGCCTCTCCGCACGCTCAAGGTACGCTACAGCCTGCGCTTCAACCTCGTCCACTCCAATTTGCCAGTACCCGGTCTTCAGATCCATCGATGAGATGTACTTCACATGGCAGAGGTGGTCGAGGGCGTCATCGATTCGTGGCAGGTGGGTACACGTCTGTTTAGGTGATTTGATTTATTCGACGGTAGTCAACACAAAACCTCAAAATGCCGTGTTTTTTTGTCACCAGTACGACCGGCGAAGCCTAGGGGCTTCCGACGGCCGTATAATGTCTTCGCTCAGCATGTCGTCGACTTGAGTCCGGATGGCTTCCCGCTCGCGTAAAGAGACGCGGTACGGTGACTGTTGGGTAGGTCGGGCTCCATCTTCGGGTAATATTTGGTGCTTCGCTAGAGGGGTCTGACGTAGTTTTGAGTTCGACGAAAAACACTCCCTGTAGCGACGCAGCAAAGCTAGTATTTTGTCCCGTTCTGCTTGCGGTAGCGCCGGAATCACGTCGAAGCGATTTGGACGCTTGAAGGTATTTTCCGGCGCGTGATAAATTTCGGCAACCGCCATCACGTCAGTTGCTTCTTGCGTTTTTTCGAGAAATGCAATTGCAGCGCCCTTTTTAAAATGCTGGTACACGTCATTGAAATTAGTGAGAAAAACGTGGGATCAGCGTTGCCTAAAGCGCGCAATGCCTCTTGCGACAGAGACACTAAGGCCGACAAGCATCCTTTGGTCACTCTCTACGATAGCGTCAACGTCAAGAACCGCATCTTCACAGTAGACGCTGATCATGAAGGTTGCGCGGGGTGGCAGCGTGACATGCCCATCGGCGATCATTACACCAGCACCCGCCGCGGTGGCTCAGTGGCTAAGGCGTTGCGCTGCTGAGCACGAGGTCGCGGGTTCGATTCCCGGCCGCGGCGGCCGCTTTTCTGATGGAGGCGAAAAGCGAAAACGCCCGTGTGTACGAGATTTCGGCGCACGATAAAGATCCCCAGGTGGTCAAAATTAATCCGGAGCCCTCCACTACGGCGCGCCTCATCGCCTGCGTTGCGTCGGCGCGTTAAACCCCACAGTCAGTCGATCATTACACCAGCACGGTTCGGGGTTGTGTTCCGGCATCATGCAGTGATCGGAGAAAAATGATATAGACTTGGCCTGTAGATCAATTATTGCACCATTGTCCGTCAAAAAGTTCATTCCCAGAATTACGTCCCGAGAACAGTTAGGCAGAACGAGTAACGCAGAAGGGTACGTTGACCCGTGTATGTTGACGCGCGGTGTGCACGTTCCACTTGGCGCCATGAGGGGGCCTCCTGCTGTGCGTACGTGCGGACAGTCCCATCTGGTCATAACTTTCTTCAGCTTAGACGCAAATGGCATGCTCATTACTGAGTAGCTAGCTCCCATGTCTAAGAGACCGACTACATCAAAGCCGTCGATGGACAGCTGAAGGTCAGACGCCTCCTTGTTCGAATTCTGGGTGCGTCGTGGCGTCGTATCTCTGCTGGTAAATGTCGACGGTCGGGCAATCTGCGTCGTGGTCTTCGTCGTATTCTCAGCGGTAGGTTCGGTCAGGTTAGGTATGCGTCGCGCCGTTTTGCTGTCATCGTGTACGGAAGTCACGTCAGGGTTAGATCGCGTTGTCGGGCTGAGGGCATGTTGTGAATAATGGTCTTCAGCGAGTCGCTGCGTTATTGGAGGGTTTTCATTTTTCCGCGGTCCCACTCTTCACCTCCAGAAGTTGCTGCTTTTTGTTTTCCCAGCGTGGGCTAGAGGACCTTGCACGTGAGAAGTCAGAAGTGATGCGGTGGTTTGGAGACTGCTACGGGTAGGGCGACGGTGAACGGTTGAATCGGGCTTGTCTCTTGGTTGGGGTTGGACAGGTAGTATTTTATCTCAGCAGGGCGCAGGCTAGGTCGGGCCTTGGCGCGTCGACAGAGAAGCCTCGCAAACAGAACCTCTTGTAGGGGCTGCGAACGTAGATGGGGTCGGTCTCTCCGCAGTGGTAGCACAGCGGACGATTATCGGGCGCTCGCCACACCTCAGTCTTCCTTGGGGCCGTGGGTTGCACCGCAGGTTGTCGGGCCGGCGCTAGGGGGCGACGGTACGGTGCCTCGTGATGATAGGGCGCAGGGGGGGAGGCCGGTGAACAGCAGCCGCGTAGGACATGGCTTGCGGCTAGTGGGTTGCCTCTGACATCATTGAGGTTCCCAGCACTTGCTTTACTTCTCCCGTAATCACATCGGTAAGGGAAGCGACTTCGAGGCTGCGGCGGCGTGGGGAGACATTTCCGCAGCTCCTCCCTCACTAGTGCGTGGATAGTCTTATGTAGGCTGTCGGCCAGAATCCGGATGCTGTCGACGTCGTTCGTATTAGCCGCGCGAAGAAAACTGTGGTCATACGGTTTATTACGCACCTCAGGAGCCTTTTTAATTGTTCTGGCCTCGCCCACAAATTCGGCGAGGGTTTTGGGCGGGTTGCGGACAAGTCCAGCAACAAATCCTTCTTCACACCGCGCCCTAAGAAGCGTAACTTCTTTTCCCCCGCCATGCAAGGGTGAGCACGAATGAAGAGCATTTTCACCTCTTCGACGAACGCAACAACACTTTCGTTAGGGTGTTGTGTCTGCGTCTGCAGCAAGACGTTGACCCGCTATTTTCGCACGGCTGTGGTGAACGTCGTTAAAATTGCGTTCGTAAGTTATTCCAAGACTGTAGGGAGTTCTCACGGTTTTCGAACCAGATCCGTGCCTAATCCTAAAGGTAGAAGAACACTTGCCGCGGTGCTTCCATGTCATCCCATCGGTTGAACAGCCTGACCTGTTCGACTTGCTCCAACAAGTCGTCAGGGTCCTCCGAAGGTGATCCATGGAATGATGGGGGCTCCCAGGGATGCTGAAGAACGAGGGAAGTCTGGGAGCACTGGTCATGGTGCCTCTGTTGATCATAGTGGGTTTCACGACGTCTTCTTTTTTTACTTTATCAGTATGCAGTCTAAACTCTGACTGATAACCTTGGTGCCTGCGGTCGAAATGAGTTCGTCTTGCTTCTCGGATTGACGACAGCTTAGGGTGCATGTAACCCGCACATTCACCAGATGTCACGTGACAGAGAGGACGCAGCTGTCTTAAAGGAAAAACAAGTTTATTGGAGCTAACCTGTGGTACCCTAAAAACTGAAATATAACACAGGCGGCGAAACAGCAGTCAACAAAGTGACGTGCTTTGGAGAATCTCGGCGAATCCAACGCCGTGGCGTCTCCTCTGCAGGCTTTCATCTTTTGGTGCCAGGGTTTGTAGAACCGTCGATATACATCCATAACATTGTCGATGAAAGAAGAATATTGTGGGCTAGTGACGTTACGGGGAAACCGTGTAGTTATCTGAGGGAGATAGCCCGTGCGGCATAACAGTAAGGAATTGAAGACGCGGTTCGCTTGGGGCACTGATAACATAGCCGGGTGTGGCCGGGCAGTAAAAACAAACAGTTAATAAACAAAGCCATACATGTGTCGTGGCAATGCTCTTTTTGAAACATAACTACTTTGTTTTCTTTCCCTTCCAATGGCCAGGAGGAAACTCCACGTGCACATGTACTTTTTTTATAATTTTGCAAAAGTGAGCCACTGCTTGCACTTAGCAGCAAGCAATTGAAAATGTAAAACACAACAGAGATAGCTATCGAAGTTAAGTTTTGACTTTATTTTAGGTGTGCAATTTGGCAAGAGCTCAAAACGCTACTTTTTTTACAGAAGTCAAAAGAGTGGTAGTTTAGATACTTCACCCATAATAATAATAGCTGCACTATCTAGAAAAGACGCTTAAGAAACCCCAGCAGTTGTGTGCTCGGAAGCGTAATAGACGCATAAATGTCATTACCCCGCATGCTATTGCAAAGAAAAATATAGTGTGCAAAAAGAAATTTACATCGTACATTAGCAGGGGACCTGTGGACGAACACCATATTGAAGCTCCCTCCCGAATTGCACACCTTGTCGATCTAGATAATTTATACAAAAACTACAAATCACACTTAACCCAAACAGGGTACCCGGTATATAACTCTTCAAGCGCATGCCAAAAGACGTGTAGAATAATATTTGTTTTAACTTGAGGATGACATAACCGTGTCAAATATCCTATTCACGTTTATTGGTTTTTCTGGCAAAGCTTCCATTCTTTGTCATTTCCTCACCAAAAGTGCCTAAGATTTTCAGAATTTTATCCCGATTGAATCTGCTTCAGAAGTATTTCGAAATACATGAGCCAGATGTTTTGAAACTTCAAAGGGAGTTGGCTCAAATGTCGCATATATGCAGTTCATCATGCAGTATATAATGCAGTTTATGTGTCCCAGTTGTGCAGACAATGATGACAGGCGAAGGGCGGTCCTCCAAGCATAAAGCGACGGCGTACCTACAGTTTTCGTAGCAAAGTGTAAAGAGGGCGCCGAATTTTTTTTAAATGACGTCATCTTGGGGAAGGGACTACACCGATGTACTTGTTTTGTGAGTTCCGTAGCTGATTTCGCATTGAACACTGTACGCCGTCCCTAATTACTGTGGAGTGTTTTTTCTTGCGCTGGCTGCGAAAAACCTCATATTGTTGTTGTCAACATAACGGACATGACGTTCGACTGTTTAGAAAATTGATGAAGAGTGGCGAGCTGCTAGATACTGTGAAAGCAGCCCTTTTTTTGCCATTCTGATTCCTACTAGAGAACAAGGAAGCATTGGAGACTTTTCAAATACCATGGGAAAGCTTTTCTGCAATGGCGCGGGTAAACACGAAACCTGTATTATAGTTCTCAATTAATAACGCACACACAAAAAAGATACTCTAAGATGGAATCAAACTGAATTTAATATTTTATAACGAGGGATCTGTCCTTTTTAGAAGAAACACAAGAGCCATGTTATGAGCAGTCACCACCTAGTTAAAGCACAATCGCAAACGGCCCATGTTGATATATCATGACCAGAGGGTCTTTGTTTCCTACTTTAAATACAAATTTCTGAGTAGAGTATATTCAAGGAGCACAGCTTGTGGTGCAAACTATGCTGTCATCATCTCCAGCCGATATGCCTCACAAGAACGATAACAACAAAAACACGAAAATATATGTCATAATAGTCCTTGCATCACTCTAGTCGAGGCTAATAAGAGGCGGTGGAAGAAGGATAGCAATAATGGTTTCCGGAAGTGCGTTATCAATTTAATATTAAATACTAGGGGTATAGCGGTCGTATAAGGCTTCTTAAAACGTACAAAAAGTGTGTACTGTAAAAGGTTGTAACGTCGACATACCGACACCTAGTGTCAGGAGTAACCCCTGTATTAAGAAAAAGAGTGAGCTTTCAATGGTGTCGTGGTTGACATATCAACCTCCATGTGGCCTGATTTAACACACAAGATAATGAAAGTCCATGAGGGCGACCGTTTACAAATAGCTTGCCTGACTAATAGTTTTCTGGCCTTGTCCGAATGCATACAGCAAATCCTCTCGTGAACAATCCTGCCATTTGCAGAGAGTATGCCTGTCAGCAAACCATTCGGCCTGTCACGTTCTATCAGTTATTAAGCAAGCATGGCAAGTATTGCGAGTTTGCCTCTTTGAGTATGTCGGCCGCTTCTACTGTTGCGTATACTTCTTGGTCATCATGTGCTTAAGTACGAAAAGTGCGCGCAACAGCGTCTGTCACATTTGTCAGAACGTTGAGTGCTAAAGTATGACCCGGATGCCGAGTAGGAAAATTCTTGAAATTCTCAAAAAATAACACTGCAGTGTTTTTCAAGCTGTATATTCACATTTTAAAGAGATATAAAAACGGTTGACGGGACAATAAAAGATTCACAACAATAGCAGGAAGGAAAATGTTTTCTTACGGCGTGTTTATAAATGGGGAATAACCGTCAGGTGCTTTATCAGCACTGAATCGAACCTTTATCAATGAGTGAGAAGAGCATGTTGGAACTATTATTGTGATGGACGTATTAGAATTTTACTTGCGAAAATGTGTCTGTGGACGGAGGAAATATTATTCGTGTTCACTTTCGTTCATACATTCTTACTCTGGTGTAAGAATGTTATGTGTCATTTGAAACTCTTAAATACTGTGTCCTGAAAATTTACCTCGTTGCCTGTTTGCTTATAATGTACTTGTTTACATGTGACAAGCGCTACATTGCTGGATATTCGCGTTGTTTTTATCTTGTTTTACGGTGCACGCCTTCACTTAGATTTTCCTAAAGTGAACAAATGCTGTTTTTATTTGCGCTTTACGATGTTGTCTCAGCTATATCACTTTTTTGTCTCTGTGGTAAGCGTTACAAAATAGGAAATAAATTTTCTAAGAGTATGTATGTGTATTGTGTTTGTGCTTCTTCTTTGCCGCTAGTTGATGGTGGCCGGAGTTCGGACAAAATGCTATATTGCAGTTTTTCTGGGCTACAATTTTTTCACCATTTTTCACCTGGTGTATTGTTTTGGAGAAAAATAAAACAATCTTATTCCTAATCTGAACTTCGGGACACCAGGAGGATGGCTCGAAGGTTGATTGCAGGAGACACCAAATGCACAACTAAACCAACACTACGACGGTGTGTGAATAAGCACAAAAAAGCGGCATTTTTTGCTTGGACAACATCTACCATCCTTCGTATAAGATTAATCGCCCGCATGCAAGGGCACGTATGGGAAACAAAGGCACAGCATGCGTGCTAGGGCTTATGTGGCCACTACAGAAAAACGAATGCTGCACGACCTACCACCAACATCTGTTTGACACTGTAGCTTACTTCAACAGCTTAAAGACAAATTTGAAGGCAAGAATCTTGTATTGACAAAAACCCAAATTTGAACAACCACCCGTCAGTACACGCACATCTAATCAAAGCAAGCTGGAGGTCGACGTTTACGGTACAGCTACCGAGCAGCTATGGACGGGTACAATTTTGCTGGGGAAACGTGTCACGTTTCCTCAAAAAGAGCATTGCGCTACTATGCCACGTTTTTTGTGTAGTGAAGGAACATTATCAACCGACAGAGCAATCTTGCAAGTACGTCACATGTCATTTTCGAATATATTGTGCTTGCTCTCAAGATTTGTTATTCTTCCCATTTTCTTCATACTTATGCATATGGCTTCTGAATAAATTGTAGTTTTCGTTCGTGAAACTGGCTCGGTCGTGTCTATTATAGTTATCGAAAGAAGACCTACATGCCCTCTGCTCATACTGCAGAAGTCTCTTAGAAATTTTCTTTACCAGTGCATTACTTTCATGGCGTTTTACTTGCACTTGCTATTTTTAATACCTTCTATATGTCAAGCCCTATCCCCGCATCCGCAAGCCCTCCACTTCAAAATAAAACAACCATAGTTTAAATGTCAAGATGTTTTACACTGGAAGTTGTAATAATCTAACGTTGGCCTTTCCTTCAACCAACATGTGACTATTTGTCACTGCGTGATCAAGAGGGAAATTGAAACGACCAAGGGTTGCCTAAGTTTCACCAGCCACATTTGCGCAAAACAATAAATTTCTTTCAATATTAACACGATTGCTTCAAGATGCCTTCTAAGAAGTTCGACTGTGTGGGTGTCGGTATACTTTCGAAGTTACGAGTTCACTATTTACAGGTCTCATTGATTAAAAATAAGCGTGTCTGCTTTCATACATGGCTGGCAGAGGTGGTTCCCCTCGAACAAAAAACTACGGCTTGTGTAGCGACCTTTGATCGGCTTTCAATGGGGCGGCTATATTGCGAAAATTGGTGTTTAGAAAATATTTGACAATAACCTATTTCAGTAAGTCATAACTGCTGGCCCTAAGCCTTTCTGATCAAATGTGTCTCTTCAACACGATTGCTCGTTGATAGCGATGAGGCGAGCTTGGCTCACGGTGTTATATGATTTCTGAAAAGTTTGAAGATAGGCCCAGCAACACCGAGCTTACAAGAAATCTCCCATGAGGTGATGGGAATGTTATTCGCCATTGGTAAGCTTTACTGTATAGTCTACCAAGTAACATCACTCTCCGATGTCGATATTTTAGGCGAATATTTTGGAGGTGGTGGTGACATCATATTTTCAGTTTTCTTGAGTGGTGTTTTGTCACTACGAGTAGAAAATGCCCTGTCCACATTCGAACCGATGCATGTAATGTTTTCCTCCAGAAATATCAAACGATATAGAAACTGCTATAAATCGCTACAGAAAACTCACATTGATGCAAAGTATTTGTACCGCTTGTTTTGGGGTAGTTTTTACCTTTAGTGTTGGTAGTGCCTGTTATATAAATCTTTGTGATAAAAATGCGTCAGTATTTACCACACCTTTACGTTATACATGTGAGCTCCGCCCTGTGGTGGTAACTTTTCTAGAAAAGACTTCTAGTGTCCTGTCTGATAGATGCTTTTCTCTTAAGCAACCATATCAAAACGTTTTGAATAACGGGTAATTTTATATTGGATTCTGGAACAGGATCCCGTTCAGATTGATAACTGTTCAGTCATGCACCCGTTCAGACGGGGACCCGTTCAGCAAGATACATGTTCGTTCGGGCCCTCATTCAGATACAGGCCCGTACAAAAAAAGCCCGTTTTAGCAAGACCCGTTTAGGCTTAACCTCTATGATTGATCCGATACAACCCATTATTGAGTAGACTCATCAACATGTAGACAGTTCTTGATTGTCTTCCATTATTCACTTTTTATTTATAGCTGACAGCAATCTGACGAATGTTTTCGAGTTTGCAGGGAAAACCCTAGAAGGAGAGCGCTTTTGTGTCTTCCACAAAGGCAACATGCTTGCCGCTTTCTTTATTTTTGTATTATGTACAGGCGTGTCAGGTAGACTAAAGCTTTTTTACAGTATTTGTGGCCATCTCGTGAATCGAATCCGCTATGATGAAGCGGTCAAACATCCCTGCAGAACAAAATATGGTACGTTAGTGTTATCGTTGCTCATAGCATACTACAGTCGACTCTCAAGAAATCTTACTCGCTTAATTCCAATTCCAATTCTCGGTGTAATAAAACTGACATGGTCGTCCCAGAAAAGTTGTTTACTTCAATGATCGAAAATGCCTAATCATTCCAATGCCCAAGCATCTGCGACGGTTATTTCGAACATGCCGCGCTCTAAAAGTCGTAGAGTCACGTGACGATTTTCTGCGTTGCCGGGGCATGACCAGACTAGTCTCCTCTTCCTCTCAATTGAGGTAAAATTCCAGTGCGGCCGTAGGGGGAACTCTGGTGGCCCTTCCATTTCCGTCATCTGTAACGGATTCCCTCGAACCAACCTGACGACCTATCACGTCTTCCCCCTTAGCCTCCTCCCCCTGCTGTAGGGAAAAAGATCTTGCAGAAAAAAGTTGCGGTGGCAAAGACTCGTCATTATTCGTACATTTGCGCAGTGAGCCTTTTGCAGAATGTTCGTTGTCACATTGTTCCGTTTTCATGTCTCGTTGCGATCCAGGACACAAATAGCCGACCAAAATACCTGAAAAAAAATTCGCGCCAATCCACCCCGAGAATGTGGTTGGAAAGCAAAGCTGTAAACGGCACCCATAAAGATTACCCAAGCGACGTCACTTAAATTAACTCACATCGCTCTACCAATAGTAAAACCAGAGAGAAGTGAAATTCACTTAACCACACCATTTATTAATTCAAAGAGATATTCTTGGTAAGGTTAAATCAATGCATGATGCATGAATGGTGTTTGGTTGAGTTGTATTGGTGTAGCACATGAGTTGAAACTTTTTTTATAAAATTAAAGTAAGCTCCAACCCGGTGTTAGACGATCTGTCTTCTCCGTCTCTGCGCCGCGGACGGAGGCGACGAGATTTGCGGCACAAAAGGAGAATGAGGAGGAAGAAATACTTCTGTTCAGATTTCTGAAGGCCCAGAGTGCAGCCCTGGGAAGTGATTCCTTCTTCTGTGGGGCCCATATACAGTCCGAGCGGCCTGTGTTCTGTCCACCCGCTGAAGCTGGGTAGGTAGAGAGGGCCTGGATAGCAGAATCTGCCATTGCTCTTGTTGGGTAGTTGACGGAAAGAGAGGAGGGTGCTCAGGGCTGAAGTCGCACACCCCGATTACGGGGCGGAGTGTTCCTACTTCTGAGCAATATTTACATTCAGCGTCTTAGCGATTCGGATGCATTAAGTGAAGACGCGTAGGCTGTGGGAAGCAGCCCGGATTGTATGAGCCGTAAGGTAGTTTGTTGTTCTCTAAAAAGGTCAGGGTAAGGCGAAGGTACGGTCTGTCTCAGAAGGCGATAATGCTGGGTTATCTCCCTGAACGTGACAAGTGGATGACTGTCCTCGTGCAGCTCCATAGCCCGGGAGGTAAAAGCGCAGGCTTGTTGGGTGGGCGTATTTCCTGCCCTCCATTGAAGCGTGAGGGGATATGCAGATGAGCTGAATGGAACCATTTGGGGAGTGGTATTTTAGCACGCGCAGTGCAGGTCAGGACACCCAACACGACTGGTAATTCCAATAGGCTTGCTGGGAATCGGTGACTACCCTCCGTACCCCTGGTTGAGTGAGAGCCAAGGTGATGACTGCCTCTTCTGCTGCCGTCATTTCTTGGGTCCTAAGCGAGGTACACGCAAGGAGGTTGGTTCTGGAGGTAGCCACAATGATGGCGTATTGCTGCCCTCGATGTTTGGAGGCGTCTGTGTAGATAACTGCATGATCCCCACCGAGGGTGGTGTTTAGCGCTTGAGCCCGTGCTTTTCGGTGACCCTGGTCATGTGAGGGGTTCACATTTCTAAGCAAAGGGAGCATCTTTAGTTTTAGTCGCCAAGAGTCTGGGAGTACGTCAAGCGGATTGACATTCTGGGCTGCCCAGCCAATCTGGTGAAGCATGCGGCTACCCACCGCAGTTCTGAGTCGGACCTTCTGGTTAGAAAGATGGCCTTCTATCAGCTCTTGCACCGTGTTGTGGAGCCCCGTGCTAAGCAGCCTCGGTGTGGACGCACTCATGAGAAGACCAATGGCCTGCTCAACCGCTTTTCTAATCATTATTATAAAGCATCTCTATGTCTTCCTTGTCGAGAAGAAGACAGGGGGTTGACGTAAGTGACTCTCGGGAGGACAAAAGCTTCAATTAATCGAAAGGTACCGGATTCCTTTAGGCCTCGCTTCTTGGTGGCAAGTAGCCTGATCATGTGTATGATTTGATTAATGGCATTTTTGAGGCGCTGCAAGCAGACGTCACTCTTGGTGTTAGCCTCGAGATGTAGGCGATCTTGATGCTGGGTCTTGGAGTGATGGCCTGGCCATCAAGGAGTATTTGAATGTATTCCTTGGTTTGGCGTGAGGGCGGACGACAAGGAGCTGTGAGTTTTTACGTGAAAACTGGAGGCCACAGGCTTTAGCACAATGGCGTGCTAGAAGTGAGATGCCATGCATTGGTGTGAGCTTCCTTTAATTTTTGTAACTCTTAGCACATGAGCAATGTGCGCACAGGGCCGCTAGACGGGCGTGAGTGGTCGCGTGACGCTTTAACGTGGCATTTAGCGAGAACGCAGGGGGTAAACCCGTAGATGTGCTTGGTGAGTACACCACCTGTTTTACCCGTCTCCGCGTGGGCTCGTAGCTAAATCGGTAAGACAACGGGTTTTCGCTTTGTTAGTGTATTGGTTCCAGGTTCGAATCCCCGCGGTGCCAGTAAATTCTTTTATTTGTTCGCTGGAGTTTTCTGGTGACACCAACGGTTGCGAAAGAACCCTTGGGGGGTAGAGGAAAAAAGCTTGGCTTTAAAAAAATTCAAAACGTTGTCATCGGCCATACTGAGATGGTTAAGAAAAAGCACAGCCTGTCTACTCAATATAATAAACAGGGAGCATATGAGAGCTAGATATTAAAAGCGGAAAGAAAGCCACCAAGACGCGGATTCTGCTTAAGCTTATCCCCAAGTTTAAGACGCCCTTGTCGTGTAGACAAGGACGGTTCATTGCCGATAACTTCCATTAGGCGGGCTGAAAAAGGCAGCCAAAGCTGAGGAGTTTGCATGCAGAATGGCCATTGAAGAATTCATGGCGTCAGTCGGCTGTCTGTCGATAGTCCAGAAATAGACTTTCTGGTGGGAAAGCTTACGTAAACATGGCCGGAGAGTGGCTCTCTATAAAGCTGAAGCTTCACATTAATTCGACCTCGCTTGGCGACGTCCCAAACACTGGTGAAATGTTGCTACATTATAAACTGCTCCCCAAAGACACGATCACTTTTAAATGCGACGATTGTGCCAGCACCAATGGAAGTAAGGAGACGTTGACCGTAAGGTTGTGCGACATTGCAATGGGGACGTAGTGTCGCCAGTTGCTGGTAGTCCGAAATGAGGCAAAGCCAGGGTTTTTTACCCCTTTCGGTCCTGGAGGTGTCCATTTACTGCATCAAATAAAGGTTCCCCAAAAACTTAGAGAACGAAATCAAAAGTGATATATTTAGGGGGAATTGACCTTCAAAGATGTCTATTTTGATATATATCACGGCTATTTCCTTTTGGTATAGCTGCACATACCAAAAAGAAAAAAGCTACGTTGTATTACGACAGTCGGAATTATGATTCTGAGCTTCAAAAAATGGGGGTCTCAGTTTTATTCTCAAGGCTCTAAATCTAAAATGCATGCCTTACGAAGCTTATTTCTTGTTTGTGAGATTATTTATACCCAACGTTAGGGGAAATGAGCAAAAGGGATGTGTTTACTCAACATAAAATTTTAAATTGCCAGATGTCCTAATAAATTGCATCAATAATAAACCAGTTATAACTTTCCATTCCACATGTATTTTTGTTTGCGGGCTGATGGGACCCTTAAGTTTAGGAAAATACACAGAAAGCACTGCTTTGCTTGAATTAAAAAATGTGTGCTCACGTGTTTAATTACCTGAAGAACTTGCTAGTCAATTATGTCGCTAACAAGAAGTTGCGGATGAATTGGATTGGATTGTACAAGACTTTATTGATGAAGATCCTGCAGTAGGCGGGGCCAATTTACGGCTCCGCCTCAACGCGGCCGAACGTTGCGTCTTCTTTCGGAGCCCTGCTGAGCACTAGCTCCTTTTTGGAGCCCATGCCTTTCAAGCGCGGTGAAGATCTGCTGGATGGCCCATTCTTGATCTATCTGGCTGACTGACTCGATGGCTCCTTGAGGTTTCGCTGCATATATCACGAAACTGGCACTGTCCAGTTCGGTGGCAAAGTCCCACATAACGTGCCACAGGTAGGCTGGTCCCTTCTTGCACACACTGTACAAGGCCTCGGGGTATTCTTCCGGGAACACCTGAGGTAACGCTGCCGGTGATGTGACCGACGCTGTCAGGAGTTTTCCTAGACACACTGCTTCCTCGCAACCCAGTCGGCGATGTGGTGATGAATACGCCCGTCTCGAAGGCCGCATGTTCTTGAGCGTTTCGCCATAGCCCCTCGCTCGGTCCGTGGTCTCCGGCCACCATTCGCACTCGGGACAACTCTTTACACTGGGAGCGCGGTGAGTAATGGCGCGCGACTCCTTTGGGCCGTATCGTTGTGGTTGAGTGTATTCGTTGAGCATGCACCCGCGTGCCCAGGAATCCACCTTACTTCCACTCTTCTTTCTTCCTGCGCAACTACACGATCGATTATCTTGGCTGCCTTGTCACTGATGTGGCCGTTCGCTACGTTTCGGACGGCTTCTAGCGAATCGCTCAGGGTGGTGTCACACCATGGCTCGGCCATCGCTCGGGTGACGCGGATCTCCTCTGCTTCGGTTGAATTACACACCGCATTCTCGCTGACGTGGACACTTCCCCCGTTCTCGCATTGATGGTAACCGCTGAGTATCTGCCCTTTCCATAGTCTGCTGTTTCTACGTATCTCGTTCTCGGGTCACCGCTGTACTGCTCGATGGGGTACTTAGCCCTGCCTCGTCTCTGCTCCCGGTTGAGCTCTGGATGTACGTTCTTCGGGATGAGACTCACCCGCACGTTTTCTCGAACTTTATCACAGAGCTTGTGAAGCTGCCTCCCCGTGACCTGATAGCCGTACTCCAAGGTATTGAGTATAGCCCGGCCCATCTTGGGCCCCGCCAGTCTTTCTCGCTGTCCCGCCAGCTGCGCCTCGATGCGCTCGTCCAGTTTTGTGAACGCCCAACTGCATCAGCCGCTCGGTGTTCGTTGACTCTTCAACCCTAACGCTCGCTTGTACAACCTTCCGATCGTGGTGTAAATCTTGTTCTTGTCCGTCTGCAACCACTTGTGGTAAGCCGCTGTGTACGCTATCTGACTGACAGCGAAGGATTGCACCAACCTCGCGAGCCCTTCCCCATGCATGCCCGCCTGCTTGGACGAAACGCGCTGGATCAGCCGCAGGGTACTTGCTGTCTTGATCGCCAACTTCATCAGAATATCCTTGCTGCCGGTGTGGCTGATCAGCATGAGCCGGATCTCGGGAACCTCGGGAATTCTCTGCCCGGTCTCGGTGCTCAGAACCAGGTGATCGCACTCTCTCGGGGGCAAGCGATGTCGCCCGGACTTGCGAGGCGAGTACACCAGGAGCTCTGTCTTGGATGGCGAGCACGGCAGGCCCGTCCTGTCAAGCCGCATTTCGATAGCCGAGGCTGCTTTATGCAGCCTTCTTTCAATACTGGCGTCCGTGCCACCGGTCATCCACAGCGTAATATCATCAGCATAGATTATATGCCGGACGCCCTTGACGCCCGCCACCGTTTCGGTGACCCGGATCATGGCGATGGTAAACAGCAGCGGTGAGATATTGGACCCCTGGGGCGTGCAAGTCCTGCCAGTATCTCGTTCTGGTAGCTCGCTCTCTCCTTTCTTCCTTTATTAATTCCGTGTTCCCCATAATAAAAAAAAAACAAAAAAAATTCGGGGAACGAAACCCGCTCCAGCCACGCTATGGTAGGTTAACAGCCAAAAAAATAAATAAAAAGGAGCGATAGCCCAAAACTATTTTTTTGTAGAAACCAATGTGTAGATGAAAAAAAATGATACTTAGCACCACACCAAACTCTCCATGCTTACCCAAATCACAGGGAGCAAGCTAATAGCGAACTGGTGAAGCACCAATGACAAAAATAAATCAGAATCAGTACAAATAAAACATACACACTAAGGCACCCCGCACACTGCGAAAAGAAAAAGGTAAACAGTGCACATATTATGTGGCATCGCACAGTACCGAAAAGCGGTCTACAACGCTATATAGCTGACACCAGTCAATAAAAAGGGGCACCTATGACTAGCTTGTGAAAGCATATCTCGCAAAGTTTCAAAAGCGGGGAGAAACAGCATGCCGCTATATCCTTGAACACTGCATAAGAAAAAGACAGACAAAACTCAGTGCATGTTGCGCTCTCCTGCGTGCAGCTCGATCTTTCGCCCCGAGAGGAAGTTCTTGATTTACTCATAACTTCTCTCGACCATGTTGAGTTCCGTCACCTGCGCCAGGATGCCCGAGTGCTTGACCCGATCAATGGCGCTTTGCAGCTCCAATCCCAGGATCACCATGATGTCTATCGTCTCGTTCTCGATGATCTCTTGTTTCAGTTGTATCATCGCATCTTGAGTGCTCAGGCCCCTCCGAAACCTGATCATCGAATCTGGATACAGCCCCTCTTGCTCTAGGTAATCTTGCCAGCGGTTCTCGAACACGTGCTCGAGGACCTTCCCCGCCACGATGTCAGCGAGTTGGGGCGCAAGTTCTCGATGCTTGGTGGCCTTCCCAGTTTCGGTATCAATACCGTCTTCGCCTTCTTCCATTGCATCGGTAGCTTACCACTCAGCCAGCAGAAGTTGTAGTATCTCGTAAGCGCCTCGATTGACAGGTCATCTAAATTTCCCAGGGCCTTGTTCGAAACCCCATTTGGTCCCACCGCCGATTTGGAGTTCAGCTCCCGCAGAGCGGTCTTGACCTAGGCCGTCGTGACGTCGCGGTCTAGTTTCTCGTTCGAGACCCCTGCGTACGCCGGGTGTTGCTCGGTCTGCGTTCAGGTAGGTACTTAGAACTCAGCCTTTTAATCAGCTCGTCCCTTCCGAGTGTCTTTTCGGCCTCGTGCATCATGACATGAGCCATGCGATTCTGCTGGAACGACTTGCTCTTGGTCTCGTCCAATAAATGACGGATCAACGACCAGGCCTTTCCATGATGCAGGCTACCATCTATGTGGTTATATTGCTCGTCCCACTGCTGTCTGCCAAACAACGCGCGGAGCCTCGCAATCGCGCGGTTCAGTTCAGTTACCTTCTTCCTAAGCTTCTTGTTCCACTCCTGCTTCTTCCACCGCTCCTTCATCGATGTCTTTGCCTCGAGCAAGTGCGCCAGCTTGCTGTCGACGCTCGAGATGTCATCGTGAGTCTCGATCGACATTGAAGCTCGCTTGACGTCCTCCATGATGCTGGCCGTCCACTCTTGGATATAATAATTGTCTTTTACAGCCATCGGGTCTTCTCGCCTATGGTTGCGAAAAGCTTCCTTGGCGGTCCACCTCTGTTCCATCTTGCGGCCCCGCCGCCGACCAGTTCGATCTCCAAGATGTAATGGTTGCTCTCCAGGTCCTTCCCGGTGTCTCGCCACGTCACCTCTCCCCCGTTCTTGACAAAGTTCAGGTTCGGCGTGGTGTCCTGTCGAGTTGAGGAGCCGTTCGCCTGCCTTCATTGCTTGGGGTGAGTGATCAGGGTGAACCCCTGCTCTGTTGCGTCGTGCATAAGGTCTTTGCCTTTGACGGTATCTTACTTGTACCTCACGCTTGATGCGAGGCATCTAAGTCTTCCTGCACCACTAGTGTCTCTTTCTTGGCTTGGCTGCTCGCCGCTCTCATCAGGGTGTTGAACTTCTGGCTGTTGTCATTCGGGTTACTTCATACGTTCCCCCCAAAAAAGGGCGCGCTTGCAGCCTTTACCTGGCGCGATCTCGACACATACTTGCTCGCAATTGCTCTTGTTGCCTTTGTTTAGTTGATGTTCAATGGTGGTTAAGCCCTTCCTAGCCAGGGTATTGTTTATTACAGGAGTCTCGCCGCCTACAGAGAGCACATACAGATCGCCAAGGACAAGGCCCTAAGACAGGCATGTGCAGATGCATCCCGCAAGAGCTTGTTCGGGCAACCATTTAAAGCCGCGTTTCGGAAGCACCGAGTACCTTCTTTTTTGGCAGGCCTTCTCCAGAAAACTCAATTCCGTTGTGATTGCCATGAAGATGACACTCTGGCCCACAAGGCAATGAGGGTCGTCATTGCCACAACTAGATACCACACGGAAGTCCACGACGAGCTCTTTACACTTGATGATTTGCGATTGGCCTCCAGAAAACTGAATTTGGGGTCCGCTCCGGGACCTGATAACATCACCACTCCCATGGTTTATGTTCTTGCCTTCTACTAGGCTATTTTCCTCCTCACTGGAAGCAAGCCCACGTTAAATGTTTATTGAAACCTGGACGTCCGCCGACGGAGACTTCTTCATACAGAACAATATGCATTACGTCGATGATTGGGAAGCTGCTAGAACTACTGCTAGATTAACAATTTTACTATTTGCTACACCGTTTCGGGCTCCTTCATCCACATCAGTATGGCTTCACCTTGGGACACAACACAACAACCGCTTTGTTTGATTTGCGTAGCCGTCTGCAACACCATCGAGACCATGGTGGTCTGTCTCTTGTTATATCCCTTGATTTCGCTGGGGCATTTGACACTATTTGGCACCCCCCACTTTTGTACTTTTTTCGCTCACACAATTGCCCTTGAAACATCTATGAGCTGCTAAAATCGTTTCTTGAAGGGCGCACTGTTCGTTACGAGGCGTTTTTAGGAAACATTACCCACGTCACAACAAAGGGGTCTCCTCAAGGTTCTCCCATTAGCCCCCTTTTGTGGAATGCCTAAATTTTTGACATGCTCTGCATTCCCTTGCCGGAAGACACGTATTTACAAGCCTACGCAGATGTCACGGTTATCGTCATTCATGCGCGCACGGGCCGTCAACTAGAAGCCATGGCGAATGAAACGCTGTCCAAAGTTACTTCTTGGGCAGAGAAGGTGAAGCTAAGGCTAAACCCTTCCAAATGTTCTTGCCTCCTCGTTTCCAGAGGTGACCGAGGTACGATACGAAAGCCTACCATCCGACTTTATGGTGTAACCTTCAAGCAAGACACCGAAATAAAACTGCAAGGAGTGGTATTTGACAACCACTTGACCTTTGCTGCCCACACGAACCATTTAAAATCAAGTGTTGAGAAAATGGTTGTGTATAAAATGGCTCACTAGATTTGCACGCATGCACACCCTCGTGAACGGTTCTCATCTGCGTCAACTGCGTCATCTGGTCGTCCTTCCTGCAATTTCCTACAGCGCTGCCGCTGGTGGAACTTAAATCAACACCATTGTCTAAAAGCTGGAGTTCACTCATTGCTTAGGTCATCATTGTTCGCGATCACGGGAGCTTACACCACGACGAGGACATCAGCCCTTGACGTCATCGTCAATGCGCTCCCGTTACACAGTTACGTTGACATCACTGTGCGCATCTTTTTACTGTTTCATCATCGACAATGAATCACATTCAGCTCGGTTTCCTTCAGACCGGCCGACGCGCGACGTCTTCGTGTCCGAAGTGGCCGCCTGACGAGCGCGGAGGCTAACCAGCGACTTCATCTCTCCGCTCTCCACTCTTTATCAGACGGTTCCCACACACCCACTGCGGCTAGAGCAGCCTTTGTCATTCTGAACGGGCCCGACCGCGTGCACGCCGTAAGAAGGTTCCATTTAGTTTCTCCCACTTCATCGTTTGACGCTGAAGTTATAGCCCGGCAAAAACTCATCCAGTTCCTCCTGGACAATAGGCCTTCCTCTTATGTCAGTATATACTCTGACAGTCTTTCTGTAGTTCTGGCACTCAACAATCCTTTTAATAAGTCCTCCACAATCCACCAATTGAAACATGACATTCTCTTGCTCTCGAGCTCAGTCTCCTTGACCTTGTACCTTGTGCCAGCGCACTCTGACTTGTGGGGGAACGAACTCGCCGACGCCGTCGCGCAAAGTGCTGCTACGAGAGGACAGGATGTGTGCGGGAAAATATCCAAACATGGTGCACTTGTCGCTATTGACAGCAGGTCGCCTATTGTGGCAGGAGGCGTGGTCATCAAACAACAGTGACACAGAATTATTTCGCTGGACGCCCATTGTTCTCAATCTGCGTGCTTCTTTTCAGCTGTGTAAAAAACTGACTCAACTTATAACTGGACATCTCCGATTCCCTCATTATTTCTTCCGCCTCGAGCGTATGCCGGACTGCCTGTGTTTTTGCGGTGCGGCCGCCACTTCCATCTCTCACTATCTGACGCAGTGTTCAAAAACTTCATCTTACATTCAACGACTGCTTCGCAGTGTGCGGCCACCACTTGAACCGCCAAACCTTCGGCATCTGTTAGATAAATCTGAAGACATCCAGATCAAAATCGAGCTCGTCGACTTCATTTCCCGTTCCTTACCCGACGTGTGATGCCGGTGTGAGTCCAATGGCCCTTCATCGGCGC
Organism: Haemaphysalis longicornis; assembly: GCF_048455015.1. Taxonomy (NCBI): domain Eukaryota; kingdom Metazoa; phylum Arthropoda; class Arachnida; order Ixodida; family Ixodidae; genus Haemaphysalis; species Haemaphysalis longicornis. The sequence goes on from NW_027526214.1 coordinate 46,179,115, forward strand.
CGTACCATCTACAAGCCTGGGCATTCTTGCGGCCCAACATGTCACTTGTGATCTGTGCGGCTCTGCACTGCGCGTGTTTTGTTCTTTTTGTTTGGTTTTCTCAAGTTGTGTTTGGTGTGCACATGACGGGAAACACGTGTTCTCTCTGGAGTCGTGTTCCTTGGGACAATTCGTGCCTTTCTTAAGTGTGGTGTTTTTTTTATCGCGTGTACCATGGTACAGTGAGTGGTAGTGAGAGCTGCATTGTTTACGCTGGACCCAGTGACTTTCTATTTATTACCTTTACAGTGCCTCGGCGGTGCTTCGTTTTGTATTTTGTGGATACTGTGCATAATGTGTTCGGTGTTTCAGCAGGGCCTCGCAGTTAGATATTCTCGTGAACGGAAATACCCCAACTGGACTTTCATTTTAAAACAGCTACTTCTAGATGGACATTTGAGGCAAATTTTATAACTTAAACATCATATGTATTTGTATTTTTTTTCGTGTTTTTTTTTCTCCTGTGCTACATATCCATTTTTTTCCACGCTGCTAGCTGCTACATTTTTTCCACTGCACTTAACAATTAGGACATTTTGCTACCTGTTTCCTTTGTTTACTTACAATCACATCCTTGATTGCTGACTATCTTCTCACGTGTTATATACCTGCTGCCCGAGCATATGGAACGTCGAAAGAAGTTTTTTTAACCCTGCAAATTGGCTTTTTTTCAATCAAAAAAAGAAAGGTTGGCTTTTAGCCCCATTCATTTATTTTATATTCGCTTTAAACCTGCCATAGCCTTGCTGGAGCGGGTATTGTTCCGCACTTTATTTTTCTTTATTCTTTGGGGGAGGTGGGAACATAGAACTTTAAGAGTAATAAAAAGGGTACACACCTCTCGCCGACCGGGCGTGTCAGCGTGGGCCCTGTACCCCGGCCAGTTCGGGTCCTTTACCACCGTTTCTTGCAACATGGTGATGTCTGGCTTGTTCGCCGCGCCCCGCACATGCTGCTGGAGCGACGCTCTCTTGTTGAGACTTTGGCTATTCCACTGCCAGATCGTGAGCGACGTGGTCGCTGGCCCCGAGGTTACTGTGCGATAGGACCTTCTTGTCATGGTTGCTGCTCTGGTGATTTGTGAACTTGGTCTTGCAGATACGGGTGGTTCACAAACTGCGCTGTAAACACCGGGATTCTTACTATGGGCTTTAGCGTTTGCTCAAACCGCTCGAACAGCGCATCCAAGTTCTGCACCAAACCTGCCTTTGCAGTAATCCTTTCCTTAAGTCTTGCGAATCTTTGCTCTGTTGACCCCGCCTTCTGCTCCATCACCGTCGTCAGAGTAGCGACTGTTGCCATTTGTTGCTCCAGCTGGGCTTGGAGGTTGACCTTTGTCGACTTGCGTGGCTTCTTTTTCGGCGCCTCGGACGTCCCTTCTTCCTCTTCGTCTCTGACGGCCTCCACCAGCCGCTGTTGCGATGCCGCAACTTTTTTCTGATGCTGCTCTGCTATTCTCTGTTGTTGTACCAGCTTCTGCTCTGTATCGGCCACCTCTGTATCTGCTGGCCATTTCTGCCCTTGATGCCTTTGCTGCTGCCCTTGCGGGGTGCGACGGTTAACACCCCAGTCTTCTTTCCACCTCTGCCAGCCGCTTCGCCAGCATCTCAATGGTTGCCCTTTGTTTTCGTTTATGTCTCTCAGTTGATCATTGGCTCTCTGTAGTTGCTCGTAACCATGGTGGTTCTTGTATCCGTTCGGTGCTGTCTTGCCGTGGCCCTGCGCAGCGGCAACCCAGCTCACTCCCGGGCGGAGCTGCTGCGGCGACTTCAGGCCGCCGCCACTGCTTCCGCGAATAGACTCGCGTGACAGATTGCGTGACCTTGACCGCAGGTTTTGTGACTCACCTCAAGATGCACGTCGACCTCGGCTTACGTCATGTGTCGTCACGGCTCCTGCGCTTCAAGCCGCGGGAAGGAGCCCGGTGAAGGCGTCCTTTGCCGCTGCTGCCTTTGTTGTCGTTCGACGTTCTTTGTTCCCATCGTCTTTTTCTTACTACATATGGAATCTTGCATCTTGATTTACAGGCTCGGTCACCCGTTGGATGACCCTCGCCACACAACACACGTATGGTCTTTCCTTGGTTTACTCACCTCACAGGCCAGGCAAACCTTCGCGCTAACAGTTGGGCATACGTCGCCGCGGTGTCCAACTGTACCGCAGCACTTACATACCTCAAATTGCTTCCTGTACAGGCTACACTGGTATAGCATAGACCCGTACCTCACAAATCTTGGAACCTTCTTGATATCGAAAGTGACAATAACCGTCCTCGACGTGCCAATAGCCTTAGCCCCTATGGCAGTAGGGTTATACTTTGTCACAATCTGTTCGTTGAGCTTGCTCTCAGAATCTTCTACCGGGACGCCCCTAATTACTCCCTTGACGGTGCCATGTGCGGTCGCCCGTACGGGTTGACTTCATGCTTCTTGCCTAGAACTTTTATGTCTCCTACTTGGATGTACTTCTTCGCCCTCGCCATGCTCGGCGTGCTGTTCACCACGATGTTTTGGAGAAAATTAGGGCCCATCTTGCATTCCGCCCTGTCCGCTTTCTGGGTAATACCCGCAGCCACCATGATGTCCTCCGGCACACGCGCCGGGTAACTCTTTGCTATGTGTAACCCCCCGCGGGGTCGCATCACAATCTTCATCTCCTCTGCGGACATACTTGGCGGGCGGGCGGCTCGAATGAACTCTATCCTAACGCTCTTGCCCCTGTCTTTCTGTTGTCAAGCGCCGAAATCTCAATGCCGGTGAGGTCAGCCAGCTCACTGTGGTCTCCTCGCCGCCTCGATGTTTTGCCGTTCACGCCGACACTCAGCCACCCGCTGGACTTGTAGAACTCTTCGGGCGTAATCTCTTCTCCCTCAACTTGCACGGGTATCCGGGTCACGAGCTCCGCCATTGCTGGTGTGGTCGACGAGGCTCCTTCCATCCCGCCCTGCGAGACGCCGGCAGTTAGGCGCAGCCTTCGTCTAGCGCGTTATTGAAAAGTGCGACAAATTGGTGAAAACCGCACCTTTTGCCGAAAATCCACTGTCAGTCGATGACCCACATATTTCCGAAGACGATGGTGCTAAAATTTTCGTGGATGGAAATAATTAACACTGCCTAGTTGAACATTATTCCAGAGCCGATGTGAACACGTTGACACACCTAGGCGACCACAGCACCGCCCCCCAACTTGCGCATGAATATGACTATTTTTCTACGGTGCCTACTCTACAGAGAAAATGTGCCGCTAAAGGCAGAAACGAAGTTTTTATGGACAACGTCAGGGTGCACTGTGACGTCGAAGGCCTACGTGCAATTGAGGCTGGTTTTTCTGCTAGAGAAAGCACAATGGTTGTGGTCCAGGCGATGAATATTGGTGTCATTTGAAATTTGAGAACTCATATCATCGAACGAATCCTTTGTGTCTCAAAAGCCAGAAAAAGCATGCCGTTGACCTTCTTGACACCATAGAAATCTTTGCCGCTGCGGGCGCCTCCAATTACGTAGGACCTATTTGACGTTGTTTCCGTTGATGCGATTTCGACGAACCAGCGGCCACTGGTGATACGGATCATACTGTAATGAATGTAGGCCCGGACCGCGTAGAGAGTCACAAACCCCGACTGCGTCCTCGCAAAACACGAACACACACTAAACATAGTAACGTGGTATAGGTACCCAGAGGAATGGACACTTAAGCACACGCACGGAGTAGACACAGAAACACATTCAGGAGTGGACGAGATTCGGCACAGTAAAAAGCACGCGTGATACTCTCGCGACGATTGCAGCAGCGAGACGGTGTCTGACTGACGATTCCAAGAGCTTCTTAACCCTAGGGACGGGCAACAGAGCAGAATACTGCAATTACTTGAAGAAGTGTTGCCCCACTTCTCAGGACCCAGATGGAGGCCGATGGTTAATGGTGGGTTTGAATAGCTGGCGCCTGGTCCGTAGCGAGGCCCCGCTGCCCGCGCTCGACGCTACCAAAACCCTAATCACTCCCATGGGCGCAGAAGGGGTGGTCGTCTCGTCGGCCGTCGTCTCGTTGACAGCCCGGTCAGGGGCTTGGACGGGAAAGCCGCTGACGATGCTCGGGCCTATACGCAAGGGTAGCTGTCTTGCTGCCTCCGAGAAGGAAGAGTTTCCAATTTCACCTTCTTCCTCGCACCTTGCGTCTTTTTCGTCACCCACACGCGTGAAATTCGGTTGGTTGATGAATCGATTTGTTGCAGCGACACCTCATTACACTACCTCGCCTTATGAAAGTTCTATGGAAAACTACTCTAAATGTCGCAGTAGGCCAGTCAGTCGGTGTCCATCAGAGGTCGTGAGAGGTTATTAGTGTAGAGTTCAAAAATAGTTCAAGTGAAAAAACTCCACGATGCACAGCACAGTCATTCAGGTGAGTTCGCAAAGGTTCACCAAAGCATTTCCTCAAATATAGACCTTTATGTACAGTTAGTTACTACAGAATGTGCTAAAACAGCAAATGACTACGGGGCATTTTACTTCGCTTACGTGCACCACCACAAAAAACAATCCTGCAAGCAGTCACACACCTACCAGTCCTGGTAAAGAAGAAGGTTCCGGAATTTCTTCTCTAGAAATTGATAAAAGGTAAGTGCGAAAGTGTAAGAACACACATGGTACAGTTCCAGACAAAAGTTGCAAATTCCCGCCGCTAAACATATACGCATCAGGCTTGGCGGACCAAACCGCCACCTCATCCTAAGCTCAACCGCGCCGAAGCAGTGCTTTACAGGCAACTACAGACGATCTCAGTGCTCACCCCGGTGCTCGCGCGCAACGTGTGCCCCGACATCTACGAAAACGTGTTGTGCAGTATGTGCAAGAGAACAAATGCAACGCTGGCCCACCTGATGTGGGCTGTGAAAGACATTTAATAGAGGCAGACGACGCAAGGCGTATGCCCGAGGACACCACTTTCGCCATGAACTCGAGTGAGCACGAGATTCAAATACGGACTATCCAGCGGCTCGAGGCTGCTCTTGCAGGGCAGAAGCGTAGGGAAGCATCGTCGGAGGGTCGACGGGTCAACACCCGCACACCCAACGCACTCCGAACGCGCCGACGCCCGCGAGACATTGCTTCGGGGACGACCTGACCCTCGTCTAGGAGAGGCCGGCCCTGCGTGGCCGTAGCCCCCTCCCTCAGCAGGAACATTCAATAAAGTCATTTTCTCTCTCTCTCTCTAAGCAAATAGCAGATCAGAAATAAAAAATGAGGTGCTCGGCAGAAATCAGACAGAAAATAAGGGTTGGCAGTAAAAAAAAACATCGGAAAGCAAAGGGGATGTTGTGGTAATGCATAAAAACACATGAAGAATTTTTGAGTCAGAAAGAATGTTGTGAAAAAATGGCCGCCGGGTGGGATCCAACCCCACAACCTCCAGAATTCCGGTCTTTCACTTTTTCACTCGTTAACTGGTCTTTCACCATTTTTTTTCTGACTGAAAAAATTCTTCATCGGTTTCTATGACGCACCACAACCTGCCGTTGGCTTTCCCAGGTTTTCTTGGCTGCCGACCCTTATTTTCATTCTTATATGTATATATACATATATATTAAGGCAGAAATAGGAGTAGGCAGTGAATAAAACCTTGGAAAACAAAGGGGAGGATGTGTTAGGTAATTGAAACAGGAAAAAGAATATAGACGGAAAGAAAGAAAGTGAAAAAAAATGCCGCCAGGTGGGATCCGAACCCACAATCTCCAGAATACTGGTCTGGTGCGATGACCACTACGCTACCAGCGGGGCGATTTTCCCCTTCATTTTCTGTGGTATTTATATTAGGTATTTCTGTTTCCTGTGCTTGCGGGTGGTAGCCAGCGCCACTCGGACTGCTCGGGGTGAATGGGACCTTCTTTTTAACCCCCGGGCCGAGACTCGAGTGTCTACGACATGTCAAGAGTGGTCGACCAGCGTTGAACCCTCTTAAGCTTCTTATTGCACCAAGACTGCGAGAACAAAGGCACTCGCTATGCATGTAGCGAATCAGAATTGGAAATAAGGAGCTCGTTGAAATAAGGCAGAAATAACAGCTGGCAGTCAAGGAAACCTTAGAAAGCAAAGGGGAGGATGTGGTAGGTAATTGAAACAGATAAAGAATTTGGAAGGAAAGAGAGAAAGTGAAGAAAAAATGCCCACCCGGTGGGATCCGAACCCAAGACCTCCAGAATCGGAACCCACGACACCGCGTCAACCCGAGTTGACCGAGTAGCGCTGGCTACCACTCTCAAGTATAGGTAACAAAAATACCTCAACATATTACCCCTGAAAGTGAAGGAAACCATCGCCCCGCCGGCACCTTCATTGTCAGCACACCAGAACGGTATTCTAGAGGTCGTGGTTTCAGATCCCTCCTGGCGGGCATTTTTTTATTCCAAATTTTTTTTCTGTTACAATTACCTACCGTATCTTCCCATTTGCTTTCCGAGCTTTTCTTGACTGCCAACTATTATTTCTGCCTTATTTCAACGAGCCCATCTATTCCAATTCAGATTCACTAAATATATATTTATATATACATATAGTATATATACATAGATATATGGTCTGCAAGAAAAGAAATCGCACAGAGCGCGAGAAATTACTGTAAGGGGAAACAGCGACCCGCGAAAAAAATTTCCCGCATTTCCCCGAGGGGAAGAATGTGAAAGTGCGAATGCACGAGTTGAATTTGCGCGGTTCGGTAATGTTCCCGAAAGAGAGATCACACACACACACACAACTACAAAGAAAGATGCATTTATTCACAGACACCTATTTGTGTTGTCGTTGTACTTGATTGCTTGAGCGGATCTGAGCTTTGGAATTTCGTGTCAGTACTCCTTTAAGCGGGTGCATTAGCCCTTCTCACGCCCGATTCCTGGCCTATCCCCCACGTGGGTATGTGCCATGTCAGCGGCCAGGCACTCTCAGCTTTGAAATTTCGTGTCAGTACTCCTTTAAGCGGGTGCATTAGCCCTTCTCACGCCCGATTCCTGGCCAATCCCCCACGTGCGTATGTGACATGTCAGCGGTCAGGCAGCGCGCGCCCATCTCCCCCCGTTGCTAGGGAAGACGAGGAGCGCGCGCACCCGCAGCTGTTGCTATGTGGACTACGGCGGTGGACGATTGAGGCTCGCTTAAGAAGTGCATTCGCACCTAAAAAGAACAGTTTACTGACGTTTCAGGAAGACGACTTCCTTTCTTCAGTGTATGGAGTGAGTTGGATCTAGGGCTATATATACAGAAAGGAGCAAGGGCGAGGGCAGGGCAAGGGAAGAAAGCGTTTTTTCAATGGGATCATGGTTCCCTCATTCCCAAGATTTCCATCCTTACCCCCATCCTTACCCCCATCCTTATTCAAAGTTGGCGATCGCGATCACTTGACTTGCTTCTTGCGTTTCTTTGAGGAACGCCATTGCACCTTCGTCACCTTCAACGATAGCGTCGATGTCAGGAGCAGCATCCTCACAATACACGGCGATCATCAAGCTTGCGCGGGGTGGCAGGGTGACGTGATTGTCGGCGATCCTTACAGCAGCACGGTGATCGGGGTTCAGTGGGGGCGCCGTGGAGGGATCAGAGGAAAAAGTTATCGACTTGGTCTGCAGATCAAATATTGCACCGTTGTCCGTCAGAGTCCATTTCGAGTATTACGTCACTGGAGAAGTTAGGCAAATATATGAACGCAGCAGGGTGCGTGATGCCGTCTATGTTGACGCGTAATCTGCACGTTCCACTTGGCGTTAGGAGATGGCCTCCGGCTACGCGTATATGCGGACCGTCCCATCTTGTTGTAACTTTCTTCAGGTTAGACGCGAATGACCCTCACATCACCACGTACTCGGCTCCCATGTCGATGAGGGCGACTACATCAAAGCCGTCGATGGGCAACTGGATGTCGGATGCTGCCTTCCTCGAGTTTCGGGTGCGTCGGGGCGTCGCATGTCGGCTTGTGCGTGTTGATGGTCGGGAACTGTGCGTCATCGTTGTCGTCGCCTCAGCAGCAGGTTCGGTCATGTCAAGTACGCGTGGTTGTCATCGTGTTCAGGATTCACGGGGCAGGGAGTGTGTACCCTGGTGAGGAAAGGAATCACGTACATAGAACACGGCTTACTGCAGAACAGTACCATTGAACACTTGGCAATCGAAGTCGTGACGGGCCAAAAGAAGAAAGAAAGCACGTATTTAATCAACATCTACAGTAACTCCAAGCAATCGCAACAAAAGTTCAGATCACTCATGCAAAGAACGAAGCAGCTTGCCGGGGACGACACCGCGCTCGTGTGCGGAGACTTTAACGCGCCGCACACGGCGTGGGGGTACCAGAAGACCACGGCCAAGGGGCGAAATCTGCATGACGAGGCTCTCGAGGCGGAACTCCACCTGCTCAACGACACGAACATCTACACGCGACCCGGCACGTCGGTGCAGCGCGATACGAATCCGGACCTCGTTTTCTGCAGCAAAGCCACCGCGGGAGTAAGCTGGCGGAACACGGGCGAGACGCTGGGCAGCGACCACTGCGTCCTGGAAATTGCGGTGCTGCTGCAGGGCCGACCCCCGGTCACCCGCAAACAGGCCATCACAGACTGGAATAAATACAGAACAGAGCTGGACGCCCTCATCATCGGACAGGCCCAGGAAGAGGAGGATGGAGACATCGAGAAGTGGACGCGAGCCTTGAACGCGGCCGCGAAAACAGCCACCACGGAAATCGAGGTCGACGAAGAGACGCCGTAGCTGGACAGCCGCCTCGCGCACTTGCTGGAGGCGAGGAACTCGCTGAAGGCTCGATGGCGGAGGCAACGCCACAACAGAAGCCTCCGCAAAAGAATAGCACTGTTAAATATCGAAATCGAGAAGCACAGCGCGGTGCTCTGCCAACAGCAGTGGCAGGCGGTCTGTCAGGAAGCGAACGGCCAGATCCATAAGAGCAGGACCTGGCATCTGCTCCGGCACCTCCTTGACGAAGGCAAAACAAAAGGGGCCCAACATGACACCCTCTCACGGACGCTGCACAAAACGAAAAGGGAGCTCGGCGAGCCCGAGGTCCGCCGGCGCATAAACGACCAGTACCTCCCGTCCACCCCGCCGACCCACCTCCCGAGTTACGCGGGCGAGGCCAATGCCAAGCTCGACGCCGACATCGAGAAATGGGAGGTGCGGGCAGTCATCCAAACGATAAACAGCGAGTCCGCCCCAGGGTCGGACGGGGTTACCAACAAAGCGCTACGCAACCTGAGCGATGCGGCGATAAAATCGCTGACGGGGTACTAAAACCAGTGCTGGCGAACCGGCAAGCTCCCGGCCAGCTGGAAGGAGGCAAAGACGGTCCTAATCCCGAAGCCGGGAAAGGAACCGAGCATAGACAACCTGCGGCCGATATCCCTGACGTCCTGCGTGGGGAAGGTGCTGAAGCACGTCCTGCTCAACAGGTGGCAGACATACCTCGAAGAGGAAGGCCTGTACCCGCACACCATGCTGGGCTTTAGGGCCACGTTAAGCACCCAGGACGCAATGTTGCTGCTCAAGAACGAAGTCATCGACCGGCCGGCCGGCTCCATGGACAACCGGGCGGTGCTCGGCCTAGATCTTAAAGGGGCGTTTGACAACGTCCGACACTCAGCCATCCTGGACCAGGTCTCGCGCCTCAACATGGGGGAGAGGTCGTTCGCGTACATTCGCGACTTCCTCTCGGGCCGCACCGCGAGGATCGTTGCCGGTGACATGGAGCTGCCAAAGAAGAGCCTGGGGATCACGGGGACGCCAGAGGGCGCCATGATCTCGCCGACGCTGTTTAACATCGTAATGATCGGGGTCGCCCAGCGCCTCCAGGGCGTCCCGAAAGTCGGACATACCATATACGCGGACGACATCACGCTGTGGGTGTCCGGCGGCAGTGACGGCGAGATCGAGGCGTCCCTGCAAGAGGCCATCGACGCAGTCGAAGATCACCTAAAAGACAAGGGTCTGACGTGCTCCCCGACCAAGTCGGAGCTGCTGGTACTAACACCAAAGAGAAGAGGAAGCCACAAGAGAGGAGAAGAAGAAAGAAACAATAACATCCACCTGAAGACGCGGGACGGGACGGCCATTCCGAGGGTGAAGACGCTACGAGTCCTCGTACTACACATCGACGCCCACGGACACAACGGCTTCACCGTTGCCAAGTTGGAATCAAAAGTCTCAATGGCCTTGAGGTTGATCAAAAGAGTGGCGTCCAGACACGGAGGCATGAGAGAGGCGAATATCCTGAGGCTGGTCCAGTCGTTCGCCGTCAGCCACGTTGCATATGTAGCTGCATTCCACAATTCGACGGTGGTGGAGCGAGGGAAAGTGGACGCTCTGCTACGCAAAGCTTATAAGACGTCCCTGGGCCTATACGCACATACCAACACAGAAAGGCTTCTCGAACTGGGGGTGCACAACACCCTCAGCGAGATAGCCGAGGCCCAGGGCACCGCGCCTCGAGAACTGGTAGGACTATTCTACGTAGGGTAGGCTACCGGTCGGAATTACCGCGAGAAGGTGAAAGCGAGAGCGGCGGGTGCGGCGGCGGGAGCGGTGGCGGTGGCGGTGGTCGCGGTGGTAAAGGCGGAGGGTGGCCGGCGAGCCGGCCGCCGATGCCGAAGCCGGCGCGGTCGCGGCCGCGCGGGCTGCTCGCCCTCATGCCCGTGCCGCCGCTGCCGAAGCACATGGACCCAGAAGAGAACCGAGAGCGGCGAGCGGCCAGAGCGAAAGCCTTGACGGACGGGCACGCGGCGGACTCCAACGCCTTCTACGTGGACGCGGCGGAATACCCAGGCCGCCGGGGCAAGTACGCCGTGGCCGTGATTGCAGCGACCTCCGGGAAGCTGTGCTCGGCGGGCAGCGTAAGGGCCCGGGACTCAACGCAAGCGGAGGAGCTGGCGATCGCGCTGGCCCTAGTGGACCCACGTTGCGCGACAGTTATCAGTGACTCGCGAAACGCGATACTGAGCTACGCTCGGAACTCGGTGTCGGAGTGCGCGAACAGGGTGTGCGGGGCCCTGCCCCGACGCACGCTACCGGTGGTCCTCAAGTGGTTCCCGGCACACGTGGGACAGGTGGGGACCGGGACCAACCGCAACGAGGAGGCGGACCGAGCTGCGCGCGTGCTAACGAGACACGATGGCGCCGCCGTCGCTGCTGCGGCCGCTGCCGCGGCTGCTGCTTCTGCGCCCACGGAGGGTGCGGCGGCGGCTCGGGCGGCGGCTGCGGCCGAGGCGAGTCTGCCACCTCCTCCTACTCTATCGAACGCGGAAGACTACTACAGGGAAGAAGAGGAGGCAACCCCGGTCAGCTCCTACGAACATGTGCTTGCGTGGTACAGAGAGACTAGGCGCGCCTTCCCGCCGCCACACCGTACACTAACCAGGAGGGAAGGGGTGCTCGTGCGACAGCTCCAAACGCGGGCGGTATGGACACCCGTGGTCGCCAAGCACGTGTGCCCCGAACTATACCCAACGGACGAGTGTGCGCTGTGCGGGAGCGCTCGTGCGACCATGCAGCACATGCTGTGGGGTTGCCTCAATCAACCACCGACAACAACAACGGAGGAAGACGATGATCCGCTCTTACCAAGCGTGAGGGACGCGGTCACAAGCGTCAACTACGAACTCCAAAAGATGGCTGCCGAGCTCGCGCTCGCGGCCATCGAACGCCAGCGGCCGAAAGTGCGACTTTCCACCACCGCCTGCACGGGGTCCGGCGAGTAGCGCCAGTAGGTAAACCACCGGGTTTACGCAGGCCTGAATAAATGTTGTTTCTCTCTCTCTCTCTCTCTTATTTATGATATTTGCATTGTTTATGGGAATTGCTATTATAGCAGCGCATAGACGTGTGGTTAAAATTTTAAGAATCAACTTTTTCCTTCGCTTCTTCCGTCCAAAGATTGACCATTTTCTCTCCATGCTGCTGCTATTTTGTCCTTTGGCAATGTGTTTTGAAGCGTCGCAGAACAGTAATATAGCTTTTGTTGTGTGCGAGGTATACGGTTCTATACTTTTCATTCTTTCTCCAAATAGTTCCGCAGTCTTGGCAGTACGTGCCGTTTTCAATTCTCCCAAGTGACTCATCAATATGCATGTCAAATGGAGGAGCAGCAGCTACAGAATCTTCATCTGCTTTCCTATTTCCGACTACGCAACAGTCTCCTGGTAGCAAGGAGATATTGTGAAAGAGATATTGTGACTCCTGCTTGCGTGCTAAGCACAGTTGTATTCAGAGTTTAGAGCCTAGATGTTTCGTACCCTTTATCAAACACATTCTGGACTGATGAATATTACTGATGTTTCGATCATTGCTCTTAGTTTTCCGTTCTAAAGCAATGACGAGGCCATGGGTTTCGACACTGGAAGTTGAAGCAGCTTTAGATATTGAATTGGAAAAAACAAGGTTGAAACATGTGAAGCTTAGGATACACCAAAACTTGCTTGGATGCATTTGTGCAGAACTCAACCGGTCGGCATTCGTTTTGAAGGTACATTACATGCGGGATAATATTTTCCTGGAATATTTCCTTAGTGCACCTCAGTGTTCCACCTGGCTGATATGCATGCTATATTACGCCATTTTGTTATCTTCTTAGGATATCTTGAATGCCTTGCGAGAAACCGTGGTCCTAGGGGGCATTGTTTGGAACTAGCAAAAGCTGCAACACGCTCGTAAGGCGGGTGCCATAACGAAGAGGTCGGTTTTTATACGTGTCTGCTTGGGTGACCACGACACAAGAACTAGGCTGGATGTCGGAGTATTTATGCGTTTAAGGCGGAGCAGAAGCCCTAGTGCAAGCTGCGGTTCTCGCTTTGCCTTCAGGAGTATTGTACTAAAACAAGCTTCTTTTGTAGCAAGTGCTGTTTCTTTCACTTCTGGCACCGAGGGGGCGTGTGGTGGTACGGCTTCGTTGAGAGGGTGAGAAAGAGCACGCTATTCTAATGTATTATTGTCCCAGGTCATGCCACATCGACATGTCTTGTGCGTGTTAGAAAGAGCATTACACGTGCTAAAGAGTATGTAATATACTTGGTGATTTTCAGAGCAATATGAATGAATGAATGAATGAATGATTTTATTACTCGTAAAGTTTACAAAAACAGTACGACGGACGATTTGGGAAAAAGTTGCTCGCAGGCAACTTGACCAGCCCGAAAGCCCGGTAGACTCACAGGGCAGCAAGACAGCGAGACGAGAAAAAAAAAGAAGAGAAGAGAAGAGAAACTGAAATAATAATAATAATAATACAAAAATACAACCAAATACCACCCGTACCACGTAATCAGAAGAAATTGACATCTTTGTCATCAAAGAAATAAAATACAAACAAGAATCACCAGTGTAATATAGTTAAAAAAGTTACACTTTTGTCACCACATAGCGCAGGAAAAACTCGGGAGAACTAGGATTACAAAGTCAATAGGTACTCCATACTTTGTTACGAATTAGAGTTTGCGGAGTTTTCGTCTGTACTCTTGACACCACAGAGGACAACCTCACAGTTTTCTGAGGTGTCTTCGGGAAGCCTGCAATTTCTGCACGCCGCCTGGCCTTGGAACATTGAAAAGAGAAGACCAAATTTTTGCGGGTTATAACACAGGGGATGGTTTGGGATATATGGGCGTACTCGGATCTTGACTTCCCGCTTTGACAGTATAAAGCAATACGATGGGTTTAGGACTGACAATGACGTGCCTTGTTTCGACTTCATGCTTTACAATTTGACAGCACTTCAAAATTCTGTTTTCTCTAATTTTTTATACCCAATTTGACATACCCCTGCTGTATTAGGCTTTTGTATCAGCGATTGTCTGATCATTTTTATTGCACGCCCACCGCAAATCACATAAAACAAAGCCTAACCTCCGCGAAAAAAGCACCATTGTTGAAATTTTTGGCATAACGATAATGGGGCAGAATCGGGCTAGGGTATTTTGTTCCTAAAGATAAAAAATTGGTTGTACCAACAATTTATAAAAAATATAAACCAGGCTATTTTGAATCCTCCTGGATTAAAAAATGTGCGCACAATAAAAGGCGCGGCCCAAAATGATTCGCCCATACAGAAGGCACAAGAACCATGGATCACGAAAGAACTGCTACAAAAATTCCAACAAAAAAATACCAAAAGTTACCCAAATAAACTAAGTAAATTAGGAACGCTCCGAAAAAAGCGCTCCAAGACTACGAAAATATGATGAGGCAACTAATAATTGGAGGTTTTGTTGCTTCCAGTGTATAAACAAGTGAAGTCCTTGTGAAAAAACTAGTGAACTGTTTACTAGAGACACAATAGAAACTACCCCAGAAAGCCTCCAATTTCTGACTTTAAAATGTGCAGATGAAAATTCGTTAATGGTTTAAACGATTTTTCGGTTGAAGTGGCACGCATACATTTCTAACGTTGTTACAAGATTGGGCAACATTACAGTACTACAAATAACAGAGGGTGGACGTCGTTGATGTACAAATGAGGCCAAAAAAGTATGTGCTAGATATCTTTCCGCCGACACGTAAAAGTTTTTACATCGCTTTATTGACGCCGTATTTTCTACCATCACAAAGGCTCCCAAAATAGAAGTAATGGATGATTACGGTGAGAAAGCTTATTTAAAAGTCGCCTCATAATCTATACACTGTTTTTCTTTATTGGTTAACAAAAGGTATTTACCTCCTGTATTCAGACATTTCCGCAGAAATATATATATTGTTATCAGCTTACTTCGCTTTGACTGACACTCGAACTTGAGGGAACGTTGATTGACCGCACCGCATTGGAATGACGCCTCGTAGGCGACGGGACTAATAGTGCTCGACTGGATCAGTTTGAGCAGCCTGCCCTCCCTCATTCCATATCTTCTGTTCGCGACTTATTTTATCAGCTGGGTTGAGGGCGCTACCGTGCCTACCAGTCGGTTGACCGTGTCGTTGTTGCAGCGGTTCCACTGGGTCTGTAGCCCCAGCACTCTGATCCTGGCTACTTTCGGGATCATCTGCTCGTTGCTCGGCGACAGGCTTATGCCGCTTTCCTGCTTAGGTCTGCTTTCGGCAGGTAGCAGATCAGGCCCGTGCATCTCGAGTGGTCTTCTACGGCGTCCACCGCCGGTTGCAGGGAAGACTCAATGTGGCCGTCGCATTCGCCCGGCACATACAGCGTGTTGTCGTCCGCGTATATGGTCTAACAGACCTCGGGTATGGCTTCCAAGCGTCTTCCAATTCCGATCATGATTACGTTGAATAGCATGGCAGTATCACCGAGCCCCGGGCCGTGCGCACGTTTGCTATCTTCCGCTCGTCCAGAGGTCTCGCGCTTGGATCTTGTGTGTGCGTCTTGATAGGAAGTCGCGCACGTAGTTGCACTTGCGCTTCCCCATACGCAGGGCGGCGATTTTGGACAGTATTGCCGAGTGCTTCAGCATGACGATAGCACTCTCTGTTCAGTCCTACTATCGCCTGGTTGTCCATCAACGCGTTGTCTTGATCTATAAAATGGCGTCTTAGGGGTTCAGCTTGCCACTAAAGCAGATCATAGAGTAGGGTACAGATCGTTTTTCTCCAGGTACGCCTGCCACTGGTTCATGAAGTTGTGTTTCAGAACATTCCCCACGCCGACGTAAGGGAGATCGTGGGTAGATTCTTGATGCCCGGGGGCTTGCCCGGCTTGGGTATGAAGATCGTCTTCGCTGTCTTTCAGCACTGGGGTAGCTTGCCCTCCTACCAGCACCGCTTGAACAGGGTCATCAGGATGTCGAACCACGGTTGGTTCCACTGCTTGAGTGTATTTTACATCATGCGATCCAAGCCCGCTGCCGACCTGCAGTTCAGGTCCTGGAGCGCAGCGCGAACCTCCCAGAGTTCGATGGCTCTGTCCAGCCTCTTGTTGGCCGGACCCCGTAGCCGGGATGGCCTCCTCGGGTATGTCGTGTAGGTACTGGTCACCGATTTGTTAAAACGTCTCTTCGTGCCCGAGCTCTCGGATCGACTTGTTTACGATCTTAATAAGGTTATCGCACTGGAGGGACTTGGTCGTGGTCTCGTCCAGCAGGTGGCGTAGTAACAACCACGTCCTCCCACCGTGGAGATTGCCGTTGTCCGCGCTGCAAACCTGAGCCCATTGCTGGTTGCAGAGCGCACTGCAGTGTTTTTGATTATTTAGATCTGCGACCGTCTGCCGTAGCTTCCTGTTATGCCGCTGCTGCTTCCTTCGCATGTTGGTGGAACGCTTCGCCTCGAGCACTTGATCCCCTCTGCTGTCTACAGCTTCGACGTCGTGTTCGGCCTTCGTCTCCTTGGTGGCTGCTGCCACGCATTCCGCGATATTGGTCGTCCACGTCTATACGCCTTGGATGTCCCCCTCGTCCTAGGGTAACAGGGTGAGATACAAGTCCCTGTCCGTGAGCTTTTGGACTCGTTTCTGCAGCGGCTACACGTTCAGGGGCATATAAATTTCTAGGATGAAGTGCTAGCTGCCGAAGGTAATACCCGTGGTTGTCCACGTCGGGAGATTCCCGCGCGTTCTGACGAACGATGTACCTGGAGTGATATCTCGATCGTTCTTGGAGCCGGTGCGCTTGGTGAGTGCAGCGTACGTGATCAGGGTAAGATTTTGTTCCTGGGTGGGTTCCATTGGGGACTTTCTCTTGGCCAGATTCTCGGCGTACACCTACCTTTTGTGGTGAGCGTTGAAATTGCCGCACAACACTCTACCCGCCTTGTAAACTGCCGTCTTGCCGATATTGCCCATGAGCGTTTTGAAACGCGCTATTGGGTAGGTCATCCTGCCAGATGTTTGCCACGTAAACTCTTTGCTTCATTTTCTTGCGTATCACTAGTTTCGTGCTGGTGTGCTCGGCCATGGACTTCTTTAGGCCTTCAGTCTCCTCGTGATATATGACCTTTGCTAGGGTGGCTGGCCTCGGCTTTGTGACCCGGCAAACCAGCACTCCCGCTCACCGTTCCCTGTTGGAGGAGGTCATCCGCCTTCCTATTTGCTTTCTCGGCGAGGAATTAGAGTATGGCGTTTTTTCTGTGATAATCGTGACAGTTCCATTGCAAGATAACGACAGACTCGTCCTTACTGCTCTTCTGCGGTCTGGTTCATTGTGGTACGATCCGACTGAACTATCCGACTGAACTATGGCTGGCATGACAGTCTCTTGTATGCATGCCGCCAAGCTTTGTTGAATTATGGTTGCCATGTCCCGCGGATCTCGCCATTGAAACTGTTCAAGACATCTTCTAGTCGGTTCTACCCTTCCGACGAGCTTACGCTCCTTCAGATTTGCGATGGCCGTGCTCTTAGGTGACGGTTCGGATGTGGCCTCTCAGGGAGGCTGCACCGGCATGGCCTGGTTTTGAGCTCTTGTCCTATCCCATCGGCTCCACCTGTTGTTCGTCTCTCCGTGGCTGCAGCTGTTGCTGCTGCTGCTGTTGTGGCACCTGGCGAACCGTCGTCATCTGTCTCGTTGGCCCGCTCGTCTGTTGTGCTTCACAGTCCTGCAGCTGTTGGCACACTGCTTTCATATGCCCGGCCATTCTCTCTATCGCTTTCGGCAGCTGCATGTTCTCCCTGCGAGGCGTTTCCATCTGGCGGAAATTCCTTGTAGTGGCTCCCCTTGCTTTGCTCTACGTGGGGGAACTTGTTAAAGGCTCCTTCCTTCCTGCGCTCTCTTCTATGATCCAGTACAAGCTAACTCTCTCTCTGGATTTCATCTGCTTCTGCCCTGGTCAATCCTGTTACTCGCGCTGGGGCTGGGTCACCGGCTCCTCGTGGAGCGCGGTCGTCTTCCTTTGGTGCGATCCCGTCGTGCGTGCTCTAACTCCGGGAAGATGTCGTGCGCGAATTTCTCCCCCTCCAGTCTTCGCCGTTCCTTTTTCCACTTTCTTACTGGCCCACCTTCGCATGGTAACCAAATACGGGGTCTTAAATTTGTTACTGCAAACGTTGGCCCACTTGGAGTGGAGACCGTTGTAGAGCCCACATCTTGGTTTACAGAACTCATCCAACCACAGTCACCGCGCACGCGCACATTTGGCGTGGCGCACACGTCTCTTCTGTGACCGAACCCTGCGCATGTCTTGCAAATGTGGGACTGCTTCCTGTACAGGCTGCACTCCAGAATGCTAGAACCTTTGAACACTTGCCTGTGCACGTTGTTTCCTGAGAAGGCCAAGATGACGATGGTAGTGATGCCGATCCTCCGCGCACCGATGCCGTTCGATATCCTGGGCGTAATAACCCTGGCTATGATCGTTTCTTGCATATGTTCGCAGGCGTGTGTCAAATCACGCCATTCGCCGTTCCCTCCGGCACCTTCGCATAATCGCCCACTTTGTGTTTCCTGCCGTTGATGTGTAGCTCCTTGATCTTCCAGTGCCGGCGCTCCCGGTTAGCGTCGGGAGTTCTGATCACGATTATGTTTGCTCTCTGTTGGCCACGACCGTGTCGGTTGTCGCTCCCCTCAGTTGTATTCCTGCAGCCTTTGTGATGGCCGCGTCGAGTCGGGTCCTCAACACGCAGAGTCCTTCGCGCGGTCACACGAGAACCATGCTGCACTCGCTTGATAGCTGGTGTTCAGCCTTGCCGCCATGGTTGCCGCTTCTGCCGCTCGTCTCGCGAACGTCTTCGTTGCCTTTATCACTGGGAGTAAGAACCGCTGCGCGGGCTCTCCTCTCGCCCTCTTCTTTCGTTCGACCGTCATCCAGCAGTCATTTATTTCTGGTGCTATTGACGTCATTTCCTCTTCAAAACCTGCCATTTCTACTCACATTTGGCCTGTGTCGTCAGTCGTAAGGAGCCCTGACGCCACGAATTCTGTCTGCATGTTCCTTCAGCCACCACTAGGCTTAGCGGTAGGCCTGACGGCCTATACCCGCCACATATTTTGATTCCCGACGGCTACACTTAGGTTCGGACAGGAAGTCGGCTGAGAAAAATCCCCAAAAAGTTCCGAAAAAACATGAACATTTGGAAATATTTGGTATCTGCGTGTGCGCGATGCCCTTCCAAATACACTGGTAACAGTGCTCTTGGAAGGTCCTTAATATTACATTTAAAACTAATAATATAATTATCGCCTCGTTTAACTGCAATAAAGCCCGAGACGATAGTGACACGTCTTCCTTCTATTGGGAGCATTTTGAATATGACTAGAAAGCTGAAATCCACTGTAATGCCGGGAGAGCTCTTCTTGATTAAGTTAGGCCGCGCCAACTTGGCCACGTTAACCTCCTTTTGCATATGAACGTTACGCTACACTGGCAAAATAGTGGGAACCTGTCATTTTGGAAACTCGTAAGGTCAATAACATTTGCGCTTTGACAAGCTCACGACCCTCAATTTCCAGAGTGAAATGTGGTAGGGTATGACCTACGGCAGTTTCCAATGTTTTGGCAGGTGAATAAAGTCGACGATCTGGTTGGTTTCAGCGCCTGGCTGCATTTCGCAGCGGGTAAGGAAGGGAGAACTCCCACTGAGCTAACAGGTGTTGGAACACTGCTAAGTTGGACCGCTCAAAAAATAGTAGTGTGTTTCACATGAAGGTTCGCTGGTGCCAGTAGGGAAAAGAGAGCATTTGACTCGTGATGAACCTATTACATGGTGTTGAACATTTATTTTATTCATGAAAACGAATACGACAAATATTTTTAATGCGCAAAAGAGGTTATGCATTACGGGAGAGTTAGTTAAAATTGAAAACAGAAACATCGAGGGAACGTTAACCGGAAGCTGAAACCAGGCGAACACTAAAGGCACCCCACCAAGAAGATAGATTCATTGAAATCCGAACTGCGAAACTAAAACAGAACAACTGCAGTAATATGTAAGTGTGAGCGTGTGAACCGAGACAATCCTCATCGAAGAGCACTTCAAGATAGAAAGAGCCATATCAATAACTCCCCTTGCAATTCAGCCAACGAAATGTGGCCAGAGGACATCTTTCATGAATCGTGACAGAATATCGGCCTGCTACTCCTACGCCAAACAAAGGTGCAGAATCTAAGACATGACTTCAAAGGCGAGCCTGAGATTATTCAGTATTGTGATCAGCCCCCATACGCCGTATGGCATTGCGCAATAGAGCTAAGTTAATCAACAAAGCAAGCTACAGTACCACATGTAGTCTCGCTAGCATCAAGACGAGTACCGAGAACACAAATCTCTTTGCATCAGTAGCTAGGCTAACAGTGTGTGTGCTAGCCCCAGAAACAAAAACCTAACATCTACAAGGAAACAACACAATCAGCAATCCTTGACTCAGTCCCGAATTCAAGCAAGGGAGTAGGTGTAATCCAACACCACAAAATCTAATGGCTTCGAGGTAGCACAAACACTGGCAGTTCATGTAGTGGAGCAGGTAGAAGTGAATAGCACACGGCAGAAGTAGATTTCAGATGCAAAGTTGCAATGGAGTAGATATAGTAACCATCCCCACGAGAGCACCAGGAACTTGAATATGTATTTTATTTGTGAAGCAAATTTTATTTAATTCGGCTCATAAACTCAACACAACTGGAATAACTCATTTGATAGACACGGCAAGAAACAATACATCGAACACAGCGTTTGAGACAGGCAAAATCGAAATCGTGGACCGCGACATGGCGCTGATAATGCAGGGTGACATGGAAGGTGTCAGTCCTGCACCTTGGCGCCTCGGTAACGGTAGAACGTGTTTCTGGTTAGCTAGTTTCAGGTTAAGAGTAAATGGGGCATGGCGAAAAACAAAACAAATATTTCGCCACTCCACCACCCTGGTCAGGCAGACAGAATTTGATAAGTGCGAAACCGAAGAAGTTTTTGTTGTAAATTTTTTATTCCTAAAGGGGAAGCCAAGAGCCTTCGAGAGGGAGTCAGGATAGAGGATTCAAGGATTAAAGTGGTTTGTAATGAGCTCTTGCTGGCCAGGAGGTGGCATAATGTTTTCACCGGAGGCTTCTTCAGCTTTCAATTGCCTATTCACTCGTGTAGACTATCGGTATATAACTCGAGCAATAATATTCCTTTTGGCAATGTCAGAGTGAGGTTGAGTGTGGGTTCATCGAATAGGAGGGGATCGATACGAGTTGAGGGATGTAGGTGTGGGCGAAGTGAAATTCCGGTAGTTAGAGAAATCAGGCGCATTATTACCCGGTGGGGCAAATCAGTCGTGATGGCTTCCTGACAGTTTGCACATTTGAAGTTGATGTTGGGGTTGTACTGTTGGCGGCATTGTTTTGGTGAAAATGATGCACCTGCCTATAACTTGTTTTTACAAATTTCATGCGTTGTTGTGAGGGAAGATTCTTGAGAATCATGATTCCTCAGCGTACGTTTCTTGAGTCGGAGTTTATTTTCATGTTTCTACCTTGGGTTGATGAAAGGAAGTGTTGTTTGAAAATTTGATGCTTCCGCGTAAGTTGCTTGAGTCGGAGTTTCCTTTCATGTTTTGTCCTGTGTAGGCGGATGGCGGGTGGTATGGTAGAAATATTTTGATTGTTGAAGGAGTCAGGAAGGCCTGAAGCCTATGAGACTGCGGGGGCTCAGAGGAGACAAGAAAATCTCCTTGGGCTGTAAGTTTTCTGGCTGCCATTGTTTGATGGCCAGGAGTACAGTCTATGTGGTCTAAAAGGCCATAGAGTTGCAGGCCCATAGCTTGCGTGGTGATTGGGTTTACTGAAAGGTGCCTTGAACATGGTTGTCCAATTTCTTGACACCCTTCGTAGGAATCAGGTAATATTCAGTTCTTTTTGGAATGGGTTGATGGTGGTCAAACGTCAAGTAGTGAAGAGTGCGCCCATAGTTCTGCTTGTGCTCGTGTAAGAGTCTTTTGGTGTGCTGGGCTTCAATAATTGTCGGGTCATGTGCGGAAACTCAAGCACGTCCCACATTTTTTTGGTGTAAAGGTAGCATCAGTATAAGTATCAACTTTGTTGGATTCCTTTGCTATGAACCCCTATGACAATGTTTGTTAACTGAGGCGTTTGTTGCGCGGGCGATGCGGAGGGTAGTCGCTGGTTCGGTCAGGAGAAGTCGCTGCCAAGGAGTATAGGATGTCGGATAGTTAATGCGATCCTGGTTATGCAATTGTTCGACTGTTGCACCTTTTAGGTTCCATGTGAAATTATATGGATGAGATAGCTCTTCATAAACATTTTTCAACTGATAGAGGGGCAGCCGTAGATTGGAGTTTAGGTTTTTTGTATTGCGTGTAAAGGGACTAATTGTACGAGGTGTCCCAACATGAATAACATTACGATGGCGTCGTTCGGTTGTAACAGACCCCTCCCGCGGATAATTGCGTACGCTAGCAGAAAGCAAAGAACGGCGCGAGACAATAGTTATTTATTTGCAGGGCGCCCGGGTGCCCGGCCCGTCACTTTTCACGTGTGCCGAGATTGCTAGAGGTAACAAAAATAAAACGGAGATGCTCGACTACTTTTTAAGTATATGTGTTTACTGCACGAACAAGAGATTACAAGGCAACGCCCGACATAAGAAAAAGAAAAAAACCTTCACACTCACATCGGCCTTGCGCCCGACGGCACTAATATGCCATACAAAAGGCCAACGAGTGCTTTGGGCGGCTATCGCACGGCTCTAACTAGATAAGAAACACAACGAAGGAAAACCAAATACACAAGGTGGCCAATACGGAGACACTCTATCCGCCTTGGGTGGCGCCTTAGCCTTCGACCACAAAAACATCGAAACTGCAAAAAAATACTAACAAGTGCGCAACACGCAAATCACTGTTGGGGAGAAACATCGTTACCTCTGATACAGTACTTACTATATACCCCTAGCTTCTCTGCAGCTGTACACGACACGCGAAATGCCCTCAAACATAGTTATTCTTCACAACGACAATTAGTACATAGAAAAGAAACAAGAAAACTATCAATTCGTCAGCTACAAGTCACGCCGAAAGAAACCCGGAGAAGGCGGATATCTTAATCCCAGGCAACAAACAAATTACGAAAGCGGGGCGCTTAAAAAGAATGTCTCTACGAGGCAAGGAGAACCCGCAGGTTCAACGAAGGAAAGTCACGGCTAGGTTGAGACGGCCTCGGCGGGCATCCGCTTACGTGTTTCAGGGCTCCGGGGGGCGGAAGCTGGTCGGCCATTGGGCTCGCGGCGACGGGCAAGCTCGAGCGCGAAGCCGAGGCGTTGGTCGTTTCGTCGCGAGCCTGCTGACGTACTTCCGCTAAATCTTGTCACCCCTGAACCCTTTCCAGCGTCTTGCACATGGTTAAATCTCAAACTGACTGCCCCAAGATACCGCTTGCGCTCGCCTAAATAACCTCCGCCGGCAGGCGGCCGTCCCGTAGAGCCGTTACGACGTCTTCCCCTTGTTTCTCTGTTCCCCCTCCCGGGGCCATCGGCCACTATCGCCCGCGCGCGTCCGAGCTAGTTATTGTGACGTCACCCCTCGCACTTGACGCTCGAATGTCGCAGCCCACTTTTTTCCTGGTAGCAGGCACGGCGAAACAAAGGATGCGAGAACAAAGCCAAATGGGAGACCCCGGATACCGCAGCGCGATCAAAATGGCTGGCCCTCGTCCGGGAGACCGTAATGTCGGCTGCACGAATGTAAAAAATGGAGGGCATCGCAAACAGTTTGTGACACTTTCTTTCTACTAAAGAATATTCTCCCAGAATATTATAACCTGCATAAACCATAGGCCACCACGCATACACACTGCTCTAGACAGGCAATAATGGAAAGCAACAAAAAAATTCGTGACGTGTCAGTGCCTCTCCTGGTCGCAAAGCTCCGATGAATCGTTGAAAGGCGCACTCACGGACTAGAGCATGCTCGCACCTACGAGTATTTTCGGTAACTGCACTGCGCAAGTTTACGCGCCGCCACATCGCGCACGCAACTCTTCAAGTTTTTCGTGCACCGTGAGCGCTCTTCACTGGCGCAGTCTTGGTCCACTTACGCGAAAATATGCAAAACGGGAAACATCGCACACGTTGTTCTCATAAAAATAAAAAAACACTTCATATAATAAAGCACATTTAACGTACGCAGAAGACACATGTGCGGTACAATCTAAAAAGTCATCTCCGTACACACACAAAAAAACAATTTACCCTACACAGAAAATTCATTTTCGTGCTTCGAGGACGCAAGCAGAAGTACGCTGACAAAAAAAACCGACAGCATCACTAAACATGCACCACGTCTTCAACCATTCAAAACACTCAAGATACGGCAAGCCGCCCCGACAAGCCTAGGCAGAATACACACCGTCCCGGCGGCTCATGTAATCCGCCCCCATGCTACCGAAGCAGGCTGTCCCTTTCCTATAAGATCAAAATGGGAAATGGTCGCGTGGGAACAGTTTGGTACGAACTCCCTGTAGTACCATGGCAAATCGGAGAATATCTCTCTGAACTCCAGCATTGTGTTCTGTCTCACCCTGGCTGTCCTTCAGTAAGGACGGCACCAACCTCCACTTACCGAACAGACTGCGACTGGTGTGGTTGCGGGAGCTCCATATCACACGAGTCTCCATCTTCCCATGTAGTGGCCGTTCCTTCCCCTGCCACGCTGGCCTCTGCTTCCTTCACTTGCGGTTGACCACTTGACTGACGTGTTCATGCAGGTCCTCAAGATTTGATCCTGCACGACCTCGCTGCGACTAACTTTTGGAATGTAGCCAGTCATCTTCAGTTTTCGGAGCGCCGCTGATACGCTTATTTGGGCACGGGTTGTCACAGATTTTGCCGTCGCGTCGCCAGACTGCTGTGTATAGGCGGTGCCCCTCTCCGGTGGCTGCGGTCCCTTGGCCTATTTTTTAAAGTGCCTCTCAAGCTCGTTGCTGGTGCCGATGCTTGGAGTTTGGCCTCCTTGTCCCAGTGTGAATCCGGGCAATTTGCGGGTCGGGCACCCTCACCGTTCCCCTAAACCAAGTGGTACATCGAGTTTTCTAGGCACTTAGCCTTCAGGCGTGTGGAAAACTAGGGGGTGGCAACCGTTATGGAAGCCTCTGGTAGCATTGTCACAGAGCGGTCCAGAAGGCGGACAGGCGATCTTGCCCCGGTTAGGTTCTTGCCGAAACTGGGCACCGCTTCACGATGACCGTATTGCATCTCCTATCCTTAAGAACATGGACTTTCTTCTCGCCGACGAACCCCTGCACGAATGGCAGACCTCGGTTCTCGGCTGGAAACTCTACAACATACCCGCGCCGACGATTGGGTGCTGCGCTCGGTTCTTGAGCTCGTCCAACCCGTCCTCCACACCTGCTGAGGCGGATTCTTTCAGAGGTGCCGGCGGTTTCTGTGGCGCCTACACCTTGCACCTCCAGCCATGGTGGCCCGTTTTGCAACACTTGAAAATTTTCGTCTGATGGGCCCCCCGACCGGGCTAAATGCTGCGGCAATATTTCGCAAAGTGCCCCATGCGGGAGCGC
Source organism: Haemaphysalis longicornis (assembly GCF_048455015.1). NCBI lineage: Eukaryota > Metazoa > Arthropoda > Arachnida > Ixodida > Ixodidae > Haemaphysalis > Haemaphysalis longicornis. The sequence goes on from NW_027526214.1 coordinate 46,204,581, forward strand.
AGGTAGCACTGCCTCGCCTCCGAACCCTTGCTCGTGAGAGACGCAAGGGAAGGGCCGGTTTTCCCGCCGGCCCCTGTCGCATCAGTGGCGCCCTTGTGCTTCGGTGTGGCGCGTCTCGCAAAATTGCTTCATTCGTGAAAGTCGATGCACTGCTCCGCCCTAGCCACAAGGTCCGCTAACACGGCATCCTTCTTCTCTTTCAAAAAGAGTTCCAGACCCGGGCCCCCACAGACAAATGCTGCTCCTTCCTGAACAACTCGTAAACGGCCTCATTGGTCTTTTCTGCTACCGCGAGGTCTATCCACCGATCCAGGAAGTTGCGCAGCCAAGTCAAAAACTGAGATCACGTTTCCTCGTTCAGGAGCGTGTTTCCCCGAAACCTTTCGTGGACACCCTCCTCGGTCAACCGAAATGTCGCCACCAGGGCGTACCGCAACTTACCATAATCCGCACACTCCGCTACGGGCACGCGCGCGAACAGACACAATGCCTCGCCACTCAGACAGAGGCTCAGGACGGTCGCATACTGATGCCTGGGCCAGTTCTGGCCCTCGGTCAGGCGTTCGAACCGTAAGAGGTACACGTATAAATCGTCGCGTTGTTCAATAAAGGGGAAAATAGATTTGTGCGGTCTTATCTAGCTCGTTCCCGAAACACAGCCTCATCGGACCCGGGACTGGACGTTTCGCTCTCACATTCGCGAAGCTGCAAAGCCAGCTCATGTTCTCTTTCCATTTCTTGTATTCGTAATTGGGGTTCATGCTTTTTCTTCCCGAGCTCCCCTTCAAACTCCTTTTGCCTTCTCTCCCCCTCACGTTCCTCCTCATCTTTCTTTCTCTGCAACTCACTACTTTCCTCCTCCTCCTTCTATCTATACCGGTCACATTCCTTCTCTGTCTGCTCGACATGCGTTCGCATTCCGCGCGTTCCGCCACCATTCCGTCTCCTTCTTCACATCCTACTGCAGGTCCTTTCCCTCAAGCCGAGGCCTCGTCCCAGTTCAATTACTTTGCAGTCTCCGCCCTTATTCCCATGAGATGCAGGCTACAATTACCTTAAAAACAAGCGCGCCAGCCAGCGGCTCGCTTTCCAACAAGTGAGCCTCTCCGATTCCAGCAACCACAACACGTGGCTGACCGGTCCTCCGTGGACGTCACTTATTGACACAGACCCCTCCCCCGGATAATTGGGTAGGTTACCACAACCAAAGAAGAAGAGCGCAAGACAATAGTTAATTATATTGTAGTAGGGTGGCCAGCTACTAAGTTTTCACGTGTGGCGAGATTGCAGGAGTGAATAAAATTATAGCGGAGGTGCTCGACTGAGTTTTTAACTATATAGGTTTATTGCACGAACGAAAGAATACAAGGCAACGCCCGACACGAGAAAAAAAAAGCCTTCACACTGACATCGGCCTTGTGCCCGCAGGCACTAATCTCCCAGCCCTAATCTCCCAGCACTAATCCCTATCGCACAGCGCTAACTACAGAAGAAACACAACAAAGGAAAACCAAACACACAAGGTGGCCAATACTGAGACACTCTATCTGCCTTTGCCTATGCCTTAACTTTCGACCACAAAAAAATCGTAACTACAAAAAAATTACACCATCTCCACGAAGGGAACTATGTGGTCATAAAAAGCAGAATTGTTGGTGTCCATTCAGCTTATCGGAATGCGCAGCGTGTCTCAACCGAAGCAGCAACTGAGGAAGCGGTGCGCGGTTCGTACTTTGTAGCGCTGTGGGAAGACCGCCGCGTACTTCCCGTTGTAACCAGAGAATCGTGAGATCAAAAATGGGCACCGCTAACTATTTGTTTCTCATACAGTGTAGGTGTGTCGGTGCGGGAAACGGACGGACGCCGCAAGAGATGCTTTGCATCTAAAAATACTAACAAGTGCGCCACACACAAACCAATCTAGGGGACAAACAAGTTTACCCCCGACAGAGCACTAACAATATACCCCTAGCAGCTCTGTAAGCTGTACACGACACACAAAATGCCCTGAAATATTGTTACCCTCCACAAAGACAATTACCACAGACAAAACAACCAACAAAACTCTGAACTCGTTAGCTACAAGTGACGCACGAAAAAAACCGGAGGAGGCGGATACCTTAATCCGAGGCAACAAACAAATAACGAAGGCGAAGCGCGGCAAAAGAGAGTCTCTTCGAGGCAAGGAGAACCCGCAGGTTCAGCGACGAAAAGTCACGGCGAGGTAGAGACGGCATCGCTGGAAGCTGCTTCCCGTTTCGAGGCTCCGGGGTGTGTAAGCTGGTCGACCATGGGACTCGCGGTGACGGGCGAATTCGAGCGCAAAGCAGAAGCGTTGGTCGTTCCGTCGTGAGCCTGCCGACGCACTTGCGCTCAAGCGAGTCACCCTGGACCCTTCCCAGCGTCTTCACCTGCTGAAATATCAAGCCGACTGCCCCCAGCGACCGCTTGCGCTCGCTTAAATTACCTCCGCCGGCCGGCAGCCATCCTGTAGAACTGGTGCGACGTCTTTCCAATTGTTCCCATGTTCCCCCCTCACGGGGCCCTCGGCCACTAACCGCGTGCGCGTCCAAGTTAGCAATAGTGACTTCGTCCCTCGCACCTGCACGCTGAAAGGTCGTGGCCACTTTTTTTCTCGTAGCAGGCACGGCGAAACAAAGAATCCGAGAACAAAGCCGAAGGGCGACCCATGATTCCGCAGCGCTACTCAAAATTGCTGACCCTCGTCCAGGAGGCTGTGTAGTCGGCCACCCCAATGTAAAAAAATTGTTGCGGGGAGTACTTTCACAGCACGCGCCCGGGTAACCATGAACGCACACCACGCCGGTAACGGGCAACTAACCCCAAGGCTTTATTCACCTTTGGATACATACAGATGGGCAACCGTGGAAGTGGTGCCCTCTCTCGATCGGTAGCACACACACCAATGGTCGCCGTGGTGCCATCTCTCTATACGAGAACACACTACATTCCCTCCTGTTTAGTGATGAACCCCACTGCACGCACAATAACACTTCACTACACTTCACCACACAATCACAAGTCCAGTCTTCTGGGCCTCCGGATCACTCTCCCAAGCCTAGACACACGAATAGACGAACTAGGAGACCGGGACCGGGGTGAAGTCACAGAAGGCTAACTCTGATCCTCATGCATTCGTGTCTCTGACGGATGGCTCAATCTCTGGTTGTTCATCGGAGGCAGGCTCGACTGGACCCTTCCGCACTGGGGTGCTGGACGCTGGGACGAGTTGTAGCCGATTACGTTGGATAACTTCCTTCGGGGTCTCCACGACGTAAGAATGGGGACGTTTCTATGGCCCCGAAACCAACGCAGGGCTGTTTATGTCTCGAACCCAGACTTGCTCACCAGACCTGAGAGAGCGTTGAGGGTGATCCCCATGCCTTCGGTTGAAGTCCTGGGCTTGCTTCCTTCGATTGGCTTGATCACCCAGGTTGAAGGACCGAGATGACGGCCACTGTGGCTCAAGCTGCTTCGAAGTCTTGGGAACTCTTGTTTGCAGACGTCTGCTCATGAGAAGTTGTGCAGGGCTTACCCCATTAACGCCTGGAGTGTCCCTGTAGGCGAGCAGTGTCAAGTAAGGATCATCCGACTTGAGCAGCAGGTCCTTGACGGTCCGCACCATCCTCTCCACTTCACCGTTGGACTGTGGGAACCGGGGGCTGCTGGTGACATGCTCGAAGCCGTAATCCTGTGTGAATGTAGAAAAGTATTTGGATGATAACTGTGGCCCGTTGTCGCTGCGGACCACCCGTGGGATGCCATGTCATGCAAACACGCTCTTGACGGCTGCAATGACAGCCGGTGCTGTGGTCGAGCACAGACTGATGACTTCAGGAAAGCGCGACCTGTAGTCGACAAGCAAAATATAATCTTGACCTTCCAGGTGGAAAAGGTCTACTCCAACCTCCTCCCAGGGAAGACTTGGAGTTTGAGAAGGCATCATTCGCTCTGCACGTTGAACGCGGATTTCAGCACATTTGGCACAGTTAGACACCCGTGTCTCGATTTGGGTGTTGACTCCCGGCCACCATAAAGACTCCCGAGCAATGGCTTTGCATCGGTTGATACCCTGGTGCCCGTCACGAATGAGATCAAGCATAAAACGCTATGAAGAGTTGACGGCACCACAATGCGGACACCTTTCAAAAGTAGCCCCTCACAAACACTGAAGTCTCCCCGATACTGCCAGTACTTCTTGACGTGAAGTGGCAGCTTCGACTGCCGTGGCCAGCCCTTGGTGCAGTACTCAAGCAAGAGATTGCACTCACCATCGCTGGCTTGGGCATGGCGCAGCTCGTCTTTCCATGAGGAGATGAAGTCTGGGAAGGAGCGAAGAAGCTCTCCAACAAAGAGCTCCACCTGATCAGTCTGCCGTGGTGGAGGACCATCCAGTGGTGCACGTGAGAATGTGTCCGCTATGGCTAGAAGCTTGCCAGGTACGTAGAGGACCTGGTACGTAAACCGCATCAGCTTCAGCCGGAACCGTTGAATCCGAGGAGGCAGCAAGTCGACATCCATGGTCCCCATGAGCGCTAGGAGTGGCTGGTGATCTGTTTCAACAAAAAGGTTCAGACCACGGACATACTCCTCAAAACGAAGCACAGCCCAGCATGCGGCCAAAGCCTCCTTCTCGGTCTGACTGTAACAAATTTCTGTTGGCGTGCGCGACCGCGATGCAAAGGTTTCTGGTAGACGCTCCCCGGAAGGCTTCTCCTGCAGCAGGACGGCACCAAGACCGAAGAGCTGGCATCCGCTGATACTGTCGTCTTGTATGCTGTGTTGTACCGAGCCATGCACATGTCACGGCAGAGCATAGCCTTGAGCTTGTCGAAAGCAGACTGTTGCACGTGACCCCAATTCCACTCAGACTCCTTCCTCAGCAATGCTCCTATCGGTGCTGTGGTTTCTGATACATGAGGCGGAAAGCGTCTGATGAGGTTGACAAGGCCCAGGAGGCGACGAACACCGGAGACGTCTTGCGGTGCTGGCATGTCTTTTAAGGCTGCTACCTTGTCTGGATCAGGAAAGATGCCATCTGTACCAACAATGACAACGAGGAACTTGACGCTGCTGGCTCCGAAAATGCACTTGTCACAGTTGAGCGTCACCCCTGCGTTCGTTAGCCTGGTAAGAACTTCTTGCTGGCGACGGTCGTGCTCAGCGCGTGTCTTGCCGAAGACTAGAATACCGTCGATCATGTTCACCACCCCCTCTTGACCTTCCAGGTTTCTGGAAATCTGTCGCTTGAAGTACTCCGGAGCTGTCGCGATCCTAAAGGGAAGTCTGGGGAAACAGTAACGACCGAACGGGGTTATGAACGTGGTGAATTCCTGTCATTTGGGCGAAAGCTTGACCTGGTGGAAGCTTGACGTGGCGTCTAATTTGGAGAAAACTGTGGCCTGCCCCAGCAGACCAAGGCATTGCTGAACTGTGGGTAACATGTGGCGTTCCCGCAAAATAACCTTGTTGAGGCGGATTAGATCCACACAAAGCCTGTAACCTCCCGAAGTCTTGCGGACTGCGACAATTCGTGCGCACCAGGGTGTTGGTGTGTCAACGCGACCAGTCACCCCGTCCCGTTCCGGCCTGTCCAACTCCGCCTTGATCGGATCTCGAAGCGGCAGCGGCAGGCGTCTGAGTACGCTTAACGAGAATGGAGTCGCATCTGGTACGAGGCGGATTGTGTATGCCTCGGGAAGAGTTCCAAGTTCTTGAAAAAGGGTTGGGTCGAGGCGTAGCTGACCGCAGGGTTCTGGTGCCTCAGAAACGTTGTCCAAAAACTTGCAGATGGCAAGGGCTTGAATGGCCGGAAAGCCAAGCAGAGGAACCGTATCAACTGCCAATACATACAGCTGCTGCTTGACAGACTTGCCATGCCACGTCAAAGTAGCATCGTACGTGCCTAGAACTGGTAGGACGTTATTTCTCGGCACCTGCAATTCACCCTCAGGATTCTGAAGCTTGGTCGGAATGCCAGGAATTGCAATCGGAACCACAGAGACCTAGGCGCCAGAGTCCACTTTGACAGACAATCTGCGTCCGTTTACGAATACTTCAATGAACTTCGCGTTCGGGCGACGCCCCCTCGCGACAGCGTGAAGTTCCACCGAATTGGCCGAAGGCTTCCATTTTTGCTTCCCGCCCACTTTTTTTTCTTCATGCATACCACCTCGAAGTGGCCACTCCTGCCACAAACGTTGCAGACGGCACGAGGGGCGGAACACTCCATCCGCAAATGCGATGCGCGCCCGCAGAACGAGCAAAGACGGGCCGGCCTATCGCTTGACGCTAGCTTCCCTTTGTGCACTCGCGTAGCGTCGACGGCGAGCAAAGACGATTCTTCAGAGTTCCGAATTTTACGTTCGTTATCTGCGTCTTCGTGCTGACGCGCCTGAGTCAAGGCATCTTGCAACGTTAACTTTGAGCTAAGGGATAGCTGATCTGATAGCTTGCGGTCGAGCAACCCAACTACGAAGCGATCCCGAACGAGCCTATCTTTAACAGCAGGCGATGCGTAGTTACAGCGCTTTACCATGGTACGAAGAGCATTGAAAAAAGCATCGACGGTCCCACCCGGTTGCTGTGTCTGCCGGTGGAAGCGAGCACACTCGTACAACTCGTTGACGGGGTGGACGAAAAGGTCCGTGAAGTCCTTTTTGACACCCGACAAGTCGTTTGTGTCGGCTTCTAAAAGCGTTGTCGACGCAAGAACCTTTCTTTCTTGCGGCCCCATGCAGTAAAGAATGGACCGCGTTTGCACTTCCTGCTCCGCTGTATGAAGTCCCGTTGCATAGCTAAAGTCCTCGAACTGCAGCAGCCACGCCGGCCAGGTACTTGGACTGTCGAAGTCGAACGGCGGCGGTGGGCGTAGCGCAGCCCCGAGCGAGGAATGAGTGACGGCGTTGGCGGCCGCGTCCATGGCGAAGAGCGACGGATAAGTGGCGTCACGATCACAATTATGACACTATGTTGCGGGGCGTACTTCCACAGCACGCGCCCGGCTAACCACGAATGCACACCACCCCGGTAACGGGCAACTGACCCTAAGGCTTTATTCACCTTTGAATATATACACATGGGCAACAATGGAAGTGGTCCCCTCTCTCGATCGGTAGCACACACACCGATAGTCGCCGTGGTGCATCTGTCTATATGAGCACACACTACAAAAATGGAGGGCCTGGCCGGTACTTTTTGACATCGGTACGGTAGAACGTGTAAGAGTGGGCTCTGTGTCAAAGAATACCGGATGCGACGGCTCGGGCAAGTGTCTGCACAGCTTTTTGCTTTGCTCCATTGTGCTTCTTGCACATTTTGAACAAAGTGAGTCGACAAGTCTTGCGAAAAACAGGAGCTTAGATTTACGTAGACCAACTCAACAGTGAGGTTATGCTTATAGGGGGACCCATAAGAAAAAGGTAATGATTCATTTTGGAGGCTTAACTAAGTAATATTTGTAATTGAATTATTAGTGGCTACAGTAGCCAGGCATGTTTTTATTGGGAAGTAACACGCAATCATGTTTTTCCGCAGTATCAAATGGCAGAATTGTTTTAGCGCATCGGTAGTCCAGAGTATCAAATGGGAAGTTTATTTGCCAATCGTATATTACGCATAAAAACAGTCTGGACCGACGCAAAGCGCGTCCCTTGTGTGAAGTGCCTGTTGTGTATGGCGTTGAGTTTACCAATGGCCTGGAGGCATAGGCAAAAGTGATTACTGGCACCCATTTATTCTTGACTGGCGTTCACACTCTGCAGTACTCGGAACTGTTATCGAAACACCGAACAAAAGGGAGGAGCTGTGCGCCCGTCTTCTCTTTCTTGTATGCGTAATAATGCGAGCGGCAAAATTCGCAGTGTGATATCTCGGAGTACGAGTGAACTAGAACAATTCTTCCAATTGAAAATGCGTAAAAACACGATTGCGTCTAGCTTTCAAATACAGACATGCCTGGTTACATAGCCACTAAAGCTTTCTTTAGTCATCATCGTCATCACCACCAGCCTATCTACGCCCACTGCAGGGCAAAGGCCTCTCCCATTATTCTAAAATTACCCGATCCTGTGCCAACTGTTACCAATTTATCCCCGCAAACTTCTTGATCTCATCTGCCCGTCTAACTTTCTGCCGCCCCATGCAACGCTTGCCTTCTCTAGAGATCCACCCTGTTACCCTTAATGAAAAACCGCTATCTTGCCTTTGCATTAAATGACCTGCCTACGTCCATTTCTTCTTCTTAATCTCTACTAATACATCCTTAACACGTGTTTGTTCCCTGACCCACTTCGCTCTCTTCTTGTCCCATAATGTTACCCCTATCATTTTCAGCTCCATTGCCCGCTGAGTTGTCCTCAATTTAAGTTGAACCCTCTTAGTGAGCCTCCAAGTTTCTGCCCTGTAGGTGAGTACCGGTAAGATTCAGGTGTCATACACTTTTTTCTTCAGCGATAATGGTAGGCTGCTATTCATTACCGGAGTATGTCTGCTGTATGCACTCCACCCCATTCTCATCTTTCTTATTGTCTCTGCCTCATGGTTGGGACTTGTGGTCACAACTTGGCTTTAGTAGATATATTCGTTTACCACTTCCACTGCCTCGCCCCGTATCCCAAACTGCTGTGTTGTCGCGAAGTTATTGATCAATACTTTGGTTTTCTGCATGGTAATTTTCAGGCCCCCTGTTCTACTCTATTCGTCCAGTGCAGAAATCATGTATTTCAATTCGTCCCCTGAGTAACTCAGCAAAGCAACATCTTCAGTAAATCTGAGGTTACTTAGAAATTCTCCATTAACCCTTACTCCCACGTGTTCCCAATCCAACGTTCTTAATACTTCTTGTAAACATGCTGTGAATAACATTTGACAGATTGTGTCTCCTTATCTGACGCCCTTTCTTATAGGTATTTTACTGCTCTCTATATTGAGGAATATGTAGCTGTGGACCCATTGTAGATATCTTTTAGTATTCTTACATAATGCTGATGTACCCTCTGGTTCATAATGCCTGAATGACTGCTAGGGTTTCGACCGAGTCAAATTATTTCTTATAATCTATGAAGGCTATATATAGGGGTTCCATATACTCAGCGCACTTCCCCATCACCTGATTGATGGTTCAAATATGGTCCATTGTTGAATAACTTTACGGAACCCTGCTTGTTCTTTAGTTTGACTGAAATCTAAGGTTCCAAAATTTCTGTTAGCGATTCTCTTGGTAGGTATCTTGTAGACTACTGACAGTAAGCTGTTCGCACTGTAATTTCTCAAGTCCTTCATTTCACCTTTCTTATAGATTAGGATGATATTCGCGTTCTTCCAAGATTTGTTTACACTTGCGGTCATTTGGAATTGTGTATACAGGTTTGCCAGCTTTTCAAGTACAATTTATTCGCCATCTTTCAAGAGGTCCGCTGTTATCTGATCCTCACCAGGTGCTTTGCCCCCTTTCATTTCCCTCAAGGCCTTCCTTACTTCTTCGGTAGTTACTGGTGGGATGTTTATCTGCTCTGATCTGCTTTGCCGTTCGGCATTATCCCGGAAGTCGCGGCTACTGTACAGATCCCTATAGAACTCCTCGGCCACTGCGACTATCTTATCCCTATTTGTGATGACACTGCCTTGCTTATCTTTAGGTGCATACATCTATTTTTTCCCCACGCCAAGAAGCCTCTTCACTGCTTTCAGGCTACCTCGAGTCTTTACAGCGTATTAACTCCTATCCATATTATACTTCCGTATGTCGACTGTCTTATGCCTATTGAGTAACTTCGAAAGCTCCACTGGTTCTATTCTGTTAGCTGGGGTGGAGATTGCCATGGTTTGCCGTTTTCTAATTAAATCTTTCGTCTCCTTCGAAAGTTTGCCAGTATCCTGTCTAGCTGTCGTGCCCCCGACTTCTACTGCACACTCCGTGATAATGCGTGTAAGGTTGTCGCTGGCTACCTGTGTCGTAAGCCCGGCTTCCTTGTTAAGAGCTGAATATCGGTTCTGCAGCGCGATCCGGTCATGCCGCGTCACGAACCCTTTGTTTAATTTTATTTATACGAGGATTTTTTTTAATCCGGATAGAATTGTCAGGCACCGGGATTCAAACCACGGTCCTTCTGCACGCCAGGCGGATGCTCTACCTCTACGCCACCGCCACAGAGGTAGAGCCACTTTAGTCAAATGTACGTAACTAGGCCTCATACATTAATATTTACGTCCTAATAGTGTGCCCCCTGGGCGCATAACGTCATTATGGATATGGGCTTCACGTAAATTTGGGCGCCAATTAAAAAAAATCTGTCGACTTAACTTTGCTCACCCTGCATAGTCTCCAAATGACCTGTTGAGTCGAGTACCATTTCTCTTTTAGTTCGTTGAGCCGTCTAGTCTGGCTACGTAGGTTTTTACCCAATGGGGAAGGGGGTGATCGGAGATGTGCTAACTGTGAGGCAAGGAGGATAAAAATAAGGAGTTTGATTGCGGCGTTAAAGTGTGTGAAATGATGTATTTCTGGGTACTAAAGAGAAGCTGACATCTGGTAGGATAGATTCAATGCTTTCCGCTGCATTTTGGAGGGCCATAATCAGAGTTTGTTGATTCGGTTAGTCTCTTGTCTCGGTCCATATTGTGATGTCGTCCGCGAATAGTAACTTTTCTGTAAAGCCTTGTTGAAGGTACCGGGTGACCAATTTATGCAAGGGTAAAGTAGGGCTAGTGACCGCCGAGATTGGCGAAACTCCTCTTTCGAGGTAGAATGTAGGAGAGGTCCAACAGGGGAATGTTTATTAAGAATTGATGGGTCGGGCTTCTAGGAACTTTTGCATTGTTGCCCATGTACGTTGGTTGGGAAAGACCATTCCAATTTAATTGAGGATGGCGCTCTGTCGTCACAGAATAAGGTGTTTCTCGGTCAAATGCCAGTACTTATTCTCGGAGTCTGGAATCAAATGAGCGAGTAATGACATGTCAAAGCAGCCTACACTTTCACTGGTGCCGAGTTCCATCCGGAAACCAGTTTACGTTGGCTAGAGATGGGGTTGAACATACTACAGGTGCTACACTATTCGGTTACCAATCAAGAGCTTGTCGAGTTTCTGTAATATGGGTGTGGGGGATGTTTGAGGAACATTTGAAAAAATCGTTTGGAGCGGTCTCTTTCCTGGTGGGATATAATATCTGCAGCTGAAAGAAAGCATGATATATAGATGTACCTACAGACATTCCCAAGAATTCTTTGTTCCATGAGTTTGTATGCTGCTCGTTCTGGGAAGTTGCGGAGAACGGTCCACGGTATTACGTCGCGTCCAGCGGCAAACTTCCGTGTGCGTTCAAGAAGAGCTGTAGGAAGTGCGGCTTTTAAAAAGGGCTTGCCACGTCCTGGCGCGGTTCCATGATTGTGAATTAAATAGATGGGAAGGAGGGTTATGGTAACGTGTTGGCAGACGCTTTTGAGCAGCAAGTATTCGGCATCCAGAAAATTGGTGCTGCTGGATACTTAGTGCTCGAAATTGGTGTTTTACGGCAATTTTCTAACCTAGGTGGGACACATTTTCTAGAAGAATCGTAACTTGGTGTTTTATTAAGGTTGTGAAAGCGATTTACTTGTCATTTGATAGTGCTTGCTGGTATTGATAACGGCCTCGAACTGATTTTGCATACGTCGGGGTGTGTTGTGCCTACTTCCTGTAGAGTGGTACATCCGTGCGAGATACCCCATTTGCTTCCAAATGGTGGCTCATACGCCAGGTGAATTTGCATCGCAAGTAATAGTGACTGAAGTAGCAGAGATGATGTTCCATGTAATTTTGGCCAGTGTTTTAAGGATGCCTTCCGGTGTTATTCTGAAGCAGATGGTTTCGAAAGGTAGCGGAATGCGAAGGGTGCAGTGTTGCCTGTTGCGCATGTCCTGATTTCTTCACCACACAATGTGATGAGAATAAATAGGTGATCACTGCTCCACGTTGTAGCATAGGCTACCCTTGCTTTTGTAAGACTTTGCGATGGCCACGTAAGGTCTGGTGTGGTATACCTTTGACATCGATGGACAGCGAACCAAGTAGAAAATCTGTTATAGTTAACTATTTGAAGATTAGTCACGTCGTACCTTAACTATTACTTATAGTTTGATTGAAAAGATTGAAGCACGGTTGTTCGTTTTATTGCACTAGATCGAAAACAACTAGAAAGAGGTGCACTTCAGGACACCGAGGCTAAACTTATATCTCTTAGAACAAGGCTTTCCTATAGAGAACATCGGGTTGTGGTTCTGGGTCCTGGAATCAAATGCTAATTTTTTTACTAGCCTCTCGCCGCTCCAACCCTTCTACAGACCTTCATTTTAGCTAGATAATGAGCGCATGGGGTTCACCCTGTTAATTACGCCTAAATGATCTATTGTGGCACCAAATTTGAGGTCCAAGACACAGAGTTTATAACAATAATTTCAAGTTTATATTTCTGCTTCCTAACGCTTGAAATGGTAATTGATGAATAATAATGGGTAAGTGCTGCATGAATTGTATTGAATTTTGGTTTCACTGCGCCTTTTTCCGAAATTATTGTATTTGATTCCCAAAACACTACAATCATGAATTCAGCCTTGGCCAATTCGCTCGAATAATTATGTGCCAGAACCATTAAGCACACTATTATCATCATCACTCGCAACCAGTGGTAACTTCCGCAACAGCTGGTACTGGCATTGGTATTGCTTTAATATATTAACTTTTACTGGTAACTTTCCCTTGCGATGTCCGAAACAAGAAATATAAAACAAATACAGATAATTCTAATTTCAGTGCCCTAAAATAGCGTGTGCAAAACAGAAGTATTCTATAAATTCGAAACTGTCAGGACCTTACCCTACATGACATCATGGGCAGCGAATATAGAAGTATCACCGCCACTCTTTCGTCAGTGGGCAAGTTATTAGCGAAGCTTCAGTGAGTCTAATTTACCGCATCGTTCCAGCGCAAATAAATTGCCTACCAATTATTTATTGGCTGAGTGAGTGATTTCTTGATACAGAAAGTGGAAAAGAAGCAGACTGGGTAAATTTGGAGTTCACCAGCATACAACCCAGTCCGGGGGAAGGAAAGAAGGGGAATGAAAGGGGATCGGTGAGAAAAAATAGGGACAGAGAAAGAGGTAGAGATAAAGAAAAAGGTACGAAGTGCGTAAGGCTCGCCGGCAGGCATTTGGCTACAGCAGTTGTATTAGGTTCGCCTCCTCGATGAAGACCAGAAGTCAGAATGCTTCCCGCCAGATGGAGTTGGGGCTTATCTGGAAAATGTGATCCATTAGGGTGTCGCTAGCGCCCCGAGACGCTGGAGGGCGGCCCGAATATCTGCTCGTGGGGCATCGTCCTGGCGGCAGGAGCAGAGTATGTGCTCGAGGATCTCGGGTTGTGGGCACTCAGCGCACGTGGGCGAGGACCAGCTGCCTTGTCAGTGCAAGCGAGCTGCAACGTTGCAGCAATCGAGCTGCATGCGGAGGAGTATGGAGCGGGCTTCCCCACTGCTGCGGATAAGCAAGATCCGTTGAGCTCGGCCACTGATGATTTCGGGCTCCGGGTGCATCATCTCCCCCACCCGCTCCAGAATAGCTTGTGCGGCGTCGAAGGAACTCTGGTCACTCGACGCAGGGACCCCATCCTCGCGATCAGCACCTCTGGCCAAGGCGTCAGCGACCTAATTGCCGGTGATCGCGACATGAGATGGCCACCAGTGCTGTCGCGGGTAACAAACGCGGGACTCCCCCAGGCAAAGTTTACCACCAGCGACTGCTCCACGTAGCCGCTGAAGCACCATGGCTGGTCCGCCGCTCGCCGTCACAAGAGAGCGAGCCGGGAGTCGATGAAGATGAGGGACTTCTGAACCTGGTTGTCCCCTTCTCTAGGTTCAGGTCTGCCGCAAGGTGCAGCCCGGCCAGCTCTGCATGGGTGAAGGACGCGGGGAAGGGCAGGCAGCACACACGACTTGTGCCAAGCTCCATTGCCGTGAAGGCGGCTCCAGCTCTTCCAGTGGACAGTTGCCCGGAGCCGTCTGTGTAGTAACGCAGGAGGCCGGCCATCTAGTCTGGCAGCAGGGCAGCAACATCCTCATGAATGGCCTGGGTTGGTTTTCGCCGCTCGCTTTGAATCCCTGGGAGCGTGGCGCAGATGTGAAGAGCTGCCTCGGTTCAAGGTGGTGGTGTGTCAAGTTGCGGACGTGGCAGCCATCTACGATTCTCGTAAATTGACGCCAGCATGCCCATCTGGGAGTAGGGTGGCCTGCGGTAGCGCTGCAAGAGAGCTGCCCCGTCCAATGTGCTATGGAGCCGATGAATGGGGTATAGGCGCTCCTGCACGGCTCGCATTTGTATGGTCGAGGTGTCAGCCTCTGTGCATGTGACCGCAGCCGGGGAAGCGCTCGTTAGGCTTACGCAGAGGTGTATGGACCGGAATCGGTCCATCTCCATCTCCTTCAACCGCAGTGGCTGTAGGTGCACCAGCGGCAGGGAATGGAGAACAGCCGAGTACGCCATTCCATAAAACACTCGAAGGGCCATGGAGTGCGATCAGCCCTAGCGTGGTACGCGGCTGGAGTGCCCTCGCCGCTGGTATACAGGTCAGCTGGGAGTCAATGACGAGCCTAAGGTATTTGACCCTGAGGCTCCACAGCAGCGCCTGGCCATTCAGGGTGAGTGGGGCTGTTTCCGTGTGTGCCTGCAAGCCACGTGGGTGGTACATCATGGCCTTTGTCTTGGCCTCGGACAGCTGAATGCCACGGCATCTCAGAAAGTCTGCCACCACCCCCAGTACCTGCTGAAGTCACGCCTTCACCTTGGACAGCTGTCTTGTTGGCCCGTGCGTCCAGATGGCGTTGTCGTCCGCGTAAACCGCCATTCCCACTGTATGCCGGAGCCCAGCGGGAATGCAGTCTGGAAGGGGAGCCAGCACCAAGATGAACAGGAACGGGCTCAGCACGCTCCTCTGGGGAACCCCGGTGCGGGCGGCTCGAGCATCTCTGAGGTAGCCTTGTGGAGCTGCTCGTCCATCAGTTTGCCACGGGGCCCACCTGCAGTAGCCGCTACAACACTCCGCGAAAGAATGCCGGCTGCCCCACATGACGAATCGGTCGTGGCTGTTTGCACAGTGGACATCACGCCACGAGACCTCCAGGCCACTCTGGACCGCTTCCCCTAGCGTCTCAGCGTCCCCAGCATCGCCTGGTTGACGTACCAGATGCTTCGAAGCCGGCACGTTACCTAGCGGATGCCACTCCTGTGCCTTTTCAACCACGTTTGGAGGGCGGGTGTCGTTTCGGCATCCTGGCTGGTGGGGTTGTTATCACCCATCCTGTAAGGCGGGCAAGCCACCCATGGAGACAGCATTTTACAGGCCCGTGTCTCTTACGTTGGCGGCCAGCAAGCTCATGGAATCTGCCGTCCTGGCCCACCTGCCGGGGAGAGCTGACCAGCGTGGCGCCTTCAGAGTGGCTTCAGGCGGCACCGCTGCACTGCTGACGCACTGGGGGACGTCGTCTCTATGCTGGAGCGGGTGCGCCACGACAAGGAGGTGGACTACGCCGTCTTCATCCACATCAGCTCAGCTATCGCCTCTCTCCCCCACGCCACCACCCTGGAATCCTTGGATGGCATGGGCGTCGTGGGGCACCCCAGAAGCTATGTACAGGCCTTTCTGGCTGGCCGGACCCTTCGAGTAAAGGCCGGCCGGGCGACCAGTAGCATATTTATATTTATTGCTAATAT
This sequence comes from Haemaphysalis longicornis, assembly GCF_048455015.1. NCBI lineage: Eukaryota > Metazoa > Arthropoda > Arachnida > Ixodida > Ixodidae > Haemaphysalis > Haemaphysalis longicornis. The sequence continues at coordinate 46,220,346 of NW_027526214.1, forward strand.
TATCATAATCATTTATGCTGTTGTTTGTTTGGCCCTGCAATGGTTCTGGTTGTCTTGCTATAAAGTGATTTTGTGTGTTTCCAGAACCAGTTTGTTACCACACTGCTTCTTAGCGCTAATATAAAATCAAATCCACGTCTTCGGAAACTTTAAAAATGTTGTTGGGAAAGTCTAATCTCTATCTAATCTTTGGGCAATGGTTAACAGTTGGCAGGTTGTAGTAACAGACACCCCGGTTGTCTTGAACTGCATGCTGGGTGAGGTACGGCCAATGATAGAAAAAAGGCAGATAACATGGCTAAAATGAATCAATTTTATCATTCGGTCAAATAAAGATAATGCGGCGTCAAATATCGGGTGGCTTATTTTGAATTGACTTCTTCAACAGCCGCTTATTGTGAGATGCCCCTTTCATTTTTCAATAACTATCCTCGCTCAACACAATAGAGGAACAAATAAACCCAGCTATGATGCTTTAAGAAGAAATCATGCAAAAATAACATATTATTTTATTGTTTTCTGAAAGGTCCCCGAAAAATCGGTCATCTCTGTTTTGAAAGGTCTCATACAATAGTTAGAGGATATTTAATTTAGTGATCACGAAATAAATAAACCCATCGTCTAACAAAAGTAGGCGAAAGTCACCCCCCTCTTATTACCCCCCAACATCTATATGTCGATGACACACCCACAAATAACCAGAAAAAACTCAAATGTTCACTTATGTTCACAAAACCTCGGAAAATCTGAACACACAAAAAAAATTGCAAACCAAAGTCTTTAGAACGTCCGCTGTGTCTACGGTCACTTATAGATTAACACTGTTCATTGCGACAGGGGTAACTCATCTAGCCATCTTACTTTGTCGAACATACTTGCAACAAAACGGCCTCGACTGCACCACCACTTCTCGGCTGGCAGTGACTACCTCAACCAACCCAAGCTTACTACACCTATGTAACAACAATGCAAGAAATATAGTAAACAAGTTACCCATGGACCTGAAGTATAGTAAACAAGATTATCATCATTCGTTTACGCATATGAAACCTGCCTTATGGGGTTCACAGAAACGTACCTGCATGAGGGAGGGTAATTTAGCAACTTCCTTTCACTGATATTGGCGTAGTTGCACCTGACAGGAAAGGTCGGTGAATAGGTGGAGCAGCACTTTTTGCTCTCACTTGTAGTTTTGTTCACTTGAAAGGCAACAGGAATTGACTTATTGTGTTGTCACTTCAGTTATGTTTTTATTTTATTCAATTGAGCCAAAGTAACAATGTAAGCAATTTGATTCGAAAATGTCACTTGAGTAAGGGGCGTTTTCTGTCGTTTCTTGCAACGTTAGCAGCGGCTTCGCCATATTGTCAAGCTTTATTAGAGAACGTACCTTCGGTATGGAGAATCTTATATTTATGCCAGACTTTACCGGCCATAAAATTTGATTGCCAGCTTTTCTAACCAAGGGTCAAGAGGCTTCTAAAATGTTGTCTCTTTTTGACCAAACAGAAGTGGCTCGAAAATTTACAAGAGCAGTTGTACTTATCCTTGTATGATTGTTTCAGTGTTTGCTAGAAAATAGGTTTACCTCAATTTTTTCTGAAGGCATTTCGGATCATCAGGGCGTTTATGTTTTTATTATTTTGTCGGCCGCACAGCCCGCGTATGAAGGGGTAAACAATTCCTTGAAAGTTTTCAACAGTGTAGCAAATATGTACACATTTAAAATCTGGTTTTGGTTTTGAAAATCTTTACAATTTTTTGTTACTGCTTCATTTCAAGAATAACTTGACCTAAAAAAAGGCTACCTGTATGACCAGAGAAATATTAAACCTGCCACGTCGCGTAAAAATCTTAGATATTTTGCAGAGACACTACAACTTCCTGGCACAAAGTCCGATCTGTTAACAGAAAGCCTAAATAAACCCACACGAGATGTCTATTAGCAAGTTATAGTGAACAAATATCTTGATAAGAAATTGAAGAAAATATCAGAGCTGTATCTGGCGAAGCAAGTTGGGCAAACACCGTAGATAATATTGGTGTTTATTTATTTTTACAAAGCGGTTTTCACCAAAATAATTTTATAACGCTTACCCCTTCACTCACAAAACATCTACCTCAAGTTGGTGATGTACGGTATTCTGAATAGGGAACGCCAAACTTGATACCACACTAATACGCTATAGGGTTCTGTGCATAATAAAATTAATAACACACTTTTAGTCGAACACGACTTTGGGGAAAATTTAGGCTTACGGTAATCATAAATGAAATCTCTAGCAAACAGAAGAGTCGTGTTATCCGGGAAACTTCCGAAACTGCTCCCATTTTTTAAGCTGCGGGGAAATCTTCTGTTCGTTTACAGGCACCTCTAGTTACATCTCTCTTTTAAAAATAATACTGCACGTCCTATATAACAGTGCACTGTAGATTTTTTAGAGTTTCAGCACGCGTACCAGGACGTTTGATGGAGTTTCTCAAAAGTAGAGGTATATTAAACGAGTTTGACCACATGTAAGAGGATGTAGGGTTTCATGTAGTACAATCACTGGTCATGCAGGATATTTTCATACATTATTAAAATCATTGATGTAGCTTGCCAGGTAGGTGCTTTTTATTGTCCTGTGGAAAGCTTTCGACGCAGTGCTCTATTCCAATGTTTCACTCAAATGCAACAACATTATCAAAAAACTGCTGCTAGTACGCTACATCGAGAGTTTTATTTTATATTGCTTACAATGCGTGCTTTTTATTTTTATTGGCAATTGACACTTGTTACATAACTGCATGGGTGCCATCGGGCGCATTGCGAAGGCGCCCTGTTTTTTTGCGGGCGGTTTCTTGCGGTCTGCAATGATTCAGAAATTTATCAAAAAACTGCTTCTGCTCAGGAGGAATCTAACAAGAACGAATATTTTTCAGTTTTCGTGAACGGTTCCAGACGTGGGAAGTCAGCGAACATTTAAAAGAAATACTGTTCATGGCCTTTTCTTTTTGGTCGTGGGCTAATTATTCCCCTAATAATTTAAGTCTTCTCCTTTACAAAGGAAAATGAATACAAGAACCTCGGCCTTCGTTCTACGTGTATTCTATTTTGGTAGAAGCACATCAATACTTCCGATAACCGGCTCTCAACTGTTTTCGATGGCTATTGCGCGTTTTCTGTGTAGAACGAAACAAAACCAAGGTTTGAACGATCACAACTCTTAAACGCTATTTACTTCAATAAAGTTTTCTCATGCGGAACCCACACAAAGCATCGAACATTTAAAAATAAACAAATTCAAATACCAACAAGGCGTTCAAACTGCACCATACCACACAGTTTGCGTCTTGCCAACTTAGTTTTAGGTTCAACTTCCTTATCTGCTCCACGCTAGCGAGAATGCCCTAAAATTCTGCATAGCCTAAATATTGTTACGTGGCGGCAGGACACAGATGAGACGAACGATGGGATGAGGTAATGCCCTTCCGAGATGGGTAATTCCGCAATGCCCTTCTTCTGGCTTGCCGGTCACTAACTTCACACCAAAAGCAACATCGTCTATACTAAAGCATTTATTCAAAAAATGGTTTGTGAAAAACAGTCTTTTTCTTGGTACTTTTAGCTCTGGAAGTGTGGAACATTTACGCTGAAAATCTCATGCTTTCAATAGACCAATTTCTATCTGGAAAATAAAGCTCATAATAATGCTGCTATTATGTCCCCTGCTTTGTTTATTGCTTTCTGTTCTTCATTGTACACCGGAATTGCCACATAATCCTCGTGAGAGATTTATGGTTTTATTACATAAAGAAATAAATAAATAAGGTGAATGACTTCATTGCTCAGAACGAGAACAAATATGTGTGTAGGAAAAGTGTACCACTAAATGGCACCAACTGTTGTTGGCGGTTGCAGAAGAAAACGTACGAATGGGCAGAGACAAGAGAGTTTCACTTACACAATCCTGATAAAAAAACACCATTTTCTCCATCAATAGGGTTAAGATAAAAAGAAAACCTAACATGACTTAGGCTTCTACACTACCTTAAGCAACAGAAGATGACACAGCAAAATTAAGGCGGTGATTAACGAAATCATTTCCGTAACACTATGTTCAGTATAGCACGAACTGCTTATTTTATGTTACAATCTGCCGCCATAGAAATTTCTTAACCACTAAGTAGAGCTGCCCGTAAGAAGGTTTGGCTCATTTTTTGGGCCTAACGTTTAGCTCATTTTCTGGGCCACAATGACATTTATTTCTAATATATAATTAGTATGTGGGTTTGTATTATATTTTGTTCTCGTGGACGCAGATATCTAAAAAAATGAAGACTCTTCAGCATCCTTTATAATTATCTAACTCCTAATGAAGAAATGCCAAACTGTAGAGTGCAAGCATTTGCCCTTAAGGTTAGCATCAACAAGTCTTTCTGTTTGTTTTTAAGGTAGTATGACTCAGGAGACACCAGGATTCGCATCGAAAAGCAATGTCGACAATTATTGGTGCACATTTTGCCACTTTTAAAGAGATAATTTTAACATTATCTTGCCCTTTGGGTATTAGTCACCTAATGTCTGGGTATTAGTCACGCACTGGTTATTACCGCGTACTGCGTCTCAGGAAGGCAACGCGTCAATGTCAAGCGGAGGATGGCACTCGGTGCATAGCCTCAATGTGATGTGTGTCGCCACCATCCGGCATGTCTGTCTGCTTTCCTCTCGCATTTCCCACGCGCAATAGCATCTCGCGCGCGTTCAACATTTTTCCCTTAAACTCACAGTTTCAATACACTCGTCTTCAGTTTTTTTTGGCTCCAGATCTCGGTTCATTTGCTGGGTAACGAGGGTAAAGCCGCAGTCAATCTTTAGTAGCGGGCGTGAGAATGCTCTGCACTAAAATATAGTTTGCACCCGCAATAGCTATAACTGCCATTTACAAAAACCCTTCCAGAGAATCGTCTTGTCCGTCTTAAAAATGTGTACATAAGTTCTTAGTGGGCATGGCTGTCCCTGTTTTTCTCACAATACTGCAATTGTTGTGTAGGAAGTACTGCTGGACGCAAGAAGTTACGACTACCTGAAAACTGCAGCTTTAAATGTATGATCGATATGGCTCTAATGGTGGGAATGATTTGATGAAGTTCTAACCTGCAACATTTTACGCCAGGATTTAAAAAAAATTATAATTGAAATACAAAAAATTTAGTGCCCTCCACTCTGTGAAGAAGGATGGCCAGAAGAGCTGCTGTGCCGAGCCTCAAAGAAAGTTCTGACCGGGTCGTAGTCCAAGGGGTGCACGAACCAAAACAAGTTTGCTTGTAGTTCGTGATTAAGCATTGTTTCTGGTTAATTACCTGAAAGAACTTTTGACGAAGGAGTTTTGTTCGCGTGGACAAGCATGAAGCTGTCCGTTTCCGTCACGTGGAATCCAGTATGTATTTACAGCAGACAAGAATTCGGCAATATTTACCACTTCACTTTGAACCATGCAATTTTGAGACGCAGTTCGCGGTCTCTTCCTGAGACGCACTTCCCGCCGCTGCCGCCGAGGCTCACCGTCGAGAGAACTCACAAATGAGTGCTGCCCCAGCGCACGGCAGCCATCAGGAGTGAGTACTGAACTGCGAGTGACGCAACCGGTCGTACGCTTCTGAAGCGGATGTTGTGGAACGGGCACATGCGATCTCAGCCAGTTCATACTGAGAATGAGCGACTCAACTGGGGGAACTGCGTCGTCTGCAGCGGCTGCTAAACGAGCTGGCGAAAAAGCTGCGCCCGAATATTGCCTTAAGGAGTGTCGTAATCACCAGCCCGTATTTTAAACGAGATATAAGCCGTCTTGTAATATATATTTAAACCCTAGGACCTTTTTAATTTTCGAAGATTTTTTCCACGCTCCGAGTGTGTGGCGCGCAGTTTTACGATTCCGGGGTTTCGAGTTGGCCCGGCAGCGTGGCGCTACGCTCGTTAGCGATTACTGTCTACATCGCTCAGGAACCGAAGACGATCTGCTGGATCCTACACATATACAGCTTTGCTGTAACAACAATATAAATGAAACAAAAATCTGCAAGTAAGTTTTGGCAGCGGCGAGGACAAGGTGAGCGCAGCACGTCACGCGACTCTGATACTATCTGCAGATCAACTCTGCACAGCTGCACAGATTTTAAGAGGCTCCGGTGCATCGACCTACATAATCGCCCAGCGATAATGCGTAATAGGCACCCCGGAAGTGATTTCTGTCATCGGCGTTGGGGGTCTCTAGGTCCTGCAGCGCTGACGCGCCAAAGCTCAGCTATCAAGAACCACTGCTGGCTGTCATCGGCATGTTGCAGAGGCGAAGACCAAGGACGAGGAGCACCTCACGTTTTTCTGTTCGTTTCTACCGGTTAGTATTACGCGCATGTGCATGGTTTAGAGTCGCTCCTTTTGTGGTCGCTGTGGCCCATCTTTGATTTCTTAATTCTTTATTCAAAAAAAACCTTACAGGCCCCAGAACAGGGCATTGGGTAAGGGGGGAAATCGGGAAAGTACAGGACAGATAACATACAGTTTACAGGCAGGGTAAGTGCGCAACAACAAAAAATATAAATGAAATCACATATATCGTGGTTCAGGGTGAGGTAAATCTGAAGATACACCATTTGCTGACCTGAACATGGCGAAAGAGGGATACATTTTCAACAAATAAGAGACAAGGAAAATATAAATCACCGTAATACGCAATGCACTCAGAATTAAGGAACATGGTCACATGGTGAAGAGAGTGAGGAGCCGACGGCGAAATGTATCGGGATTAGATATGGAGGCTACGCAATCAGGGAGATCATTCTAAAGACGAACGGCCCGAGGCAGTGGTGATGATTTGAATACATTAGTTGTACCGTATATGCGCATGAAGCTGAACTGATTATACAATCTGGGCGAAAAGGAGTGAGGTGTTTGAAGCTGAAGCCGCGATCGTTTATTAGAGGTAATATATTTCTGGAACAGACAGAGGAGAGCAATATCACGGCGGTTATCTAACGGCGGAAGTTGAAGGTCTAATTTAATTTGTGTTATGCTTGAGCTGATGTCGTAGTTACGTGATATGAAGCGGGCAGCTCTATTTTGAATCTTTTCTGCCATTATGATTAAGTAGTTTTGATGAGGGGACCAAATTGCTGAGGCGAATTCCAGTATTTGCAGAATAAAGGTAAGGAAGGCTAGTTTTCGAATGTTAGCAGGAGAATTTCGCATGTTGCGGCGTAGGTAGCCCAGTGAACGTGATGCTTTGGCACAGATAGACACGACGTGTGAGGCCCATGAAAGATTCTCTGTGAGAAGAACACCAAGGTATTTGTACGAAGAAGTGTGGCAAAGCATATTGTTGTTCAAGTAATAGGAAAATTCAGAGTTCACGTGTTTACGGCTGAAGGACATTACCTCGCATTTTGTAAAGTTCAATTTCATCAGCCATTTGTCACACAAGTTACAAATATGATTAAGATCTGCTTGAATGGTTAAGTGGTCATTACTGGAGTTTATAGAACGGTATATTATACAATCGTCGGCAAAAAGACGCATGCAAGAAGTAATCTCGGAGGGTAAGTCATTAATGTAGATTAAAAAGAGTAAGGGCCCAAGGACGCTGCCTTGCGGTACGCCCGAACTGACAGAAAAAAGAGGAGACGCGAAATTGTTAACCACAGTGAACTGTTGTCGAAAGGAAATGAAGTTACGAATCCAGGATAATGTTAAAGAGTGAACTCGTAGAGCAGATAACTTAGAGATTAGTCGGCAGTGGGGCACGCGATCGAAGGCTTTTGAAAAATCTACAAAAATACAGTCCGTTTGAAGGTTGCTGTTCATGTTAAAGTGTAAATCGGTGGTTAATTCAAACAATTGTGTGTCACACGAAAATCCCTTTCTGAAACCATGCTAAATTAGGAAAAAAGATATTGTTCGACTCGAGGTGATTGTACACGTGTGAACTGATTATGTGCTCAAGCATTTTGCAGCATATGCAAGTTAAAGATATGGGTCGATAGTTGTCGGGCGAGTGAATATCTCCAGTTTTGTGAATTGGTTTTATCTTTTCTATTAACCAGTCGTCGGGTAGCATGCCAGATGTTAGACATTGTTCAAAAATTTGGCATAATATTTTTCTTGATATGGGGAGGGTGTTCTTAAGTATCTTGGAATTAATGTTATCGATACCGGCTGATGTGGATAATTTTAGGTTACTAATGAGTGATTCAATGCCTCCAACTGTGATAGTAATGGGTTCCATATAGGCAGCGTCAAGTTCAGGAAAAGTAGGAACATTGGAATAATCCTCCTGGGTGAAAACAGATGAGAAGAACCTGTTAAAAACAGAGGGGCAATAAGCGCTACGAATGGGTTTGTTGTCAGTTCCATGTAAAGTGATAGTGTTAGTATCTCTGGCTGGTGATATAGTTTGCCAAAATTTTTTGGGATTAGACTGAAGCAGGGATGGTAGGTCTTGCGAATAATATTTATCTTTAGCTGAGTTTATTGCTGACCAGTAGGTTTTCAAACAGTGTTTGTATGCCTGCCAGGCGTCATCCGTGCCCAGGCGTTTAGCCCTATTGTACAAACGTTTCTTTTTATTTCGTAATTTGCCAAGGGACTTGTTGAACCAGGATCTTAATTTATCGTTGGTTATGGACAGTAAGGGAACATGCTGATCGACAAGCGCAGTTAATTTATCTCTATAAAGTACCCAGTTTTCATTTACGGATCGACAACTGAATGTAGGTAGTAACAGTTTCAAAAAAATTGTTCTAGTTCTGTGTTAATGGCAGCGTAATTTCCTGTATTGTAATCGCGAATTCGCTTTGTTGTTTTACCAGACACGGGCTTCGGAATGCTTAAAGTAAGTTGAAGTAGGTTATGGTCACTAAAACCGCTCACATTTGAAATTGAAAGTATTGTGTCAGGAGCGTTAGTGAATACCAAGTCAAGGATATTGGAAGCACGGGTGTGTTGTTTGACTACTTGGAAGAGGTTGAAATCTAACGTTAGATTTATTAGTTCCAGAGACGCGTGACATGAAGATGATATGTGTTCCCAGTCGATAAAAGGAAAATTAAAGTCACCAAGAAGATAAACATGGTTAGATGGACACAACTGAATGGCATGAGAGATGCTATCACGCAAGTCTTTCAAAAAGGAATGATCAGAATCTGGTGCACGGTAACAAGCCCCAATCAATACCACACTGGATGACAAAGACAAACCTGCCCAAACAATTTCAATGGAAGATTTCGAATCAATGAAATGCGAAGGGAGCGTTTTCTTAATGGCAAGAAGTACGCCGCCACCGCGCCTATTTATGCGGTCGTTCCTATATATTTTGTAAATGTCATTTTGTGGTAGTATTTCGTTATCGCCAACATCTCGATTCAACCATGTCTCCGTTAGCACAACTATGTCCGAATCGCTATCATCAAGAAATGAACAAAACTTGTCACGTTTGGGTAACAGGCTTGGGTAACAGATTTGAAGTTTATTTGAACCATATGTGGAAATGGCTAATGGTGCGGCACGTTTGGGTAACAGGCTTGGGTAACAGATTTGAAGTTTATTTGAACCATCTGTGGAAATGGCAAATGGTGCGGCAAAAATAAAGAAATAATTGAAAGCTGATATAAGCTTATTAGATGAACTGAAGCTATAATTATTATTTGGCGAGAACCATTTCACCGCTACCTTCGAAGAGATTTCAGGTAAGTGCGAAGCGAACACCAAGAAATGGCTCGAAACATATAGGACTCTCATAATTGTTTGTGGACCTACGAAAACCACCAAACTATGAGATCGCGCATAATTTTACGTTGGCTTGCGAAAACGAGGAATATCGAGCGAAATGCACTACTTCAGATTAAAGGGAGCAATAACTAGAGAAGCGCCTTAACCAGGAGCAACAGACGCGCTGTTTTAACCTTGTCAGAACTAAAATAGCTGTAACGTAAAGTGCCAGAAGGAAGATATGGCGTGCGTTCTTGCTCAGAAATACAATTTATGAAGCAATACCCCAAGGTACATTGAGGGCGGCGTACGCGTAACAGGCAGGCACCCGGTGAAGCCTAACATTGGTGTTCAGTTAAAGTTAGTTAAGAACGCACCCCACGACTTATGCAGAGATTGTGGGGTCGAATCCTGCTTCATATTACGGGATATTTTTTGTCAAGTTTCATTTTCTTTTTTCAGTTTTTCAAAAAAATTACAATTTTTTTATTCAGTGCAACGAAGCGCTCGAAAAGCCGAAGAGCACTGGAAACAAATGATTGCGTCTTTCACGTGTGTTCTTACGGAAACCGTCGTTCAAGATATTTCTGTTCTGGAAAAATAAATTACAAGGGTTGCGGCCACAGTAGTTCAGAAATATCAGTGGCTAACCAAGACAAGGTTTTACGTGGCGGCCGCTGGAAATACAAAAGTCACTCGGCGTCTATGGCGGGAGTCGACGGGGGCGCTAGTTTACCGGTCTCTGAACCTATCAATATGCCCAGCGCTGAAGCCGAGAGGGAATTTATTGCCGGGATAGTGCTATTTCCAGCCCACCGCAGACGTTATGCAGAGAATATAGGTTCCATTCTCGCTGCCGATAACAGCCGGTTTTTCCCCGACTTTGATTTCCTAATTGCTCTACCTCAAAAAATGACAATTACCGTATGCGGCGCTACAAAGCACTCGAGTGCACTCATAGACAAACGAGAGCAGCGGAGAGTGCCATTCATCCTTTGGGGGACTATGTCATAAAGTGACGAGAAGGAAGTCGACGCAAGGCACGCGCCGCCATAGTCATCAACACGAGCTACAGCACCGAGCCTCTCGACACCGGAGCACGAGCTGCGCTGGCCACCGGCCAATCGGAAGCATCCAGCAATAGAGGCCCGTGGCAGGAGCGTCACCGGGGCGTGCGGTAGTCGGGTGACCGGACCCGTGCCGTGCCCCAAGAAGTACTCCGCGAACGCAATCTCCAAGACATCTTCTCAACAGGCAATTCGCGTCTTCAGACAGCGGTAGAGGAATGCGACTCTCCAAGAGAGCTGTGCCTGCTACCCCGCGACGGGAGCTCGGAGCGCGATCTACAGCTGTGCCACGACACGTCGCCTGGACCGCGCAGCACCGCAACGCCACGGCACTGCTTCTCGGACGTGTGGCACAACCCCGTTTGAGCGGCGAACACGTATTATGACTTTATTCAAATTCCCGACTTTGACTGTTTACCGTTTGTTGAACTCTTGCCCGTTTGCTACGCCGCATTTGCGCTAGTTTCTGCCTTACTGTCTAGCTTTCTATTGTTCGCTACTATTTTTTTGTGTCTCTGTGTCGATTGTGTGATTTAGATTTGGGTTTCGGGTTGTATAAACAAAAGTCTCGTTTCTAAATTTTACCCTCAATTTATTATTGTCCATCGAATCTTACAATTATTGGCGTCCACGACAGGACGAGGCTGGTTTGTTTGGTATTCCCTGAAAAAATTCATAATGGACACGGCAGAGCTATACTAAGTAGGGAAGAGGCTAGGCTTGAGGGGCGACCAGCTTAAACAGTGAGTGCTCGAGGAGCAAAATATCTGGCTCGAGAAAGCAGTTCTAGAGCTCGGGGTGGCCAAACAGCTAGCCGAGGTAAAAAAGGAGATTGCCGCAAAATAGAAAGTGTGTGAAGAGCACGCGCGAGTGCGCATGGACATTAAAAAGGAAACGTTTCAGCGGGGGTTACGGCTAGCCGAGCTTGAGGTGACGAACAAAGACGTACTTCTAGCAGAGCGCGATGGAAAAACCCAAAATAGAACGCAGATGGAGACATCTCTTTTGATTATTCGCGAGTTCGTTGAACCTACGGGTAGTGACGACCTTAAAGAGTCCCTGCATGACATCCTGAATGAAGACTGCAGCTCAGTACGAAAACGTGTCCCCATCCGAGACAGTAGGGTCGTAGAACGCCAAACTTTTACCCAGAGTCCCCAGAAAGGGTCGAAAAGAAGCACCGGCTGCATAGGCTGAGTGGTAACTTCAATGGTTCAAAGGGGTGACATTTAACAACAACGAAAAAGATGTACAGGCTGACGGCTTCCAGATGGCTTCCAGATCGGACCGGAAGCGCAAATCCAAATCCCAACAGTTCATAAAAAAAGGCCACCGCCAGCTAGAAAGGTTCCCTTAAACTTTACTCAGAGAGCTTCCATGAGTTCCGTATAGTTAGGAGATATTGTATGAGTACAAAAACTCACAGCCATGGCACGCCCGTGTATCGGAATGGCAGAGGATGTCACCGGAGCCACTGTGGGGAAAGGAAAGAAATGTCCGCCTGACTGCCTGTTTGGGCGATTCAGGAATGTCTGTTGCACACGGACCTGGCGTATATATTCTATATTTTGGTCTGTCGGTTTTTGATATACTTTGATGTGCTTTTTGTGAGGTTGCGTGTTTTTGCAAGGAGGTTTCAAGTGCAGTGGTGAGGACTAAATAGAGTGTGACTATTCATCTATAGAATTATGTGCTTCGCAGGGGTGTAGGACTGTGAAGAGAAATTTTTCGTAGAAAAATGCTTAAGTGGGGGGAAATTGTCATTAAGTGACGAGAAAGACGTAGACGCAAGGAAGGCGCCGCCAAGGTCCTCGACATGAGCTACGGCACCGAGCCTCTCGAGACCGGAGCAAGTGCTGCGCCGGCCACCGGCCTATCGGAAGCATCCAGAAACAGAGCCCGGTGGCAGGAGCGTCACCGGGGCGCGCGGCGGTTGGGCGACCGGACCTGTGCCATGCCCAAGAAGACCTCCACGAACGCTATCTCCAAGACTGCTTCTCAACAAGCGAGTCGGGTCTTCAGACCGCGGTAGAGGAACGCGACGCTCCAAGAGAGCTGTGTCTGCTACCACGCGACGGGAGGTCGGAGCGCGAACTACCGCTGGGCCACGACATGTAGCCTGGACCGCGCAATACCGCAACACCACGGCGCTGCTTCTCGGACGTGTGGGACAACCCCGTTTGAGCAGCGAACAAGTATTGTGACTTTTTTCCAATTCCTGACCATGACTATTTCCCGTTTGTTGAACTATTGCCCGTTTCTTCTGCCGCAATCGCGCTAGTTTCTGCCTTACTGTCTAGGTTTCTATGGTTCGCTGCTATTTTTTGGTGTATCTATGTCCATTACGTGATTTAGATTTGGATTTGGGGTTGTATAAACAAAAGTCTCATTTGTATGCTTTCTCCCTCAATTTATTGTTGTCCATCGAACCTTACACCTAACAGCGCTGTCACAGCCATTGGACCTCCAGCAGAGTAAATGACATGGGGCGAATGGTTACTCCCCCAACCGTTCGTCCTACGTAGACGAGCGGTTGCTCTGTTCCGTTAGCCCATGAAAACAAGCTAAAAGCAGCGAAAAAAATTTCCTGCCGGGAATTAAATCAATGACGCCCTCGACACGAACGCGAAAGTATACCGACTAGACCCAAAGAGCAGATGAATAATTGGGTAAGATAGTGGGTAGTCGAGTGCAAAAATGTTTGATACTTTGCACTCGCCATCGTCGAATTCATTACAGGAATTGGAATTTCTAGCAATGCAACTGCTTGCATTTCCAGCTCTGCTAACTCATGCATTTATGGGTGATTTCGATCTACACGTATGCGCTCGGAAGCATAGTTTTTCCACGTAAAAGAAAAGAAAACCAATCGCCCTCGTAATGCCAGGACGTCGAGGCTCAGTGGTCGAATGACGCACGCGCTTCAGCAAAAAATAATAAATTTCGTAATATTTGCAACTTATTCCACAAGTATTTGGGGTCATAAGCGGGAGTTGAGGGTCGTCTGTACGAGCGAAATAGCATGAAAACAGGGCCTGTCCCTGCGTAAATAAAAACAAAGTTCTGGTTGGCTAACTTCGTCAACCAGTGTATGCAGATGGGACTGGAAATACAGACCTCCCTCACAGCTGTTGCGGCGTTTTAATAGGTTTTGTAGAAAAAGCGTTTACGTCTCGGTAATAAAAACTAACAGCAAAGCGCTTTCCTGCCGTACGTGCTATGATTCGACGTTGTTGTTATTGTTGCGGACTTTTGCAGTGAGATACGAACAATTGTATTCTCTACACATCATGAGCAATGTCTCCGATATTTAATTATCAGTTTGCTAACAGGTTAGTGTGCGCGAAGTCTTTTATTGACCCGTATTATCGCTCGCTAGATTTATCCTATATTTTCAGAGGATCGAAAACGCTGTAAAAAACGGAGGTAGCCTGAAAGCAGTGAAGAGGCGTCTTGGCGTGGGGATAAATCAGATGTATGCACTGAAAGATAAGCAAGGCAATATCGTCGCAAATACAGATAACATAGTCACAGAAGCCGAGTAGTTCTACAGGGATCTGTACTGTAGCTGGCACATCCAGGATAATGCCGAACGAGAAAGTAGTTCTGAGGAGATAGACATCCCACCAGTAACGACCATAGAAGTAAGGAAGGTTTTCAAAGTAATGAAGTGGGTCAAAGCCCCTGTTTAGGATGAGATAACAGCAGACCTCTTGAAGGATGGTGGAGGAATTGTACTTAAAAAACTTGCAAACATGTATACGCAATGCCGAATTACCGCAAGCGTACCCGAATCATGGTAGAACGCGAACATATTCTAATCCATACGAAAGGTGACATGAAGGACTTAAAAAATAACATGCCGATCAGCTTACTGTCAGTCGCCTGCAAGGTACCTACCAAGGTAATCGCTAACAAAATTTCTGCAAACTTGGATTTCAGTCAACATGAGGAACAAGCAGGGTTCCCTAAAGGATATTCAACAATGGACCATATTCACAAGATCAATCAGATTATAGAGAACTGCGCTTAGTATACTGAACCAATCTATAAAGCATTCATTTGATTATGAGAAAGCAGTTGACTCGGTTGGAAGCGTAGCAGTCATTCAGGCATAACGGGACCAGGGGGTAGATGAACATTATGTAAGAATACAAGAGGATATCTATAATGGGTCCACAGCTACCGTCATCCTTCTTAAGGAGAGCAGTAATATACATATAAGAAAGGGCGTCAGACAAGGAGACACAATCTCTCTAATGTTACTCACAGCATGTTTACAAGAAGTGTTTAGAACGTTGGATTGGTAACAGGTAGGAGTAAGGGTTAATGGAGAATACCTCCGTAACCCCAGATTTGCTGATGACGTTGCCTTGCTAAATAACTCGGGGGACGAAATTGCAAAGCATGCTTTCTGACTCTGACGAACAGAATAGAACCGTGGGCCTAAAAATTAATATTCAGAAAACCAAAATTATGATCAATATCCTGGGGACAGCACAGCAGTTTGGTATAGGGGGCGATGCAGTGGAAGTCGTAAGCCAATTTTTATACTTAGGCCAAGTTGTAACCCCGGATTCCAACCATGAGGGAGAGATAATTTTAATTATCAGAATGGGCTGGAGTGCATTCGGCAGACATACTCAGATAATGAAACGCAGCCTACCATTGTCCTTGAAGAAGAAAGTGTACGACAGCTGCATCTTACCGGTACTCACCTACGGGGGAGAAACTTGGAGGCTCACTAAGAGGATTCAACATAAATTAAGAACGACTCAGTGGGCAATGGAGCGGAAAATGATAGGTGTAAAATTTTCCGTTCCATTTTACGACTGCCAAAATTTTCTGTCTAACCCACTGCCTCTTGACGTAGCCAAGACAATTTTAATCATTTTTATACTACCATTTGCTTTTATGGCACTTTATAAAATATTCTGTGCTGGAAACTACGTTTCTTTTCAATTAAAAGTTGTAAACAGATATATGCTACGAAATTACATGGGGGAGTAAATGCTCGCCTTTTCGCCCACCGTTGCACTCTAGATAGGCGGGGACGACTATTTGGCCACGAATTAGGCACCTGATAAACAGGCTCCCACATTTACTCCACTTGAGGAGATATGGTCGCTCGCAAGGACTGACGGCTGTATGGGCTTCTTTTCTACCTTTTTTAGCTAAGACTGTATCCCGATTGCACTGGCAATGAAGGCCTGCATCGTTGATTTGTTTTTGCGAAATCTCTCATTCCATTTGTTTTTGTTCTGCAAACATAAATTACGGTTCTGGCTACAGCATCCCGGAAACGCCAGTGGTTTACCCCGAATAACTACGAAGTTTCACTGCTAGCCGCTGGGAACAGGAACGACGCTCGGGGTCTCCCGCGGGAATCGAGGGGTGGTGCTAGTTGACCGGTTTCTGAGCCTATCTAAAGTATAGGCTCCCATTGCAGTTATGAGAGAATTCGTCGTCCGGATAGGGCAGTTGGTAGCCCAACACTCGCGTTATAAGGAGGTCGTGAGTTCGATTCCCGCTTCCGATCACGGCAAAGTTTTTTCTCGTTTTTGATCTCTTTATCCCAGTACCACAAAATTGAAAATTACATTATACCGGGCTACAATGCACTCAAGAAGCCATAAACCACTTGAAATAAAAGAGAGCATCTGGTGTGTGGGTTTTACGTAATGCCTCGTCACATATATTTCTGTTCTCAAAAATGCAATACGTGGGTTCCAGCTGGAGCAGTAAAAAATTGTCATTGGAATGCTCCGAACGGCGACCATGTTTACCGTGGCAGCCACAGGAAAATAAAAGAAGCTCGTCTCCCGCAGTGGTTGAGGTGCGGCGGTAGTTGACCGGTGTCTTAAAATAACTAACATATAAGCCCCGCTGAACTCGAGACGAATTAAGTCACCGGGATAGTACAACAGGGCGCGTATAGCACGCGGGATGCGGAGGTGATGGGTTGGATTCCCGATCTGATCACAACAAATTTTTGTTCACGAGTACGAGTTGTTTATCCTTGCATCTCCAGAAATGAGAGTTACCTTATACGGCGCTGAAAAGCACTGCAGTAGCCGAATAACCGAGGCAACAAAGGACTGCAGGTGCATTGTACTTATATGTGCGCATATGTGTATAAACCTACACATATATCGAATCAGAAAATGAGAAATGACGGGCTCGGTGGAAATAAGACAGCAAATAAGGGTTGGCAGTAAGGGAAACGTCAGACAGAGAGGGGAGGTTGTGGTGGGTCACAGTAACAGACGAAGAACTTATTGAGTCAGAAAGAAAATGGTGAAAAAATGCCCGCCGGGTGGGATCTGAACCCACGACCTCCAAAAGAACACTCTGGTGCGATAACCGCTGGGCTACCAGCGGGGCTGTTTCCCCACCACCTTCTCGAGTATTTATGTTAAAGGAGTTTTTGTTTCCTGAACTTGGGGGTGGTAGCCAGCGCCACCCGGACTACTGGGGGTGAAGGGGACCTTTCTTAACCCCCGGATCGTTACTAGACTGCCTACGATATGTCGAGAGTGGTCGACCAGCGTTGAACCCACTTAAGCTACCTTGGCACCAAGATTGCCAGGAAAGAAGCCCTCGCTAAGAATTTAGCGAATCAGAAAATGGGAAATGACGGGCTCGGTGAATATTAGACAGAAAATAGGGGTTGGACGTCACGAAAACCTCGGAGAGCAAAGGGGAGAATGCGGTAGGTAAAAAAAAACAGATGAAGAATTTTTTGAGTCACAAAGAATGTGGTGAGAAAATGCCTGCCGGGTGGGATCCGAACCCACGACCTCCGGAAGACTGGTCTGGTGCGATGACCACTAGGCTACCGTTGGGGCTGTTTCCACACCACTTTCTCAGTTGTTTATGTGAAGATATTTTTTGTTTCTTGCACTTGGCAGGGTAGCCAGCGCCACTCGGACTACTTGTGGTGAAAGGGACCTTCTTTTTATTCCCGGGGCCATGCTCCAGTGTCTACGACATTTCGAGAGTAGTCGACCAGAGTAAATCCCTCTTAGGCTACCTATGGCTTCAAGACTAGCAATACAGAGGCCCTCGCTATGCATGTAGCGAATCAGAAATGCGAAAAGGTTTAGGACAAAATTTCTTCATCTGTTTTTATGAGCTAGTCTATTATCACGTTCCCTGTTTGAGGTTTTCTTGACTACCAACCCTTATTCGGTCTTAATTCACTGAGCCCCTATTTCCCATTTCTAGTTCGCTACATGCATAGCGAGGGCCTCTGTTATGGCAGTCTTGGTGCCTAAGGTAGCTTAAGAGGGTTCAACGCTGGTCGACCACTCGCGAGATATCGTAGACGCTCGAGACAGAGCCCGGGTGTTCAAAAGAAGATCCCTTTCACCCCGAGTAGACCGAGTGGCGCTTGCTACACCGCCAGGTGCAGGAAACAAAATATTACCGTAACATAAATACCACAGAAATTGGTCGGGAAATAGCCGCGCCGGTAGCGTAGTGGGCATCACACCACACCTATATTCTGGAGGTCGTGGGTTCGGATCCCACCCGGGGGCATTTTTTTACCACTTTCTTTCAGACTCAAAAAATTCTTTATCTGTGTTTATGACCTACAGCAATTCTGCCTTTCGCTGTTCGAGGTTTTCTTGACTACCAACCCTCATGCTGTCTCTATTCCCCGAGCACCTCATTTCCCTTTTCTGATTCGCTACATACATAGTGAGGGCGTCTGTTCTGGCAGTCTTGGTACCAAAGGTAGCTTAAGAGGGTCGACGCTGGTCGACCATTCATCTCGACATGTCGTAGCCCCTTGAGTCACGGCCCGGGGAATAAAAAGAAGATCTCCTTCACCCCAAGTAGTCCCCGAGTGGCTTCACCCCGAGTGGCTACCATCGCCATGTGCAGGAAACAAAAAATACCTTAACCTAAATACCTGTGAAAGTGGGGGTGGGGGGGGGAACAGCCCCACCGGTAGCATGGCGGTCATTGCACCAGGCCGGTATTTTGGAGGACTTAGTTTCGGATCCCACCTGGAGGGCATTTTTTCACCACTTTCTGACTCAAAAAATTCTTCATCTGTTTTTATGACCTACTACAATCTGCCTTTTGCTCTTCGAGGTTTTCTTGAGTGCCAACACTTATTCTGTCTCAATACACCAAGCCCCTCATTTCCCATTTCTGATTCTCGACATGTATTCCGAGGGCCTCTGTTGTGGCAGTCTTGGTTCCAAATGTAGCCTAAGAGGGTTCAATGCTGGTCGACCACTCTCGATATGTTGTAAACACTCCAGTCACAGTGGGGGGGGGGGGCTAAAACGAAGGTCCCCTTCACTCCGAGCAGTCCAAGTAGCGCTGGCTACAACCGCAAAGGGCAGAAAACAAAAAAAAAATACCTGAACATAAATACCCGAGAAAGTGGTGGGGAAATAGCGCCGCCGGTAGCGTAGTGGTCATCGCACCAGACCGGCATTCTGGAGGTCGTAGGTTCGGATCCCCACTGGAGGGCAGTTTTTCACCACTTTCCTTCTGACTCAAAAAATTATTCATCTTTTTTATGACACTCTGCATTCTGCCTTTTGCTCTCTGAGCTTTTCTTGGCTGCCAACACTTATCATGTTTCAATTCACCGAGCCCCTCATTTCCCATTTCTGATTTGTGACCTGCATAGCTAGGGCTTCTGTTATGGCAGTCTTGGTTCTAAAGGTAGCTTAAGAGGGTTCAACGCTGGTCGACCAATCTTGATATTTTGTAAACACTCGAGTCACGGCCTGAGGCTACAACGAAGGTCCCCTTCCCCCGAGCAGTCCGAGTAGCGCTGGCTACCACCCCAAATTAAGGAAACAAAAAATATTTTAAATATAAATACCCGAGAAAGTGTTGGGGAAACAGCCCCGCCGGTAGCGTAGTGGTCATCACGTAATACGGATATTCTGGAGGTCGTAAATTAGGATCCCCACTTGCGGGAAGTTTTTCACGACCTTTTTCTAACTAAAAATTCTTGATCTGTTTTTATGACCTACTGGAACTCTGCCTTTCGCTGTCCGAGTTTTTTTTTTTTGACAACCACTTTTGACAACCACTTTTTTGACAACACTTATTGTGTCTTAATGCACCTAGCCCCTGATATCCTATTTTTTTTTCGATACATGCATAACGAGGGTCATAGCGCCAGACCGGTATTCTGGAGGTCAGAGGTTCGCATCTCCACCGGCGGGCAGTTTCTTAACACTTTCTGTCTGACTCAAAAAATTTTCTGTCGACGGTAATTTGCTTCCAAAGTTATTTGCTCCTTTGTTTTTAAATACGTGGAGTGCGTAGCACATCTCCCCGCGCAGCTCTGTATCGTCGTGACATTGTTGACGGTCCAAACAAACCTTTGTATTCAGGCCAGCGAACGAAGCGGTTTGTGAGTGTGTGTGTTGTGGGCGTGTTCGCGATGAGATGCGACGTTGTGCTTCTGCGGTGAACAAAGCGCATGTGTTTATCTACTTATCGATCTGTCCCGCCTGTAACACCACCGCATTACTTCGAAGGCACGTCTCCCACAACGCCAGCAACAAAGTACAGCCCATATTCCTTTTCACAGATATGGTGGCAAAACTAATAAAGCGTGATATGTTATTACTAATGATGTTCAGATACACAATACTCAAGAGGGGAAGGCGATGAACAAGGTCGCAACCATAAGGGTATAAATAGCGTCGCACCGGTGACAACTGTCATCGCGCTTTTGACTCGCTGAGCTCTTGGAGAAGAATTGAGTTCACAACACAATTCACACGACTGCACACAGTCCTTATTCATTCACAGTAGTAACATTAGGCATTTGAGTAAAATTGAGGGCTCTCATCTTGTTACATGCTTAAACTGAACAGCGCAGCACGCGTCTGAGAGTCGTACTTGTCGAACGCCGAAGGTCGTGACCAGTAGATTGGATTGGCTTATATTTAATGGCTTTATTGCACCGTCGTTATTTTGCAGTCTCAAAACAACATATCAAACAATAAACTTTTCAACAGTACAAACTGTAGCGTTAGTAAACAATTTGTGTATTTTATGTACTTTTTACCTTAACGGCAGGAATTTATACGCCACTTGGGGTAGTGCGGGTATTGGCGGTCAGATGTTTGAGTGGCACCCCTGGATACGACGTCAGAAGGGGCCCGCTCCGCGGTCGTCTGCTATATTTGCGCCCCTGCAACACCACCGCCGTGGTCGTCTGGTTGTTACTGGCAGAAGTGCCTTTGCTAGAAATCGCCCACTTTGATGCTTTGGTGCTTTAAAAAAGCGTGTTTTCAATGAGATTCTGACAGCTCCGAATATATTCAGGCTTTATCTCGCACAAGTTTACAACATACGAGAAGCGAGGGAACGTCTTTTAGAGTGCACCGCTCAGACGATCGTGTGTAACTCGTCGTATCTAGCGTATTTGCGAGTTTCAGTGCTCAGAGCTCCTCGATAAGTATTGAAAAGGCGTAGGCTTCTCTTAACTATTTCTGAGAAGCTCTTATGAAGACTCAACCGTGAATTGCTACTCAGGAAGCAGCGGGGCGCACAGAAGGAAATAAAACGGGTATTTTCTATTTTTTTCGTTTTTGTTGACTTGTGTTAGATGAATGTTTTTTGCTGTGCCCAACGCTTTCATTTTTTGCACCGTCCTAAACGTCCTAGGAGGTTTGGGGATGTTTGCGAGGCTCACAAAGTTCGTGTGGATAAGTAATGCAATGAGATTTCAGCTACCGCGCAGATAACATTGCCCACAGTACTCGAAGGCGGATTTTGTGCACCCAATTTTTATCGAATCATCGTTATTGTAACGAACTTAATCTCAACCCGAACACGTATGACATGATTACGGTGTTGAAAACTTGGTATACTCGCTAACGAACGCAATAAATAGTACACATGCCCATTTTCAGTAAAACACAATTGCAAACAAATGAATATGTTCAGGCAGATCTTTATTGTTTTCCAAAACCTTCAGTCGCAAAGAACAAATCCTGGCCTACTCGTTGTGACGTTCGGTGAATTGAAGAATGAATATTACTCTCTCGTCTTGGACTGAGGAGCCTGTGCACTAACCAGCTTGATTTCACTGTTAAAGTTTTCTCCTCCTCCAGGTATCCTCCTCATGAGTGCAGTTTTACGCCCGTATGAATATTGGGATGATATGGCTGTGGCGAATGTACCGAAATATCCCTCCAAATCTGAACAAACATAGTCTTACTGTATCTTTGTCATACCGGTTACTCGTTTTGGTCATTGAGCCTGCATGTGGTTAGGATCCTGGCATAAAACGAGCACGCACCTACACACACAGCAGGTTATTTGGAAATCAACCTACAATATTTGTGCCCCATAGTGCATGTCGGCACACTGTCGTGCCATGACAACGTAAAGTGACTTCACACAATAGTTTCGAGCGTTAGGCAAAGTTGCCAAATCTGTGTTACCTTACTTACGATTAGATGGAATCGTAATGCCTTCTTCCAAAGCCGACAGCTTCGAAGGGCTGCAATTTGTTTTGGTATTCTATTTTCGCAGTTGTCGTTTGTCAGCCTCCGCCTAGTACCTTTGTTATAAAGACTGCCTAATACCGAGGCTGACGCCTAGCTCCGACACAGGCCCAGCTTCTCAGCAATGCATGGGCTACGCCGGCAATGTTTTTTCCGAAGGGGCATCAAAAACGATACTTAGAATCATGCATTGAGCAAGTTCACGCTATTTTCAGTCTTTTGTTACGAAGAAAAGTTTCGAATACACGTGATCTGCTGTGGACAAGCACAAAATCTCAACTGGGCGCAAGGAAACAGCAGAGAGAGCGAGCACAAGAACCAAGTAAAATGGTGGTTTGACTGAACAAAAACTCCTATGAGCATGAAATTTTTTGAGGCATATGTTCAGTCTTATTTATTTTTTATGTCCTCCACATTTATAAATTCGTAAAAGCAATACTGGTGGATTACAAAACTTGCACAAAAACCCTCCGTCCAAAACCCTTACAAAACACATACAAAACCTTTCGGTAACTCCAAAAGAGTACGCCTGTGGAGAGTTTGAAAAGAAAGTATAGCTGATATAGCTAAAATAAATGTAACTGCGATCGACATGTACGAAGTAAAAAGCGGACGTACCAGCAACATTTGAACAACGTCAGCAAAAAGTGTCAACATACCGTCCACAAATGAAGCAGCAGCAACATCGAGAGTACGTCTTCAGTAAAGTTGAATAACGTCCGACATTAAAGTACCAGAAACGATATCTCGAAATCCAAAAATTTTTATAAAAAAAATTCCCCCGCATTTCCCCGAAGGGGAGTATGAGGAAGTGCGAAGCACGGGGTGATGCTATGAGGGGGAGTTTGTTGAAGTTTGGTGGCATTTTGCCCGTTAGTTACATTTACACCCCCTCGTGATCACGTTCGGCATAACACGCCTCGTTTGTCCCTCTGCGGAAATCTTGGTGAATTAACGTGTATGTTCGAGAGGAGGAGCGCACCGCACCGCAGCGCACCGCAGCTGCGAAGCGCCGACCGGAGTGAAGGGAGAGGAGGCGCAGTCACGAGAGAGAATGCAGAACTAGCGGGTTTGTAGTATCACGTGTACACCACGCAGTTATCAAGCCGCTCTAACGCCGCTGAGTCGGCAACGCACGCCGCTGACGACGTAGTTTGAATGCGTTAAAGATATAAGGCGCGTTACTAACACTGATATCAACGTCGCGTCCGTGGCTTCAAAGTGTTGTCCAACAAATAGTAGGGCCACATCAGACGTGCGGAATTAAGGGTCGCAATATTTTTACAAATATCCATAAAGCAAGGTGTGTCCTTGAGGGCTGCGACGCCCTGCACACGGGAGTGGCAGTCCTGCAGATTGACTTGGAAAAAGCGTTTGATTGTGTGTCACACAAGATATTGTTTTGTATTTTGGACCATGTGAACGTTGGGTTTGTAATTAAAGAGGGCGTCGCCCTGGCGTACCGCAATTGCACTACGCGGCTGATCATGAACAAAAAGTTGGGAGCCCCAATTGAAGTGCAGTGCTCGGTGCGCCAGGGCTGCCCCCTCAGCCCCCTATTGTTTTGCATATACATCGAAGCCCTGTGTATGTGTATAATCAGAAATAGTGCCATCGAAGGCTTCCGACTGCACGAGTCGGAAGTTAAACTTTTGGCTTACGCAGACGACGTGGCCGTTTTTTGTATGAACGAAGAGAGCGTTCAGTTGGTAGTTGACACTGTCAAAAAGTTTGGCATGGTGGCGGGTAGTTTTGTGAACTGGGCAAAGTGCCTAGGATTTTGGCATGGGGAATGGTCATCAACACCAGCAACCTTCTCTAATATTAGTTGGGTCACCACTCCAGTGAAGTACTTGGGCGTTGAACTGGAATATTACAGGGATAGTGAACCATACTGGCGTAGCCAGACAACAGCGTTGAGGGAGAAGGCCGAGAAATGGAAGGGGGAAAGGTTGTCAATTTTTGCAAGGGCCACGGCATGTAACTTATTCTTTGTAGCGAAGATTTAGTATATCATGCAGGTACTGCATTGTTCGCGAATCAACGTCCAAAGGCTTCACCGGGTATTTGCGGTGTTCGTTTGGGGCTCAACATGGGAGAGGTGCAGCAGAAAAAACCTGTTTCGGAGAGTCTGAGATGGTGGCTTGGGGCTGGCGCACCTTAATGTGCGACAGCTGGTAAACCGGTTTTTGTTGTGGCGAGATGTTCGTGACCCGTTCTTGCAGAGTGTCATGCAAGTACGGCTGGCGCGTGCTATGCCGGAATATGTAGTATCAACATGGTGCATGCCAGGTGGCGTGTATGGGTATTTTAAGGAAATAGTTATGACGGCCCGTTTTCTGGCGAGTACCTGTCCTCTGTGACACGCAAAAAACTGTATAAAAATATTTGCGATGTTGTTTTCCCCGTCCCTATGTATAGATATAATTACCGTGCTGGGCCAGGCCAAAATGTGCTAAAGCGCGTCAAAAGAATGGAGGTTCACTCTGGTGTGAAAACCTTTTTCTTCAAATTACACACAGGCACCTTGTCTGTTGGAACCTGGATGCAGGATAGAGGGATATCTATGCCATGGGGAACTCAATGTTCAATTTGTAAACAACCAGAAACGATAGAGCACGTTTTTCTGCATTGTTGGGCTGCGGTATTTTTGCGGGATGTCCTCCAGAGGACCCTTCATAAAGATTTCCCGCTG
Organism: Haemaphysalis longicornis; assembly: GCF_048455015.1. Classification (NCBI taxonomy): domain Eukaryota; kingdom Metazoa; phylum Arthropoda; class Arachnida; order Ixodida; family Ixodidae; genus Haemaphysalis; species Haemaphysalis longicornis. The sequence continues at coordinate 46,245,354 of NW_027526214.1, forward strand.
AGTCCCCATGGCATACGCTATCTAGCGGTCGAAAACAAGGAGGGGGCGCCCTTGGACCTCGTTATGTTGGTGGCCTTGCACAGCATATGGCGCTCGCGCATGGCCTGGCTCCACGGTGATGTGGACGCCCGCCCTACGCGGCAATGTTTTCGTGAGTCTATATCACAGTACGTAGAAGTTCAGAAGCGCAAGGCATACACTCCTGAGTGGCTATCAAGGATAGAACCCTTGACTATGCTTAGGGAATTTTAGAGATACATCAGCCTTCGTATAGGTTGGTGGCTTGTCGCTCGAGTTGCTCATGTGAATAGTTTGTTTTGTGTTTCTGTGTTGTGTCGAAGACCGGCATTAAAGAAAAAAAAAGTCCGTGGCTTAGTCGGTAGAGCGTCGCGCTGCGGCCTCAAAGTCCGCAGATCGAAACCTGGCGCCGGATGCTTTTTTTTGTACAGTGTAGTGGCCTGGCTGGCGCGCCGAAAGAGGGTGTTGCGAGCTGGAGAGTAGTAAAGGGGCTTTAGGAGAGTAGGCGAGGGGGGAGAGGAGGCGCTATGCGAGCGCGACGGTTCAGGCTCGCTTAAGAAGTGCATTCGCACTTATTCCTGGCCAATCTCCCACGTGGGTATGTGCCATGTCAGCAGCCAGGCAGCGCGCGCCCATCTCCCCCCGTTGCTAAGGAAGACGAAAAGCGCGCGCACCCGCAGCTGTTGCTATGCGGACGGCGGAAGGTTCGGGGTCGCTTATAAAGTGCATTCGCACTTAATATCGCACGTTGTACGGATGTCTAATGGAGATACTGGTTCGACATAGACGTTCTGTTCTTTATTGGGAGGTCGCAGAGATGTTAGTGGTTTGCTCAGAAGTGTCGCTACCGCGCATTAACCATATATCTACTCAATCAACCTGCTGCTCATTCAGCAACTGTTTTGACACCATGGTCCAATAATTGTTCTCCCATGGCGAGGATAATTAGCATGGAGTGCAAAAAATCGACACCCCCAAAGAAAATTTAGAGTTTTCAGCAGTGTTTGCTCTCGCTAATAAATAATAAATTATAGTACATAAAGCTCTCTAAAATATGAAATTGAAGGGCACGTAGTCGGTGATGTAATACGACTCACAGCGGTAGTGAACACGAGCAATAACTGTGCGTTGGAGTAGCTTATTGCGGGTGGTGGAGGGAACTTTCTAATGTAATAACAAATCAAAACTCGATAGGCAGATTTCCAAGATACTAATGAATGTTTAGTTCCTCCTCAACACTAACTATATATATGGGAGAAATATATAGCACTGGTAGCTTTACTTCAAGTAGCTCTTACTATTGTAAAGTTCTCTACATAAACTAACTGCTGATGGGTGATGTATTTGCATCAGAATAGGGGATGATTCTGGGCTGGGAATTGAATAACGGACACTCGCTGTGTATTTTTTAAAAGTTTAGAGAACAATTTCTGCCTTCTTTTCAACGATCAATTATGGGCCAAAGTGAGAATTTTAAATTATCCCATTTGAAGAGCAGGTCAACTTTTGGCGGGTAATGCCGCATGTCATATTGAACACAGGTACGTGAACTGTATGCATTAAGTATTTCCACGTAAGTGTTGAGGGAGTGCGGCCGCGCGTTGCAATGTAGTTTGCTTTTGTTCAAAACGTTTTTTCACAACTGAACCACATTTACAAAATAGTAAACGCAATCTTTGAAAGAAATATTACTATTCTCTTCACCTGTCTAAACACCTCCACAGACTGGTCGTGAAAATTAGGTGAAGAATATAAAGTTTCGATACCAACAAAACAAGCCGATTGATTTTTCTCTTCAATTTTGCCTAATATTGTTTGTTTTCTTTTGTTTTCTTTTAACCGTACAAAATTTGTTGCTCATCTTTGTATGGTTGCGATGTGCTATTTTGTTTTCGATATCTTTTTTTCACGTTTTTTTTTGCTTTACATTCAGGCATCAGAGATATTTTTCGCGCTTTTACAATACAGTAGCGCTTACTTTTGCCCGCATCGAACCAGCTTTGTTTTTTCTAGAACAGCGGTAAACTGAGTATACACAAAAAGAACTCGTGCTTACTCCTCGCTGCAAAAAATACGCCGCTTAACAGGTTAGTGCTTCTGTTGACAAATTCATTACTCGCGACATATACACTGAAACCGATAAAAATACTTACTCGATTGTGTTACGTGTACACGCGTTTACCTTAGCGACGGGTGTGTCGGTGGCTGATGTCTGCAAGAAGGTGGGTGCTAGAGATAACTTCTTTTTCACTGTACCAATGTTTTGAAGCGTTGTGAAAGCAACGCTTTGAACTTTTTTGCTGTCTGTCAACGGTCTCTTTTTTGCGTCCCACCGATTGCTGTGCAAGCTATTGCAGATTCAATCAGATATGTGCAAAACTTTTTTTAACGTTTTGAAAAAGACGACCAATTTTTGTGTCACTGTAAAACACAATTACGGCCCAAAACAATAAAAAGCCTAATGTTGCTTCAGGCTTAACGCCTCCAGTACAGTTACTGAAATATTGCAGCGCACTTTAGGTTGCATTTGGCTGGGTAATTGCTGTATCTTTTCATCCACACTAATTTCTTTGGCACACAACTCTTGTCGTAGGACAAAAGTTGCGAAAATAAGCTTTGTTCTGAAGGCTATATTTAGGCATATATGTTAAAGATTGCCGCGCGCGTTCTGCAACTACCATCACCACAGTGCAGGTAGAATTACGTACAAAAGGTGTGGTAGAAATGAAAAAAAAACTTTTTACACGGTTTGCCAGTTGAAATTACACGCCGCTCTCAGAAACGAAACTAACGCGAGCAGATGCCATTATGTAGTTTTGTTAAGGCACAGTGGTTTGAGGAGAAAATACAGCGTCCTATTATATTCAGTGAATATTTTAAACTAATATTATAGGTGTGGCATCAGGGGCGAGATCTACTTATTGGCGTAGGTTAGAAGCGCACATTACGTAATCATCCAAATGTTCTAGATACGGGAATATTATGCATTCCCCATCGCTGTCACCCTTGGCTTGTTTTATGAAAATAGATGATGGGTGCCTTGACCATTATATACAATGGCAATTGGCGTGATACGTAAACTGCGTTTAATCACGGGTCCATTACATTGTGAAAAACAGAAACCCCTAATGATGTCGTCAGAGTTTTCATGTCTTCCAGCCAATGTGCCACTTCCCTGTGCACAATGTATGTAGCGCCTGTACACTGCTGACCATTGTGCTTCCCTGCCTATCTAGTACACAAAATGTTGTGAAAAAGTCTACACCCAGAACCATAAAAAGTGTTTTGCACCATATTTCCTCATTAACGACAAAACATACCGAACTCTCTTGAAACCTCTTTTTTGAAATGACACAGCGCTCCCGAACAATTAGTTTTCAGCTACAGCAACATTTTATGAACCAGCCAGTGTAACGAATTACAAGACAAGCAACTACAGATTCTGAAGCATCCTGACCGAATCGTTTGCTAAGCAGTTCTTGAAAAAATAATTTAGGCTGCCGAAAAACGATGAACGCCATATTGCCTTCTCTAGGCACCCTGCGTTCCACACTTCATAGAGAGTTTTAATAACAACGAGGCTGCAAAGAAAACTGCAAACAATTTTACGAAATAGTTTGGGCTCGCGCTGCGGAGCTCTTGTAAGCCAGCATATGCAGATGTCGCCGTGGTCTATACCTTCTGGCTTTTTTTGCTTATGTGTTATGTTACGCGCATTGCGCCACACCGAGAAGTCTTTATACAATCACAAGTGAAGCGCGCGTGTACATCGCGTTCTTCTGAATGCCTGGGAGGGTAACTCATTTTGACCATAAGGGCGTACCTTCCTGCCGTCACTAGATAAGATTGTTTTTTTTTGGGGGGGGGCGTCGCCGATGTACATCTGATTCCATGGTTTTCGAAGAATTAATACCGAAAAGAAAATGCCGTGAAGGAGCCCATCACGGCATCTCATTCCCCAACGCTTGCGAGCGTACCTTACTTTCTTCACTGCCCAATCTCAGCATTTGCTTTCTATTAGTCCATATCAAACAAAACGTTCCCTCATCTAAAAGTTCTTCTGTGAAGAAAGCAGAGCCGTCCTTCGCTGCTGGAGGAGTGGTCGAGACGCTTCATTCACAGCCGTTATGAAAAATACGCCCTCTAGAAGCCGCCTACACAGTCCAACTCGAGCCAGCCGCTGACTGCAAAGTTTGTAGACCGAGTGAGGTGATGATCGCAATCACTTAGCGCGGCTTCTAATCGTGGTACAACCGTGTAGAAAGAGCTCAGCAAGCGGCACCTTTCTTTGTAAAACAGCAGCCTGCTGCACCCCACGTGTATTTCTGAACCTACATCGGAAAGGTCTCCGTGACAGCCATGTCCTGCTCGTTTTTCATCAGGCTGTCGCTTCTCTCACAAAGTTGACCACTTTATCCTCGCTAGGATGGGCGGACGCCAGCTTTTCACATGAGGCGTGAACTGGCCAAGAAAATAGCACGTGAGAGATCACGCCCCCAACGAAGGGCAGAGTGTTCGCGTAGGTGCAGTTGTAAGATGCGGGTCCCTTCACGTTGAGAACGCTGGGGTGCACTCGGGATTTTTCTATTTTTTTGCTGGCGCCTCTCGGGGCGCTAGCCATTGTGGAAACCTAGATGACACCAGACGTTCCTAACGAGATACACTCTCACTTGCGCTTGGTAGTTCCTAATTTTGTCTGTTCATAGACGGTGCAACCAAGGGCCTAACCATCTCTGCTGTTAAACCCTACCACTTCAACCTAGCCCATTATGCAGAAGGCCACTTCAGCACTTCTACTGCACCAGCCCCGGAAACGGACCTTGCTCAGGAGTGCCACCGGTGAAGGCCCACAAATTTATTAGAGATGCTGGAGCGCTTCTGAATATTCAATAGGCGGGACGATGCAGAATATTTCCTGCATGTGTTGTTTTACTTTGAAACCGCAGCTCAAACTTGGTTGAGGAACCACGAGAGCTGTATTACGCACTACACTGAAACTCATTAAAAACCGAGTCGGTTATGAGATTTACTGCCTTCGTGAGAGACGAGCAAGCTTTGGGTTTGCTTGAAAGGCCAATACAACACCACAATTAGAATATAGTGATCATTTTTTCCGCCGACGAATAGGTAAGTTCACCGAGCTGACCCGGACATTCCAAAGAAATGAAGTACAGTTTTGATGCACAGTGGTAAAGGTATAGGTATTTGCTTGCCTTGCCGGTCATATCTCTAAAAGGGTGAATCTATTGACATCTGAAGCAACCGCGATGGATAAGGCGCCTGAATATTCACTACCAAAAAACGGCAGATCAGTGAATGGGCATATCTGCTATTATATCGGCGCCGGACCTAGAAACTCTGATACACTAAGCTCTTCAATAAGCACAGTAGTCGGGAGAGAGCGAAAACTTTGGCCAACGATGCCGCAAACAGAAGTCGGCTTTCTAATTGACGTGCTCTGTAATAATTGCAACAAGGCCAAAGCACGAGCCACTGAATGCGTTTTCTTCGTCGATACACCTTGTCTGCTTCCCGGACATTGTCTGAACGAGATCAACAATCATTGTTGGCTTATAACCCGATGCCTAGCACGTTGCAACCATTTGCCGTCGCTTTATTCATACGTATCCTCGAGACGTCTGTGCTAAGCTAATTTCTTCTTGCACGCGAATAATAAACTGAAAGCACCAAATTCTGTAGGCCAAAGGGCACTACGAAAAAATTCATAACACTGCAACGGCGCAATAATACGACCACAGCCCAACGGCCCGGTATAACTCTGACCCTATCTCCAACATAACCACAGCCACCATATGAGAAGCCTACTTAGGCTAACTGGTCATGCAATCACCGGTGACGACGCGTAGCAACCGACGTTTAACGCGGAAAAGCCGTGTTACGAAGCCCAGCAGGAACATGAGATCGAACACGGCTTCGTCTTACATACCGCTATATATGGAAGGGCATTAACAGCCACACTTTTTCAGAAAAAAACAAATATCACTTGAGAGAGGATCATGCCTGCTGAAACTGATAATATTACGACCAATTTAACGGCCCGCATAAATGCACTGCAAAAGGACATCTAGTCACGCTTAGGGGAACCTGTACGGAACGCGTCACTGAAAACTAAACTACTTACACAGCTGTAATATTTATACTCCCTCATTGCAGCCGCGATGTTATTGTAAAAATAAAATTTTAGCCGAGCACAGCGCCATTATAAATTTTAAGCACAAGTCAAACAGTTTCTCTGCAGATTGCGCCATGAAGCCTAAAGGAAAACGACAAACTAATATAACTGAAAGAACAGCCACTCACCTGCATATTCGTTAAACCCAGACAATCCCGCCTACGCCTAGAATTCTGCTCTTTACAACGGCGATATTGCGGCCAGTGACACAGCTTGCTCTACGACAGGGGTCACTCCGTTCCGAGAGGCATTGTTCACTTGAAACAAAAAAAATTCTGAGATTTCCCCACAAATTTTACCAACCGGTACCAGACCCACACAAAAGCGGGTCTGTAGAATTCCTCGAAGAAATCGAGAAAAAAAGTCCCGTCATCGATGTGGCGCACTTTAAGCTGACAACGAGCCATACCTTCACGTGTGCTCAGGTCTTCCATGTGAACCAGGTGCCTCGCGCAAAAAAAAAACAAATAACAAACCAAAGAAGGTGCCCGACCGACCCGACAGTGTGCTTAACGGGTGCCGGTCAATAATCGCTAAGCGATAAAGAAAAAAAATGTCGACATGCTCTGCGACATTATGTAAAGTGGTTATGTAAACTAAAAACAGCACTGTCGGTTTTTTCGTACCTTTCAAACTACTTAAGAAAAATAAAAAGTACGTTTTCTCTTTTCCACAATTTGACAGTACCGTCGAATGCCTTTGGAACGTGAAGTATTCCTAGTAATTGCACTTCAACACCGCGTAACAACAAACCGAAGTGTGCGAGACAAATTAAGAGAAGACTTGCATTAAAACAGCGGACGCACTGCACAAGTTCCCGGTGATGCCTATTGGCCTTTGCATGGCACCAGCGATGTTGTAACAAGTTATGAACACTGTTCGAACCGGCACAAAGTGGCAAACTTGCCTTGTCTACCTTGACGATATTGGGATCTGCGAAAGACGTTTAGACGATCAATTTGCAAGGTTCGAGTCCATACTCAAGTGACTGTCCGATACCCATTGCAAGAGAGGCATGCGAAGGTTTGTGCCTCTTGGCCCTTACTATAGCGCTTAGTCGAAAACTTCGCAAAAATCTCTAAAGCCCAAACGATTATGAATAAAGGGTACTGTCAATTAATGTTTAAGGAACCCCAGACGAATGGTTTAAGTGAGCACCAAAAACGCATCCAAATCCCGCTTTTGCTCGCTAATTTCGACAATAACGCCAAAAAAAATTGTACACAGGTGCCCGGAATGTCCCAAGTGCCGTCATTGCCTAGAAGCACCATGGTTCGTCAATTTTATCGTTTGCGCCGCCCATGGTAGGTCGATGAAATAAAGTATTTCCTGGTGAAAAACAGTGCCTTGTCATCATGCGGCCTATTTTGAAATTTGACTTCTACGTCTACGGTTTGACCATAAAGGTGGAAAGGAACCACCACGCTCTGTTGGCTCGCACTTTTGACGGGCTCGCATTGTGAATGTCGACGTTTCATGTTTGAAGTCAACATCGTTCCATAATACAGCATAAAGCATTCAGAAGCAAAATGCCTATCTCGCGCGAGTATCCGCCAGCCACCACAGGCCTCCAATGAAGAAACCTAGAACGACGCAGCATTCCCTGCCAAGGACATTGACGCGCAACTCACATGCGTTCTGCCTGAAGGCATATGTGCTAGTGGAAGAGAACTTGCACTCAACAAAAAGAATTGGGTACTGTCTCGAAATTTCGGCTCGACGCTGTGATGAAATTTTAGCAGCAGGCCCCGACAAAAAAAAAATCAGGGCGCCTCCGCACGGTGGCACCGCTTGGAAAGATAAAGACGAAGTGGACTCGCCCCGTCTTGCATAAGGTGCCTCCTACATGTTAAGGAGGTACAGGGACTCCTAATGGCGTGAACCGCCGTGAAGAAACGCACCCCACTCCCACATGCTATCGCCGTACCACCAAGTTCTTTCGAATACATCAAAATGGACATTCTTTGCCGACTCCCCTTGTCCTAATCACTGAAATAAATTGTTTATTTCGGCAACAAAAGGAGGTTGCCCTAAGGCTAAGGCAAAAGGCAACATTTAAATTTACCCGACTGGGCCCCTAGCCCCAGGCAGCACAAACACACAAACAGCAGTTTGTTACAAGACGCAAATGGCTTAAATATTGTCATTCAAACCTTACACAATTATATGTACAACTATAAAACAACTTTAGGCTAAGCATACACCGTTTCTGTTCATTTCTGGAGGCTGTAAAATATTTGCAATCTAAAATTCTAAGCATAAATATGCGTTATAAAATAGGTCTCGTTACATACCGAAAAAAAGTTTCTTACAGTGATTACAACACAAAAGCATTTTGCATAAAACACACGCACACAATAAAAGAACTACAAAAGAAAAGACAGAAGAACATGACAATATTGCTCGAGTAAAGCCGCTTAACGTTTTCCAAGAAGGCTATCAGAGAAGAACAGCTCTGCATCATATCAAGTAGAGAAGGATACATTTTTAAAAGATTTGGTATTTGCCATTGAAGCAGTTGCATGCCGTGCCCGGTCGTAGTCTGAAATTTTTTTAATGCAGCGTGCCTGAGGGTATTATGCGGATCAGTATTAGTGTATAATGATATGAATATTTCTGGGTCTGATTTCAAGTTAAGGAAGGCGATTTCTGCTAGCCGTTGATTATGTATCTCTTTAAATATGTACGTGCAATTAAAATACGAAGAGGCGTGTTTTCGACTTGATAAGTTGTGAATAAATCGTAAACCACGTTTTTGCAATAATTAAGAAGACCAATGTTCGCTTTGACGGATCACCTTAAAATAATAAACAATATTTTTTGCCTTGAGGGAACAGCGCAGTGGTAAAGTTGTTTTATGTTCTCGGGTAACAACTTACGAAGCTTGTAAGGCCGCCAAATGTTTGGGCTATACAGAGTTTTACCTAATTTACATTATAGGCTCAACGAAGAGTTTCGTAAAAATGCACGTCAAGAAACTTACATTCTGAAACTTGTTGTAACACTTCTGTTTTGAGCAATAGGCCTTTAAGATGTTGTACGGGTATTTATATAAGAAAAGAGAATATATTTAGTTTTTGAGTAAATATATTAGCTGATTAGCACTTAACCACTTCGATAAATTTTGGAGGTAGAAATTACCATCATGTACGAGCACTGCAAATCTTTTAAGGAAAAAAACATATTTCGGTCGTTAGGGTATAACAACAATTCAGGAGTCTCAGGAATGTTAACAATATCATTATATAAAAAAGAAATAGTACCGCTCCTAATATAGACCCTTGTTGGACACCAAAAGCGAGGTATCCCTCATCTGATAATACCTTATATATACAGCAAACTGTACTCTATTTAAGAGATAGCTCTGCATTAGCTTATACGCCATGCCACGTATTCCGTAATATGAGAGCTAATGGAAAAGAATACGTTGCTTGATTGAATTAAAAGCTTTTTTTAAAATCAACAATCCATAAATTTTATAAAGGCGGTTTTCTCTGTTTGAAATTTTTTTTTAAATGTTAAGCGAGACTGATTCTGTCGATTTCCCCATTTCAAAACCATATCGTATTGAAGATAACCGTTGATATTTTTCAGATCAATAGTTATTCGGGAGGTAATTACTTTTTCAGCGATCTGTGAAAACAGCGGGGGCATAAATATTGGCCTGTAATAAGAAATGTTGCTAACCGCACCACCTTTGCACAAGACACTAACATTGGCGATTTTCAGTTTGTCTGGGAACGTGCAAGTTTCTAAGATTAAGTGACGTAAATAACAGAGCCCATAACAAATAAATCAGAAACGGCCCTAATATGTACCACATTAATACATTCTGAACCACAAGCACAGTAACTTTTAGGCTCATATATCAAATCAAAGATTTTCATAGGAACTGTAGGGAAAAGAATCATTGATTGCTGCGGACTCGGAGGCATGTACCTTCCGACTTTATTGTTAGCGTTTGCATTGTTAGGTGCGGAGGTTAAAAAATATTTTCCTCTTAACGTGTGATCCCCATTTTTTTATTTCCGTTGGCAAAGTAATTGTTGTTTTGCGTAATAAATTCTTTACTGTTCGCCAGTCTCACTGGGATGGTAACATAAGTGGTAGAATTTGTCCGACTAGTATAGAATATGAGTTTTTTTTTTATTTCGCTGGAAAGTTTGTTCCGGAGAGATTTGTATTTTTAGTAGTGCTAATTCCAATGAAGTTTAAACTTGTTCAATAATTTCTTTCTGGCATTTATTTTGTGTAGTAGTTCTTTTGTTATCCAAGGATTTCTGATTTCTCTGCAGCTTCGCAAGATAACTTCTTAAAATCCGATATTGTACAACTCAATAATTTTGTTAATAAATCTATCATACAGCACATTCCTAGCCGTTTGTTTCAAGTACTGTGTCCAATTTGTAAAAGTTACCAGTTGCGGAAAATGGTCCGTATTGCCTCAGGTTACATTACGCATCAATGTTCTGTCAATGGTTTTAGTAGCAGCGCGCAACATTTTTTTGGAGCAAAACAGAAAACAGACAAATTATCACTCAAATCGCTCATTAAAACACCCACTCGAATATCATTTCGGTCAAAATTTGTTACGCAGAGATCAAAGAGAGTCTCACTTCATGGTGTGATACGATTACAAATATCGATTACGTTAGAAAAACCATTCACGGACAGCATATCCCAAAGCTCTCTATTTAAATCTGAAACGTGCAGAAGATTAATTAATAAAGAAGATTAATGAAGATTAATAAAGAAGTGCCCAAGAATAACAGCCGGTGTCTCAGAATTGGATATAAATTCTAACAGAGGATCATGAAACAGATAAAATTGGCGCAAAGATTCCGAAGGTACACGATAAATTGCACCCACCATAAAGGCACTTGTATTTTTGAAAAGTAATTCAAAGTTTGGAACAACAATACAGTAATCCCGAAGAACGTCATAAAAATATTTCTTCTGTGAATAAACGGCGATACCACCACCTTTCTTTTTCGCCCTAAATATTGCTTCGTAATGGTACCCGTCAATCACTGCTGTGTCACTGGTACTTGAAAACCATGTTTCAGTAAAGGCCAAGACGTCAAATAGTTTATCAAAGGAAGATAGCAACGAGCTCAAATCCTCTCTGTATTTTTACGGTTTTGCGCATTTAAATGAAAAAAAAAAGAAAAATTGTTGGATGGTTTGTGAAGAATAGAACCAAACGTACGGAAAGGATCTGTGTCAGGATAAGTGCAGTACCGGCTTTAGGTAGCCATTGAAGAAAGAAACGCTATTAGAATCTTTCGTTTCATGTTAGCGGAATACGTCATCCTAGCAAGATAACGTTCGTCACAAAAACGAAGGGGCTTCGAACCCGCGGGCTTCCGAACAAAGATGTGGCCGTTTTTTTCCCACGCGAAGGGGTAGTTCATTTCCTCCGCTTTTGTGCATGCAAGCCCCAGAAGTCGTTTGTTTTTTGCCGTTAAGCTATCCCAAAACCACAGCTTCAGATCTAGCGTCTTCAGAAGCGAGCGACTCTGGGCCCATTCTTTCTTTAGAGCTAGCGAAGAAAATTGTACTAATATCAGAGGCTCTTTTCGGAGGTGTTCTTGCAGGCGATTTGCGTTTTCAATATCGCTCTGTTTAGCTCAGGCAGGCCAGGTTTTAATTGCATGGAATTTAACTTCTCGAAAGAGTTCCCTTTTTTTTCTCGCACAAAACCACGGATATCTAGATTTTGACGCCAACTGTATGGTTTAAGTTCGGTGAGTTGTGTGTTCACTGTTTTTATGACAAGGGCGTTAGCTGACTAAGAGTTCCACCCTTTTATTTAGCGCCGAAACATCGCTCGACAGCTTGTCAACTTCTTCCGACACTGTGTCGTACAGTTCTGACATGTGCTCGATTGAAGACTCGTCACCGTCCACCTTTGCCACAAGGTTAGTTGGGGCTTACACTTTGGCTACAAGTTGCATGAGCAAAGACAGCTTTTCGTTTTTTTCAGTCAACATGTGCTATTTGTTGGAACTTCCTATTTCCCTAGAGGTCGAAGCGTTTTAAATGCAGAGCATTTCTTTAACTCACAGTGTCACCCGTCCGTTGGCGATCGGCTACCGCAGATTGCCAGCGCGTGCGCCCCTCCGCCGCCCCTCTTCGCTATCAACAACAGGTGCGGGCGCGCATGCGCGTGCTCCGGCGCTGAAAGAGGTGTTGCAACAGCAGGTGCTACATCCTCTGCCTCTACTGCGAACGCTACGAATATAAAGCGAGTGTCGGCGCGGCTCACTCCATTCTACTCCTGCGCTCTGTTCTGTATAAAGAAAAGAAAGAAAACAATAATAATAAAGATCCAACCGAGTGCCCCGCAGAGAGGGTGGGGTGCAAACGATGGCAATCAATAAGACGTTCCGTACTTACGTCTCTCGTCTCTCTCTCTCTCTCTCTCTCTCTCTCTCTCTCGTCTCGCAACCCATCTACCCAACCCCTACGACAACAACAACTACAACTACCACCGCCAACTACCACAACCTACGCCACGTGACCACCCCCAATGCTCTGCATTTACTCGTCTCCCTCACGCGGTGGCATGCGACGGAGGTATTTTTTTTGCTCCCTGTCTCAGAGGTAGTGCAGCACCATTTAGCTTAAAGAGCGTCACCTTCACTTTGAAAGGAAGAAGCACTGACACCCAAACATTTACCAAGATGGTACACTTAAACCAATGCTACACTTTATTGCAGTATAGGGAAATTTACGTGCATACTTTATTCTAATATAAAAAGGCCTTACTCTGCAACATTTGAAATACATTTGAACATAATTGAAAAATGAATACACATACATGAAACGTGTACACGCAAGCGAAGGCGTTCCAAGATGCATCACATTAATGAAAACGCAGTCAGAAGGCCTGGCCAGTCCTCGAAACCTTCCAGATCGAATGACCGAGAAACAAAAAAAATCTTACTTCACAACACTGAAACAAAATACGAAGGAAGCGCTTCTTTAGCAGTTTTCTTAGGTTCTACGCTCGCGTTTCGCAAAATTAAAAAAGAAGGGTGCGTCGCCTGAAGTCCCAGTTTATGAGGTCAGAGTCGCAAATTTGAAACTTCGCAAACATCTTGCGGTCTTGCGTCGTCCTAACCTTGCTTGAGACTTCTTCTGGTTCAAACACCCTGCGTCGGTGGACGTATTCAAGAAAAAGACGTGCTAGCCGTTCATCTGCAACTGTTGATTGTTTCGAAGCCATTTTTCGAACAGCACAGGAAAGTTTTTCTCCACAGCACCGCTTGTACTTGCGTGGTCCCATCAAATATTATTAGTGACCTAATGTTCAGATTGACAGTAATCTTGCCGGACTACGGTCAGCCGTCTACAAGGTATTTACCAAAATATACGCTAACTGAATTTCTGCAACCATACATTTCACTCAACCTAAAGGACGCGCAGGGTTCTGTAAAGGTAATTCAACGGACCATATGCACACGATCAATCGGGTGATTGAGAAGTGCGCTGAGTAGAGTCAACCCCTATAGATAGCCTTCATAGATTATAAGAAAGCATTTCACTCGGTCGAAACTCTAGCAGTCATTCGGGCATTACGCAACCAGGGGGTAGATTAGCATTATATAAAAATACCAGAATAATCTACAATGGGTCCACAGCTACCATCATCCTTCATAAGGAAAGCAATAATAAACCTATAAGGAATAGCGTCAGACAAGAAGACACAATCTCTCCAATGTTATTCACAGTATGTTTACAGGACGTATTAAGAAAGTCTGATTGGGAAGAGGTGGGAGTAAGGGTAATAGAGAATACCTCAGTAACCTCAGATTTGGTGATGACGTTGCCTTGCAAAGCAGCTCGGGGGACGAATTGCACAGCATGCTTTCCGCACTTACGAACAGAGTAGTACAGTGGGCCTGAAAATAATATGCAGAAAACCAATGTATACATCAATACATCGGGAGACTCAGGAGTTTGGGATAGGGGGTGATGTAGTGCAAGTGGTAAGCGAATATATCTAATTAGGCCAAGTTGTGACCCCGGGTCGCAACCATCAGGCAGACATAATGAGAATGATCAGAATGGGTTGGAGTGTATACGGCAGACATTCTCAGATAAGAAAAAGCAGCCTACCATTGTCTCTGAAGAAGAAAGGGTGTGACAGCTGCATCTTACCAGTACTCACCTACTGGGCAGAAACTTGGAGGCTCACTAAGAGGTTTCAACTTAAATTGAGAACGACTCAGCGGGCAATGAAGCGGAAATTGTGGAGTGTAACTTTAAGGGACAAGAAGAGAGTTGAGTGGGTCAGGGAACAAACGCTTGTTAAGGACATATTATAGAAATTAATAAGAAATGGACGTGGGCAGGTCGTGTAATGCGAGGGCAAGATAAGGGGTGGTCATTAGGAGTACCAGAGTTGATACCTGGAGAAGGCAAGCGTTGCAGGGGGCAGCAGAAAGTTAGATGAGCAGATGAGATCAAGAAGCTTGCAGGCATTATTTCGTTGCAGTTGGCACAGGACCAGGGTAATTGCAGAATAATGGGAGAGGCCTTTTCCGTGCACTACACGTAGATAGGCTGGTGATGATGATGTTGATGAATGTTCAGAAGCACATTTTTATCGATGTACTGCATTAATCTCTTGTTCAAAAGTACTGTCGCGACGGCGACAGAGAGATGAGAAGACACACGTCTGCACGCTACAGCGCCGTGGACCCCAAACTGGGGTCCCCGCTTTATTCCACGCTCGTGCCCAGCGCGCACCGCAAGCGCGTGGTCAGCACTCGCCACTCGTGGCTCAGCCCCAGCGTCATCGTTCCTGGAGCGTGCCCGTTTGCGGCAGCAGACGACGCAAGCTGCTGGGGTGCTGCCACATAGCCCCCCCTCTTCAGACGGAGTGTCAGCAAAACGGACAGTCTTTGTACTGGGATATTCACGGGTGGGGCTGCGAACGGAGGGGAGAGTGGTGGTGTTCAGGGTGGAGTGGTGGATGGTGGTGCCGAAGGCAGGCGGTTCGGCCTCGGTGAAAGCGGGCTTGAGGCGATCGATGGAAACGACAGTGTCGCGGCCGTTAACGCGAACTGCAAACGTCTTTTCGCCGCGTGAAATGATGAGATGAGGGCCGGTGTAGGGCGGTTGAAGTGGCCGGCGGGCACTGTTGACACGGATGAAAACGTATTGGCTGACAGAAAGACTTGGGTGAATAAAAGTGGGTTTTGTGGAACACGGCCGTGGCGGTTGGGGACGGATATAGCTGAAAAACCGGGTTAAATTGTTTACGTAGGTTGGCCCAGGAGAGGAAGGGTTATCTTGAGGCTGTGGAGGGACCAGGAAGTCTGCCGGTAATCGCAAAGACGTGCCGTAGGCCAAATGGGATGCGGCACAACCAAGATCATCTTTGATGACAGAGCGTAATCCTAGCAGCACAAGAGGAAGGTGAACTGCCCACTGCTCAGGTGATTCATGAGCCATCAGCGAGGCCTTGAGCTGACGATGAAACCTCTCGACCATGCCGTTGGCTTGAGGATGATAGGCCGTTGTTTTTAGGTGAGTAACACCGAGTAGGCATGTCAAGCGGCGAAAGAGTCTGGACTCAAATTGGCGGCCACGGTCTGTGATAATCTCCGACGGCACGCCAAAACGGGCGATCCACGTCGACATAAGCGTGGAAGCAACAGTCTCAGCCGTATTATCGTCGATTGGAAAAGCCTCCGGCCAGCGGGTAAAACGGTCGATCACTGTCAAGATGTAGCGGCAGCCCTTAGATGGTGGTAGTGGGCCAACAAGGTCCACGTGAATTGTGGAGAACCTTGAGTCCGGTAGTGGGAAAGCAGCCAGAGGCGATGTGGTATGATGAGAGACCTTGCATTGTTGGCAGGCGAGGCAGGAACGGGCCCAGGCGCGTAAGTCAGTATTCATGCCCGGCCAGACGTATCTCTCGGCAATCAAACGCCGAGAGGCACGAACTCCAGGATGAGAGAGACGGTGAATAGAGTTCAAGGCAATGCGCCTGAGAGACGCAGGAAGGTACGGCCGTCTGCGGCCTGAGACCGGGTCAATGTCGCAAACGATGCTGATTCCCGAATCAGGGCATAGAATGTCCTCAAGTTGCCGAGAGGAGCTGTTTGAAGAACGTAGAGTTCGGAGCTCCTCGTCATCGCGTAGGGCTTGGGCCAACTCTTGAGAACTGAAACCGGAGCGCTGTATGGCGGAAATACGGCTAAGGGCGTCGGCTGGAATGTTGTTAACTCCCTTGACATGCCGAATGTCCGTCGTAAACTCTGCAAGATAAGCCAAATGTCGCGTCTCTCGGGGAGAATATGTAGTCTTCGATGACTTTAAGGCGTTCGTAAGAGGCTTGTGATCGGTGAAGATCACGAAGCTGCGGCCTTCGAGGAAAAAGCGGAAACGCTTCACAGCGAGGTACGCCGCTAGAAGTTCCCGTCCGAAAGTGCTGTACCGTTGCTCAGTGGGAGAAAGCTTCTTCGAAAAGAAACCGAGCGGTTGCCAGCTGCCGCGGATGTGCTGCTGAAGTACACCTCCAATCACACAGTGGGAAGCATCTACCATCAGGCTTGTGGGAGCGTTGTGGCACGGGTGCACGAGAAGGGTAGAAGAGGCCAGGCGCTCCTTGGTGGTAGTGAATGCGCGATCAGCAGCTTCAGACCATTCAAGACTGCACTCGGGAGACTTGGAAGTTTGAAGGAAAGTTTCGAGAGGTTGAACAATGGCCGCACATGCCGGGATGAACCGTCGGTAATAATTCACCAGCCCTAGGAAACGGCGCAGTTGGCGCAAGGACTCAGGTCGGGGAAAGTCGATTATGGCCTTCACTTTGTCTGGCAGAGGGCGAATTCCATTGCAGTCAACGAAATGACCGAGAAACTCCAACGACGGCAACCCCAACGCACACTTTTCGCTATTAAGGATGAGGCCATGCTCTGCTAGGCGTTCAAAAACTATCCGCAGATGGTGCAGGTGCTCAGATAGCGATGAACTGGCGACAAGAACGTCATCTATGTAGGCGAAAACAAAAGGTAGACCACGGAGGACGACGTCTATGAAGCGCTGAAAAGTCTGAGCTGCGTTGCAAAACCCGAAAGGCATTCGAGTGAATTCGAAGAGGCCAAACGGTGTAATGATGGCAGTTTTGTTGACGTCATCCGCGGCTACTGGGATTTTGTGGTAGGCTTTTTGGTGGCCAAACTTTGAAAAGATGGTACAGCCACTGAGGTTATTGGTGAAGTCCTGTATATTAGGTAGGGGGTACCTGTCGGGTACAGTGGCCACGTTCAAGGAGCGGTAATCACCACAGGGTCGCCAGTCTCCTGATTTCTTCGGGACCATGTGTAACGACGAGGACCAGTTGCTCGATGACGGGCGAGCAATGCCGATTTCAACCATGTGGTGAAATTCCTGTTCCGCGATTTCATGTTTCTCTGGAGCCAGTCGACGAGCCACGGCGTGCGTAGGTGGACCGGTGGTGATGATCTGATGAACGACGTCATGCTTCACTGGCTTTGTCCAGTCTGGAGGGGCAGTCAGGGAAGGAAACTCGTTCAGCAATTCCCGGTACGGAGAAGGTAAGTCGCAAAGAAGCGTAAATGCGAACGGATGGACTGGAGACGATTTGCCGATGACAGAATAGCCGGTTGTGGCGTCCAGGATTCTTCTTCGGGCCATGTCAACCAGGAGGCCGAAGTGCGAAAGGAAATCGGCTCCTAGAATGGCGTGACTCACGTTGGCAACGAGGAAAATCCAACGGAACGCACGGCGTAGGCCGATGTTTACCATCAGGGATTTTTTTCGGTACACGGGATTGCTGGACTTGTTAATAGCTTGGAGATGGCACAGTGGTGCTTGAGTGCGGTCACAGGAATTAGCGGGGAGTACACTCACTTCAGCACTAGTGTCAACTAGGAAACGTTGACCACTGGTTGCATCTGTGATGTAGAAGAGGCGACTGTCGCTGGCTTGGGAATCGGTCGCCGCCGCTAACGACCCCTCGTCCCGTTTCCCGGCCAGCCGCAAGGACGGGTGCAACGTTGCGCCGCTGCACCGAAGCGGCGATGGTACCAGCACAATGAATCAGGGTGTTGAGGTGGCTGGCGCGTTGTGCCTTCCTGGCGAAATACTTGCGGAGACGGGGTACGGCGAGAAGGGCAAAACCGGCGAGCTCGAGGGTTGCGAGGCGGCGGCGAGCTGTAACCAGCCGAGGCGACAAGCTCCTCCGAGTTTTGCATGCGCTCTCAGAGAGCGGCGAGGTCGTCGGATAACGGTGAGGGCAAAGGAGTAGCAGGCGCCGCCACGGTGGTATGGTCGGAAGATTGAGCGGATGCCACCGTGGACAAAGGCGGATGCAACGTGGCGACTTCCATTATCTTGTCAGCATGCGCGGCCAACGCGGATAAGGGAAGGTCAGAAGCAGTCGCGAGGATCATCTGCACAGAAGAGGGGAGCCGTCGGAGGAAAAGTTCCTTCAACAAACGGGAGTCCATGGCAGAAGGTGCGTCGCCGAGCAGGGTTTGCAGTTCGTGAAGGAGCTGCGAAGGTCGACGGTCACCCAACTCCTCTGCAGAAAGCAGCCCCTGGAAACGCTGCCGTTCCGAAGGGCTCGTGCGGCTCAAGATGGCAGCCTTCAACGTGTCGTAAGGGTTCGTGGTAGGCGAGTTGGCAAGGATGTCACGAACCTCAACCGCGATCTCAATAGGCAGGGACTGTTGTAGATGGTTGAAGCGGGTCTCTTGCGACGTGATGTGCCTCACTCGGAAGCTTGCCTCGGCTTGAAGGAACCACACGTCGGGGTGCTTAGCGCTGAAGGGGGGCAAACGGCAAGCGACGGCGGAGATGCCAGGTGAAGAGGCAGCGGAGGACACAGAAAGACCGCTGGCGTCGCGGGGAGGGTCCATTCTGATTACGTGGCTCCGCTGCAACGTCCGGGTCACCAATGTCGCGACGGCGACAGAGAGATGAGAAGATACACGTCTGCACGCTAGAGCGCCGTGGACCCCAAACTGGGGTCCCCGCTTTATTCCACGGTCGTGCCCAGCGCGCACCGCAAGCGCGTGGTCAGCACTCGCCACTCGTGGCTCAGCCCCAGCGTCATCGTTCCTGGAGCGTGCCCGTTTGCGGCAGCAGACGACGCAAGCTGCTGGGGCGCTGCCACAGTACTAAAACTCCTTTCGCTTCATTACCGAAAATGGCGATCGCATATTTATACTTTACAGAATAGCAATTAGCCTCTCGGATTTCCTGAGTAGTTTTTGCCTATAGCAGAGGGCCAGAGCCCGAGCATCGCCAACGCCACTCGATCTGTTCTAGGGTGTGAGTGTTCGTCTGTCCGGCGACAAGATGAGAAACAAAATGGAAATGTTAGGTCGCTAGTACACGCTAACAATTAACGATGGCGTGTTAGCAGGGTTACGCTGAAAGCCCGCAATTTGGGGTTTCCTGAAAAAGCTTGTTGACAAAATTACTCAGCTCGTAGTCTACCGAAACCAGGTTCGGAACGCAGCGTCGACTTGTTCTTGCCCAAAATTTGACGAATGATGGTACGTCGATCATAATTTCGGCGTCCAGAGTTTTCTCGACCTTGCTTTTGAAAGTTAGTTAAAAATAGTCAAAGTCGAATACATTCCTCAGGCTTAAAAAACCAACGTTCGCCACCTGGAATTTAACCCCGGTGCTTTCGAAACGGGGCCTAAAGTAGAACTGCCAGATGTGTTCCCCAAGAGGTACCTGGTGTTGTCATTGCGTCAATGTAGTGCGCAAGGTCACACAAAGTGAACGGAATGTGGATGTGGTGGCCCGAAAAATGGCGCATACCCACTTAGCGGGAGTGGCCAAGAAGAGTTAGGTTTTCATTACAATCAATCTTGCTAGTCAAAATAACAGAGCAGAAGGAAGAATTTGGTTTAGGTTACTGAGAGAGAGAGAGAGAAAAACACGAAAAATGCAACAGAGAGAAGAGTAGGAAAATGAAAGGCTTCGAGAGAAGTGGAGTGCTTTGCACTTTTTTTTCAAGGCCCTCTAACACTCTCCTTTGTTACTTGGTTGCCCAAAAGGAACTGCAAAAAGGGCAACATCAAAGGCGAAGCGTCGAAAAACATGTTCACATCTCTGATACTGTCAAGGGAAGCACTGATGCATGAGTCGACACGCTGCTGCAAAACAAAAGAGTGGTCGTTGAGATTGACGCTGCATGTATAGTGCCGTAGGAGACCTCTCGAATACGCCCCTGCGCACCAAAGCGTTCGGAAAACATGGATGATGGTCCTTCGCATGATTGTTCGCGAACCAATGTAACAACAGCGGGCATACATTTATTTGGATTGCCTAGCACTGCTCTGAACACGTACTTGCTATATTGCATCTTTACGAGCTATACTGTCGTCAAAAGATTGGAGGGACCCTTCCTTTCCACCCACTTTGGAAGCCTGTGAAAGCGGTTTTAAAAAAATACTTGGCTGTCAAGGTGACAGCATGTTTATCCTGGAAATACAATGCATAGCTTGCACATTCGATCCCCTAAGTGTTAAGTAGAAATTACAAATATGCATACTTTGCATTCCCTCCCAAAAAGTAAACCAGGACCAAAAACCTGGGAAAATATTTCTGCAACTACAATTGAACAAAAATACCGGAGATAAGCCAACAGTGGAATTTCTTGCATTAAAAAAAACACAATTGGCTGAAGTTGCTTAGTTTATTGTTATAACAGCATACATTTTGAAGGAAAATATAAAAATAAAAAAACAAGAAAAAGGGACCCCAACACATAGGCTCGGATGACATGAAGGCTCATCTTGTTTGGGGGGAGGGGAGATATACGTAAATTGATGGTGGTCAGGGCATACCGACCCTTTCCTAGATCATCCAATTCGCTGTGATATCTGAGAACAAGCCGTATTTCTGACACTTACCTCATAAATTTATCCTCCATACTCACGAATGAAGTCCTTCTTGAATTTAACAATTTAACTAATTCAGATTTTCTTCTTGTACTTACTGCTGTTATTTGTATAGTTATCCCGTACTAAAGTAAAGCTTGATTATTTAAAATTTTCACGTTGATTTAACTGAAAGAAATTGCATTCCTTTTGCTTTACACAGTACTTAGAACAGGCATTTATTGAAGTCGAGTCAAAGCTGATATTCAACATGTGAATTCTGGTGAGTATTAAACCAGTACGTAAAGATAGGACGTGCTAGCATTGTCGTCCGCTGTCCTGCCCGATTGATGCTTTCGCGGTTCCCAAAGGCTAGCCTTGGATATTAAGGCAAGCTCTCAAGAACTATCATGTGGAGTTTGTACCTGCAAATAAAACATGCAGCCCCTCTGCTGTTGTCAAGCATTTTTTAACAGAGCGCCAGTTGATGAGATACAATTACTCTGAGTACTGTCGGCAGTCGGACTGACTGTTCCAGAGGAAGCTTCGTGTTGTGCAAATTGTTTTTACAGCGGGGACGCCGGCGCTCTGACGGCGGTTGCCCAGGGGGACAACCGGAGGGGACTAGACACTGTAGCCGGCTCAAAAAACAATCTTAAGTGCTCTAATGTTTTCAACATCCCAAAAAACCTCCCTCCCCTGCTGAGCGCAAGCACTCGCGTTCTAACGTTGTGAACATCTAAAGTGGGAGCTCTCTCCATCTGAAATCAAATTACTGTCAATGAGCCTAATCTTCTGTCCTTCATCGGGAAACGTAATGAATTCAAACTATATCAGGAACTCGACAATTTTTTCAAAATCCTGCGCCTATGGAAATACTTTATTCGGCGTCCCACTGAGAGAAACATTACTCCCTGCCCATTTAGACGAAATATTGACAGCAAACGAGCCACGGGATAAGCAATTGTATCTATACATTTCGGCCGTGCAAAACGGCACAATCACAAAGTTCGAGAAATGGTTTTCTTTCCGCGGCAATGTCGCTAGGGACGAGCATGAAGCATTGAAGTGCCTGAGTGACAATACTGCCACTGTAACACAACCTGCAGAAAACGGCGGGGCTGTTGTGATCATGGACAAGACTGACTATCTAAACAAATCACAGCGACAGCTAGCGAACGAGACTTTCTCTGGCAAGATCACAGATGACCCAACATTGCGATTTGAAGCTGAAATTTTGGATGCACTAAAGTCCAGGCAGCGCAAAGGGAAAATAACAGATTCGATGTATGAAG
Source organism: Haemaphysalis longicornis (assembly GCF_048455015.1). Taxonomy (NCBI): domain Eukaryota; kingdom Metazoa; phylum Arthropoda; class Arachnida; order Ixodida; family Ixodidae; genus Haemaphysalis; species Haemaphysalis longicornis. Next base: position 46,267,742 of record NW_027526214.1, read on the forward strand.
TGATGCTACCACCTAATAAATTGACCACCTAATTGGAGATATCCCCCAGACTTTACCTTCATACTTAAAATACAGACCCCTTTCTCCGCGAGATTTACGCCTCGAGGTCCCAACTGGCAGTTTTCTCCTCACCATGAATGTTATGTCCCTGTACACAAATATTACTCATTCTGATGTGACTACGGTGACTATAATTTTTGTTTCTATGTAACACCTGGCGCATTGCAAACCCTCCTTCTACCCGTACCTTAGTACAGTCACTTCCACTTTGACAATACGCACTATCTCCAAATTAACGGCACCGCCATGCGCAACAAAATGGCACTACATACGTCATTAGAAACATCGTTTATTAAAAATTGGTTTCCGAAACCTATCCTTTATGAACGATTTCTTGATGACGTCATTTTCATTTGAAATAAAGATGATGCAAGCTTAAAGAAATTTATGACAGAATTCAACTATCTCCATTGTCAATCAAGCTTAACTATCAGATATCAACTGAAACCATACATTTTTTCAATGTCACGTTCAGAATGAACCAAGGGAGAGTCTCAATAACATTGTACAGGAAGCCCACTGACCGCCAAAAATATCTTCACTTCTATACCGGACATCCTCGCCATTTTAAAACACGTATATTTTACCCACAAGCACACCGGTAGTGCCGGGTATGCTCTGGGCGGGACGATTTCAAAACAAAAACATGCTGAGGAGCTCAAGGCCGCCCGTATAGGTCAAAAATATTCCCCCAAAATTGTTGACGATGCGATTTAACAAACGTGCAATTTCCAAAGTGAAGACATTCTGACTGAAACCCAAAAAAACCCACTATGAATATGACATAGTTATGTACTCGTCCAAGACTTCTCAAGTGAACAATCATGAGGCGACATTTTAATATCAGAAGCCAAGTGAGCGCTTGTCGGCTGTTTTTCAGAGGCACCACGTGCTGTGTACTGACGGGCCGGAAACTTCAAGGACCAAGTTAGGCCGAAGAACGAACCATCTGAGTGAACTCTCAAAACATTGCCCCCAATGTAGACCACTAATGTCGCCTATGCCACCAGGCCAACCTTTATATATGAAATTTTAGAGAACCTCAACTGTGATACCCCTAATGTAATCTACAAACTCCGTCCTCTTCTGTACACCGTTGCACGCCGTTTCACGATGCACGTCGTTTTTCTGAAGACGTATATACGTTGAACTTTATGCGTCGGTTTTCTCTACAATAACGTCGTAACCGTGCCTCCTTCCCATTTCGAACTTTGCTCCCTCCTTTCCTTTTCTCTTTTCTATTTTATTCTTTTCCCGCAACTTTCTAAAAATTGCCACAAAAGGTTATTTTTACTCTGACCTTCTTTTACTATCCCCGGTGGTCCTCCTTGGTGAGGGTGAGAAAAAAGGGAAGCCCTCGGAAACAAAGTGAGTATGAGCATTTTTGGCCATTGTAAGATAAACCCGGAAGAAAAAAAAGTCCGTCTTTCGAAACTGTTGGGAACAATAAAAGTCTTGTGAAGTGTTCCCCGAGTGGGTGCGCCGAAGTTTTGACCTATTACTACGGTAGCCGGAATCTCCTTACCTGCTATATATATATTGCCGCGAACCATGTATGCATTTTTTATTTATTGTTTTTCTACAGCCGGGCCACGTCCGGCTGTGTTATCTGTGTTCCAGGCGAAGCCCGTCTTTCATTCTTTATTTTTGTGCCACACGGGCTATCACATTTAGATAAGCAGACTTATTCGCCCTAACGTCACTAGCCCAGAATATTTTTGTGTCAGCTACGATGTTCTGGATGTGAATCGACGGTTCCAGAAACACTTGCGCGGAAAGATAAAAGCCTGCAGAGCGGACGCCCTTGCACCCGACTCTCGACGCTCGACTACCCACGTCACCTTCTTGACTGCTGTCTCGCCGCCTTTGTATTGTTTGAGTTGTTAGGGGAGCACAAGTTTGGTCCCATAAACTCGTTTTCTTCGAAGACCACTGTGTCGTCTTCGACTTCATGCCGTCTGGTGAAAGGTGCTGGGTACATGCACCCTCAACTTTCGTCAAGTCGTCGCGCAAGCCCAACTCGTTCCAGCCGCCAACAGCAAGGCATAGAGCCGGCGTTTGGACTACTGCCAGATAAATTAAAGGCGGAAGACGTCACCGCCATTTCTATGAACAAAGCATCCACCATGACCAACGAATTGAGCCATTTTGTATTTCTGTAGCAACCCCGGGAACCACCAACATTTCAAGGGTCACCCAGGAAACATCCTGAGGACTGGTTGGAGAAAGTGGAGCGTGTTCGAATCTTTAACAGGTGGCATGACGAAGAAACGTTTCGGCAAGTCTTGTTCTTTGAGGATGCAGCTAGAAATGGGTTCGAGAACCATGAAAGCTCTTTGACTGATTGAATTCTCTTCAATAGCGAGTTCTTTAAAACTTCAGCCGCCGTCGTGCGAAAGAAACGAGCCGCCCGTTTGCTAGAAACGTGCAAGCAACAACCAAATGAAGGGGTAGTGATCTTTATTGAGTAGATGAAGAGGTTGTTTTGACGTGCGGATCAGGAGATGACAGAAGAAAATAAACTAACGTTTCTTATGGCAGGGGTGATGCAGGAGCTTTTTACTTGCTTTGTCCGCAACACTCCCATGACGGTGGCTGAATTTGCGTCGGAGGCGGCCACCATGGAGAAGATGGTGGAAGTTCGAACGAAGCGGTACGATCGCCCGGCACGGATCGTTTCCGAGACAATCCGTGCCGGGGCTACAAGCTCCGACACACTGCGGGAGACCATCCGAGCAGTTGTCAGAAAGTAGCTTCGGAAGCTTGTTACAACGACGCTGCAAACTCAAGTCAATGCCCTGACTGATTTCATCCGCGAAGATGTTCAACACGCTTTGGGCACTTCTATACCTTCTGAAGCACCCCGCGAGCCACAGGCGATGACCTACTCCGCGGCTGTTCGTCGACCCCGCCCTGCTTCAACACGACTACAAGAAGCTCTTCCATACCGCCGTCCACTGTCGCCGCAGTCCCCACTGTCGCCGGCGTCTACCATGCCGCCGTCCGCAGACCAAAACCAGACATCGAAAAAGACCGACGTTTGGCGAACTTCCGATAATCGTCCGCTGTGCTGCCACTGCGGAGAAGGCGATCACATATAGCGTCGTTACCCATACAAGAGACTCGGACGGCGTCGTTTCTCCATCGAAGCACCCCGCCCTCTCTTTGTGCAACGACCACGTGAGATCGACGACTACCTATCTAAAACCAGCCGTGGCACAACCCGTTTCAACAGCTCGCCGTCACCCTATCCATACCAATCGCCGAGCCGCCGTAACAAAGCTGACTTGTCACGTGGAAGGTCTTCCAGGCCACTCAGTGTAAACTAAAAGCAGCCACTTCGGTAAGTAAAGTTGCGCAACGGCGGAAAAATGAAAACGCTCCAACGACGCAGCGACACGCTGAAGATCATGATTCATGACATGCCCAGACCCCGACTACCCAATATTACCCTGACGTGACTCCCGACCACGACGACCGCAAAACGACGCGACACGTACCCAACGTGACCGAACCTGTCGATGAGAATACAACGAAGACCACGACGCACAGTGCCCGACCGTCAACACGCAGACGCCGAGATACGACGCCACGGCGCACCCGGAACTCGAAGCAGGCAGCGTCTGACGTTCAGCTGTCCATCGACGGCTTTGAACTAGTCTCCCTCATAGTTTGGGAGCCGACTACTCAATCATGAGAGGACCTTTTGCGTCTAAGCTGAAGACCGCAATGACCTGATGCTACGGACCACACATTCGCACAGGAGAAGGCCACCTCCTGACGCCAAGAGTAACGTGCACATCGCACGTCGCCCTAGACGGCCCAGCGTACACTGCGGTCTTCGTCATTTTGCCTAACTGCCCCCGCGATGTAATTCTTGGAATGGACGCTACGTAATTCTTACAATTCTTGATACCGTTGATAACTATCGTAGATAGTGACCAAAGGTTGCTTCTCGACCGTGGTATCTCCGTTGGAAGAGGCATTGCGGGATTCACGTAACGCCAATCCCAAGTTTTGGTCACTAATTTAAATGAATACCAGCATTTAAACAGGGGCGCGGAAATTGCGTTCCTGAATACACGCAAGAAGCAAGTGACGTGATCGCTGTTGCCGACTTAGAACCCGCACCCGAAGATACCTTCAAGCTTCCCAATCACTTCGGCGTGAAACTGGAGTTGCCGCAAGACGAAGGAAAGAAATTATGGGATTTGCTGCATCGCTGCAGAGAGTGTTTTTCGTAAAAAACAAAACTACATCAGACACCTCTAGCGAAGCATGGAATGACACCCGAAGATGGAGCCCGACCTACCCTATCGTCACCGTATCGCGTTTCTTCACACAAGCGGGACGCCATCCAGACTCAAGTTTACGACATGCTCAGCGTCGACATTATACAGCCATCAAAAAGCCCCTAGGCTGCGCCGGTCATACTCGTGAAGAAAAAAGACGGCATATTAAGGTTTTGCGTTGACTAACGGGGACGGAAAAAAATCACCAGAAAGGACGTGTACCCCCTCCCCGAATCGACGACGCCCTCGACCACCTCTACCACTCGAAGTACTTCTCATCGATTGATCTGAATACCGGCTACTGGCAAATAGAAGCCGACGAGAGACCGAGAGAAGACTGCATTCATAATCCAGGACTGCCTCTGCGAATTCAAGGTAATGCCGTTCAGGTTGTGCACGGTGCTAGCAACGTTTCAACGAGTCATGGACACGCAGGTAGCTGGCTTCAGTAGCACGCCTGCTTTGTATACCTCTACGATGTCGTGGTATATTCCAGGACCTAATACGAACAACATGCAAGGTTGCATGCTGTACTCGAGGAGATCCGTACGTCGAGGTTAACGTTGAAGCCTCTAAAGTGCTGCTTTGCGTCCAAGGAACTATAACTTTTGGGCCATGTCGTCAACGGCGCGGGAGTCCGGCCTGATCCTGCGAAATCTTCCGCCACAGCGAACTTCCCAAGACCGAAAGATAAGAAGGGCGTGTGGTGATTTCTCGAACTATGGGCATACTACAGGTGCTCTGTCGGAAAAATTCGCCCTCATTGCAAAGCCAGTCACCCGGTTGACGAAAAATAGCCCCCTTTTCAGCTGGGAAAATGCCCACGAAACTGCCTTCTGCGTGCTGGTACAATGCCTGCAAATCCTGCCGGTGCTCGCGCATTTAGAAGAAAACGCCGAAACGGAAATCCCCATTGACGCCAGTGATATAGGCTTGGGCGTCGTCCTCGTACAAACGCAAAGCGGGTGCGCGAAAGTAAACGCCTGCCCCAGCCCTGCTCGGTCCAGGGACGAAAAAACTACTCAGCCTCTGAGAAAGAGTGCCGGAATATTATATGGGCCATTTGAAAATTTCGCACATACGTTTATGGAAGACCATTCTAGGTTGCGACAGATCACCATGCGCTGTGTTGGCTTGCCAATTTGAAGGACCCCTCTGGCCGTCTTAGTAGGTGGAGCTTGCGCCAGCAAAAATTCCAATTTACAATAGTCTATAAATCCGGGAAGAAACACTGCGACGCCGACTGCCTATTCCGTGCCCCCGTCGACTCACCACCAGAAGGCTCCGATGAAGACAGCGCGTTCTTCGGAGCCGTGGCTGAGAGCGATATGGCTGCCCAGCAGCGTGCCGACCCCGATCCAAACGTCATGATCGACTATCTACAAGGATTCAACGTCGCCGTGCCCAGGGTCTTCAAACGCAACTTACCCTCATTCAACCTTAAAACTCCCTCTTCGTGAAGACTCAGCCCCGGAACAAGAGCTAATTATCTTCTTGACATCCCTGCACAGCTCGCAAAATTGGGAAAAACCAGATGAAGTACCGCTGGCCCCGCCTTGCATCCGCAATCACCTACTACGTTCGAAGCTGCCGTGAATGCCAGAGACGAAAAACGCCACCGACGAGACCCGCCGTACTTCTGCAGCCAATCGCTGTCACATCTAGGCCATTCCAAAAAATTGGAATGGACCGTCTGGGCCCGTTTCCTTCATCCCGATTCGAGAACAAGTAGATTCTTGAAGCGACAGGACTACAAGACGCGCTACGCAGAGACCGCCGCTCTTCCTAGGGGGACTGCACAAGAAGTCGCAAAGTTCTTCTTAAGCCATGTTGCGCTGCGACATGGATGCCCGGAAGTCCTAATCACGGACCGCGGAACGTCTTTTACTGCGGAGCTGATACAAGAGAAAATTACGCTACTTCAACACGGATCACCGAAGAACGACGGCGTACAACCCCCAAACGAACTTACTAACGGAATGCCTGAACAAGACAATCGCGGATATGTTGTCAATTTACGTCGACGTGGAACATAAGACTTGGGACGAAGTGCTCTCGTATGTCACCTTTGCGTACAACACGGCTATTCAGGAAACTGCGCAGATGACCCATTCCGAGCATGTCTACGGAAGACGGCCGACTACGATGCTCGCCCCCATGCTTCCGCAGGTAGAAGAAGACGACCTCAACAGCGACGTCCAAAGATACCTTCAGCGTGCGGAGAAGGCCCGCCAGCTGGATCGACTTCATACAACGGACCAGCAGCTGGTGGATGCCGGGCGCTACAACCCCCGACGCCAAAACGCTGAGTACAACCCTGGTAATCGTGTGTGGGTTTGGACTCCCATCAGTAGACGCGGACTAAGTAAGAAGCTTCTGCGACGGTATTTTGGACTCTACCAGATTCTACGACGCGTCGCCCAACTTACCCACGAGGCGATCGCCGAGGGTGATTCCGGAACATCACGACGACGCACGCGGCCCGAAGTCGGCCACGTGTTTCGCTTCAAACCCTACTATGCAAGATGACGGACTTTTTTTCTTGTTCTTTCGAACTTTTTTCATTTTAGCATCGGGTGGATGCACTCTTAGAGGGGGGCAATGCCGCGAACCATGTATGGGTTTGTTCATTCATTGTTTCTTTTTACTGCCTGGCCTGGGTTTTTTTACTGCCCGGCCTGTGTTATCTGCGTACCAGGCGAAGCGCGTCTTCCAATCTTTGATTTTATGCCACATGGGCTATCACATTCAAATAAGCAGACTGTTTCGCCCTAACGTCACTACCCTGGAATGTTCTTCTGTGATCTACAATGTTCTGGATGTAAATAGACGGTTCCAGAAACACTTTCACCGACAGATAAAAGCCTGCAGAGCAGACGCCACGGCATTCTACTCTTGACGCGTGCCTACCCACGTCAGTTTCTTGACTGCTGTATCGCAGCATGTGTATTCTTTAAGTTGTAAGGTGAGCACAAGTTCGATCAAATAACTCGTCTTTTTCGAAGACAAGTGTGTCGTCTTTGACTTCATGACAATGTGTATATATATATATATATATAAGGTTAGTAGAGACAGAGACAAACGAGAAAGACTTAGAAAATAAAAATAAGTTTACTGACGTTTCAGGGAGAGGACTCCCTACTCTGAAGAAAGGGAGTCCTCTCCCTGAAACGTCAGTAAACTTATTTTTATTTTCTAAGTATTTCTCGTTTGTCTCTGTCTCTACTAACCTTATTTTTTTCGCGCTCTGTGTGAGTTTTTATCTTTTCAGTCTATATATATATATATATATATATATATATATATATATAGGGAGTAGTAGAACTTTGATGATGGTAGAGAACACAAGAGAAGAAAAACTTCGAACAAGGTAAAAGCACGATCGTGGCCTACGTTTCAGCAAAGAGAACTTGCTCCTTCAATCTAGCCTAATTCGAGATCTTATTATACGGTGGTCACTACACCTTACCCTTCCGAGCACTCCCACATCCTGCACGACGCCAGTTATCGCATAATATGAAGTCGATTTCATTTTTGTGCTCCCCCTTCGGGCTCCTCCAGGTCCACTTCCGACTCTCCCGTTTACAGACCTGTGACGCAGAACTTGCCCCTGAGGAAACCAAGTTCTCTTTGCTGAAACGTAGGCCACAATCGTGCTTTTACCTTGTTCGAAGTTTTTCTTCTCCTATATATATACATACAAATATATATATATATATATATATATATATATATATATATATACGCCATTAATATGAATACGAATACGCCATATGAACCTCCCATGAATACGCCAATTAACCCTCGGCCCTCAGTTCCCAGCGGCTGCGAAGCAACTGACCACGGTGTCGGTCAGACCTGTGACGCAGCAGAGGGTGCTAAGAATCACTGGATCCGGACAGGCCGCCAATGGAATCTGAACCTGGCAACGTTTAACGCGCGAACCTTATCTAGCGAAGCAAGTCTCGAGGTGTTGTTCGAGGAACTAGAGGGCATTAAATGGGATGTAATAGGGCTTAGTGAGGTTAGGAGGGCAGGCGAAGCCTTCACGGTCCTGAAAAATGGACACGTCCTATGTTACCGCGGTCTAGAGGACAGAAGAGAACTGGGAGTGGGATTTCTAGTCAATATAAGCATAGCTGGCCACATAGACGAATACTATAGCATTAACGAAAGGGCAGCAGGTCTTGTAATTAGGCTCAATAGGAGGTACAAGCTCAAGGTGGTGCAGCGCTACGCGCCCACATCCAGCCACGACGACGAAGTAGTGGAACGCTTCTATGAAGATGTGGAATCGGCAATGGCAAAAGTAAGAACACAGTATACCGTAGTTATGGGGGACTTCAATGCTAAAGTAGGCAAGAATCAGGCTGGAGACAAGGCAGTTGGGAACTATGGTCTGGGCTGTAGAAATAGCGGGGGGACCCACTAGTTGAGTTTGCAGAACGGAATAACCTACGCATATTGAATACCTTCTTCTGTAAACGTGAGAGTCGGAAGTGGACCTGAAGGAGCCCGAATGGGGAGCACAAAAATGAAATAGACTTCTGATTATGCGATAACTGGCGTCGTGGAGGATGTGGAAGTGCTCGGAAGGATAAGGTGTAGTGACCACGGTATGGTAAGATCTCGAATTAGGCTAGATTTAAGGAGGGACCGCAACAAGCTAGTACGTGAGAAGCCGATAAATGAGCTAACAGTAAGACGTAAAGTTGAAGAATTCCGGATCGCGCTGCAGAATCGATATTCCGCCTTTAACGAGGAAGCCCAGCTTACGACACATGAAGCCAGTGACAACCTTACACGCATTCTCACGGAGTGTGCAGTAGAATTCGGGGGCACTATAGCTAGACAGGATACTGGTAAACTTTCTCAGGAGACGAAAGATTTAATCAGGAAACGGCAAACCATGAGAATCTGTACCGCAGCTGACAGAATAGAACTAGCCGAGCTCTCGAAGTTAATCAATAAGCGTAAGACAGTTGACATACGGAAGTATAATATGGAGAGGGTCGAATACGCTGTAAAGAACGGAGGTAGCCTGAAAGCAGTGAAGAGACGTCTTGGCGTGGGGAAAAATCAGATGTATGCACTTAAGGATAAGCAAGGCAATGTCATCACAAATAGGGATAAAATAGTCACAGTGGCCGAGGAGTTCAATAGGGATCTGTACAGTAGCCGGGACATACAGGATAATGCCGAACGAAACAGTAGTTCTGCGGAGATAGGCATCCCACCAGTAACGACCAAAGAAGTAAGGAAGGCTCTGAAAGAAATGAAAGGGGGCGAAGCACCTGGTGAGGATCAGATAACAGCAGACCTCTTGAAGGATGGCGGAGAAATTGTACTTGAAAAACTGGCAAACCTGTATACGCAATGCCTAATGACCGCAATGGTACCAGAAAATTGGAAGAACGCGAACATCATACTAATCCATAAGAAAGGTGACATGAAGTACTTGAAAAATTACAGGCCAATCAGCTTACTGTCAGTCGTCTACAAGGTATTTACCAAGGTAATCGCCAACCGAATCTCTGCAATCTTAGATTTCAGTCAACATAAAGAACAAGCAGGGTTCCGTAAAGGTTATTCAACAATGGACCATATTCACACGATTAGTCAGGTGATAGAGAAGTGCGCTGAGTATACTGAACACGTATATATAGCCCTCATAGATTATGAGAAAGAATTTGACTCGGTCGAAACCCTAGCAGTCATTCAGGCATTACGGAACCAGGGGGTAGATGAGCATTATGTAAGAATACTAGAGGATATCTATAATGGGTCTACAGCTACCATCATCCTCCATAGGGAGAGCTGTAAAATACCTATAAGGAAGGGTATCAGACAAGCACACACAATCTCTCCAATGTTATTCACAGCATGCTTGCAAGAAGTATTCAGAACGTTGGATTGGGAACAGGTGGGAGTAAGGGTTAATGGAGAATACCTCAGTAACCTCAGATTTGCTGATGACGTTGCCTTGCTAAGTAACTCGGGGGACGAATTGCAAAGCATGCTTTCCGCGCTGGGTGAACAGAGTAGAACTGTGGGCCTGAAAATATAATGCAGAAAAATAAAGTAATGATCAATAACCTCGGGACGGCACAGCAGTTTGAGATATATGGCGAGGCAGTGGAGGTGGTAAGCGAATATATATACTTAGGCCAAGTTGTGACCCCAGATCCCAACCATGAGGCAGAGATAATTAGAAGGATCAGAATGGGGTGGGGTGCATATGGCAGACATTCTCAGATAATGAATAGCAGCCTACCATTGTCGCTGAAGAAGAAAGTGTATGACAGCTGCATCTTACCGGTACTCACCTATGGGGCAGAAACTTGGAGGCTCACTAAGAGGGTTCAACTTAAATTGAGAACGACTCAGCGGGCAATGGAGCGGAAAATGATAGGTGTAACATTAATGGACAACAAGAGAGCGGAGTGGGTTAGGGAGCAAACTGGTGTTAAAGACATATTAGAAGAAATTAAGAAGAAGAAATGGACGTGGGCAGGGCATGTAATGCGAAGGCAAGATAACCGCTGGTCATTAAGGGTAACAGAGTGGATCCCTCGAGAAGGCAAGCGTTGCAGGGGGCGGCAGAAAGTTAGATGGGCAGATGAGATCAAGAAGTTTGCGGGGATAAATTGGTCACAGTTGGCACAGGACCGAGGTAATTGGACAATAATGGGAGAGGCCTTTGCCCTGCAGTGGGCGTAAATAGGCTGGTGATGATGATATATATATATATATATATATATATATATATATATATATATATATATATATATATATATATACATATATTTATATATATCTTTATGGAGCAGTGAAACTCTAACGATGGTAGAGGACACAAGAAATGAAAAACTTCAAACAAGGTGAAAGCACCTTGGTTGCCTACGTTTCAGCGAAGAGACTTTCTTTCCTCAGGGCAATCTCTCACCAGGCTGGCATGGTTTATATAGGGGTAGGTCCCCAGGTGGGAGAAGAGAAGGACAGAAGGAAGTAAAATTGAGAGATCGGATTGGTTTGGGATTATGTCGTGGAAGATATTGAGGGGGAAAGAAGGTTGTATAGTTTGAGCTTCGAGGTAGGTCACATGGATGTCAGGCGGGGGGGGGGGGTGATATTCCACGAATTTTTGGAGAGAAAGAATGAGAGGGGTTTGTTGACCCGCGGCACGGCATACCGAAATGTTCTCTGAACCGCTGGAAGCAGTCCAGGCGGTGAGAGTGGGGTCCTTGTCAGAAACTATCTGCAGGCTTCAGGTCAAAAGAGGAGGTAGAGAGGGTGGAGAATAACTAGTTCTAGGAAAAAGAGAAAGAAAAAGGAGAAAACAGGAGAAAAAACCCGGAGAGAAACCACCCAAACTCACACACAAAAGCAATAGCAATAACCCATCAATTGAAATGGCACCTATCGGCCACGGCAACATTCCTGAAAGAGGCCTGTCCTGAAACTCAAAAACGAAAACGTAGTTAGAGTGACGTAAAGGGCACGAGAAAAAGCGGAGCAAAAAAGGAGAAGTAAAATAAATGCAATGAAATTCCAAAAGTAAAGTTGGAAGGATGAAGGCGCGTATTAGCTCGAAGCTAAGGAAGGAAAACAAAAGTAGTCAGGTGACCAGGTAGAGAGCAGAGGGAGCCGTCATAGTCGTTGGATAGCATTGGGCAAGACAATGTCTAATGCTGTATACATGGTGAATATTGGAAGGATTCGAAGTTGCCGCTAGACGCAATAATTAGAGCAGGTTCCAAGAAGTTGAATTTGTGAATTAAATAGGATTCTCGCTATTTCCTGTCCCTAGGAGACTTAAAGTTTGACTGGAGTATAACAACGTAAGGCCATCCAAATTGTAGCCCGGTTTGTTGAAATGCTGCGCTACAGCTATAGAGGATTTGCTAAGAGTATCTTCCCGGTGACCGGGCAGATACTCATTCCTTAGCTTCCAGTTAATACGCGCCCGCATACCTCCAACCTTTACTTTTGGAATTCCATTGCATTTATTTTATTTCTTTTTTTTGCTCCGCTTTTTCTTGTGCCCACTACGTCAATGTAACTTTACCTTTTCGTTTTTGAGCTTCAGAACAGGCCTGTTAGAGGAATGTTGCTGTGGGCGACACGTGCAATTTCAATTGTGGGGTTATTGCTTTTCTTTTGGTCTGAGTTTGGGTGCTTTCCTTCCCTTTTTTTTTGTTTTCTGCTTTTTTTTCTATTTTTTCCTAGACCAGTTATTCTCCACCCTCTCTACCTTCTCTTTAGACCTGATGGTTTCAGATAGTTTCTAAAAAGGACCCCACTCTCACCGCCTGGTCTGCTTTCACCGGTTCTTAGAACGTTTCGGTATGCCGTGCGTAGGGTCAACAAACCCCCGCTCATTCTTTCCAAAAATTCCTGGAATATCACCTCCCGCCTGACTTCCCTGTGACCTACCTCGCAGCTCAAAATATACAACCTTCTTTCCCACTCACTATCTTCCCGACATACTCCCAAACCAATCCGCTCTCAATTTCAATTCCTTCTTTTCTTCTCTCCTCACACCGGGGACTTAACCCTAAATTAAAGCGTGCCAGCCAGGCGAGGGATTGCCAGAGGAAAGCAAGTCTCTTGGCTGAAACGTAGGCAACAATCGTGTTTTTACCTTGTTTGAAGTTTTTGTTTTCTTGTATATATATATATTTGTATAATTGAATTTTTTTTGTTTAAATGATACATACCAAGCAAGAAAATGTTGGGCCAATAGCCGAAGCTAGTGGAGGCTCATATAAAAATGCGCTCCACGCAAAACACATTACCACGAGATTTACGCTAGTAATTTTAAAACGAGTAAATACACATCAGCATCTATGTACAGATACCCATACGGACACATGAAATCATTCTCCAGAGATATATACACATACATATACATACACATCGATACATATACACATACATACACAACACATATAGACATATATGCACAACATGTATACACATATACTTAGTGCACTCTTATATTTAATCATACAGGCATATATTTACCCGTGCATACATGAAATTGTACATGAATATATGCCAGTATCTGTGTACATGCACGCATACATGACAGGCAGACACATAAACTACTAGATAAATGGTTCCCATGTACACATAAAATTGCATGTGAATATGCCGGTATATTTGTATACACACAAGCATGTTCTCTTCATGTGTATACACATCGCAAACTGGATGCAAGTACTGCATATTCACAAAAGAACAGCACTCAAGAGCAAGCCGCACACTGTAATGATAGGAAATACTTGGCATGACAGTTCGCCAAGGCACATATAGGAAACGCACCATTTTTATAGTTAACACTGAAAAAAATTTTTTACTCTAAACACAAAATTACGAGATACTTTACTTTCCTGTGGGATCGTGTTCCATACTTTTACTCGTGGTTATTTTGCGGTTATTTCTATTTATTGGTAGGTAAGGTTCCCATGGTTGGCATGGCGAGTATTTCTCGCGGTAACTGTGAACAGGTCGGCTGGAATCGGGTAGTTGTTGTGTATAACCTTATTTATTTTAATTGCAACTTTCATTTCAGCAGTCAGCGCCAAGGGAAGAATCTGTAGTTCGCGAAATAGCGGGGCACTTGGGGCGCAACACGGTGATGAAGTTATGGTGCATAAAACACGCTTCTGCAATCGAACCAGAGGTTCGAAATGTGTTCTGAATTTAAATGCCCATGATTCGAAACAGTAAGTGAGGTGACAGTTGAACAGGGTAAAATAAATTTCTTTTATTATAGTATCACTAAAATCGATTCTAGTTCATAGCAATACGAATCATATAAAGGCAGGTTTCGAACAAACACTTTCAATGTTTGCTTCATAATTCAATTGCGAATCTAGTGTGACACCAAGGTAATATTGCAGTCTACTTTTTACAGTTCGCAGTTGTCATTGAATATTTTGGTGGTTGTATCCATTGCAGACCTCGGTTTCGATTGAAAAACAAAATATTATCTGTTTTGGTTCCATTTATTTTTAGTGTATACCCTTATACCAATGAGAAATACGCGGTCATTCTACATTAGCAATAGCTTCTTCCGTAGCTGTTGCTTTCTCTGTTAATATTATCCCAGTATCGTCGGCGTAAGATACAGCCTGAGAACATGTTACTATGCTGGGAAATTTATTTGTGTAAAGAGAAAAAGAAATATGCCCCAGCACTGACCCTTGTGGCATTCAATATTATTAGCCGAGAAGGAAGATTTGTAGTTGTCAAGTGAAACGTATTGGTTTCTGCCAGACATGTAACTCGAAAATAGGTCATACGTGGAATTCTTGAACCCAAAGATTCGCAATTGTCTATTATTATAGCGTCATATGCAGTATCAAATGCCTTGTTTAGGTCCAAAAAAAACTACCAAGGCCGTGTCACCATTGTGCAAAGAGGTGTGTATTTTTGGGTTAATTCTATTACAGCGGTGGACGTCGACCTATTTGCCCTAATCCTATCATGGCTGCTCGTAATTATATAATTCTGAACAAAATATTATTGCAATTGAACAGCAATTAGTTTTTCAAATACAGTGTTTACGACACTGAACACTGAAATTGAACGATAACTTTCAGCGTCATTGACGTCTTCGGCTTTATATACAGGAACAACTTAGTGTTAAATGTTGGGGTGCAAAAGTTGGGGTGCAACACTCATATAGAACGCATGGTTAAAAATTTTAGTAGCACTGGAGCAAGGACGTCGATGCTATCTTTTAATGTCCTAACGGTTATCCCATCGTGTCCAGTAGCTTTTTCGTTTACCAAGCTTGTAACTACAGATATCAGTTCGCCATAGGTGACGTCACGCAGTGAAACGTGTGCTGCAATTGCGGTAAACTTATTTTAAATGAGGTAGGGGGTATGTCACGAACTAATTCCTTACCAATGTTTCAAAGAACATGTTAAATTCTTCTGCTTTGTCCGAGTTAACTATGTCCGGGTGATGTTTTTCTCAGCATGGCGTCCCATTACGTTGTTAATTACATTTTGTGGTTGTTTGGTGTGTCCGTTCGCAGGTTGCATCAGTGACATCTAGAATTGTTTTTTTTTTGCTTCCTGGTCATGCCAACCCCAAGGTTGCGGGAACCATGGAAACACTGAATATAGTCGGGGTTATTTTTGTGCTTTTTCTACCAATGGTACCAAGTATCCTTTTCAGTGATTGCCTCAAGTATCAAGTGGGTCATCCAGGGACAGAGCGGTTCAGTGTATTTGTTAGTACTATGCGTAGTACATTCGTCCATTGCGCGTTTTAGAAACTCGATCACCTTTGAGTGTTCTTTGTGGACGTCAGAATCAAATATATTAGTTGTGTTTATATCGGCCATTTTTCTTTGAAGCGTTGTGTAGTTAGTTTGTCATTTGCCAGTAGCATGATTTATGGTAACGGAGGACTGTTTTTGCTCAAACGCGCAAACACTGGTGAGTGGTCAGTATTGGCTACGTCATAAACACCAGTACAAATGTATCCTCATTGCTCAGGATATGGACGATGCACGTGGAGGAAGTGCCAGTAGTTGTCGTAAGTTTAGAAATTACGTATTTGTAATTGTACGACTGTAATAAACGGAGGTTGCCTATATTCTGGTTATGAGAAGTGTCTAGAATAAAGTCACCGCGAATTATAACCGGGCCTTTGTGAATCTGGCTTAAATTGCCTAAAATGGTTTCCATTAAACCTAAGATCTGCGCCACACTAGAATTTGGCGCCCGATACAGCGCGCCAACAACTATGCCATCGTCTATTCCGAAAAAAAGGATTCCAGTGCTTGATCGCTTATCACCACGTCATTCCAAACAGTGTACTGCAAGTATGACTTATTGTAAAGGGCAACGCCCCCTCCTGGTGAGCGGCTGTTTCTGGAACTGCAAATGGCGCTGTATCCAGTGATAGCAAACTTTTTACCTGCTTTAAACCAGGTTTCCCATAAGACACTACCATCGAACGTGAAACTGTGCTTGGCTAAAAATGCGCAAAGCAAGTCTTGATTTTTTCTGAACACTGTGTATGTTGCAATGAACCATAGAAAAACTCTGATTTTTTGTTGTGTGTCGTTCACTTGATTAATAGAGAACATTCTTGTGCAAAAAGTCGAAAGTACTAGCGGCTTTGTTTAACGAGTTGGAGCAACCTTTTTTGGAGATCCTCCTCGGATACTCTACATATGACTTGTGAATTTTTTGTTTTCCTCATGAGGATTTTCCCTTCAGCCACCTACGCAAACGTCGAGCTCTTGTCACATTTAGCCTAGAAGAACCTTGCTCTGTGCGCCAAGGTGATCGTTAACATATATTGAATTATTTGACTCCAGAACTATCACGGACATTCTGAGCCTTTGCTTTCGGCTTTGAGCATGAACTGGTACGGCCTCTCTCTCAAAATAAACTTGACAAGAATGTTCAGTTTTTTGTTGTCTTTTGTAGGGACACGGCGGATAGCGTAAATATTCTTAACGCTCATTTCGGTTTCCGAACAACCGGCGACTATCAGCATGATTTCCGGCAGCGGCTCCTCAGCGCTCGGCGGCACACCTTTGATTTCTATGTTGTTCCTGCGGCTGTACTGCTTCAATTGTATTTTCCCTTGCCTCATCTCTCTATGTTGTACTATAAGCTGCTTCCCGTCAGCACGGTCTTCTAGCTGCTTCTGTTTCACTGCCCAAACGTCGCGACACACACTTTCAACGTTAGTCCTAAGTTGTCCAAACTTCATGCTCATATCCCTCATAGGTTTCATGAAATCCTGTATTTCGTTGTGGGAAGCCCTATAGATGGCGGCAACAGACTGGATGTCTGCCCTTATACAAGTGGTCACCTGTTCAAGTCAAGAGGTCAAATCCACAATGTCTTTAAGCAGTTCTTTTACAGATCCAGCGGGCTTTTCCGCCATTAACACTGATCGCTGCGAGTGGATTTGCGTCACTGGCCATGATGAGTCATATTGTGTAAAAATTCTAATATGAACGCTTGGCAAGAAAACAGAAATCGCGTCACAAATTTGCGGAGCGACCAAGGAGCACATAGGCAACTCTGCGTGCAATCGAATCACAATTGTTTGCACGTACCTGGAATTAAAAAGAAAATTCAGCTTCGTGGTGTTGCTTTTGGCTGCCTAGACTGCTCTCGAATTTTTTTTATTTATATATATATATATATATATATATATATATATATATATATATATATATATATATATATTGCTGCCATGGGGAAGAGGAACTTTTAAAATTTATAACCACTTTCAACAACGCCCACGAGAACATTTCGTTCTCCCAATTATATTCCGCATCTGCCAATAATTTTCTCGGTGTTACATTAGGATATCGGACAAGAAGTTTGTGACTTCAGTTTACAGCAATCCAATGGACCGACACCAAAACTTGCATTCCAAAGGCAACAACGTTAAAAACTTTAAACTCGGCTTACCATACAGCCAATCTCTGCGGTTTAGAAGAATATGCTCTGACCTAGCTGGCTTTGCCTGTAACTGTCAAAAACTAACTAATGATATAACACGACAACAATACCCTCCGTCTGTCATCACTGATGCCATTAGAAAGTCTGAAAAACAGGACTGCTGCCGCCTGATAACTGACTCAAAAGCCAAATCTTTGAATACAACCCCCAACCTTATTCCAACATATGCCGCTTCATCCTCCAACGTTAGCTGCATACTCATAAAGCACCACAACATTTTACTTCAAAGCGAATGGTGGCGAAGTGTTTTCCTCGAGCCTCCCCGCATCGTGTACCAACGTGCGAGGCACATCAGAGGTATTGTAGCATCATCTGTCAACAGCCCCAGTTTCACAGACAGCAGACCGTGTAATAAGCCTAGGTGCAAAGTGCGCCCCATGATGGCTAAAGACTCTATCGCCACCAGCACTACGTCTTCATTCTCTTTCGAGATAAGACGAAACTTTGACTGCCACAGCGCCAACATTGTTCACCTTCTTTAATGCACCATATGCCACACCCAGTACATTGGTCAAACTGAGAATCCGTTAAGAATGAGAATCAACAACCACCTTTTACACATAAAGTCCCTGCCACGCCTTCACCTATGTAAACATGTAAATAATCTAGGCCACCCCTTCCACGCATTCACAGCCACGGGGATTCAGTCCAATTTCAAAAGGCATTATGACTGTGAAGCCCGTGAATCATGCCTTACAAGTTTAACACTGTCATGCTCGGCATAAATGAAAACACAGGCCGATTGTTTTACGCGCCCAATCAGGCAGCGGAGAAGGCTGATGCAGCGAACCACTGAGAGACTTTGTTCTCAACGAGAAGCGTGTTACCCTTTTTTCCCCTCTCTCTTTTTTAAATCTTTGTACAGGGTACTGTGTACGTAATGCAGTTTGCACTGTGGCTGTACTGCTTTGGTATTGTTGCCGTACCATATAGGCACGAATGTACATGGATTTCACCGTTGTGCCCCTTGCTTTATTTTATGTTATTTTTGGTTAATATTATAAGTTATAATATTTTGCGTATTTTTGCGCTGAACAGTTCCTATTGGGAGTATGATCTTGCATGAATGATCTTAGAGAACTTCATGGGGCACTGTATACCACCCTTTTTTATGTCTCATGTTGCCTTATGTCCACTTATTTTTTCTCTATTTCTGTAATCTGCTTAAATAAGCCTTACTTTGCATTTTATTGTCCTTACATTTCATGACCTCGCCTTTCTGCGTCCGCCTCATGGACGGCTGTCACGTTTTACGCTGGAAAAGGTTTCCGCGTTTTCACTTGATGTGAACACGCGTGCCATTAGGGGCTTTCTTGGAACCTCTTTCATCCCCGCATTTCCCTCTGCTGCAGTTCCCGTGCCCCTCCCGGGAAAAAACTTCCCTCTACTGTCTCAATCCCCTCTTCATCCCTTCCGCCTTTTTTGCGCGTGCACGTGTGTGTGTTAACACTTGCACCAGGCGTCCGGAATCAACACTGGGCTCTCCCAGCCTTTTTTCCTAACCAGTCAACTCGCAGTCAAAAAACGAGCAGGAAACCGGCCCCTCCTTGTCCCTCAGTTTCTTGCTTTCCAGCATAAACTTCAGTGCCATGCAACGCTTTCCTGCTATCCTGTAGCCTCGCTTGTTTTGATTACGCTCCCCTTCCCCTCTGTTCCCCGGCACCATTTCCACGCCTCATCGCCCCCCAGTTGTGGTTCTTCGTATCCTTCTGTGTAGCGTAGAACCTACGTTTTGCTTGATACATCTTGTTGCCCCGCACACAATAAAATGTACATACAGCCAACTGATCTACACTATCTGTATCTTTGAAAAGACCGGTCTCCGGTCTAAACAACGTAAGAATAAATATTTTTATGTTTTCAAATTGACTTTCATATCGCAAATATATAGGTATATATATACAGGGTGCCCAGCTATCATGCACCAAGGTTTAAAAAAAGATTAATGGCGTAACTCGAAGAAAACCTAGTGCATAATATTTGCAGTACTGTGGAGAAGCGGGCAGCATTTTTTTCGTTAATGAGACCTAACTAATTAATTGTAATTAATTATCTAACTCGAGAAGTACTGTCCTAATCACTAAAGTGTCAATGAGGCACTTGTAGGTACCCACGAGGGGCATCTAACTGCGGTATTTTCAGCGACGAACTAATTGCGTACTCATTTATTCTGACTGGTAAAGAAAACCCGCGAAATATGAAAAATACAAGGTGACGGCACCTCCGCGCGCATTAGCGCGCACCGTAAAGCAGTGCCCTCAAACAGGCTGCCTCTGAGTTAGCCAGAATGAAATAAACAAAAGAAAGAAAGAATAAATCGCGACCGAGTTGGTGCCTTATCTGCACACGCGCCCCGCGAATCTTGCTGCTGTTGCTCTTTCCATGCATGCGATTATCAAGGTGATGCGCTGTCTCTTCAGGCGGGTGACAGGCGAAGCAGTTGCTTTCAATCAGCTTATTTGGGGACGCTACTTTACAATGCGCGCGGAAGTGCGGTCACGTGGTATTTTTCATATTTCGCGGGTTTTCTTTATCAGTCAGAATAAATGAGTACGCAATTAGTTCGTCGCTGAAAATACCGCAGTTAGATGCCCATCGTGGGTACCTACAAGTGCCTCATTGACACTTCTGTGATTAGAACCGTACTTCTCGAGTTAGATAATTAATTACAATTAATTAGTGAAGTATCATTAACGAAAAAATTACTATCCGCTTCTCCACAGTACTGCAAACATTACGCACTAGGTTTTCTTCGCGTAACGCCATTGCTCTTTTTTTAAATCTTGGTGCATGATAGCTGGGACACCCTGTATATATATATATATATATATGTGTGTGTATATATATATATATATATATATATATATATACCAAAAGACTAACTTCGAACAAGATAAAAGCAGGATTATGGCCTACGTTTCAGCAAACAGACTTGAAGGAAAGAAGAAAGTGAAATTGAGCAAGCTGATTGGTTTGGGAGGATGTTGGAGGAGATATTGAGGGGGAAAGAAGGTTGTATATTTTGAGCTGCGAGGTAGGTCACTGGGAAGTCAGGCGGGGGGGGGGGTGTAATTCTGGCATTTTTTGCAAACAACGGTTGAGAGGGTGTTTGTTGACGCGCCGCAGGTGCATGCCGAAAGGGTATCAGAACCGCTGGAAGCAGACCAGGTGGTGAGAGTGGGGTCCTTATCATAAACTATCTGCAAGCCTCAGGACAAAAAAGAAAGTAGAGCAGGGTGGAAATGAAGAGGTCTAGATAAAGGAAAAAAAGAAAGAGAAAAAGAAAGACAAAAAAAAACAGGGAGGGAAAGTACACAAACCCACAAACAAAAGAAAGAGCGATAACCCGACAGTTGAGAAGGCAGGTGTCGCTTAGGGCAACATCCCTGGAGGAGGCTTGTCCTGAAACTTAAAAACAAAAAGATAAAGTTAGAGTGACGTCTGGGTGACAAGACAAAGGGGAGAAAAAATGGAGAAATAAAATAAATACAATGAAATTCCAAAAGCAAAGGTTTGGGGATGCGGGTGCGTATTATCAGGAAGCACGGGAAAGAAAACAAAAGTTATCAGGTGAGCAGGTACACAGCAGAGTGAACGGTGATAGGGTTTGAATAAAGTATATGCAAGACAATGCTTAATGCTGCATTCCCGGCGAATATCAGAAGGATTCCAAGTTGACCCTAGACGCATTTATTCCAGCAGGTTCTATGGAGTTGAATTTGTGAATTTGTGAGTTGAATTTGTGAGTTGAATTTGTCCCTTGGAGACTTAAAATTTGACTGAATATATAAAACTTGAGGTCATTAAAACTGTGGCCTGGTTGATTGAAATGCTAAGCTACAGCTATGGAGAATTTGCTAACAGTATCTGAGTATCTGCCCGGTGACTATTAAGCCGTAGGCTCATAGGTTGACTCGTTTCGCCTATATACTGTTCGTAGTTTTTCTTTGCACTTGTTCTCTACCATCTTCAAAATTCTCACTATATATATATATATATATATATATATATATATATATATATATATATATATATATATATATATATATATATATATATATATATATATATATATATACATACATATATACATATATATAGTTAAGAGAAAAGGTTCCTGGCTATAAGGTTAGCTGTACGATAGAGAAGTCAAACTGAAAAACATAACAACATTTATTCTAACGTTTCGACCGGGGGCCGGTCTTTTTCAAAGATACAGATAGTGCAGATCAGTTGGGTTTAAATACATTTCAGTTGTGGGCGGGGCAAGATGTATCAAGCAAAAAAACGTAGGCTCTACGCGACACAAAAAAGCATACGAAGCCGCAGAACGCAAAAGGTGGGGACGAGAAACTTCTAACATTTATCACCGCTTTCAACAACGCCCACGAGAGCATTTCATTCTCCCACTCGTATTCCGCATCTGCCATCAACTTTCTCGATGTATCAGTGAGGATATCGGACAACAAGCTTGTGACCTCAGTGTACAGGAAGCCAACGGACCGACACCAGTAATTGCATTTCAAAAGCAACCACGTCAAACAAAGTAAACTCGGCATACCATACAGTCAGTCTCTGCGTTTCAGAAGGATATGCTCAAACCCAGCTGATTTTGCCTCTAACTGTCAACAACTAACTCATGACGTAACACGACAACAATACTCACCGTTTGTCATCAGTGATGCTATAAGGAAGTTTGAGAAACAGGACCACCGCCACCTGATAACTAACTCAAAATCCAAATCTTTGAATACGACCCCCAACCTTATTCTAACATATGCCGCTTCGTCCTCCAGCGTAAATTTCATACTCAGACAGCACCACAACATTCTACTTTAAAGCGAAAGGTTGCGAAGGGTTTTCCCTCAGCCTCCCCGCGTCGTGTACCGACGTGCGAGAAACATCAGGGATATTGTAACGTCATCTAAGGTCAACACCCCCAGCTTCACAGGAAGCGGACCCTGCAATAAGCCTAGGCGCAAACTATGCCCCATGATGAATAAAGCCTCTGTCGCCACTAGCACCACGTCTTCATTCTCTTTCCAGATAAGAGGAAACTTTGACTGTGACAGCACAAACATTGTCTACCTTCTTGAATGCACCATATGCCACGCCCAGTACGTTGGTCAAACTGAGAATCCGTTTAGAATGAGAATCAACAACCACCGAGCCCACATAAAGTCCCTACCACACCACCCCTATCTAAACATGTAAATAACCTTGGCCACCCTTTCCACGCATTCACAGCCACAGTGCTTCAGTCCAATTTCAGAGCGCATTATGATCGTGAAGCCCGTGAATCGTACCTTATTTACAAGTTTAGCACAGTCTTGAGCGGCATAAATGAAAACACAGGCCGATTGTCTTGCCTGCCCAATCAGGCACCGGAGAAGGCTGGTGCAGCGAGCAACTGAGAAAATTTGTTCAGATTGAGAAACGTTCTTACTTTTTTTTGTGTACATATTGTACTTTGTACTGTGTCAGTGTATTGCTTGTGTGTAGTTGCCATACCACATGTACATAGATTTCACCATAGTACCCCTTGCTTTATATTTTTTTTCTTTATTTGTATGAATATTATTTTGTGTCCTTTTGCACTGAAAATTGCTATCGGGTAGATAAAACCGCTTGTCCTTTCTTCGGTGATATTCTGTTTATAGTTTTTTCTGTGTGCTGTATGCGGGTATGTAAAGAAATATGATCTTGCGTGAATGCTCTTCAAAAACTTCATGTGGCACTGTATATCTCCTTTTTTCTAAGTGTTTTTACCCTTATGTCCATTTATATTCGGTATTTTTGTGATCAAGCTTAAATTAACGTTACTTTGCATTGTATTGTCTTTGCATTGCATGAGCTCGTGGACGCCTCGTGGCCGGCTCCCACGTTTTTCGCAAGAAAACGTTTCCGCGATTTCACGCCATGTGAAACCACGTGTCGCTTGGTCTTTTCTTCGAACCTCTTTCATCCCCGCACCCCCCCCCCCCCCTCTGCGGTTTCCGCGCCCCTCCCGCTAATCCCAATCCCCCTCTTCCTTCCCTCGTTTTCTTTTTTCTTTTTTTCCTTTGTTTATGTGCGTTAACGCTTGCACTAGGCATCCGTAATTACCTCTGGACTCTCTCACCCTTTTCTCCTCACCAGTCAATCTCCTCTAATTCTTTGCATATTTTCTGTATTTTTGAAACTCTCACACCCTGCAGGTTGCCCTACCAGGCACCTGCCGCCAGAAACAAGTCAACAAACGAGCTAAAACGAGCCCCTCCTTAGTTCTCACCTTCTTGCTTTACCGTAATGACTTCAGTACCTTGCAATGCTTTCCTCTTATCCTATAGCTTCGCCTGCCTTCATTAGCCCCCTTTCCCCTCTGTTCCCCAGCAGCGCTCCAACAGCCGCTATTCCACCCCCCTTTTTTTCCACCTTTTGCGTTCTGCGGCTTCGTATGCTTTTTTGTGTCGCGTAGAGCCTACGTTTTTTTGCTTGATACATCTTGCCCCGCCCACAACTGAAATGTATTTAAACCCAACTGATCTGCACTCTCTGTATCTTTGAAAAAGACCGGCCCCCGGTCGAAACGTTATATCAAATGTTGTTATGTTTTTCAGTTTGACTTCTCTATCGTATATATATATATATATATATATATATATATATATATATATATGTATTATTATTTATATTTAAATATATATATATATATATTTCGGATCGTGGGTTCGGATCCCACCTGGCGGGCATTTTTTCTTCACTTTCTTTCTTTCTTTCCAAATTCTTAATCTGTTTCAATGATCTACCACATCCTCCCCTTTGCTTTCCGAGGTTTTCTCGACTGCCAACCCTTATTTCTGTGTTATATATATATATATATATATATATATATAATCAGAAAATGGCAAATGAGGGCCTCCGTGAAATAAGAGAGAAAATAAGGTTTGGCAGTAAAGAAAACCTCGGAAAGCAAAGGGGAGGTTGTGGTGTGTCATAGAAAGAGATGAAGAATTTTTTTAGCCGAAAAAAAAGTTGTGAAAAAATGCCCGCCACGTGGGATCCAAACCCCCGACTTACAGAATAGCGGTCCGGTGCTATAACCACTACGCTACCGGCGGGGCTGTTTCGTCAGCACTTTCTCGGTTTTTTATGTTAAGGTATTTTTGTTTCCTGCAATTGCGGGAGGTAGCCAGCGCCACTCGGACTACTCGGGGTGAAGGGGACCTTCTTTTTAACCCCCGGTTCGTGACTCGAGTGTCTACGACATGTCGAGAGTGGTCGACCACCGTTGAACCCTCTTAAGGTCCCTTTGGCACCAGGACTGCCAGAACAGAGGCCTTCGCTGATCATGGAGCGAATCATAAAATGGGAAATGAGGGGCTCCGTCAAATAAGACAGAAATTAAGGTTTGGCAGTCAAGAAAACCTCGGAAAGCGAAGGGGAGTTTGTGGTGGGTCATAGAAAGAGATGAAGAATTTTTTTAGTCAAAAAGAAAGTGGTGAAAATATGCCCGCCGGGTGGGATCCGAACCCACGACCTCAAGAATATATACATATATATATATATATATATATATATATATATATATATATATATATATATATATATATATATATCAGGTAAGAAGTTCCGGACTACCGTAGCAATAGGTCAAAACGTGGGTGTAGAGACTTGAAAAACACTGAACAAGGGTTTTATGGTTCTCAACAGTTCCGAAAGGAGAACCTTTCTTCTTCAGGGGTTATTTTAGAATAGACAGAAAAACGCTTATACAAACTTTGCTTCCGAGGGCTTCCCTTTCTCCTCACCCACGTCAATGAGAGGTCTCGGGGAGAGTAAAAGAGGGGGACAAAAAGAATAACAGGTTCCAACTATACTACAGAAGGTGGGAAAAAGCAAGAAAAGAGGAATGGAAAGAGGAAAGTTGTAAATGGGATGGAGGCAAAGTTGCGGTATTGATAGACAGAAAACATAAAGTTCAACCACTGTGCGTCTACACAGAAAACGGCGTGCTGTGTCTGCGTGCGGAAAGAAAGAGAGACATACATAAAATTTGGAGAGTCGAAGCTCGAAAGCGTGAACGAAAATTCTGTGGATGGCAGAGAAGCATGCCAACCTCTGCCTACATGAGATCAATGGTAAAAAAGAACGAAAAAGAGGCATTTGTTATGGCGGTGTGAGACCGTCGTTAGACAAAGACAGGAACCACATGGCCGCAGGTGCCCGAAGGAAGCTGATCGGGAAACGAAACATTCGTAAAAAAGGATCACTGAGTCCCAAATGCGCGGAGACTCGTACGGGTCCGTCTGAGTGAAATGGTTCGGAAAGTTTGAGTAGAAAACGATTTACGCCTTGGAAAGAACCACAGGCGGAGCCGCATTTATCACCTCACCGCCACCGGAGGGGCAGTCGCCACGCCAACCGTCCCGCACAGCCACACCCCCCCAACAACCCCCTCGTCTCAGAGATTCCGGCACAACGTGGTTCCCGTCAGGGGTGAAGGATGTGCTCTACGAGCTTAAAAGAGACAAAAAACAAGGGGAAGAAAAGAACAAAACAATTGGATGATTATTTGTTGCGCACTCCCTCATAACAACTCAGGGTGGTTACGCCAGTTTCGAAAGCAACTCAATCTCCTTTTGGTCTTATTTATTCCTTCGGCAAACGTGCGAAATTTATTTACTAAGAAGGATTCTTTTTCTTTCTGCTCGTATGTGCTGCGGAAGCCGGACTGAATTAGGACGGCCTGTATTTTTGCAAACGAGTGACACGGGAGTCGGAGATGCCTGGACAGCGGAAGGTCAAGGAGGCCCTTCACGTGTGATTTGTGATTATTAAACCTTTTGCGGAAAGATGTTTTTGTTTGGCCGATATATTCCTCCTCACAGACAAGGCAACGGAGTTTGTAGATTACATTAGGGGTGTCAGAGTGGAGGTAGTCTTTGATTTCATATTTAAAGGTTGACCTGGTGGCCTGGGCAACATGTGGGGACAAAGTGCCGCACGGTTTGCCGCATGGCCGGCAGCCTAGAGTTCGCTCAGGTACTTCTGTTTTTGCCCTAACCAAAAAGTCCTTCAAGTTTCTGGCCCGTCTGTACGCAGCATGGGGGGGCCCGTGAAAAACAGCCCACAAGCTCTCACTCTGCCTTGTGATATTAAAATGTTGTCTCAGGATGTTGCTTACTTGGGAAGTTTTGGACGAGTACGTAAGGACTAAATTAGTCTCATGGTAGGTTTCTTTTAGGGTTTCAGTCAGAATGTCTTCTCTTTGAAAATTGCGTGCTCGGCTAATCGCATCGTCAAAAATTTCTTCTGGATAATTTTGACCAATCAGGGCGGTCTTTATTCCTCAGCATGTTTTTGGGAATCGTCCCATCCAGAGCATATCCTGCGGTACCGGTGTGCTTGTCAGTAGGGTATACTAGTTTTACAATAGCGGGGATGGCTGCTGTAGAAGTGAATATATCGTTGGCGGTCAGAGGGTTTCTTGTACATTGTTGTTGAGAATCTCCCTTGGTCCAATATGAGCGTGACATCCAAAAAATTTATTTTTTCAGTTGATATCTGATAGGACCGTTTGATTGATCGATGCAGAGAGTTGATTTCTCAGATTTATTCCCTGAGACTTGCCTCATCATCATTCCAAATGAAGATGTCATCGAGGAATCGTTTATAAATGATAGGTTTTGGACGGCATTTTACAATAAACTCTGTGTCTAATGGCGCCATAAAGATATTGGTGTATGTAGGTGCCATTCTGGTACCCATGGCTGTGCCGTTAATTTGGAGGTAGTGGCTGTTGTCGAATTCAAAATGATTGTACTCAAGGATGAGGTGGAGGAGGGTTTTCAGTGTTCCAGGGGTTATGTCCAAGCAAAAAGTAGAGTCTGCCATCCACAGTTTATTCGTTCAGGCTTTCGAGCTTCGGCTCTCCAAATTTTATGCATCTCTCTCTCTTTCCGCACGCAGACGCAGCACGCCGTTTTCTCTGTAGACACACATTGGTTGAACTTCATGCGTCTGTTTTCTGTCTATCAATGCCGCAACTTTGCCTCCTTCACATTTACAACTTTCCTCTTTCCCTTCCTCTTTTCTTGCATTTTCCCACCTTCTGTAGTATAGTTTCCACATGTTATTTTTACTCTCCCCCTCTTTTACTCTCCCCGAGAGCTTTCATTGACGAGGGTGATGAGAAAGGGAAGCCTTTGGAGGCAAAGTTTGTATAAGCGTTTTTCTGTCTATTCTAAAATAACCCCTGAAGAAAGGTTCTTCTTTCGAGACTGTTGGGAACAATAAAACCCTTGTTCAGTGTTTTCCAAGTGTCTGCAACCAAGTTTTGATATATATATATATATATATATATATTGTTACGGTGATGCTCAGGCGTCGAGGGGTGAGCTGAGGGTTTATTTAAAAAAACCTGGGTGAGGACCGTTGCTGAGCGTCGAGTCCGAGCCCTGGATACGCGAAAAGCACCTCGTTCTCTTCGTCGTCCCGGCATTTTCGCTGGCGGGATTGGCCTGTGCCATAGTCAATGCCATCTACTCTGCACAACATTCAACAAGTTATGTAGCGTTACATTTCCCCCCTCCGCAGACGAAACCCGCCGGGTGAGTCACTCAGCAGCACGAGGGTGATAAGTCTTTAGCCGGGCGACGTGCACAAGTTGGGTCTTGCTGGACCGGCGACCATGTGTTGTGAGGCGCGAAATGACGTAGGTCACGTCGCTTACACGGTCGAGAATAACGAATGGACCAGTGTAACGCGACAAAAACTTGCTACACAGTCCACGTTTCCTAAAGGGAGTCCATAACCACACCAAATCACCTTTACAGAATGATACACTGCGGTGGCGAACGTCGTATCTCTGTTTAGACCGGGTCTGTGATGCAAGGGTGCGCAGGCGAGCTAATTGGCGGGACTCTTCGGCCAGGCACAGAGTCTTGGCAACTGAGTCCTCGTCGTGCAACGAGAATGGCAGGATGGTGTCCAGAGGAGTGCGAGGATTGCGTGCGTAGACGAGGTAGAAGAGACTGTAGCCGGTTGTTTCGTGCTTGGCCGTGTTGTACGCGTAAGTTATGAAAGGCAATATTTCATCCCAGTTTTTGTGGTCTGAGGCCACGTACATTGAAATCATGTTGAGAAGTGTTCGATTTGTGCGTTCAACAAGTCCGTTGGTCTGCGGATGATACGGTGTAGCATGGCGAAACTGTGAGGTGCAAAGGCGAAGTAGCTCCTCTACAACATCCGCAATAAATTGGCGGCCACGATCACTTATAAGCACGCGCGGAGCGCCATGCCTTAGAATCATAAAATTTAGCAGGAACATAGAAACCGAGGCTGCTGAAGCTGTTCGTACAGCCGCAGTTTCTGCGTAACGCGTCAGGTGGTCCACGCAGACGATAACCCAGCGGTTTCCAGCTGGCGCCCGTGGAAGTGGGCCAACGAAATCAATCCCGACTTTCTCAAATGGAGCAGTGGGTGGATTCACAGGATGGAGGAGGCCGGGCGGTGTGGTTGCAGGACGCTTGTAGCGCTGACACTCCACACAACTGGCGACGTATTTTTCAGTCGTGCGCCGCATGTTGGGCCAGTAAAAGCGTTCTTGTACGCGGTTTAATGTGCGAGCGAAGCCAAGGTGCCCAGACGTCATGTCATCATGCATAGCACGAAGCACGCAAGGGCGCAGCCGCTCGGGTACAACGAGAAGGAACCGCGCTCCAGTCGCATTGTAGTTTGCTTTGTAGAGCAGACCATCCCGAATAGAAAAGCGGTTGGGAGGGGTGGAGTCGCGAGCAGTGGCGAAGAAGGACGCTAGCTTGGGGTCACCTTCCTGTTCTCGCCGGAACGTTTCTATGTCAGGGAATGTCTCAACGACTGCTGCAAGATAGTCGTCGAAATTGTCAGCTTCGCAGGCGGTAGATGAAACTGGGAGCCGGGAAAGGCAGTCAGCGTCGGTGTGTCGGCGGCCGCTTTTGTAGGAAACAACGAAATCATATTCTTGGAGTCTGAGGGCCCAGCGGGCGAGCCGCCCAGATGGATCACGTAGTCCAACGAGCCAGCATAAGGAGTGGTGGTCCGTAACAATTGTAAAAGGCCGTCCATAGATGTAAGGGCGAAACCTATGCACAGCGAAGATGACAGCCAAACATTCTTGCTCAGTCACTGTATAATTTTTCTCAGGTTTGCTGAGCGTGCGGCTGGCGTAGGCAATCACATGCTCAGTGCCGCGAAGTCTCTGCACAAGGACTGCTCCGATTCCGGTGCCGCTGGCGTCCGTATGCACTTCTGTAGGAGCAGAAGGATCGAAATGGCGTAGTATTGGCCCCGACGTCAGAATAAATTTCAGTTGAGAAAAGGAGGCTTCGCACTCAGATGTCCAGTAGAAAGGAGCATTTTTGCGTAACAGAGAAGACAGAGGAGATGCGAGCTCTGCAAAGTTTGGTACAAACCGACGAAAGTAGGAGCATAGCCCCAGGAAACTTCGTAGGTCACGCACAGACTTTGGCTGCTTAAACTGACTCACGGCTTCAATCTTTTGTGGATCAGGTCTAACGCCATCTTTGTCGACTAGATGCCCCAACACTAAGGTCTGGCACTCGCCGAAGCGGCATTTTTTTGAATTTAGCACAAGGCCGGCTTTTTCTAGGCAGTTCAGGACCATGTCAAGGCGGGTGTTGTGCTCTTCAAAAGTGCGTCCAAAAATTACTACGTCGTCGAGGTAGCAGAGACAAATCTCCCACTTTAAACCACGCAAAATTGTGTCCATGAACCTTTCAAATGTAGCTGGGGCATTACAAAGGCCAAACGGCATGACGTTAAATTCAAATAGCCCGTCAGGAGTCACAAAAGCCGTCTTCTCTTTGTCGGCCGGATCCATCGGAATTTGCCAGTAACCAGATCTTAAGTCAACTGACGAAAAGTAGGAGGCGGAGTGCAGACAGTCAATAACATCATCTATGCGAGGAAGAGGGTACACGTCCTTCTTTGTAATTGCGTTCAGGCGTCTGTAGTCAACACAGAATCGCCAGGAACCATCCTTCTTCTTCACCAGGATTACTGGCGCTGCCCAAGGGCTAGCTGATTCCTGTACCACTCCCTTCTGTAGCATCTCGTTGACCTGGTCTGCGACGAACTTCCTCTCGCCAGGAGAAACCCGATACGGTTTTTGCCGGAGCGGGCGGGCGGTTCCGGTGTCTATGCTGTGGCGCGTGCGAGAAGGCGGGATTTCGGTCTTGTTGCCGGGGTTGGTGGAAAAGTCAAATACTGTCGCATGCCTTGAAAGGACATGGGCTAACGCCTCCCTCTCGGCAGAAGAAAGACCTTTGTTGATCATCTTCAAAAGCTGTTCGTCACGCGTAGCGCAGTCACCCTCGAAATCGCAAGTTTCGTCACTCACTGTTGCCAGGGGTACTCTGGTATCCTTTTCAAATAGTGCAAGCCTCATCCCTAGCGGTAGAACTGTACTAGCGGCTGAGCAGTTAACTGCGCATATGGAACTGCGCCCACCGTGTACGGAAATCAAACAGTGCGGCAACAAAACATCCTTCTTGACTCAGTTCGGCAGAATGGGCTCAACAATTGCACAAAAGGAAGGCTCCACAGCACCGCATACCATGACAGGTATAAAGGACGCCGATCGGGGAGGTAGAACCATGTCTTGCGAAACACCCAAAGCGTGTTCGCTCGAACGTGAAGGTTCTTCGGCAAGTGCAGAGTAAAGAACACTGCTTACACAGAGTTCGCCAGTCGCACAATCTAACTTAGCACCACATTCTTGCAAGAAGTCAATACCGAGAATAACTTCGTCTGTAGACTTCTGAAGTACCGCAAATTCTGCTTTGAAGCTTTTGCCCCCTAATGACACATCCACAGTACAAGTACCAAGGGGCCACAACGGTTCACCGCCAACGCCTCGAAATGTGGCACTGCGATCCCAGCTGAACATTACTTTAGTCCCAAGGCTGTCTTTAAATGCCTTACTCATCACAGAAACTGTTGCCCCAGTGTCAACCAAAGCCATCGTGGGCACACCATCAATTAAAACTTCAATCTTATTTTTGACCATGTAAACGGGCAGAGGTATATTTCGTAAAGGCTGTCCGGCGACCTCACCTCCATCGGCCGCGCCGGCTAGTTTCCCGGCGGTGGCGACATTGGACGGCGCCGAGGTGATGGAGACTGGCGCTGGCGTAGAGACGGTGGAGTTAAACTTCTGTCCGAAGCGGGGGAGCCATTGCGTGGACCGGTCGGCTGGTCGTTACGTGTTGACGACAGTGGTGGATACCATCGAGTGCCAGGGTTGAGGTTATTGGGCCGAGGAAACGTGTTCGTGGGATCGTCGTTGGGTCCTTGGCGCCGACGGCGACAAAACCGCGAAATGTGGCCGACTAGTCCACATCGATAGCAGGTGGGTGGTTCGCGACGAGGATACTGCTGACCAGGCCAGAATTGCCTTCTTGGAAAACTCGAGCGATGGTGCTCTTCCGGGTAGTAGACGTGCTGTGTACGATGGGAATCACGATGAAAATCTTCCCGTGGCTGGTAGTGGTGCTCCATAGTGTACACGCCCCTTCGCTGGTAGTCGTCCACGTCGGCAACGTTGACCGACGGCCGTGAGGAGCCAAAATGTGTTGTTGAATGGCAACAAGTAGGTGACGCATCGCGGAGGCAGCTTCCGTCGCGAGAGGGTGTCCAGCAACGAGTTACGTCTCCATGCCGCAGGAGCTCCTCGCGAACGATTTGTCGGATAGTCGCAGAGAGGTCGGCAGACGAGCTGACGTCCACGCTGGCCACCGTTGTGAAGTTGGCCAGTCGGCCAAACTTGGGCGTAATTCGCCGCGCCTTCATAGTTTCAAACGTACGGCAGTGGCGAATCACATCGGTGACCCTATTCAAGTTGTCCTAACCGATAAGGAAATTATATACGTCTTCCGCGATCCCCTTGAGGACATGCGCAACTCTGTCATCTTCTGGCATGCTGGCGTCAACGATCCGGCACAGCTTGAGGATTTCCTCAATGTAAGTTGTACATGTTTCCCCGGGCACTTGCGCTCTCTGGAGAAGCGTCTGCTCGGCCCTCCTCTTCTTCGCTATCGAGTCACCAAATCCCTTCCTAATTTCTTCAACAAACCGTTCCCATGTGGTCAACGCTGCCTCGTGGTTTTCAAACCACGTCAGTGCTGTCTTGTCCAAGTAGATTTCGACGTTCGCGCGTCGGGCCACAGCGTCCCAGCGGTTATATTTACTCACTCTTTCATAATGAGCGAGCCATTCATCCACGTCTTCTCCGGCCTTCCCTGAAAATGACCGGGGTTCCCGATGGGGCTGCCAGCTGCCCGTCGGTGGTGTCTGGGAATTGCCTGCAGGCGGAGCCATCGTTTCTTGGATGGGCGGGAGGCCAGCAACGCGACGGCTTCGGCGCAGATCCAGGGACTCTGTTGTCCGCGGCGTCGTACCCCGCACCTCTCACCAAAAACTGTTACGGTGATGCTCAGGCGTCGAGGGGTGAGCTGAGGGTTTATTTAAAAAAACCTGGGTGAGGACCGTTGCTGAGCGTCGAGTCCGAGCCCTGGATACGCGAAAAGCACCTCGTTCTCTTCGTCGTCCCGGCATTTTCGCTGGCGGGATTGGCCTGTGCCATAGTCAATGCCATCTACTGTGCACAACATTCGACAAGTTATGTAGCGTTACAATATATATATATATATATATATATATATATATATATATATATATATATATATATATATATATATATATATATATATATATATACTTGTGTTTCTTAGGATTCTCAAAAAATTTTGTCACTGATTGAGTTATCCAACTGATTTTTGCTATAATATGGTACTCATACAAATGCACAGAAGCGTTTTAAGGATTTCCCCCAGCGACGCCGCTAAAAGGGCCAAATTCTTTTTTACAAATGACACGGCTAACGAGCCAAAAAGGCCTAACAGATTTTGTACACATCTAGCCAAACGGCTTCTTCAAACGGCTACATATTTCAAGGGCACATTCTGATTACGGTGTTGGAAGTCAATATTGCTGAAAATTTTAGATATTCCACAATGTTGAGAGTGAAAAGCGGTTAAATAGTTTTTTAGATAATAATTTTTTTCCACCCGCCAATTGAGATATCGAACTGATTTTTGTATATATAGGCAACTTTCTCGGGTATCTAAACACTGTTCTACAACATTTTACAATGACGCCCTTTCAATCGAGGGAAGCGTGATTTCGGGAAAACACAGTGTTTTTACAAATTCGTAAATAAGCACCCAGCCAGTTGATACCTCCTATTTGTTTTTTCTTGAAAATGCTGCCCATTTAATTGCCATAATACAATTTCAGAATTTTTTCTAACATTCGGAACAGAAGGCCACAAAGGTTTTATAATTTCTGTCCCTATGGGCGTAAAATTAATTTGAGTTTTGTTGCATTCGCTTAGCGGTCGCCATCTGTTGACACCTTCGGCAACTACGCGTTTCCCGTAGCAGCCGGTGCCATATATCATAAACGGAAAATAGAAGATGTACCGGTAAAAAGTGAAACGGTTACCCTTTTGGGACTTCCTCAAATTCCGTGCCTCCCATGTTGAGCCCATGTTTCTTATGATAAAACTGTACCGATGAGCATCGTTCATATCTTCTGATATAGCATTTCCTCTGAGGAAGAATACCTCTTACCCAGCCGGCCTCCATCGTTTGTTCCCACGCAATCTGCTGCCGAATTCAAGTTGTGTTTACAACCTGGCACTCTTCCTCATATCATATTAGGAGTGCAAGCTAACCAAGCTCCTCCTTCTTTCATACACTTTTCCCACCCTTAAGCTGTGGGAGAACCCGGGGACTAAAAGCGATCTGTATGTCCAGGCAATACATCCTTCAGAGCGATTGTTGCCCGCTCATCACATGGCTTTCTGAAATTGGGAACCACTCCCACTTCGCCGGCTCAATAAAACGTTTTTCACTCACTGACTCAATCGCTCGTGCGCACTATGTTTGTGCAATTTCTTTAGCGAGAGTTTAATTAAAACACTAGTCCAGTGGTTTCACATTACAACGATGCGCCAGCCGTGGGAACCCATCTAGTGAGATCAGGCAAGAGCTTTAGAGTGTGTACCACTTCCCAATGAACAAGCCTAATATGACGACTAACAAATAAACGAACTTTTGTTATACCCATTGCTGTCCTTAATATAATGGCCCATCCGGGCACCGCCAGGCACTACCGATATTATATATATATATATGTTATAAATAAATAAAAAAAGAAATATATATATATATATATACATATATATATATATATATATATATATATATATATATATATATATATATATATATATATATATATATATATATATATAGAACAGAGACGTACGGGACGAGGGATTCCGTAAGGACACATATCAAAGTTGCAGTCCTTATTGCCAGTGCTGGTTGGCGTTTTAACAGTGTTTTATAGTACCGAATGAGGTATGATTGCATTTTTTTTTTTGCAGGAATAAATAATTGAAAATTCAGTCGAGAAAAAATGCGCCGTTTTTTCCGGAAGCGGGAATCGAACCCACAACCTCCGCATAACGCGTGCGGTGCTCTACCATTGAGCTAGTTCCGCGGCGACTCCCTTCTCGACTATACGGCGGGGTTTTGTATTTACGACTGCTCAGAGCCCGGTAAACTAGCGCCGCCCCTCGACTACGGCGGGAAGACGTAGAACGTCTTTTCCCAGCGGCCGCACGTAAGACGTAGTCGGAAGTCGGGGATAGCCAAAAGCATTTCAGACTGCTGAAGCCAGAACCCTCGTAATGCATTTTGTAGAACAGAGACGTACGGGACGAAGGATTCCGTAAGGACACATATCAAAGTTGCAGTCCTTATTGCCAGTGCTGGTTGGCGTTTTAACAGTGTTTTATAGTGCCGAATGAGGTATGATTGCATTTTTTTTGCAGGAATAAATAATTGAAAATTCAAGTCGAGAAAAAATGCGCCGTTTTTTCCGGAAGCGGGAATCGAACCCACAACCTCCGCATAACGCGTGCGGTGCTCTACCATTGAGCTAGTTCCGCGGCGACTCCCTTCTCGACTATAGGGCGGGGTTTTGTATTTACGACGAGTTAACCTTATAGCCAGGAACCTTTTTTCTTAACTATATACATATATATA
The DNA here is from genome assembly GCF_048455015.1 of Haemaphysalis longicornis. Lineage (NCBI taxonomy): Eukaryota > Metazoa > Arthropoda > Arachnida > Ixodida > Ixodidae > Haemaphysalis > Haemaphysalis longicornis. The sequence goes on from NW_027526214.1 coordinate 46,303,766, forward strand.
TATATATATATATATATATATATATATATATATATATATATATATATATATATATATATATATATATATATATATATATATATATATAAATGTATATATATATATATATATAAATGTATATATATATATATATATATATATAATATATATATATATATATATTGTAATGAACAATTGGAGCAGGGAACGGTATGTGCGGAACCATGGCCAATCTACGCGCGGGTATGTGCTGCGGACCTGCAACGGTCATCATCAGTGCCTGTCTGTGCGTCTTGCAAGGTTATCTCTGGCTTCGCCGTTTTTTGAAGAGACTGCTCTTCCTCGCCTCTCGCTTGGACAACTGATCGAATTAAACACCATTGGAAGTGGTGGAGGTGCGGTTTCAACGTCAACCAGCACGAATACTGGAGCTTCGAAGCCGCAGGCTCCCAATGCCCACTACCCCCGTTGACGCTGTTGATCAACAAGCCCCAGCGATGCCACAGATCGTCTGCGCTGGTTCCATCCGTCAGCCCGATCCCCCATTCTTCAATGGCGAGGGCGATCATGATGCTGAGGATTGGCTCTCGACATACGAGCGGGTGAGTGCTCACAACAAGTGGGATGATCCCGCCAAGTTAAGCAACGTCGAGTTCTATCTCACGCAATTGGCTCAGACGTGGTTTTTGAACAACGCACGTGACTTCAAAATATGGGGCGATTTTAAGACCCGCTTCCTTCAAGCATTTGGCAGCCCGGCCGTACGCAGACTACAAGCAGAACAACGCCTCCGCGGAAGAGCGCAGACGCAGGGGGAGAATTTCATCAGCTACATCGAAGACGTTGTAGATCTGTGCAGGCGCGTCGACGTGGCCATGTCTGAAGCAGATAGGGTGAAGCATATTTTAAAAGGCATCGATGATGATGCGTTCACTATGTTGCTTGCCAAGGACCCGAAGACCGTGACGGAGGTCGTGAGCCTCTGCCAAAGCTTTGATGAGCTGCGCAGGCAACGAGTGCTGGTCCGGCGATCTCTGGGGACAAATGCAGAACTCTCCGCTTTGACTTTCAATTCCGAGTACTCTTCACTTGAGACGAAGATAAAGGACTTCGTCCGCGAGGAAGTAGCACGCCAACTATCGATTGTGCCGTTCGTTCAAGAGCCACGCCAGCGGACGGAGGCACCGCCTTCATGCCTTCCTTCGTCTCTTCAGCGCACCATCCGGGAACAGGTCACCGAGGCCCTGCCAACTAATCGCCAAGTGGTAGCAGCTCCTGCTCCCCTTACTGTTCCCCAGGTAGCTACTGTTGCTCTTCCCCTGGCTTCACCGGCTGCATTAACCGGTCCCCTGACGTATGCTGAATGTGTCACACAGCCACCCCGACCGTTTACCCATTCGTTCGAACCAACCATCCCAGTGACTGTGCCGTTCAGCTATCAGCAAGTCTCCCAATTTCAACGTCCAGTGCAAGTGGTCGCGCAGCAATCCAATCCGTGGCGCACGCCGGACAATCGCCCTATATGCTACTCTTGTGGATACGCCGGACATGTCGCCCGTTACTGCCGCCGTGTGGTGCCGCATCCTGAGGTTTTCAACACTCCAGGATACACGCCTAGGCACGTTCAGCATCGCGTATCCTCGAGGCCTTCCCCAACGTCATTTGAGCCCGACCAGCCGACGTTCCCCAGTCGCCGGTCGCGTTCTCCCCGCCGCCGCTCCTTGTCGCCTATGCGCCGTCAGTCTGCTCCTCCGGAAGTGGGAAACTAATACCCGCAGTTCCAGAGGCACGAACTGCGTACTCAGCGAAAATTCAAAGTCCTCGTGCCTATCCACCGAACGTTATAGATGTAGTTGTTGAAGGAGTCCCTGCCCTCGCTCTAGTCGACACCGGTGCCGCCATATCTGTTATAAGTGCTACACTCTGCCGCTCGCTGAAAAAAGTAATGACGCCGCTTTCTGGACTTTCGCTTCGGACTGCGAGTGCAGCACACGTGTCCCCGATAGCAGCCTGTACTGCTCGAGTGAGTATTCAAGGCACCTGCTATCCCATTGAATTTGTTGTCTTATCTTCGTGCTCCCATGATGTCATCCTTGGCTGGGATTTCCTCTCATGTCATCACGCTGTTATCGACTGTGCCCGAGCTGAACTGGAACTTTTTCCACAGTGTGACGTCTCTGGTGACACAAAACTCGTACTTTCCGAAGACGTCGATATTCCGCCGCGAAGTTCAGTGTTAGTGGCTCTTTCTTGTGGTACCCTGCCGGATGGCCCTGTTCTATTTACGCCATCCGACCTTTTTGTTCGCCGAAAGCATTTATTTCTTCCGTTCGCCGTCCTTACGCTGCGTACTGAACACACCACGATGTTTATTACCAACCTCACAGACAACCCTGTCAGTCTGCTTCGCAGCGAGTCGATTGGCCAAATTGAACCTACCTCCTCCATTCTCAGCTTCGACATTTGCAATGATGCGCCTACCCTGCAGCTAACCGCCCTGACGTCATCCCGTCTCACCGACCAGCTTCTATCCGACGACGTGTTCACGAAGTCTCTCGACACCGCTTTGAATTCTACCCAGCGCAAGCAGCTACTGAACCTTTTGCACGCGTTCCGTTCTTCATTTGACTGTCAACAAGCTCCCCTGGGTAGAACGTCAACGGTCGTCCACCATATCGACACTGGGACGCACGCACCTTTGAGGCAGCGACCTTACAGAGTGTCGGCGTCAGAACGCGGGATTATTAATGAACACGTCGAAGACATGCTGCAACGCGACGTCATTCGTCCGTCACAAAGCCCCTGGTCGTCGCCAGTAGTTTTGGTTACAAAAAAAGATGGGTCCCTAAGGTTCTGTGTCGACTATCGACGCCTTAACAAGATTACCCGTAAAGACGTTTATCCCTTACCTCGGATTGATGACGCTCTCGATTGTCTTCACGGTGCTGAATTCTTTTCCTCCCTAGACTTGCGCTCCGGCTACTGGCAGGTGCCGGTGGCTGAGTGTGACCGGCCCAAAACGGCGTTTGTGACCCCCGATGGGCTTTTTGAATTCAACGTCATGCCCTTTGGGCTATGCAACGCGCCAGCCACCTTTGAGAGAATGATGGACAACATCTTGCGCGGCCTCAAATGGCATATTTGCCTCTGCTACTTAGATGATGTCGTTGTGTTCTCTCCTGACTTCGAAACACATCTTGCTCGTTTGCACCAAGTACTGAGCTGTCTCACTGCAGCTGGACTACAGCTCAATCTGAAGAAGTGCCGTTTTGGTGCACGTAAACTAACCATCCTGGGCCACGTTGTTTCGAGAGACGGCGTGTCACCCGATCCCGAAAAACTGCGTGCCGTTGCCAACTTTCCCAAGCCTAATTCAATGAAGACCCTCCGCAGCTTCATAGGGCTATGCTCTTATTTCCGGCGCTTCGTTCGCAATTTTGCTTCCATCGTCGCCCCACTCACGCGGCTGCTCAACGGCGACAACAGTCTATCCGCGTGGTCTTCTGAGTGTGACGACGCCTTCACATCCCTGCGACGTCTACTAACCTCACCACCTATTCTCCGCCACTACGATCCCAGCGCTCCTACTGCAGTGCACACGGACGCCAGCGGTGTTGGTATCGGTGCCGTGCTCGTTCAGCGCAAGCCCGACTGCGACGAAAATGCCGTTGCGTATGCGAGCAGAACTCTCAGCAAGGCTGAGCGCAACTATAGCGTCACTGAAAAAGAATGCCTGGCGATAATTTGGGCCCTTACAAAGTTTCGCCCCTACCTTTACGGCCGGCCCTTCGACGTTGTCACCGACCATCACGCCCTGTGTTGGTTGTCGTCCCTAAAGGATCCCACGGGACGACTGGCCCGTTGGGCCCTCCGCTTACAAGAATATGACATTCGTGTTATCTATCGGTCTGGACGCAAGCATTCTGATGCCGACGCGCTCTCGCGCTCCCCTGTGCCTGTTGATGCTACATGCATCGACGCCACGGATCCCCTATTGGCATCGCTGACCCTCACAGACATGGCCTCCCAACAAAGGAAGGATCCATGGATTGCTGAAATCGTTGACTTCTTGTCGCCAGCTTCAAAACGAATTCCGTCTAGGTCCATCCGTCGCCAAGCTGCCCACTTCTCTATTCGAGACAACCTCCTCTACCGCCGGAACTACATGTCAGACGGTCGGAAGTGGTTGCTAGTGGTGCCACGTAGCTTACGAAAGGAGGTGTGTTTCGCCCACCATGCGGATCCGCAGAGCGCCCATGCAGGAGTCCTGAAGACTTATACTAGGCTGCGCCACAGGTATTACTGGAGGGGAATGTACGCCTTCGTGCGCAAGTACGTTCGCGCATGCCCCGAGTGTCAACAACGCAAGACACCTGCTCCGAAGCCAGCTGGCACGCTGCAGCCCTTGCCGTGCCCCGTTCGTCCATTCGAGCGAGTCGGTATCGACCTCTACGGCCCTTTACCACACACCCCTTCTGGCAATCGCTGGATCATCGTGGCTGTAGATCACCTCACGCGCTACGCTGAAACAGCCGCGCTGCCCGCTGCCGCTGCGCGCGACGTCGGGGGATTTATCCTCCGTTCACTTGTTCTACGCCACGGTGCACCCCGGGAACTGCTCAGTGACCGGGGGCGAGTATTCCTCTCTGACGCTGTTAAAGCGCTTCTGACCGAATGCAACATTGTGCATCGCACTACGACCGCATATCATCCGCAAACGAACGGGCTCGCCGAAAGGTTCAACCGTACGTTGGGGGACATGCTTGCGATGTACATCGCTTCGGACCATTCGAACTGGGACGTGGTACTCCCCTTTGTGACGTACGCATACAACACGGCGGTACAGAGCACAACGCGTTTTTCACCTTTCTTTTTACTTTACGGCCGCAAACCTTCTTGTACCATGGACACTATCCTACCATACAGCCCTGACGCTTCCGAACGCCGCCATCTTTCCGAAGTGAGGCATCATGCCGAGGAATGCCGACAGCTTGCCCGTTCGTTCACGGCAAATGACCAGGGTCGTCAGAAGCAGCATCATGACCAGAGCCACTCCTCGCGCACTTTTCATGCTGGTGATCTAGTTTGGCTGTGGATACCTTCTACAACGCCAGGTCTTTCTACGAAGCTGCTTTGCAAATACCACGGCCCTTACCGTGTCATCAGTTCTCCATCACCTGTAAACTACGTGGTTGAACCGTTAACTCCGTCAGCCGATCTCCGCCGTCGTGGTCGCGAAACTGTTCATGTCAGCCGCTTAAAGCGATACTACGACCCTCTCGTCCTGGACTCGCCGTAAGTCACCAGGATGGCTCCTTCTTCGGTGGGGGGTGATTGTAATGAACAATTGGAGCAGGGAACGGTATGTGCAGAACCATGGCCAATCTACGCGCGGGTATGTGCTGCGGACCTGCAACGGTCATCATCAGTGCCTGTCTGTGCGTCTTGCAAGGTGATCTCTGGCTTCGCCGTTTTTTGAAGAGACTGCTCTTCCTCGCCTCTCGCTTGGACAACTGATCGAATTAAACACCATTGGAATATATATATAATATATATATATATATATATATATATATATATATATATATATATATATATATATATTTATATATATATATATATATATTTATATATATATATATATATATATATATATATATACAGGTCCACCTTTAAACCGTCACGTCGCCTAGCTAGGCCAGAGTCCAAGCGAGCGTAGAAAAACCGCGGCTGAGGTCCGCGATGTGCGAACACACACTTCGTATTTTTTCCGAAAGCGTTGCATAGAAGACAGTGTACCAACTGATATGCTGCGTTAGTTCAGAGCCACTAACAAAGTGCCGACTTTCTGCTGTTCATTTGCTTTGCTACAGTTACCTCCGGCGAGAAAAGGTAGCTATTCTGGTGGCTGATGGTGACAACAGCACCAGCGCATTATATTAGGGCGTGAGTTGCACATGCAGAGTCTCACGGACGCGACGTCGAAGATCCGATGAGGGCTCACCTGGCTCGACAAAATATTTCACATGCGAAGTGCTTTTGATAACGCCGTAGGTACCGTGGTATTTTTATGTAAGTTTAGGAAATAAAACTGGTGTGGGACATGGCAACCGAATCAAAATAAGACAACCAAGCGGAAACTAGCGTGGGGTAGTGGACGCGTAATGGTGACATTTCTGAAGCTGCTGGTGTTCAGAAGTAAATGAATGAGCGAGCTCGCGGTATTCCTGATGAAACCCGGAATCTGGGAAATACGTGCGCACTCTGAGCCATCAGGGCGGTAAGAAATTACCCTGTCCGAAATGCAAGTTGCCTCCCGTCGGAGGAAACTAAAACGGTGACGATCCAGTAGTCCTCAGCGTTGTGGTATTGTGCGCGTACTTGAGGAACGGAAGTACCTGATACCAGATTGAATGATCGGATGAACTAAACATATACAGTATGTTTCCAACAGTGTGGGGAAAGCTTCAGGTTAGGCGGTTGGTTCCGGGTGGTATGCTGTGGAACTGCAATGAATTATGCTGTGGTACTGCAATAAAATGAAGATCACATTCACAACTTGAGATAAAAAGACGAGACCTCTGTAGCACAGCAGCTCTCATGGCGCCCCGTGTAGAACAATTAAACTACGGAGAAGGAAAGATGCCACGTATCGCGCTGTGGCGCCTGATATTGCTGCTGTCTTGGTGTACCACGTGAGATGGTCTACCACTGCGATATTCTATCACATGTTCTCTAGATGGGTACGGTAGCGGCCGGTAGAGTTCAATGCGTACTCTATCGAAGTGGCGGGCAGGAGAGGGCCGAGGCTGGAGTTCGCTCATTGTTGGTCGTGGAGGAGACTTACTGCGCTGGAACGAACATATTTCGCGACGAAGGTGTACATTCCTCGCCAGTGTACATTCCTCACCAGGTCTACATTCCTCGCCAGTGTTTTCTGTTCACGCGATAGTATGGTTATTGTGTATAAATTTATGCCTTCTTTTTAATAAACTTTAAGTTGCGAGTTCAGCGCTGTGCGTCGTCCACTCTTCCTTTTTGTTACTGTTTTCCTTGCGCTGTTTTTCTCCATGAATCTTAATCTGCACCAACTAGCTCAACTTGCCATCTTGCCTTTAGGACCCCTCCGTTGGCCCACTGCGCGTAACAGTGAAAGCGCAAATGGCAAGCAATGTCAAGGAGGTATTTGCGACCTTCTGACAAATATTTTCGCTGTAGAAAAGTAGGTCAGGATCAGCGAAAGGCACAGCTTGACGGCAACAATAGTGGAGCTCGTCTGCTGGTTGCACTCGAGACAAATATTTCCCCAATGGAAGCCATCCCCGGATCGTGTTGCCGGTCAGCAGCCGTGTCGGTGATATCAAGGGGACCAGGATGCACTCCACCGAAAATAGATCGTTGGAAGCGGACGGTAGAGGATACCGAGAAAGGGCGTATTCGTCTGTGTGTTTTCGCGGCCAGACCAGTACAACACTCATATGTCATGTTCATGCTACCCTAGAGATAAGAAAAAGAGGCGGCCTGCAGAAATCTTTGCCGAAGAGAGCCATCAAATGGCGTGGTTGTCCGTCACTACATCGAATAGGCGTCCGTGGCGGTACGGGCGAACTTTCATAACAGCCCGAACGATCGCTAAACATTCCTTCTCGGTTACGGAATAGGTGAGTTCTGCTTCTGTAAGGGTTTGGCTGGCGTAAGCTACGACGTACTCCTCGAATCCCGTCTTGCGTTGTGCTTGTGCTGCTCCCAGGCCAGCACCACTGGCACTATGTTTGGTTACAACTCAAGAACGGCGCCACTTCATGTAGTGTATCACTCTGCCGAAGCGCCACACCCGTGACGTCAGTGCGCGCGCGTTTTGAAAGGGGTTTGCTATAAATGCGTGATATCGCCTGCCTTGTTTGTCGTCCCCGGAGTCGTTTATAAGCATCTTATGTACAAAAAATCACGGAAACGGCTCACGCCATGTTCAAAATATTCCCAGTAACGCCCTACTTGCACCGCGCGGAGAAACATCCGGCTACGGTGATAAGGCACAGCCGCAACTTTTGGTGCCTTTCTTATGTTGTAACCGAGTGTAGTGTGAATTTCAGTGAGAGCGCTTGGCTTGAAATGTAGTGCCGCTAGCGTGATAACCAGGTGGCAAAACAAATCAAAGGCTTTGTCGCACGCGGAAGAACAATCAGCGATCTCGTTGTTACCACTAAGCAGCTTCGTCAAAGGCGCCTTATCGTGGCGAAATTGCGGACAAAGCGTCCAAAGCAAGAGAAAAGTATGACAAAGCTGCCAAGACGTTTTATTGTCTTCGGTTTCTGTTCTGCTGCTGGTCTGCAGTTCTGCTGGCCTTGAGGACACTGTCTTTTGACACTACGTGGCCTAAAATAGTACGTTTTCCAGCTGCAAACCGGCATTTCTGAAAGGTTAACATCAGGCACGGTGTTGCAAGGCAGTTAGGCGAGAGCAAGACAGCGCGACTGTCAGGCGAGACCACGACTGTCAGGCGAGCGAGACCAAATCAGGCGAGAGCACTACTATGTCATCCAAGTAACACAAGCATGTTTTTTATTTCAGGCCATGCAATATGTTGTCCATCACTCCTTCCATCGTCGTTGGCGCAATACACAGACAAAAGGACACGAGCTTGAATTTGTAAAGCCCATCAGGTTTGCAAAGCTGCTTTGAGACGATCCGCTTCTGACATATGGACTTGCCTTTAGCCGGACATCAATACAATGAAGAGAAGAATTCAGCTCCTTGCATGCAATCGAGGCTGCCCTTGATGCGAGGAAGCGGATATATGGCTTTTGCATGCGATCTTATTGAGGCGCCGGTACTCACGCCGAAGCGAATTTAGCTATCCTTTTCTTACAAGTACTACGGAAGAGGCCCAGGGGCTTGAGGAAGGGCGTTCAACGTCGCGCTTGAGTATGTCCGCGACGTGCTCATCAATAACTCGGTGCTTACTGGACGATATACGGTATGACCGCTGTCTCAGCGGTGCGTAAAAACCGGTGTCCACAGTGCGAAATTCTGGATGGCCGACCCAAGGTGACATGTCCAGGCATGGAACGAGGTGGGATACCAGTGTAGAAGGGCGACAAGCTCGTCCCGTTGCGCAGGAGGTAATGCGTCATCGATGAAAGGTAGAAAAAAGTCGCACTCACAGTTCAGAGTTGCACCAAGCGCGTAGAGGTGCCGAAATAGAGTTATTGGATACGTGGGCGATGAGATGACCTTCAATTGAATTGACGTGGCTAAGAAATGCACTGCAAACCAATGGGGTGTGTCATAACGACCGGATAGAAACTAGTATATTACCGATACCACCGCAAATTTTAAGGACGGCGAAATGTAGAGGCATACATTTGCGGGCGTAAACAAAATCGTAGCGTCCGAGCGTCACACGACACGGAAAAGAGCGGATTTGTCGGGGGAATGTCGATATCATCGCTAGCCATCAATTTGGCTGTACGTTCGGGTGTAGCGCAGTCCCAAACGTGAAACAAGCAACCTGTGCGCCAGCACACCGAATGATAACGTGATCTGGTGACAAAAAGTCCCAACAGCGGATGTCGTGCGAAAAGGAAGGCAAATAATCAACGGGATGATATACTCGTTTTCATAAATTTTTAGTCGGGTGTTGCAGGTGAATAATGGTCAATTTACGTTCTTGTCAATGGCCAATTGAGAAATTACGTCTTAAACATTCGCGGCTCGGAAGGTGAGCCCAGCAGGCGCACTGGGAACGTTTCTTATTGAACGACAGAATTTCACGTAATAAAGAAACACTGGCACCAGTATTGATAACAATAAACGCATGAACACTTTCTACAGTAACGGCAATCACGGGGTTTGTGGAAAGCGGAGGACTTGAGAATGCAGACGCTGGCGCAGTTCTTGCCTCTGGAACTGCGGGCGCTAGTTTCGCGCAGCCCCTGTGTTGACATGTGGCCCCATCGGGGAAACTGAGGTGAGACGGGGAGAAAGGCAACCACGTGTTCTTTGTGTAATTCGACGGTTCGAAAGACATCCGCTCCCTAACATATGTGTCCGATGACAGAAGCCGCGCCACTCGACCGACAGACACACGCTTGCGCAAGTCACTTTGTTGACAGCTGCTTCACCACCTGTGTATTCTTTGAGTTGTTATGGGGGCACAGGTTCACTCCAATAAACTTGTTTTCCTTGAAGACAGGTGCTTCGGAATAAATTTTGTGAAATCTGGTGGCCGTGCAGTTTACATGCACCGAAAACCTTTTGCAAGACGCCAAGCAAGCCCCACTCGTGCCAGCCGCCGACAGCAAGGCCTCCCACCTGAGCTTGGTCTACTACCGGAGACACTGAAGAAGGAAGACCTCGCGACAAGCACCGTGCTCATACAGGCCAATACTCCCGTCGTTCTGCAGCAACCTCGGAAGCCCCCTTAATTCAGAAGACCCTGGGTGAAGACATGGAAGAGAGGCTGGGGAAGTTGGAACGCGTCCAAAGTTTCAACCGATGGGATTTAGCCGAACAGAGGGAAGTGATGTTCTCCTTAGAGCATCGGCTGAAGTCTGGTTTGAAAATCACGAGAGCTCGATAACATCACGGAGCATATTCAGAGATAAATTCTTGAAAACATTCACAACTGTCTTGCTGGAATAACGAGCTGAGCTATTTTTTCAAACCCGAATGCAGCACATAACGAATGCATAATGAAGGCAAAAGAGAAGAAGGAGTGCTCTCTCATGCGGGGAGTTAAACAAGAGCTGTTTGTTGGACTCATTCGTAATACCCCCACACCCGTCACTGAGTATGTGACCGAGGTTTTGATAATCGAGATGACCCTGTACATGCGTTCGAGGCAGTACGATTGCCCAATCTACGCGTTTTTGGCGAACCCCATCAACTCCACTGGCTTCGTGACAAAAGAATTACGGGAAACAATTACGGGAACTGAGGAAACTGACCAAACCACCCCTCAATGCCAATTCGCCTCACTACAAGCTATGAGTTACTCAATCTCACTTCATAAGCCTCGCGCTGCTCGAACTCATCGTCAAGAGGCCATGCAGTGCCGTCGTCCGCAGTTGGCCGCACGACCACCAGCAGTCCAAAACCAGATTTTGAAGAAGACGGACGTATGGCAAACCACCAATAATCGTCTGTTGTGCTACCACTGCGGGGAGCCAACCCCAAATATCGTTGCTGCCCACACAAAACACTCCTACTCCGTGGTATCTCCATCGACGCACATCGCCCTATCCCTGGCCAACGACCACGTGACATCGACGAGTACCAATCTCAAACCAGCCGTGGCCCTGCCTGTTTAAGCATTCGCCTTCGCCCTAACCATACCTGTCGCCCAACCACCGTAGCATTGCTGCCTTTGCACATGGAAGGTCCCCCAGCCCATGCAGCGGAAAATAAAAGCAGTTACTTCGGAAGATAAAGCTGCACAATGGGGAAATAAGGATAAAAGCAGTAACTTCGGAAGATAAAGCTCCACAATGGGTACATAAGGAAAACCCTCCAACGAAGGAGAGCTCACTGAAGACCATAATTCACATGCCCTCAGCTGGACGACCTGATCTAACCCTGACTCAACTCCCGAACACGAAGACAGCAAAACGGTGACATGTACCCGACATGACCAAACATGCCGCTAAAAAAACGATGCAGACGATGACGCATAGTGCCCCACTGTCAGCGCGCACAAGCCCAAATACTACTCCACGACGCACCCGCAACTCGAGGAAGCTGTGTCCGACGTTCAGCTGTGTATCGACGGCTTTGATGTAGTCGCCCTCCTAGAGACGGGAGCCCACTACTCCCTAATGATCAGACCGTTTGCGTCTAAGCTGAAAAAAACGTATAACCAGATACGGGACGCACCGAAGGAGGCCACATCGTGACTCGAAGTGGGACGTGGACATCAGGCGTCACCGTAGATATCACAGCCTGCCCTGCGGCGTTCGTCATTTTGCTTAATTGCTCCCCCAATGTATTTCTCCAAACACTTTTTGACGAACAATGAGGAAATATTTGATCCACAGACCGAGGCTTTATCTTTGTTCTATCATTACATGATGCCGGAACCCCGAACAACGTTCTACTGCTAAGATCGCCAAAGAATATGTCACCCTCCCACTCCACGCAACCTTGATGATCACCGTCTACTGGGAAGATGCTCTTCCGGACGTAGACGATATCATAGAGATTGACCAAAGTTTGCTTCTTGACCGCGGTATCTCTGTCGCACAGTCATTACACGCAATGAGCAGGACCAATTCTACGTTTTGGTCACTAATTTACCTAGTAGTACCAGCATCTAAACAAGGTCGCTGCAATGGCGTTCCTTGAACAAAAGGAAGAAGCAAGTGGCGTGATCGCTGTTTCCGACTTAGCACGCTGACCCGAAGATACCTTCAAGCTTTCAAGCTTTCGAATCCCTTTGACGTGAATCCGGCGTTACCGCAAGAAGAACAAACGAAATTATCGGCTTTGCTGCATCGCCGCAGAGAGTATGTTTCGTCGAGGTCAAAACTACATCACACACCTCTAGCGAAGCACCGAATAAAATTGAAGATGAAGCCCGACCTACCAAACATTCACCATAGCGTGTCTCTTAACACACGGCGAGAAGCCAATCGGACTCAAGTCGACCACAGGCTCAGCAACGACATTATACAGCCCTTATAAAACCCCTGGGCGGCGCCGGTCGTACTTGTGGCGAAAAAGGACGGTACGTTAAGGTCCATCGTTGACTACGGGTGACTGAACATAATCACCGAAGAGGACCTGTACCCCCTCCCTTGAATCGGCAATGTCCTCGGTCACCTTAGACACGCGAACAGCTTCTCATCAATGGATCTGAATACCGGCTACTAACAACATGAAGGTGCCGAGAGAGACCGAGAGAAGTCTGCATTTATAACCCAGGATAGCCTATAGTAGTCCAAGGTAATGCCGTTTGGTATGTGCATGGCGACAGCAACGTTTCAAAAGGTCACGGGCACTGCTAGCTGCGCTGCAGTGGCCCACTCTCCTCGTATACTTTGACGACGTTGTGGTATTAGTCCTGGATTTTTACGAACACCTTGCAAGGTTGGAGTCTGTACTCGAGGCCATCCATACGTCGGGATTAATGCTGAAGCCTGAAGAGTGCTGTTTTGTATACGAGGACTTCAAGATTCTGCGCCACCTCTTCAACGCCGTAGGAGTCCGGCCTGACCCAGAAAAACATCAGCCATAACTAACTTCCCAATAACCAAAGACAACGAGGGCGTGGGAAGATTTCTCTGGCTGTGCGCATACTACCGGCGCTTTCCCGCACACTTCGGACGATGCAGAGCCACTCATGGGCTTTAAGAAAGATAGCACTGCTTTTAGTTGGGAAAACGCCCAAGAAAACGCAATGTGCAAGTTGAAACAACGCCTGCAAAACCCCCGCGTGCTCGCTCATTTTGACGTAAACGCCGAAATGGGAATGCACATGGATGCCAGCGATGTAGTCTTGGGTACCGTAATCATCCAAATGCAAAAGAGTTTAGAGAAAGTACTTACCTATACCAGCCGTGGTGCGTCGAGGGATGAGATAAACTACTCAGCCTCTGGAAAAGAGTACCTCGCTATTCTAAGGGCGATTTCAAAATTTCGGCCATACGCGCATGGTAGGCCATTGAAGGTACTGACCTACCACCTTGTGGTGTGTTGGCTGGCCAATTTGAAGACCCCTCTGGCCGTCTCGGTAGGTGGAGCTTGCGCCTGCAAGAATCGGGGTTACACTCGTGAATAGATTCTGCAGGAAATACTCCGACACCCTCTGCCTAGGCTGCGCCACCATCGACCCACCATCACAAGACTCCGATGAGAAAACCGCATTCTTCGCAGTGATGATTATGAGCGACTCAGCCACCCGGCAGCGTGCCGACCCTGACTTACGTGCCATGATAGACTACCTCCAAGGACACAAGGTCATTTTGGCCGGGTATTTCAACCGCAACTTAGCAGCATTCAGCCTGAAAAACTCTGTCCTCGAGAAGAATAATTTCAGCCTTTCAAGGAGAATGAATTATCCTCTTGTCAAAACGGCAGATCTGCGTGACAAAGTTTTGGAAGTGAGCCAGCCACGATAACCCCCGTACGGAACATCTCGGCACAGTTCGCACTATTTAAAATATCAAGACGAAGCTCTACGGCTCCACGTTACACCCGATGTCACCCACCAGTTCTGTCGCTGAGATGAATGCCAGCGAAGAAAAACGCCGCCGACGAGAGCCGCCGGACTTCTGCAGCCGATCGCCGTTTATCGAGGCCCTTCCAGCAGATTGGCATAGACCTTCTGGGGCTGTTCCTTACGTCGCCATCCTCGAAAAAGTGGATTGTCGTAGCGACAGACTACATGATGCGTGAAGCAGAGACCGCGGCTCTTTTGAGGGAGACTGCACAAGAAGTCGCGACATTCTTCATAAACCAAATTGTGTGGTGACACGCCGCCCATAAAGTCCGAATTAAGGACCGTGGAACGGCGTTTACTGCGGAGCCTGTGCAATGAATCTTACACGACAGCGACACAGGTCCCCGAGAAACGATGGCGTACACTTTCCAAACAAACGAAATAACGGAACTTCTGAGCAAGACGATCAAGGATATGATGTTTATGTGCATCGACGGTGAACATTAGACATAGGACGAGGTCTATTCGTATGTCAAGTTACCGTACAACATGGCTATCTAGAAACTATGCAGATGACACCGCTCGAGCTTGTCTACGGAAGACGGCAGGTAACGATGCTTGAAGCGATATTTTCTCCCGTAGAATAACATGACCTCAATGGCGACGCCTACGGATACCTTCAGCGTGTGGAGCTAACCCATCAACAACTGGAGATCACACAACGAACTAGGAGCTCTTGAATACTGGGTGCTAACACCTCCGACACCGACACTCCGAATATCGCCCAGGGTATGGTGTGTGGGTTTGGACTCTCGTCCGACGACGTGGACTCAGTCAGATGCTTCTGCGACGGTATTTCGTAGCCTGCCAGAGTCTACGACGGGTTGGGCAAATTAACATCGAGGTGATCCCCGAAGGTCATTCCAGAACATCCCGACGACGCACGCGGCAATAAATCGTCCACGCGGTTCGCCTAAAACTGTACTAGCCAAGATGAGCATTTATTTTTTTTTGTTCGGAGTGTCGTTTTATTTTACCATCGGGTGCATGCAATCTCAGAGGGGGTAATGCCGCGAACCATTCACTATATTTGCCTATTTATGTTTTTGCTTGTTTCACCGGCTACACCGAGGCTGCATTATCTGTGAGCCAAGTGACGGACATGTTTCATTTTTTTCTTTTCGCAGGTGCATGGAATATGAAATTTGATAGACAGAATGTTTCGCCCTGACGCCACTGACCCAGAATATTCTTAGTTTGTTTACAGTGTTCTCGATGTTATTCGACAGTTTGAGAAACACCCCCTCTAGGAGATAAACGCCCCTTTTGCAGACGAGGGGTTTGTCCCAGCCGACGCTTGCCTGCGCACGTCACGTTGTTTACTGCTGCTTCGCCGCCTGTGTTATGGGAGCACAAGCTCGCCCAATAAACCTGTTTTCCTTGGAGACAACTGTGTCGTCTGTCGCTTCGTGATAATACTATGCTTTTTAAGTGAAGCTTTCTAACCATCTACCAATACATGAGGTGAAGGGGTTTGACGAGGGGGTATCTCCATGTCTTGTTCTCTTTCCGAACGCGAACTTATTGATTTGCTTGTTCAGTGTTATTGTGCACCTGCAGTCGTTATAGGCGCACTGGGGGATCTTTTTACTCAGAGAGCAGATAGCCCAGCTCCAGTAGAAGACTGAGCGTGAGCGTGAGCGCGGGGAGACTTTGGCAGCCGCCGAGACACAGAGAGGCATTGAAAAGTCTCTCCAGAGGAAATATTGTCGCTGCGAAGTGAGACGACGGGTCTGCTCGGTTCCCCGAAGCAGTCAGCTAGCCCCTTTCAGATAACCGCAATGAAGGGGATTCCATCGTAACTTTCGCCGCCCCCTTTCCAAGCTAACAATACGGAGAGTGAGCCCGTTTAGTCTGAAGCATAGGGGTGCTCGGCATCGGCAATGCTGAAGCAGCAACGTTTTGCTTCCGACATGAAAAGAAGGACCTGCCGGCGCACACGTTTGTGAGTTGTAACAGCGAGTGATTTTTTCGTTGCACCACGACTTCGGTGGCAGGCTCTTTTTCCTCGACGCTCTCGCCCGACCCTACACCGGGCAAACCCCGCTAGCAGTTTGCTGAATAGCACTCGACTGAATAGGCGCTATGACATATACCGGTCTTTCTATGCTTGGTTGGGTGAAGGGCTTTCCAGCGCCTTCCCGACAATGTCTAAAGACGTGTCTATACAAAGTGTCTATAAAACGTGTCTATACAAACTGTTCGAGGGCACCATACACGATCAATTGCTTTACCAATGGGAACCCAGCGACGCTAAAATTACAAATAATTAAGTTTGAAGTAATACTTTCAGGTAGAAAAAACGTCTACAATATTTTCCTGCTTTCCTGTAGCCTTTTCAACCTTAGGGATGCAGCGCTTGCTCTGTTTTGCATATCAATGATCCGAGATTTAAACAACACTGGGCATGCCTAGCCCTAATATTAAAGCTTAAAAAGACTGAATGTTTCTGTGCCCAATGATATAAATATCAGTAATGACCGGTACAGCACCTTCCGTCTGCAGCGGTACACCAAGAACTAAATCATACGCAAAATGAGCAGTGGTGGTGCCACAGCAGTGTTCGTTAGTCAACGAGTATTAGTTTCCAAAATGTATTGTTCTCGGCAGCAGATCTCAATCTTGAGGTGACGACAATATTATTTCCTTTATTTTGATCTATCAAACTCAAATATGCAAGCAAAAAACTTGAATTGCTCCACCCCCGAAAAAAACATGTCCATGACATGTACAAGTCTTAAGCATATTATATGGCAAAAACAGCATAACTAAAACAAATATACATTACCAAAAAGTACAAAACAAACAATCATAAGTTTTGCAATAACAGCCTCCGGTCAAGAGTACATTATCCACTAGTTTTGGTGCAGCGATCTCAATAACGGAAAGCGCTGCAAAGCCCCCAATTATACACATATTTTCACAGGTTAAAGAGAAAATCAAAATAAAAAACGATGAACAATTAAGCTAATACACCTAGACAACTTGCAATACATTAACTTCAGTTACCAATTTCTTGAGAGAGAGAGTAAATGTTTATTGAAAAAGGAGAAGAGGTCGGCCTGAGAAATTGATCTTGGGCCTGCTACTTCCCTCTGGGGGAAGGGTACTGGGGACAGAAAGAGAAAGGAATGAATATGGAAGGTATGGGGAATGAAAATGAAAGCGACAAATGAACTATGTTCAAGCAGTAAACCAATAAACGTCTCACGTACAACGGGGCAATGAATGAGATGACAACAGTTCACTTTTAAACACATGACTATCATCCATGGAAAAAAAAAACCTGCTCAGACATTATTTCGCAGTCTGTTCAATTTTGTCACAACCTAGAGGCGAGAATCCAAAGAGGAGTCACCAAGAAATGTTAACAGGGCTTTAACGGCTAGGCTTTGGTTCCTGTTGTCAGCCCACGTGCCCAAAATCTTTTGTTCGGACAGAGGGCGAGTGTCCAAGCGTAGTAAAGCTGTCTCAAGGTTCATTCGCTCACTCGAGCACTTTGGACAAGCACTAAGCAAATGTTCGATAGTCTCAGTAGAACCGCACAGAAGGCAGTCTGGGCTGTCCTCTCGCCCGATTGTGTGAAGATACTTCCGAGTCAATGCTACTCCAAGACGCAGCCTGTGTAGCAATGTCTCTTGACTTCGACGAAGACGAGGAGCATGACTGACCCAGAACGTCCGCTCTGGATCGAGCTTGTGAAGGCGTTCATGTCGATTTTGTGGGTCCGACGAATGCAAGGCTGCGGCTTGTTTACGCGCTCCGTAGAGTATCGCGTTAGCATCCTGCCTTGTGATGGGTATAGACAGGAGAGTTTCATTGTGGTGTGCCTGCTGTGTTTCTGCATCCGCCAACTCATTCCCAGCGATGCCACAGTGACTTGGTATCCACTGAAATACCACCGTGTGGCCCTTTTCATTCAACTCTTTAAACAGGATAGCGACATCAGTGGTCAGCTGATCGTACGCGGCTCTCTTCATTGGGTACCTTAGTACCTGCAGCGCTGGTTTGAAGTCGCAAAAGATAATCCACTGCTGTGGCCTTTGACAAGAAATGGTGCGGAGCGCTTCGCGTAAACCGACCAGTTCTGCTGCAGTAGACGACGTCCTGTAAGCAATCTTGAAACGTTTGGTCAGGTCCTTCCCAGGCATAACCACTGCCGCTGCCGACGAAGACGCCGTGACCGAGCCGTCAACAAAAACATGCGATGCCTCTCCGTACATTTCACTGATGTAAAATAGTGATAGTTGTCGTAGGACCGAAGACGCCATGTGGGATTTTTTACCGATTCCAGGAATCGACAACCGCACCTGTAGATCAGGTACAATCCATAGAGGCACTTCTGATATTTTGGCGACTGCAAATCTGAAGGGAATCAAATGTTGCTGCGCCGAAATACTTCGGGAGTAGTTTGAATTCGGCCGGTACCTGAAAACACTCGACAGTGAATGGCACTCATGTCTTGTCAGATGTCGGAGGTGCACACGAAGAGGTTCTTGCGCGAGGTAGACTTGAATCGGGCAGACTCGCGCTTCTGCGATCGTTCCACGTGTTGATGTGCATCGAGGCAACCCCAAACAGATTCGTAGGGCTTGTGCCTGTGCACTTTGAAGCACGCGTAATGACTATCGCCGAAGGTTACACAGTATGGGGGCGCTGTATTGCAAATAGCCAATAAAGAGCGCCTGGTAAAGGCGCAACAGCGATGAAACCGATGGGCCCCATGATTTCCCTGCCATATGTTGAAGGACGTGGGTGAAACTTTGTAATTTCCTTCTTAGTGCCGAGACATCTTTTGACCATGACAGATCTCTATCAATTGTCACGCCGAGAAATTTATGATGCGTGACACATGGAATAACAGCTCCTTCGATCTTTACCGGGTAGCATATCATGGGTTTTCAGGTAAATGCCAATGTTGCACTTTTTGACGTTGAAATTTCAAGTCCTTGGCGACGTAGGTACGTCAAAATGGCAGATACTGCTTTCTGAAGCCGTGCTTGCACGTGAAGTCGCGTTACACCTGATGTCCAAATGCAAATATCATCCGCATAGGCAGATACTGATACCGTTTTAGGGAGCACTTTAGTGATTCCTATGAGAGCCATGGTAAATAGCGTAGGGCTGAGGACTCCTCCTTGTGGCACGCCGCGCGTGACGGGGTGATCGGATGTCACTCCATCAAGTGTGGACATAAAAACCATCCGTCCGCGGAGATAGCTTGCTATCCACTGATGCAACCGTCCTCCAATACCAATGGACTCAAGGGCATCCAGAATGGCATCATGGGACACATTATCAAATGCTCCCTTAATGTCCAGGAACACGGCAGCTGTAAGACGACGGTGGTGTTTCTCGTTCTCGACGGTAGTCACAAGGTCAATAACGCTGTCTATTGAGGAACGTCCTTTGCGAAAGCCTGTCATGGCGTCTGGGTACAAGCCACGCTTCTCCAGAAACCATTCCAGACGAGCGAGCACCATACGCTCCATCACTTTGCTGACACAGCTAGCCAATGCCACTGGCCTGTAGGACGAAATGTCCTGTGGAGACTTGCCAGGCTTCAGGACAGCCACTAAACGACTTCTTTTCCAGTGGTTTGGGACAGACCCAGAACACCAATAGAAGTTGTAGAGGTGTAACAGAGCTTTGTTTCCTTGCGTGCCGAGATGGCAAAGTGCACGGTACGTTATTCCATC
Source organism: Haemaphysalis longicornis (assembly GCF_048455015.1). Lineage (NCBI taxonomy): Eukaryota > Metazoa > Arthropoda > Arachnida > Ixodida > Ixodidae > Haemaphysalis > Haemaphysalis longicornis. Next base: position 46,323,662 of record NW_027526214.1, read on the forward strand.
AGGCCCAGGAGCTGTAGAACGAGCCGAAGCAGAGAGCGCTACAATGAGCTCGTGGAGCGTAAAAGGCACGTCTAGGCGGCTATCCGCAGTTGGAGGAGCACATCGATGTAATGGAGCCATGCCTGCAGCATTGTCCCTTGCCACTTGAATGCAGAAGTCTTCGGTAACATCTGTGTCCATGCGGTTCTGGTATACGGCCAGAGCTCGAAATGGATGCTGCTGAGTGGTTGTAGATGGCAACGCCCGAACGATCTGCCATATCCTAGAAAGTGGCTTTCGTGGGTCTAATCTGGAGCAGAAGGATCTCCAGCGTTGTCGGCCAAGCTTCTCTAAATAACGCTGGACAAGTTTCTGAGCTTTGCGAGACGCTCTCAGGTCAGAGACAGCTTTTGTCCGTCTGTACCTCCTTTCAGTGCGACGCCTAACAGCGCGAAGCATCTGATACAAAGCGTCCCCCGGATTCCCTTGAGAGGAGCATGTGGCACTTCGTGATGCATCCCTGGTTGCCTGGACAATGCTCAGTTCAAAATCAGTCACGGAATCCAAGCTATTACACGACAATTCAACAGAATACCGAAAGGCCTGCCAGTCAGTATAATGTTGTACCCGTGTTCGTTGTGAACCTTGGTACCAAGTAAACTGAACATATGTGGGCACGTGGTCACTTCCGTAGGAGTCAACATCGGCGCACCACGCGGCTTTGGACACAAGTCGTCTAGATATAAGTGCGAGGTCTAGGCAGCTGCTGTAAGTTGCGCCCTGGAAAAATGTCGGCGAACCATCATTCAGAATGTCCAAATCATGAGTCTGAATAAAGTTCGCGAGACGTCGCCCTCTTGTGGTGTTCACAATGCTTCCCCAGATCTCATGGTGCGCATTGAAGTCACCTACAATGATGTGAGGTCCAGGGCAGCCGTCAATAATCGTGTCCAAGTGGTTATCATCGAATCGTGCACGGGGTGACACATATCCACCTATCACTGAAAATGTGTTGGTCTTACATTGCACCGTGACAGCAACATATTCATTGCTGCTGTGGGCCGGAACTTGGTGCCTAATATAGGTTAAGTCACGGCGAATGCAGACTAACACTTTGCTGGAACTTCCACTCGCATACGACGAAAATTGTTCATATCCAGATAGACGAAATGACGTGATATTTGGCTCACAGATCACAATAATAGGAAAGTGGTATTTCAACACCCTTTGCTTGAAATCTTCCAGGCGACCTTTCAGACCTCGAGCATTCCATTGGAGAATGAAGGACTGACAAATTCTTTCCTGCAGGGTCGGTTGTTGCGACATCAGGGCCATTGTGCTGGTTGTTGGTTAAACGAGGCCAAAAAGGGCTCCACAGCATCCAGGATTTGTACAGCTGTCTGCGCAACTGGTGTTTTGACGCCGGCCAATAACAAACGCAGGGCAGCTATCAGCTGCTTTAACATCGCCTTGATTTGCTCATCTGTAGTCGAGACTTGTCCCCTATCTTTGTACGTGTTCGGTTGCTCCTCTTTTTGATTGCGTTGAGTATGACGCTCCTTCAGGACTCGAGAGTATAGTTCTCCTTTACGCTGCTTTTCTTGCAAATGCCGAGATGGCTCTTTTGCGGATGAAGTCACGTTTGGAAGTGGCAACTCGGGTGCCGCTGAGCAGTTTGTTTCTCTTGGACGCTGCTTTACTTGTAATGGCTGTTGTGTGGACTCGGTCGTGTTTGGAGGACCTGGCAGCTCAGGTGACAATGAGCGTGGCGAAACGTGTGCACTGTCCTTCACATTTGCGGATTCCAAAGATGACAATGCTGGGAAGTGCTGTTCATCAGATGGCTTTGTAGCTTGTGGTGGAGACTCAGGCCCAGAAAGGAACGCCTTCCTTTGATGTAACGCACTCACGCGAAACGGGCATCCACTGTAGCTGGCTGGGTGATCACCACCACAATTTGCACAGGTAACGTCTCTCTTGCAATTCATAAAGTCATGTGGGCCTCCGCAACGTTTGCAGCGCTGCTCACCTCTGCAAGATTTCGCGACATGTCCGTAGCGTTGACACTTGAAACAGCGTGGAGGTGACTCCGTGTAGTCGGTGACGACGTGCCTTGTAAAGCCCAAATTGATCTTCTCCGGGCGTTCGGAGTTCGGCGGAAACGTCAGCACAACCGCGTCGGTCGGAACAACTTGCCACTTTTCTGGTGAAGAGGGATCTCGCCGCACAACGCGCCTGACGTGGGTAACCCCCTGCGGCTTGAGGTAGGTCAGGAGCTCCTCTTCTGTGTGCCACTTGGGGACGCCTCGGATGATGCGTGTGTTCTGCACATAGGAATACGGCAGTCGGGCACATACATGAGCACCACCCAGCCGGTTGCATCGCAAAAGTATGTCCACTTCTTCCTCTGTGGCCACGTCGAGGAGTAAGGCGCCTTGAGCTGTAAACCGACCATGGTTTGGTGCCTTGCCGAGCAAAGACGAGATCTCAGAAAAAAGCGCGATTGGGTTCTCCCGCCTCAAATCTTTGCCCTTTTCACTCGGAGACAACAATACGGGTATGCCAACAGTTCTCCGCTTGCGATGACTCACGACCTTGAATCCCTCCTGATCCATGTCGGCCATCTCCGTAGTATTATCTCCTTCTTCAGTAGCTGTAACGTTCTCACAAGACGGAGCACCGTCAGTGGAGTCATCGACGTCGCCTTGATTGGGTCGCTTACATGGTGGTTCCACCGTTGCTGTTTCGGATCTCTTTTCTTCTGTTGTACCGCTTCCCGCTGCAGTCAAGGCGGCAGCCATACCGCAACCACCGCTGACCTCGCTTGATTTCCGGGTGCTTCTCAAAAGGGTTGACTCAGATGAAGTCCCATGCGACGCATAAGGACTATACCTCCGTGAGGAGGCTGGCGTTCTGGCGGAAATATTGGCAGAAAGGACGAGAAAAAGCGAAAATTAACGGAGCTGAGGCGCACAGCAGCTTGTCAGCAATCGTCGTCGTCTTCTTTCTCCCCAATTTCTTGATTCAGTAGAATCGCTTGCGGGGTAAGTGTAGGTCTGAAATCAGTTTTTTGGTGTCATTTTTGAGAATAACGTGGCTTATGTTACAAATATTTAGCAATTACGAAAATGTTGGTTTCCGTAATTCGGTTAGTGACTTGTTCTGCAAACGCTACTTTCCAAAACTTCACTACTTGTTGGATCATACATATTAATTTTTGCTGAATGGGGACGCATCTGATAAATAATCTTTTTTGATGTGGCTCTTTTTATGACTCACGTATAAGTGACATGTATACAAGTCGTGTATTTTTATATTGTAATGTCTCAGAAAGAACTCGACGGATGAGGGATTGAAGGTACATTTCTTAATTTTTTTCTGTAAGGCACAGATTGCGTTCGGATTTGGTACAATTGTATTGCCCCACACAAGACAGCAATACTTATTGCGCGAGTAAACAAGCGAGATATAGAGAACTACATATTGAACTTATAACTCGTTCATCCTCTGTTTTTACTTCACCTCCCAACTATGCGCTCGGTTTTATAGAGTAATTGCAAGAGCCATATAAAAAATGTTCAGGTCAGGCAGCTTCTCCAGATACAGTATTTAAGTATCGACTTGCTTCAAAGTGGGTGGTCAGCTTTTATATATTACTTGAAGTCCATTTCCTAATTTGGCGATAAGCTACACGTAAAGAAACCCAAAAGGGGGAGTTGTGGAAAAATTGTCTCACCCATAGAAGTACTGATGATGTCAGCATTGAGCATACAAGCTTTACGGTACAGCCGGGGCTCTAATTATGCATGAACGAGAAGATAACTAATTCGCCATTAGTGAAGCAGCTAAGACAAAATCTACTATCGGATGATGCTCACACGTTCACAATCTTTGATAAGTATTTGCTTGCATAAGATATTGATTGCTTTGACTGGAACTCGTTCATTCACGATAAAAAACAGCACCATTGCATATGACAATTTTTTAACTGTAGTCCAGATGAAGGAGAAATGTAGTAAATTGGTAGTAACAAAAAAGTGACCTATCTCATTAAAAAGGGAGTCTTAAGATATACGGCCCGATTGCGCTGCTTCATGCCGAGTGTGTGTTTTGTTTAAAAATTGCTGCAGTTATAAGCTCTGCTTCATGAGCCCTGAAGATCAGAAACGAAAGAAAGAGTAACAGAAAAACGATTTATTCGCCATGGCAATGAAGAAACAGAGGCTGTCTGTGCTTTTACGGCCGAAGGTGTAAGCGTCAAAGTTGCCCCTTTCAGTGTATTCATCAGTTCGAGCGAGAACGTGGCAGTGTCAGTGTTCGAAAGTATTTTTTCTTGTGATGGCTAAGCAGGAATGAACATTTTTGGTTTCTTGCGAATATAGAGCGAAAGTGAAGACTTTTGTTCAGGAAGAAATCATTTTGTTTTAGGAGAAGGGGCGAAAGGGAAGTGTTAGAGAGCTTGGAGGTGCTATTTGAACCCTAGCCCATGAGAGGAAGCTGTTTTTTGCCCTTCCAATTATCTTCTGTTTATGTTAAGGTACCGAGCTTGTCAAACCTCTTTCGAATGCTTCAATGAAAAGGTATTAAGTTGTGTTTTTTATTCTTTCCTCATTATAAGCGTTACTATGGCAGGCTGGGTGAAAGAGGGCCGATATTTTCCGAATTTAGGACAGCTTTAATTTATTGTGTGGTGTTCTCAACAAAGATGCTCCCACGCATTTATTTCTAGATACTTTTATTGGTTTACGCCTCACAAAGTTATCTATACTTCGGGGTTCAGACCTGCTTTTACATTGGGGAGACCTTGTTCCTAGGCGTATAATAACAAGTTGATAATATACTTTGGGGAGCTGAATTCTCAAAGGTTCTTCTTGGTAGGTGTCTTGTGCCCAAGCGAACCCGAGTGTCCGAGTGTCTACGGGCTGTGGTTAACACTATTCTTTGTGCATTGGTGCACCTAATCGAAGCCAGAATTCTGTAATGGTTTTTGAGCTACTTTCCATTCCTACTACGGCTAGTTTGATTGCCAAGTGATGATGGTGATGGTTGGGTTTTTATGATGCAAGGCCTTCTAAGGGCTAAGAGCGCCAGAAAAAGTTTATTTAATCAAGTGAACTGGTGACCACAAAAAGGTAGGTAGTAAAATCAGTTAAAGATAATCAGTTAAAGAATGGGTGCGAGTTTCACTTATTCGTTCCGGTGTGTGCGTTTGTCAAAGAGTCGCAAAGAGTGCCAGATCCGTCTACTGCGAAACTTGCTGCCCTGTACTTTCGTACACAACTCAGTCGGTGTACTATTTTATCCTGAAGATACTGAATTTTTCTCCAAATGAAAATCATCTTGTCATATTGCCTTCTGGCGTCTAGAATGGGACCCATGTTTTTTTAGTGGTATAGTTATTTATCCAGGGTTGCAGCATCTATGACATCTCCGTGATGGCGTACATTCAAATTTCTTGGGTGGGAGGGGTGCGTGTCCACATGCCGTGGCTCATCCCGATTTTCAATACAGAGACATACAATCGTTGCCAGTAAAGCTATTTTTCACATTTCTTCAAATTCGTTTTAGATGCACAATTTCATGACGTTTTCTTTATAATATTATAAATAGCAAGTTAAGTCCACTGGCGTACCAAGGACTCCCATTATTCTTCACATCTGTTGAGCTGCTGAGCCTAGGTTTATTTTGTTCTCCGATATTTTATTTCGTTCCTCCATAGAAATTTTCTTGCCCTTCTTCTAATCCCCTTTTTGGGCGTGCGTTTTTTCCCTCATGGTCGACCACTACTCATTTTTTCTCAGGGAAAAATCTGGGAGTTGGAGGTGGCCTTGCGTGCTGTAATGAATGTGGTGTTGATTTGGTATTCGATGCTACGGATAAATTTGTACTACGCAAGGGTCGGTAATATGCGGCTGCTGTTAACGTGCATAAACCTTATGCTTTTTCTTATTCCTGCTCTCCTCATAGTTATGAATTGGATATTGTGAGAAACTGGTTACAGATTTTCTCTTTTTGGAAATCCTACGTTCTGCCCGGCCTTTTGCCTATAAAGCCACGCCGAGCGTTTTAGTTTAGACAGTACTTTTAGAAAGATTTATGCCTAAGCAGGGTAACACACATGATTGTTCTTTGGGAAGACTTCTGTACCAATTTTACGGTGCCTTTCTTTCTTCCTTGCCACATGGCGCAAGCCGCCGTTCACCAAAGAAAGCTTTCAGTGATAACAGAACCCGGAGCAGATGGAACGATCGAGCTAGAACGTATGCAACTAAACCAATATACGCGGTTTTATATTCCTTAGTGTGCATGATAGATGCATTTAGAGTTGTATGAGTGACTGAAATCAATCTATTTCTCGCTAGGAACCCAATGCTGTTGCCGGTGCGCATATCAAGCAGGGAAGACAGGACCCAGACAGCCGGTTATTGTGGAAGCATTGAAATCCTCAATCTCGTCACAAGACTGAGGAAAATATTCTTCTTTCATCGATCGTGCCAACATCCCCCGCCTACGCTTGTTTCACACTCTCATTCAAGCTTTTTTTTCTGCAGATTCTCTGGCCCACCAAGAAGTCTAACAAGTTCCCACCAACCGCACAACTATGGTTCCTTCTTACAGCTCAAGTTCTGAATTTTGTGACCCCCATTTGAGACATAATGGAGGGAGTGAAATGACGTCACACACTGCCTAAGAGCGATAGAATTGTCGGGGTATATCGTGTCTGCTATTCCGAAACGGAAAATGGGGCGCCTGATGCACGCAACAAACTTCGTCCTGTCAACCCCGTCGCTAAAAAGCGGTGCAGAGCCCATGTGACGCCGCTCGAGAATACGCCGACAGATGCTTTAACCTGGGCTGCGTAATATGTACGGCAGTAGACTGGACCACAGAAGTCGATGCCCCTACGAAGAGTGGACATGTTTTCGTTATGCTGTAACATGGCCACGGTCACATCCCAGCAAATCCAAATGACGCAGTAGGTGCTGGTGGATCTACGTGAGCATGGCTTCTGTTTTACCATGCAAAGGGTGCTCCTGTATTGTTAGAGTAGAGTAAACAGCCGGGATAAGTCGTGCATTCCGGCCAGAACTATTGGATGTCTGACATTGAAAGCAGACTGTGAGCATAGCAGTCATCCAACCACGCAAACCATGCCTATAGAGTCCAAAAAGGACAGTATCTGAAGCAGTCTGGAATTCTACCAACCAAACTGGATGTTGGGTACAGTTTCCCGATCTTGAGTGAATGCTTCCTGCTGTACATGGGGAGTCAAGTGCAGTTCAGCTTCCTGCTTTTCGTGAGAAGTGGCCAAATCGTCGACAGCCGATGTTGCAAAGTTTTATTTGTGACGCGTTGAATCCAGTCCATCACTCTAATTGGCCGGGAGTAGCGGTTATGATTCGAAATTTGGTATAGCGGTTCCTATGGCGAAGACCCTTCCAGGGTAATGACGCTAATGCTGGTGGTGGGTTGATGAAATCAGGGACTCCCAGTTGTGGTTCTAGCCACAGGTTTTCGGAATGGGCGATTTAAGAAGTTTTATGCCACCAAACGCTGTAGGTTCTTAGTACAGCGAGAGTTACACCGCGCGTGATGAGAGAACGGCCCTTGCTGCTCCATCTTCGATGCGACTCAGAACGAAGAGTGGCCACCGGCTAGGTTTCCCAGATATTGAGTGCATATTGATCTGTGCATCCGACCTGGTGAACTTACTTGTCACTAGTAGGCTAGGAAAACGCCTTAGGTAGTCATCATATGGTGCGGCGATGAGGCAGACAAAGAGCTCAAGACAAGACAACTTCGACGGCCTGATAAAGACAACACAACGCTTGCTGAGCAGAAGATTCGGTTTGAACGTTTCAGCAAGCGGGCTTGCTGAAAGACAACAGCGGCATATGCTTGCGGGCTGCCGTCCACAAACTTGTGGATGTCGGTCGACTGCTCCAGTTCACTTTGGTCGGGTGAACGTTTAGTCGCAAAAAAAGGCGCTGCAGCACAGTAACGGGCACGGTGTGTTCCAAGTGAATGGTTGTTAACTTGGTATTGAACTGTTTCATGGGTGCCTCAGCTCCCATAAATCTTACACTATAATCTTTGTCCCCGCAGTAAACGGTGCCAAGAAGACTACAGCAGATTTCGCTTTATGGTGGGCTTGGTGTTTATATATACAATGAGGTTTCTTGTTCTGGCTAGAAACGTATCCTCAATGCGATTTCAGCACACAGTGAAAACATTCCTTGCGCATACGTAAACAGCTTCATCCTCAAATGCAAGCTTATAGGCTATGAATGATTCCCGACCGAACAGTAGCTGCAAGCGCATTTCGTGAGCTCTATTTCGGCTTCGGCCATAAGGACCCTTGGCTTAGCATATATCTAATTTCCTCACTCGACGTCTTTTATGGCAAATATAATGTCGTAGACATAGGATTCCTGCAATATTGTGGCGGTATCTTGAAACCAGCTCTGTAAGACTCGGAGAAATGGCAAAGTGGCAGCAATCAAAAAGAGACTGGACCTCAAACAAAAAAAAAAGATATGGTGGTATACACCACTTTACTATAAAGAAAAGGGCCCCTTTCGGTGTAATATGATGCTCGCACCACCAAAAACGTACCACATCTCCATCTTGTTCCCGTAGAACCACCTGGAGATACTCCTTCATTATATCTGTGAAGGTCACCGCCCGATGCCATTTGTATTTTATGGTGAACCTCAGAAATTTCTCATTAAACTTGGACACCTTACAGAGAATGCTGTTTCACGAAGGGTGCCTCAAAACATTCGTGAAGGCACCAAAAACCATCCTCCGCCTGGTGGTTACAGGGTCACGACGAACTACAAAGTAATGCAGCTTTTAATACTTGGTTATTGAGCCTCACTCAACGTAATGCTCGTAAACTAGTTCGGAGTGGCAGCCATTAAAACACTTCTCGATAGCACTATCGTACTAAAATAGCAGCTGAGATCGAACCAGGCAAGTGTCAAATTGGCAAATGCAGCCTGTATTCTGCAAATGTATAATTGTCAGCACTAGCGTTCAGTACTCTTTCCTGAACAATATGTGAACTTCGCACAGTGCTAAGTTCTTCTTCACGCCACTCGACTTGCTCGACAGCCATGTGGTCCAGACCTGCCGCATCAGACATTTCTTTGACGCCCAGAGCGTCGATTAGCTACAGCGACCTATACTTCTTTTCTTCCACCACGATGTCGAACCAGGGATCTGCGAAGGCAAGGAAGAAGACACAGGATATCTCCGAGCACAGCTAGTTTCTTGGGAGCGTGCACCTTCAAGAATGCAGATGAATAGTGTTCGGACGTCGGTAAAGGGCAGAGTCCGCCGTGAGATTATAGCCGAGGGGACTTGCCGTATGTATTTTTATCCAATTAGCATGCGCATGTGATCATCCATGTGGAGTTTCGTATTTTATTCAGGGTTTAGGCACCAGCATGTTGCGAATAAAGCAGGGAAAGCAGGACACAGACGTTTGGTTCTCTTGGAAACAAAGGAACACTCAAGCTCGAGCACGCGAGCGTCGGCGATCTTTTTTTATCTATCGTACCAACGCTCCCTGTCTTTACTCGCATCACACACCCGTTCTATCATTATTTTGCACAGCCGGAAATATTTGCAGTTGAAAACAGGCTGTGGTCGGTGCGTGGGTAAGGCTTTGCACTATTTACCCAGAAAACGCAGGTTCAATTCGCGGTCGCGGTGCCGTTCATCTCATGGGCGCTGTAAATAGAAACACCTTTTTTGCGGGAAATCACAGCTGAATAAAGATCTACACATTGTGGAAACCATTAAAGAGCCCTCCACGACTGCATGCTTTATAGTTCAAGGGAAGGTCTTGTAAGTGAACTTCAGAAAATGTAAATTTTTACATTCTCCTTTATAGGAGGTTTTGAATGATGATAGCAGTTGCAGACAGGGCTGGGGGCCGTGTCTTCCGAGCATGCAAAAGCCTAAAAGGTGTTTAAAAAACTTCACAGCGGAGACGCCGCACGTTACAAATATTTCTGTCATTTCTCTCGTGGCTGCTTTATAAATTTTGTCTACTTTTCAAGCTAACATTTTAAATAGGACGCAAGTGTTAGCTAAAATTGTGGCTTATACCTTTCATAGCAGCGTAGATCACAAAAATGCATTTATGTTTTATTTTACGACAATAAGAAAGCATATATTGCAGTCAACCATGTTAACTCTGTAAAAAAGTACCCGACTTTTCTTTCCGCGGACCATTTCTATCTCTAATGCACAGTTACCTTCTGTTTCCACCTCAAGTGGTGTCACTTTACTGACCAGTGATTGTATCATCCTTAAGAGTGGTGTCTCGCGAATTTCTATCTTGTCAACGTTTTAACTCTCTATGTAATAATCTCGCTGGAGACGTCCAAACGTTCAAAATTCATCCATTCTGCGGATGGCACGCTGCTGGCAACACCCAACTGAAATTATCAACTCGTTCTATAAAATCATCGGGATAGTGCTACAAACGTAGCGCACTAGTTTGAGAAAAAATTCTAAAACCTCAGCTAGTTTCTTTCCAGTCGACAAACTCCATGCCAAATGACTCTGTGGGATCCATCGACCCCAAGAAGCCAGACGCAATCGTCAAACTTAGAAAGTACCGATCGTGGAGGTATTAGTTCATGGAACGTCAAGTGGCAAAGTAGAAGACAACAAGCAACGAGTGTCGCGGATAGCGACGCAAGATGGGAGACAAACAGCAAGTCGCCCTTGCGCTGCGCTGATCCGGAACCTACTGCCCCGCGCAGGAGGCGCGAGCTAGGATCGTTAATCGCGCCCGTGCATCTCTGCTTCTGTTAATTCATGGTCATCCACAACACTCTTCCCCCGCTGACAAGGTGCGCATGCGCAGAAGCATGGCAGGCTGCAGCCGATGCTGAAATGTGCCCATGAACGAAGACTGAAAAAGGCAGTCAGAGGTGCTTACGAAGTTCAGCAACCTGCCACCTGGTCATCCTTAGCCCCTTGCACCACGGGAACAAGGTCAGTCACTGCCATATTGTTAAGCTTGCTGCAGCAAGCTCCCTAGATCACGGCTGCAAAGTTTTCTTCGTCATCCTTATTGGAAGATCTTGGTGGGGCTGATGGCAAAGGCGCAACCATATACTTCTGGTCATGGCTGGCAGCAAGATAATATCCGGAATATCGGCAGCCGTCCATGTTGCCGCCCGGACCGATTTAGCCGCCAGGGTCGTAGAGGAACTCGTATGGAATCCCAAAAGCCAAAGTGACCACGCTGTAGGCCACCGTAAGCTCATTCATGAAATGTAGACCACAAGAGCGATGTCCGGGGTCTCCATTTTCTGCTTGATAGCCCCCTAGGCGTCCGTAGCCGCCACGATCGTAGGGCAACTCGCCCTTCTCAAGCTGTCACTTCAGGTTGACGAGCCCAGTCTTGTGTCGGTGTTCAGGCACAATGCATGCAATCCCTTGGCATAGCTGGCACCTGGTGGAAGGTGACCACTTGTGTGCACACATCGTGATCGTGAGCTGGTCACCATGCCTCAGCAACGATGACCGTGGCAGCGGATGGTGTAGCTTCCAGGAGGTTCCCAGGGGGCCGCCTAGCCTGGCAGTTGAAGCTGGCCGGTAGCTGTTCACGAGCTAACCGACAACAAGGTCACCTGATGGTTTGTGCGATTTAAATCCTAAAGCCAGTGCGCCGATCAGGGTCGATTCAGGGATACCAGAAAGCACTGCCGACAGCGGAGATTACAACGGAGAAGCCGGTGCCTGAAGCAACACGGCACTATCGTAAAAGTGGGAACGGCTGGCGCTCGCTACATTTAACCACATGCCCTCTCAGCATGGGACCCCAACGAACGCCAGCGATGTTCCAGGCGTCGTGGAGGATCACGCTCGATGGGTCCGCATCATCGTACATCGTGTTCATGGGGTCGTTCGAGCGGTTAGCCCCTTGACCTTCGTAGACGACGACGCAGTCACCGCTAAGTGGGCGGCTGGGTACACCCAGTTCTGTTTCAATGAATAGGTAGTGCTCTTCGCTGGTCTCTCTGGCGGGTCCTAGTCATCAGCAGCTGTGGGGACGTTCTGACCATCGGAAACGCACGGCTGACACGCAGCGGGAACATTCGCCGCCTTGTCTGCCGCCGCGGCTATGCCTTTCTCACCGGAGGGCACCACGGTGTTGCTGTACCGAATGATGGTGTAGTGATGGTTTGGTCCTCTGGTGCTCCGAGCACCCACTAGCGAAGGAACGGCAGAAGGTCTGGTGAACTACAGCTCTGTACAGATCTTGATGAGCTTTTCGTCGTACTCGTAGCTATAGACCAAATCGTCCTCCAAGTCGTCCTGATCAATGATCTTATGTATGAGCTTATCGAGGAACTTCAACTCCTCGTATCCGCAGGTGTGAGCGGATCTGGCTGGTCGACGTGAGCGGGTCTTGTAGTAGTGAGTGAATAGCAGCTACGCACCTTGTGACGACAGCTCACAATGTTAAGGCGGCAGCCTAGCTCCTCTATGGAGGACGGCACGAAAGCAGGCAAACGGCTGTCCTCGGCACGAGCACGAGCGGCCGATAGCGTTGGACGCCGATGCTCGCAGTATAGGGTAGCTACCGGGGGACCTCTGCACTAGCGTCGTCAAAGGTTGCGCCGCATCATGTCAGTTGTGCTCGTGGCCCCAGTTTCCCGAGGTTACGGCAGCAGAATGTCGCGGATAGCGACTCACGAAAGAAGCCAGAGAGCCAGCCGCCTTTCGCTGTGCTGATCATGAACCAACTGCCACGAGCACGTGGCGTGAGCTCGTTGTTGTGGTTGTTGTTGCTCCTGGTCACTTCGCACATACCCACGTGTGGGATTGGACAGAAATCTTGCGTGGAAAGGGCTAATGCACCCACCTAAAAGCCCGAAATTTAAAAACCAGCGGTTTGACACAGAAGAAAGGAAAATAGAATTGGTTGAAAGTTGTAAGTAGAGTTTGCGATAGAACAACTGAGCTTTTTGGAGCAGAAAAAGTACATGCAAGAATCAAAGCTAACAGGGCACGCGCATGGTCACGGATATTCATGCAGGAATGGCTGGACCGTACCCTCGTGCCTGTGCAGCCCAGCTTCTTTTATTCATTATCATCCGCAACGACGAGTGCGCTCGTGAAGCACGTTACATGAATACGAGGATGCAATTAAGGGAGATTGGCGTCAGTTTTTAAATAGGGCTCGTAGCCGCAGGCTTAAAGCAGTCGATGGCAATGGAGCTGCGGAACAACGCTTCCGAAGATTTTACATCTTTCTAGCCACCGACGATGGCAGGTCAGACTGCTTCCAAATTATAGACACTGAATGGGCCATCCGGTCACGAGTCTATTGAGCAGGCGAATGGCACTCGAGCGCACCTTTTGAACGCTGCCTGGATGAATCTTCTTGATGCGAGCCAGACTCCAAAGAGGACGGGGCTTTTTCGTGTCTTCGAGCAGAACTGGCCTGTTACTATGATATCCAGACCCGCACTCTGACTTGCGTTGAAAACGCAGCGCATGCAGGTATTCTTTCTGTTCAGCGCATTCAGAATTCATCCGGCGTCCCCTCCTTTTTCTCCGACATACTCTGCAGTTTTGTCAAAATCAGCTCCCGAATGAGGTAAAAGGACGGATTTAACGCAGCGAGCCTGCTGCCGACGAGAAACTGCGTGAATGACAGAACGGTAAGCTCTGATATACCGCTAAACACGGTAGTCAGAGAGCGGAAGTTGAGCATCGCCTCAACTTTAGTAAGGGTCGTTTAGAATTCCGCGGCCTCAACTGGACGTTGTCCCGGTATTTTCTTCAACGTCGATATGATGGTACGCACTAGCCGTTCATAAAAACCGCCGCACTATAGAGCTCCTTCCACACGAATTTCCAAAATATTTATAAAGCTGCGAAGTACGGTTGTACTTTCGTGTGCCTTATCGTATTCCCCAAGCTGCAAAGTTGTCCTGATGCCCTCTTGAAAGTTCGTGCGTTGTGTGTGTATAATCATGCATTACGCATAAGGAGATACTAAACAACGGAGTGCTTGAAAAAAGCTGAAAGCACTCATGTCAGGCGCCTATTCAAGATGAACGGCTCTTGCGTGACGCACGAGAAATTTACAATATAGGCATGGCTTGCTGATTATGAGTCTTGAGAGAACGCGGTCCTGCGAAGTGTTTTCGGCACGTGAGAAATGAAGCCCGTTTCAAGGACGTCAATAAGGGCGTCAAACGTTCCTTTGTGATCTGACGATTGTTCATGGTGCGTCTCGGATATTAAGGCAGAAATTTACGTCTTGTCACGCTATGGCCCCTTGCAATAATTAGCGGTTGCTTATGAACGGCGCATGAAGACCACCTTATTTAATTTTGCCCACGGCGATTATGATGCGCTATACAGAACGCCTTATAAGACGAACTGCGAGGAAGACTACTCTTCGACTAATATAGACGTAGCGCTGCAGAAGCTCAGAAAGATTGTCCAAAAAGCAATGGATGAGAAGATGCCAAAAATGTTTTACCGCCCTCATAAATTTGGTTTCTTGTTTAGCAAAGAACTCCTGCGCGCGTTGTGAAGAAATCGTCTACTCCACCAGCTCGTGAAAGGTACTATCGATACGCCCACCTGCATGACATTCAAAGAACAGCGTTCACTTGTGAAAGCACCCGTCGTTCGCGTCAAAAAACCTTTTACAGACTTTACGGAATCTTGGCTTAGCAGTTCCTTGGCCGACTTCTGGCGGATATAAAAAATAAGCGCAAGAAAGGCCCTGAGCAGATTACTCTGCGGAATGGCGATAAAATCGCTTACGACCAAGCAAGGATATGCGATGAATTCTAAAGTAACTCGTCTGCTTATTCCTCGTCACAGGACAGCGGCTCCCTACTTGAATTCGTGCCGCTGGATAATATACAGCTGCCCAAAATAACGGTTTAGGATGTCGCGGCTGCTATATGTAGTCTGCTCTTCAAGAAGTCCTTTGGTGAGGGTGATATCCTACGCTTCATTGTAAAAGGCTGCTCTGATGTTCTCTCGCCCTTTCTCTGCCACTTTTTCAGTTTTTCATTTGCCCAGCGGCAATTTGCAAAAGACTGGAAACCAGACGTTACTTTTCATCTCCAATATTCCGGAAAAACGTCAGTGCCAGGGAACTATCGACGAATTTTCCGCCGGTTTTTTTTGTCAAGAGTATTCGGAAAAGTAGTGCATCGTTACCTCTCGACCAAAATCCTCCCTTTGATTCACGGTAATCCACACGGGTTTATGTCTGTGCAATATGTAGTATAGAACCTTGCCCGCTCTCTGAGTGACGGCAGTAAATGCGTATTTAACGCCATCAAATAAACGCCATTTACTTCGATTGCCGTAAATCCTTAGAAAGCGTAAACCATGTTTTCTCCTTTGCAACCTGCGTGCGTAATTTCGGCCTTCTGCTTTCTGTGAGTGGTTTGCTACATACATAAACCATATAATAAAATTTCGTACAGTACGCCAGCGCCAAGTCCCAAAGTTTTGTAGTGCCATCCGGGGATCTCCAGGTCTCTATTCTCGGTCCATTACAGTATAACTCATTTGTGAAATATGTAAAATTTATTTTAAACATTCATCTCACATGCAGTTGGCAGACGACATAAAAGTTTACCGTGCAGTGGCATCACACACAGATTGCGCCCTGTTTCAAAGTGACCTGCACGCGATTTCCCTCTCATACAAAAATAATCACCTAGACCTGAATCCTCCAAAATCCGTTGCAAATACATACGTTAGGACGATTTCACCTTTAGTTTTGTTGTACCACGTCTACCACACATAATAAAAAATTGAGCATAACACGCGATTTAGTGGTTTTGATTGATTCTAAACTTCGGTTCACATGTCATGTCAAGTGCCTTGCAAACACATCGTTTTGTACTTTTGGTGCGATCTCTCGTGCGACAAGGAACCTCTCTAGAGGATTGTGTATACTAGCCTTGTATAAAGACCTTGTTATTCCAAAGTTGGAATTTGCTCTGCAGTCTAGAACTGTATGAGTGCGTCCTCATCTTTGCGCTTAGAGAGGGTGCAAAAAGGTTCACTCCAATCTTTTCTCGCCACTACACACCACATGAAAAATGCGCTTACAACGAAATCCTGAAGGGACTTCACCTGGAAGACCGACAGTTCAGACGTATAAAACGTGATTTAATTAGTCTGTTCAAGTGTGTCCACTCCAAATTTTAACTCCCGAAACTAGTAAGCTCTGTTCGGTTAATGCTAAGGGTGCCATTGCGAGCACTGCGTTTCCACACGTTCTTTAATGTAACGACCAGAGATATGCTGTCTCCTATATGCCATGTGCAACGCGTGTATAATGATAATTTTTTGTATCCTACGACGACTTTTCTGCAAATATTAGGCTTTTCAAGCGTGCTCTTCAAAATCCAAGTATTTGAACCTCTTGATGCTCCCTCTTTACGGTATATAAGGGATGCCGAGTTCCCATCTTTGTATGCGTGTATGCGTGTGTTCATACGTGCGTATGTGTTTTGCCATTGCCTCCTGTATTCTTTACAATGCCAAACACACAGCGCGCTTCCCATTGGGAGTGAATGGTACGAATGCAGCGCCCACATTTTGCAAGGGGGGCCCCGAGCAGTGGGTCTCTGGGATCACGCAACCGTAAATAAATTTGACAGTGGCTTCTGCCTGGTGGAAAAGGCAACCGAGGTTTGAGATTGTCAAAGTACTGGCACTCGCGCCAGCGCTAGAAAGCTCCGAGCCGCGGTGGAGCCTGTTTTGCCAACTTTGCAGCTCTCCACCACGCATCGCCTGAAGCTGAACTAGTCGCATGACTGAAGCGCTGGGGAGGATACCGATTGGGGGAGCGTGGCTGGAGTAGAAGGAGAGGGCTTAGTTGGCCCGTACGGGCTGGTGTGTTTGGCGTCGTAAAAAAAAGAGGAGGAGATGGCTTTGCATACTTCGGCCTGTGCTTTACGTGCATTTCACCATATGGAATTCGAAAAACTTTATTGATGCCTGCAGTGCGCGCTTCCGCGCGTAGACTGGGCCTACGTCGTCCTCGTGACGGGTGTGCGGCAGGATACCCGCTTGTCGGTGTCGGTTTGCCGGTTTTCTGACTGGCCTGTGCCTCGAAGGCCTGCTTAACGGTCCATAGGTGTTCGTCTCGGTTGTTGCGGATCGTCGTTGCCTCTAGCCGCGGTGGTATGCGTCCTGATTTATCCTCGTCTGGACTCTTGATACAATCCCACTACATTTGTGCAAAAATTGACGCCTCCCTGCGGCATGCCTTGCACGCTGGCATGCGTGCAAGCCAGGACGGCGTGCATGCGTGCAAGGCATGCGTGCAAGGCATGCGTGTAAGGCATGTCACTGCAAGGCATGCCGGCATGCCGGCATGCCTTGCATGTTTTGCAGTGACCCTGGGTACATTGTGAGGAGTAGGGCCAGGGCGCGGCATCGTGCCCGTTTGTAGTTGCCCTAATACAACGGCCTGAGTCCGGCTTAGCCCACTGCGGGGCGGCAGGAGAATTATGCGGGCCCTAGGGGATGCCTTCGTCATGTATTTGTTTGTCATCCAGTCTCTTCTCCCGAACTATAGCGGAGGATCGCCGTGGGCGAGGTGAGTTAGTGCTCGCGCCTAGCGTGTGCCGTTTCATTGCGGTTTCCGTTTATCTCCGAAGACTCGGCCGCATGTGCCGGGAAGCACGTGAGGCATACTTTTTGTTTTCTTTCACTTCTTGTAGTATGCCGTCCGCCGTCGGTGCGATTTCGCGTTTGGACAAGTTCCTTACAGCCTTTTTGGAGTCCTGAACGCGGCCTGGTATCTGGGTCTGGGATTGCCAGGGTGATGGCTATCTCCTCGGCCTCTTTGGATTGAGTGCTTAGCGTGCTGGCTTGAGTGCGTGTGTTTCCTTCGGCATCGACCTCGGCGATGGCGAAAACATTACGGCTGGCATACTCTGCCGCGTCTACGTATCTAGCGTTGGTGTCGCTGGCACGTATGTCGGTTTGCGCTTTGGCTCTCTCTCTCCTTCTGCCTTGGTTGAACTCCTGGTGTACATTTTTTGGAATTGGATCTGCTTTTATGTTCGTCGTACCTCGTCGCGTATCGAGCTTTTCACCCTTTGTAGCTTGTGGTAGCCTTTGCCGAAGTTTTTCAGTATCTATCCGCCTGCTTTGATGGTTGACAGCCTCTCAAGCTGAGCGGTGCTTTGTGCTTCGGCAGTTTCGTCCTAGGTGTCTTGGACTGCTAGCATGAGGAGGTGATTTGTTTTGGTGGTCTCGGGTAGTTCCATTGCCTTCTTGTAGGCTTCTAGTATCAGTACAGCGATCTTGTTCTTCTCGCTCTTTCTTTATTTGTGGAAGGCTGCCGCGTAGGTTATGTGGCAGATCACCAACGAGTTCATGAGCCTCGTTACATTTTTTCTCTCATTTCTCGTCTTCTTGTTTAAACAGGTTTGAGAATTCTCCACGCGTTTTCTGCCTTTCGGTGAGTCGGGTGATTGTGTCACCCTTCCTGCAGAATGGCTGTGTTATCATTACCAGGAATCTGATCTTTTTAACTGTCGGTATCGTCGTCCTGTCGCTTGTCTTGATCTTCATCTTTTCGTGTTGCTTCTGGTGTTTTGTTATGTGGTTTCTGATCGGTAGGTACAACAAAAGCTGCGGCTTGTTCCGTGACCATTTTAGCCCGTAACTTTGACGCAGTCTTCGATGGCATCAAGAACTGTCCGCAACGCAGGTACTATGTGAGCATCACTGCCTCCCTCTACCCAAAGCATGATGTCGTCTCCGTAGATTGTGTGCATGACCTCGTTGATTTTGCTGAGTCTTCGGCTACTCCGATCATCCCGAGGTTGAACAGCAGTGGCAAAATGACTTAGCCTTGAGGTGCTCCTGTACTATCTAGGCATTTCTCCTTCGCCTTCACGTTCCCGGGTCTAAGTTCCACTGTCCTGCCCGTGAGGATGTGCATAATAAAGTTCACGTCCTCTCACCCATCCTAATTTGGGACACTTGCTTTAGGGTGATGGAGTATTTGTCTTTGTCAGAAGCACTCCGCCGTTCGAGGCCGAGTATTGTCTTAATATGTCTCTTCTCGTGTATGAGAGGACCATTTTACTATTCTTGACATGAGTGTTTTGAGATACCTGCTATTTGTCGGGCACCCTCTCTTCGTGCATGCTAGTGTTTCCGATAGTAATGTTGATATCTTACATGTGTAATTTGTGTGTGTGCGTGTTTTTGTGTGTATGTTCACTTGTGTGTGGGTGCGTGTGCGCGTGCATACGGTTGTGTGGGATAAACTGAACTTCGTGATACACTGCACTTCTAATCCAATATCGATACTTTTTTTGTTTTTCTGTGTGCCACTCTGCACTTGTAGAGCACCACACAAGAAGTCCTAGTGCTGTTGGAGGGCGCTCCTAAATAATTTAATGGGACCATGCTGTGAGGTACCTGACAATGCATGGAGCAATATGTCTCCGGGTGCGTTGCTAAGCCTTTCAAGCTTCTGCAGTGTATCTGCACATCGTCGTAGAGCTTCCGTAGGTAAGTAACGTCAGTCGACGACGAAACAGGTGACACAATCAAAGAGTGCTCAATTTGTGTTATTTTGTGACTCGACAGCCATTATTGACACCTGCAACCACGGTACGGTAGAATTATTTTCGTCATAATGCAAGGCAAAATATATCGAGGCCATAAATCTTTGACATTTCCACTACAGCTTAGAAATGACAGAAAGCTTTTTTGCGCCCGCTCATCAATATTTTTATATATAGGTATCACTATCAATAAATATCAATAAACAGGTTACGGTGAAATTGTACCATTGAAGTGTCTCAAGTTTTTAGGGAGTATTTTTGTCATTACCCATCGAACACCTTAAGAAAGCCTGAGATAAAGTCAATTTTATGTTTACATACCAAATTTGCTTTTCATTAACAAATAAAGTGTTAGAAGAACAATAAAACACTTCGCTGACTATTTTGATACCCGTTGTTTTGTCGCGTCGGTACGATATTTTAGTTGCTTTTTATGTTTTTTGGGTACTTTTATTTTTTTAGAGTTTTTTGTTGGTGTCAATCAACTATCATTTATACTGTTTTTTTGCGCACAGTAGCCGTTTTTGCCCCTGCGCTCTCATTCCAGCGCTGCTCGTTAGCTGAAGCTGGGGTGTTTTGGCGACGTGTGTCGCCCTTGGTCTTATATAAGCTTTCAGAGGGAGGGCGAGTAAGATAGAGGGAGGAATAAAACTGGAGGAGGAAAGTGTGGCAAATTTGCCAGGAGAAGGGAAGCATTCAGAAGGCGCCTTGTGAGAGGAGAGCTATGCTGTGGCCTTGCGCTACGAGGTTAAGCCAGAGTAGTGGGCGCAATATCATTTTGCACGTTCGCGCGATCACGTCCTGAGACGATGAAAGTGCTGGTAGAGCAAAGGCAGAGTTTGGCCTACGCCAAAGTCAAGAGAAAAGTGGTCTCTTAGCAGCAGATATGCGTTGTCGTCGAGAAACCTGCAGTGAACGTGCGCTCATATTTTTATTTATGAAGTACGGTAATGCTCAGCCAAAATGTTTACACATTTCTTTAACAAAAAAACTTAGTTCCGGAGTGAACAAACAAATAACTGTGGCTTACAGCATCCTGCAAAAAGCCACAATTTGAGGTAAATGTGTCAGTAAAGAAAAATAACCACAATACCATACAGAATTGCTTCAAAAAAAATGAAATCAATGTGACCCGTTTTTTTTTTCAAATATAACTACAGTGGGGGCCATAGTGAGAAGGGTTGTAACATTGATGTTTACATTTGTAAAGCATTTCACGCTAGAGTCGCAGGCTTTGGTAGATGGAGCACATCACTTCTTCATAAAAACAAAAAATTTCAAACTAACACTAGGAAGAAGTGTATGAGTAGCAACTGCCGAAGATAGAAACACTAATAGAGATGGGGCGTTAGGTTTTAATAGCAAAAACACAAACAGGAACAGTCCAACAAACACGATGCTGGTGCTTCCAGAACACACATACCAGGAGGAGGAAATAGAGACCCCTCAAGATAATAGTGGTCGGCTTTGTTGCGATTCTGTCACATAGAAATATGGAAGATGCATCAAAAATGGCTTGCGTACGTATCGCCAATTTCTTAGCTTTTTTTCTTCATGTTTTGCGGCCATTTCTCTGCCTCTTCTAGCTGTGGTACGGCGCTATAGCTAGAAGTGTTCCTGGCTTTCTCTTCCGCCATCTGTTTCGGAAGTCTTCTAGGGGTTGCCAAACACTTGTCGATCCGGGCTGGGGATCCCAGTTCTAGTTCCACGTGCATTTGAGGGCACACTAATTGTCAGGTAATAATTATTGTTAACGACGGAGGTCACTCAGCTTGGCGTATCCCTTTTAAAATATTAGGCTTCAGCCGAAATAACTTGAAACATTGCGAGTTGTTCCTCGATAATAGTTAGACTGTGTTGTCCGCGTTCCGGATATGACAGAAAATAAGACCTCCGATGCTTTGTCCCCACTTCAAAGGAGCAGCCTTTTACCACCTAAAAACAGATGAAAAAAAAGCAAGATTCCGTCCTTGACAAAGGGTCCAGGCTGAGAAGTATAGAAAAAATAGAAATTCACAATAGAACCCACAATCGTGCCTTAGATGTTTTTTGTGACCATGTTAAGCTTTAAAATACACATATACCATCCCTAAACATGACCTTAAACCTGCATAACACGTACGAAAAGCTTAAAAATATTTATCCTTTACAGGCTCCAAGAATACCGAGAATATCAACAAAATGCATGCTCTTAACGTTAATGGTTGTTAAGTGGGAAGTTTATAGTAGGCGTTTATTTTATGCTATAAGAAGTGCGTACAAACAGTAATAGGGAAGCTGGTCTCGTAGTTAAAACTGTCGGGGGAATTCCTTATGAGAGGGTGCATTAGAAGAGCGTTAGAAGAGGCCGTGATCAACTCTACATAAACAAAGAATGAGCAGGGACAGGCATAGAACAATATATTTCAATAGATATCAAAAGGTAGCATTAAAAACTACGCATATGAAACACTAAAGGAAATAAAGGCACCGAAACAACAACGTAAACACAGTCAAAATAGAGTTACAATAAAAAACGTTGCTATATTATGCAAGTTAGATAACAGAAAATATGTTACTTGGGTTCCAAAGAATGGGAAAAGTGAATCGATATAATGGGAGTGGATAGTTCATTCCATGTTTAAATGGCGGTTAATGCGATAGTTGGCCGTTCTTCGATAACATTTTCGGCGGTATTAGGGTATTGTGTTCTGAAAAAAAAGGGTGCTGTTGGAGCCAAAAGCCAAGTAATGGTCGATCCAATTGTGTATCAAGTCAATATTTCTGGCGTGAAAAAGTAAAAATCCGGTTTTTATTTCATATTCAAAAGAAGGGGTTGGGTTTGAAAGTAAAAATATAAATGTTGTCTAGAGTCTCTCGCATGGGTAAATTATAGATGTGGATAGCCCTGTTTGGCGAAGAAACAAGTGGTGATCGATGAACATCGTAAATGCTTTCTCGCGAACATTGAAAATATGTTAAATGACTGTGTAAAAACAGTTGCAAAGAGGACAAAGAACGGGCCGTAATATATATGTATGTTGGAATCAGTTCATGAATACCAAACTCAATTGTACCAATGCGTGACTTGATGAGCAAGTGAAATTTTAAATGCTTATAATGCATTATTTTTGGGAACGCGGTGCAGTTGATAAGGTAGATAAAATAGCGGAGATAGTGGATTGCCCTAATTTGTTTTTTGATCGGAGTGAAAAATTAAGAAACTCGCTTTACAAATGTTTATATTGATACGCCGTAGTGCGGTATTTACAGAAGGCATAGTATGGTTGAACAAACCTCATCCAAGCAAGGGCCTAACTCCACGCGCGTCCCTCTGACTGTCTTCTTCCTCCTCCCTCTTGGATGATGACACCGACTTGGTGATGAAGTACCAGAGCACACTCCCTTAAGAGCGCCATCTCGGTGCAGCTCAGGGCAAAACTGTAGGCTGTGAACGGTAGGGCTTTAGATGGACCACATGGACGATGTCAATCTTCCGAGGGCCGGATGCGTCAGCAAGAATGACAGGGGTGATTTCCTAGTTCCCAGCAGTCGCTCGGTGCAGTACACGGTAGAGGCCGTAGTAAAGGGCAAGCAGCTTCTCGGAACGCCCTACTTGGCGTGCAGGACTCCAGAGCAGCACGACGGATACGGGTGCAAAGTGGCGGGTGCTGTGGTGTCGATAGCAACAGGACTTTTGAAAATCCTAGGATGACATAGGGCTAGTGCCTGCCATGCTGCGGGCAAAGTCGCCCAAGGCAATGATATCTTGGGCATAACCAGAAGGTGGCGTGTTTTGTTCGAGTAAGGTGTCAAGAAAAGACCGGCTCTCGTCCGAAGAGGAGATAAAAAAGGAGAAAAACTGGTGGTATCACGAAGGTACGAGCTGTATGCTAATATAATGAAAGGCGAAGCAATGTCCCAGTCGCGATGGTCATTCGAAACTTACATAGAAAGCATATCTGTTAGAGTTTTGTAAGTCGCTTCGTAGGACCACTGGTCAGCGGATGGTAGAAAGTCGTAAACTTGTGCGTGGTTGCGCAGGAGCGAAGGATGTCGTCGACTAATCACGACAGAAAGTTTCGTCCGCGGTCATTCAAAAGCTCACGGGGGGCACATGATGGAGGATCACCTCGTAAAGGACGAAATCTGCGACATCGCTAGCGCAGCTGGTTGGAAGGGCCCGTGCTATTGGGTAACGGGTCGCATAATCAGTGGCCACTGCATTCAACGATTTTCGGACGCATACTGGGGAAAGAGGCCAAGCAGGTCTGAAAGAACTCCGGAATATGCTTCCACAGGTGGCTGAAGAAAGCCGGCGGGCGGCGTCGTCAGTGCCGTCCGAAGTTGGCACTTATCGCGAGCACCGACGTTACGGCGAATAGAGCGGTAAAGAGCGGTAAAGCGGTAAAGAAGAAAATCCGTCGGACACGGTCGTATGTTCTCGAAAGCCCTAAATGATCAGCTGATTCATGGTCGCGCAGTTGCTCCAAGACGTCCAAACGAAGGTTGGCACGCACAACAGGGAGCAGCTCGGGAACTCCCAGAGGTCCATTTTTACGATACAGCACACCGTACTTGAGTTGAAAGAATCGTACGGATGGGTCCGAACGGGCGTTGCTCTGGCACATACCAGAACCGAGCTAGGACCCTGTCATCTTCCAGGCTGTCTTGAACCTTCCGGTTTCATGCTGCCTTAAAGGCGTCGCTTAGGTATGGAGCCACACGGGATCAATGACGTGGCACCAAACTTTCACTCGGCGCTGCTCTTTACCAAGTTGGAGGAAAGAGAAAATCGCCGGTAGGTATGCATATGCGTCAAAGCACGCAGGGTAGAAGATTTGACAAGGTAGCGTGACCGACAGTCAGCGTCCTGGTGCAGGTGGCCTGATCGGTCGGCGACTGATTGGGTGCACTTCTGTATCGAAGGGCGCAAGGCCCTAGGTGGCCAGTAGGATATTTCGGTGATGCTAACCAACCGAGAGGATGATGATTCGTCACCACAGAAGACAGTCATCCGTTTAGCTGTGGACGAAGTTTTCCCACAGCCTACATAGGAGCGAGACACTCCCGTTGTGTAATGGAATAATTTACTTCTGCTGGAGAAACGAGGCAGCCCGCCTAGGCAATCACGCACTCCTTGCCGCATTGGCGCTTTGCCAGGACAGCTCCACGGCCATGGGCGCCAGCGTCAGTCCGGATTTCGGTGAGTGCGGACACACACAAGTGGGCTAAAACAGACAGTGTGGTGAAGAGATGCAACGGTGATGTGAAGGCTTTCGCCAGTTCAGGACCCACGCAACGATGCTGCTCTTTTTTAAAAGATCGGTTCGAGGACGAGCAATATCAGCAAAGCCACTTATACAACGGCGGAAATATGAGCAGAGGCGCACAAAACTGCGTACATCTATCGATGAGAGAGGCATACGGAAGTCCCTAACTGCTTTGACCTTCTCGGAATCGGGCTGTGCTCCTTGAGTCTGTACGAGGTGGCCTAAAATAGTTAGTTCGAGTATCGCAAAGTGGCACTTCGCTGAGTTGAGCTGCAGGTTGGCCTGGCGGAAAAAAGAAAGGATTTCAGCCAGGTGCTGGAGACGAGCCGCGAATGAAGCACGAAACACCTTGACGTCTTCGAGATGGCAGAGGCATGTTGACCTATTAAATCCCCGCTGGAGGGGCTCCATCATGCGCTACAAGGTGGCTGGCACGTAACAAAGATGTAATGGCATAACCTTGAACTGATATATGCCATCGGTAGAGACGAAGGCAGTCTTCTTGATCCAGCTCACCAACTGTATTCTGCCAATAAATTGAAGGAAGGTCTATGGAGGAGAATTTCACCCGATGAAAGCAATCTATGGCATTGTGGATCCTGGGTAGAGGGTAGTCATCTTTCTTGGTAACCCGGTTAAAGTGGCTGGTTACCCCACAGAAACGACAGGCACCGTCGTCCTTTTTACCAATACGACGAGCGAAGTTCATGGACTACACAGTGGTTCAATGATGTCCCTTGCGGGCAATTTTCAACATCTTGCTAGATGACTCATTTTTCGGAATGTGGAACACGGTACCGCATGCGATGGATAGGTCTGACATCACCTGTATCTACACGGTTCATCACACTTGTGTTGTGCCCCAAAGGTCTGCCACCAAAGTCGATAACGTCTTCAAATCCGAGAAAAGACATCGCAGTTTCCTTGCTGGAGCTTGAGATAGGTACGGGCTGATTAGGTGTGTAAATTTATCTGGCGAGGTTGGTCGATGGTTAGATCCATGTTGCGGCATTGAGTCACGGTCTAAAGCAAGCCGAAATTTCAGCTGTCGCTAACGGGTGAGAGAGGCCACGGTTATATTTTCTGGAAGTACTTGAGTATGGAGCGCAAAGTTTAGCAGAGGCAATGTTTTCGCGATGTTCTTTTCCCCGGGGCTTTGACTTCAAGCCGAAGCAGCACTGATGACCTATCTGACCCCGGTTGCCCTGAACTGACAAAATAAGCCTTCGATACAAACTGCACATATTTTTACAGCCCAGCGGGCGGCCAAGAAAACGTGCTCGAGTGTAGCCCGAAGTTGATGGGCCAAGAGCTCTGCGGCCGGACCGCGTCTGTCGGTCTTCGTCTTTCCTTCATGTTGCTGCTGGGGGCCGGGAAAGGGGGACAAACCAGTCCGCTTTATCGGCATTTATCCCCATGTGGAGGCCGCTAGGACATCTGGTGCGAGCAGGCGTGGCCTGTCTCAGATTGCGCGGCGTTTGAAAGCACCGCGCAACACGTTCTTTTCATTTCCGGGCGGCTCTTTTCAGGCCCCCGCCAGTGAGTGCGTTCATTCGCCCGACAGGGAAGCAAACGCGGTTGTGTTTGATGGTGGCCACAGTGTGGGGCAGTGCAACATTTTGTGTGAATAGAACGTACGATGGAAGGAGCAAGGTAATCACCGGCAGGAATGGTGGTAGACGTAGTGTGGGGAATATTAGTGGCGGTTTGACTGGGCAAGCGAAAGTGTTTCGATGATCACAGGCGCAGAAACTCAAGGCGAGGAAGGGCTGTACACCAATCGATAAGTGTGGCTTGCTGTGTCAAGAAATGGCGGCCAAGGATCACGTCATTAGGATCGTTGTCCAAAACTAAGAAAAGAACAGCGATATTGTGGCCGGCGATGGCGCCGCCAGAAGCGATCGCCGGTATACCCTCGTCGGCAACTTTAACATGTGAAAGGGCAGGTATGAGAGCTTTTCGTAAGCCGGTCCGTAGACTAGCAGTCATAACAAAAATATGCGGATCTGTAACAATCAATCCCCGAACAAGCACGCCATCAACGATGGCGTTGCGATGATCTCGACGAAGCATAGAAAGAAAGGCGACTGAAACGACTTCTCTGTAACTCTCCCAGGAAGACTATATGTGAACCACCGCCAACATTGAGCTCGCAGACCAAACTGTTAGGAGCTTCCGCGTTGCCAATGTGTTCATAGTAAATACAGACTGCATTAGAGCATTGACTTTTCGCCGAATGAAGAAACGCTCATACCCAGTTAGGACGATAATTCCATCGTGATATATGACTGTGAAAAATGAACGCATATGTGGACCCGAACACAAAAAAGTGTGGGGTGGACCTAAATCACTATATGCATGCCGCCAAAACCGGAATTCATCGCTCAACCAAGGTAGACGAAACAATCAGGTACTTGTCTCTGCATGACAACAAGCACATCCTTAACTTGCCGTGGGAAACCAAGAAGATGGTGACGCTGTAAACATCTCCCGTGGACGACCTGTTCTTCTCTTGTTTCCTGAAACAGTCCCTTCGACTCTGGGACCTGGGCTCTCAAAATTGCCAGGAGGGGATGCACCTGACATACGTCGCGTTGGGAACTTTGACCCCTAGCGTCTGATCTTTGCCGTGGGGTTCAACTCGGAGCTGGTGAAGCTGTACGACCTGCGCACCTTCGACAAGGGTCCCTTCAACATAATCAAGCCGCCCCAGGGCCGGGACGGCGACTGGACGGGCCGAAAGTTCTCCCGTGGTGGCAAGAGCATTCTCATCTCCACCGATGGGCCCCTCATCCACCTCATCGACGCCTTCCAGTGTAAGAAACACCTATACCAAATGATACCAGGTAGTCCGGTATTTACAGAAGGAACAATATGATTAACCCAACGCGTCAAAGCAAGGATTGAACTCCACGCGCGTTCCTCTCAGCGTCTTCGTCTCCTTTCTTCTTTGATGATGATCCCAAATGAAAGATGATATCTTGAAACAATGTATACCCTATTGTTTCCATTATACCGTAAACTAATGGAAAGTTCCTTTCTTTTTAATTGGATTTCCATATCAGCAAAATAAACATTCGTTTAACAGCGTAAAACACGCATTTTGAAGATGGTAAAACACATTGGAAATCATCATAAAACAAAGAGAAAAACAGCGGCCCCAATATAAAATCCTGTGGGATACCTATGTTAATTGTCTTGTACTCGGAAAGAATACCACTGCATTCTGCAGCCTGAAGCCTATCTGCGAAGTATGAACGTAGGAGCGCTAACTTTGGCCCAAAGACACCCAGTGATCCTAATATCAGAAAAATGATTTCGTGAGTAGTGAAATGAAGCACCTTTGTGAGGTCGACAAATATAGCCGCTACAAATAGGCGGCAGTGAACCGATTGTTTTATGAAAAAGGTTACCTCAATAACAGAAATTTCAGGGAAAAACTACGCCGACAGCCAAACTGACCGGGTGTCAGTATTTCAAATTTAGAGATATTACCAAAGCTTAGTTACAATAAGTTTTTTTAAGTACTTGCTGAAAAGGAGCAAAATGAATGCAGAGCGGTAGTTTTTTAACACGCCACGATCACCTTTCTTAGGAACGACTAATTTTTCCAAGTTCGGGATGAAACAGGCTAGACCTGAAAATATTGTCACAAGATGGATTTGTTTATAGTGAGTTTGGACGGTGTAGCACGAGCGTAGATAGTAGAGCGGTCCGTGAATGATCGGGCCAAGCCGGAGTGCAACCTCGTTCTCTTCTTTCTCCAACCCCGGTGATGAGGCTTGCATGGTTGCAACCCCAGGCGTGTAATATTGGCGTAACATTTCCCCTGTCCCAGACGAAGCACTCTGGGCAAGTTAACTTACACTGCGTTCTTAGAAACGTCTTAGGCGGGCAACATGCACCACTTTTGTCTTTTTGGATTGTCGCCCACTTGAAGGTAAGCGTGAAATAACATACGCAACATCGCTGAGACGCTCCATCACAACAAACGGGCCGACGTAATGGGACAGAAGCTTCTCGGAAAGCCCACGCTTTCGCTATGGCGTTCATAGCCACACAAAGTCACCCGGCGCGTACGTAACATCACGTCGGCGACTGTCAAAAATAGAGCGCTCTTGGGACTCGAGAGTACGTAGGCGAGGAAGTAGACGGGCATGTTTAGCTAGGAAGAGCGTCCTCGCCAACGAGGGTTCGTAATGCAGAGAGAAAGGAAGCATGACCTCCAGGCAGCGACTAGGTTGAAGGGCGTAAAGGATGAAAAACTGGCTGTAACCGGTGGTTTCAGGCTTCGCTGTGTTATATGCGTATGTCACAAACGGCAACAGCTCGTCCCAGTTTCTGTGGACCGAAGCGACGTACATCGCCAGCATGGACGTCAATGTTTAGTTGGTTCGTTCCGTCAGACCGTTAGTCTGAGGGTGGTATGGCGAGGAGTGGCGAAACTGCACGGAACAAAGGCTTTCAACCACCGTCGCAGTGAATTGGCGTACGCCGTCACTGAATACGCCTTTTGGGGGACCATGGCGTAGCAATACGTTCCGGAGCAAGAAGAGCGAGATTTCAGTCGCAGTTGCAAAGGGTAAGGATGCCGTCTCAGAGTAGCGCGATAAGTAATCCACGCATACAATATTCCAGCGGTTTTCCTGTGATGAGCGCGGGAAACGCCCCAAGAAGTCTATGCAACTTTTTCAAAAGGACGATATGCCGGGTCCACAGGCTGAAGTCGGCCTGCCGGGACAGTGGTTAGATGTTTGTAACGTTGACATTGGTTGCAAGCAGCCACATAGCGCTGAATAGTTTTGCGCATGTTGGGCCAATAAAAGCGTTGTTGGGTGCGGTGAAGAGGGTGGGCTAGCCCCATGTGGCCGGAAATTACGTCATCGTGAATAATGTTCAGAACAACGTTGCGAAGGATTTGCGGTACCACGCGAAGAATGCGAGAACCGACAGTGGAATAGTTCTTCTTGAAAAGCAAGCTGTTGTGGAGGCAGAAATGGCTAGTAGGGTTCGACTCGGCTGAGGCGAAGAGGTGGTCCAAACTCTTGTACTTGCGTTGTTCTCGCTTCAACAGAGCTATATCGGGGAACGCCATCGGCACCGAGGCGAGGCACTCATCAAGGGTGTCAGCATCTGATTCCGTTGATTGTAATGACAGCCGGCAAAGGCAGTCGGCATCGGCATGCTTGCGGTCACTCTTGTACGACACCACGAAATCATATTCCTGTAGTCGGAGAGCCCAGCGCGCCAGTCGCCCACACGGATCTGGAAGATTGATGAGCCAGCAGAGGGAATTGTGGTCTGCGACGACTGTGAAGGTATGTCCATACAAGTAAGAGCGAAATCGTTGTGTGTCGAAAATGACCGCGAGGCATTCTTGTTCTGTGACTGTGTAGTTTCGCTCTGGCTTACTGAGAGTGCGGCTCGCATAAGCAATAACATGCTTCTCGTCATTGTGTCGTTCAACAAGGACTTCCCCCAGGCTAACTCCACTGGCATCGGTGTGCACTTCCGTTGGGGCTGCGGGATCAAGGTGACGAAGCACCGGCTCCGACGCCAAGAGATGCTTCAGGTGGCGGAAAGCGATGTCACAGTGAGAGCTCCATTTGAATGGGACGTTCTTCCGGAGGAGGCATGTTAGAAGGTAGGCTATGTCAGCAAATCTGTGAATAAAATGGCGAAATTAGGAGCATAGTCTTTAAAAGCTGCGGAGGTCCTTAACTGAGCACGGTTCTTTAAAGCGGCTGGCGGCTTGAATCTTTTGCGGATATGGTCGGACGCCCTCTCTATCGACAACGACAGAGTACACATGTGCGCCTTTCGCCGAATCGGCATTTTTTTTAGTTTAGGGTGAGACCAGCCTTCTCTAGTGGCCAAGCGAGCCAAGCGAGTGGCCAAGTGAGCGTTGTGCTCTTGAAAAGTGCGACCGAAAATCACAATATCATAAGGGTAGCACATGCACCCCTCCCACTTAAGTCCACGAAGGACAGTGTCCATAAAGCGCTCAAACGTGGCAGGGGCGTTGCAGAGTCCAAAAGGCATTACTTTATTATCGAAAAGTCCATCGGGCGTGACAAAGGTGGTCTTTTCTTTATCGTCGGGGTGCACAGGAATTTGCCAGTAGCCTGATCGTAAGTCAATTGTGGAGAAGTATGAAGCCGAATGACGACAGTTTATTGCGTCGTCTATCCGGGGCAGTGGATATACGTGCTTCTTGGTAATTTCACCAAGGCGCCGGTAGTCGACGCAGAAGCGCCATGCCCCATCTTTTTAACGAAAATCACCGGCGCCGCCCAAGAACTTGAGGATTCCCTAATCAGGCCCTTCTAGAACATCTCGTGGATTTGTTCGTTAATGACTCGTCACTCAGAAGGAGAGACGCGATAAGGCTTTTGCCGTATGGGCCGTGCTCTGCTAGTGTGAATTCAATGGCGGCTCCGTGTGTTCGGTACAGAAGAGCGTTGATGTTGGCGGGCAAAATAAACACACTTGAGTACCGCGTAAGCACTTGTACCAAAGCGCGACATTTTTCTGGGCCAAGGGATTCATTTACCATACCCTCCTACTTGGCAGTGTCCACCGGGCCTTTATGAGAGCGAGAATCCAAGGGTTCTGTCAAAACCGCCACTGAAGAAGACGCAAATTCGGAGAATTTGGTAAGCTTCATGCCACGGGGAAGCTCGGTGGGCTCAGCAGAGTAGTTAACTGTCCACAATTCGATGTACCCTTGGACAACTGAAACAACTGACCGTTGCACCAGAATGACTTTTTTGGCACAATTCAGAGGAACTGGTTCGACCAATGATTCAAAGCCGTCTACGTCAACTCCGGGGCAAAGAACAGAAAGAAATGCCATTGACCACGCTGGTATGACTGTGTAAGCCATAACGCAGAAGGCACGGTTATTGGAAAAAGAGACTTCCACAAGGGCAGGTAGCACGGTCCCGTTCACGTAAATTTCTCCGTTGCGACAGTCAACGGTGGCCCCGCACTGCTTCAAGAAATCCAGACCCAAAATAACAACGTGCGTAGATCGTGGAAGCACTCCAAATTCCGCTCTGAACGTGTGGCCACCAAACTAAACATTCACTGAGCAAACCCCAAGAGGGCACAGGCACTCCCCACCAACACCCCGAAAAGGCACAATTCGGTCTTATGTACACAAACCTTACGACCAAGGCGGGCTTTGAAAGCTAAACTTATGACAGACACTGTTGCTCCAGTATCAATCAAGGCCATTGTTCTGGTGTCATCTACCAATACTTCACATCTGTTCTTTAGCATAGATACAGGCGAAGGTAGTTCCAATTGAGACTGTCCGGTAAGAGGCATACTACGGGATGATTGTGCTCCGGCCTCACCTCCATTGGCCGCACCGGCTATTTTTCCGGCGGTGGCGACCGACGCTGGAAAGGTGAGGGTGTGCTGTCGTGTGCTGGGAGGTGTTATACTCCGGTCAGATGCAGGAGAATCACAACGAGGTGGTTGCTGTTTCATAGGGCGCAGATACTGTGGCAGGGAAGTGTCGTAGCGGCCATTTCGAATGTTGGGACAGTTCCACATCGGCGGTGGCTCGTATCGTGGTGCTCGACGGTGACGGTGGGAGAAGCTGAAAATGTGCCCCTCCATAACACAATTGTAGCATGTAGGGCCACGCTCACGGCGGTCAGGGAAGTATTCCTCGTACACGTCGTCAGAACGAGGTTCAAACGTTGGACGCCGAGGACGCTGGTCATACGTTCTACGTTGGGAACGCTGAGACAACCGGTTGACGTCGCGACTGGTGCGTGCTGACTCGTGGACATCAGGGCGCTGCGGACTGTGGTTGCGAGTCATAAAGCTAGCATCGTGGAATTGAACATTCGACAGAGCAAGTGTGTTGGCCTTGACGTCCTGTAGCACGTAGCTGTCTGGGATGCGTACGCTGTCGGTATAGTGCCGGGACTTTTGTTGTCGTAGCAGTTCCTCGCGGACAATGCGTCGTATCATTTCAGCAAAATCGGCAGGCGGTTGCAGGTCAACGCTTGCCACAGTCATAACAATAGCCAAATGACCGAACTTAGGTGTAATGCGACGCTTCTTCCACGCCTCGATGGTGCGAATATGCTGGACAACGTCTGACACCGATTCCAACTTTTCAAGTCCTATTAAAAAGTTGTGGACGTCTTCAGCGATACCTTTAATTAAATGACCCACTTTATCATCTTCAGACATTTGCGGGTCGACGAGTCTGCAGAGCTTTAACACCTCTTCAATGTAGGTGGTGCACGTCTCGCCTGCGACTTGGGCGCGGTGGAGCAACGTCTCTTCAAACAGCTTCTTCTTTCACATGGAGTCGCCAAAGCGGGATGAAATTTCTTCGACGAAACGGTCCCAGGTTGTGAACTTGCTTTCATTGTTCTCTAACCAGGTCAGGGCAGTCTCATCTAGCGAGAACAAGACGTTCGTGAGTTGTGCAGCGGCATTCCAGCGGTTGTATCGGCTCACCCGTCGATAATGCGTCCTCCATTCCTCAACGTCTTCGTCGGCGTTCCCAGTGAACATTCGGGGATCTCGCGGGGGATGCCATCCATGCGTGGGGGCCGGCACAGTGTTCCCACCTTGAGGCATCGTAGGAGACAGTGGTGGCAGACCCGGTGCACGTCGGGTTCTGCTGAAATCCTGAAGGTCCGGCGTGGCGTACCCCGCACCTTTAAGACAGTGTTACGAGATGGATTTATTTACAGTGAGGTTGGGCGGTGTAGGACGAGCGTAGATGGTAGAGCGGTCCGTGAATGATCGGGCCAAGCCGGAGTGCAACCTCGTTCTCTTCTTTCTCCAACTCTGGTGATGAGGCTGGCATGGTTGCGATCCCTGGCGTCTAATATTGGCGTAACAATAATATTATAGACATGAGATATTGCAGTGGAAAGTTAGTTGGCGGCACGTTTGAGCCTGGCTGCATGAATTCCATCCAACCCAGCCCGCAGATTTTGAAGGCGGTGATCACTGCTGCTATTTCTTCGGTTGATGTGGGCTGCAAGTAGAATAAATGGGGAGAGCAAGTGCAAGGCGCAAAATCCTATGTTGCACTGAAGATGTAGTTACGGAAATGATCAATAAAAGCATTCGCTATTTCAGTATTGTTTCTGAAAACATTTGTGCCATTACTAGCCTCTTTTATGACAGCTATGTTGTACAACTCATTTGGGAACTCTTTTATGACTTTCCGTTTGTTATACGTGTTCTTTCCATTTTTATGTATTTGCTAAGGATAGTAGGTTTTCTTAGCTGATTTTATTATTGCAATGAGATTACTTGAATATAGCTTGAAGCGATTCAAAAGAGGAAGAATAAATGGTTGGCGCCAAAGACTCCTCGGTTACACCCCGTGCGTATGGAGTGTAAAACCCATCGGTTAATAAGAGATTTCGAAGAACATAAATTATTTTTGGTGTCATTTAAGAGACCTACACAAATCATTCGCATCAATCATTTTTTCAAGCCAATATTCACAGGCAGTATTGGAATCATTGTTGCCTATGACTTAACTACAGTTTGCACGGCTAAATATTCGAAAAAATTGCTCTCATCAAAGGTTTGCTTGTGAAACATTTTCGGCGTAATTTCATTCTGGCTATCAAAAAACATGAAAGTGGCACAGTGATCAATTATGCTAGAGCCTACGCTTTTAGCGCAATGAGAGAAGAAAACATAGAAGAGAATATGATGAATTACTTTGCGAGGGCAGGACCGCGAGATCGAGCTTGCAAGTTACGGTGAAGTAGTTTACCGCAAGGGTGAGGAATTTAACTAATTGGTCGTAACGCTTCGCAAGTCTTCGCATGCGTAAATGTATGAGAGAATTATGCATAAACAGGTGCTCTGAAAGTGAAACTTTTGTTGGTCAGCCAAATAATAAAGCACATCTTGCATTCAAAGCTACGAACATTGAACCACTCATGAGAAAGTGGCCAGGCAACTATTTTTGGAAATACAGAATGTGTGACCACCCTGCACTTATCTGGCATTTATTCGGCTGTTTCCAACCCAAAGAAACTCGCAGTTTATAATGTTCTCCTTCGACAAGGCTTGAGAGCAGAGGCGTTTGTTTTCATGCGTCAGGTGATCATTCACGTACAGTGATTGCTGTGGAGGGATGGGAAAGCCGATAACATCACCTGTTAATCAAGCCTTCTTAGCTTAGCTGGCGAATTCAGCCTTCTTAGTACCTGACCAAAACCTTAGTACGATGTGCTGGTCGTTATTTTAAGCGGGAACAGAGGCAACACATCTATGTCGTCGTTGCTTATCGGGCAATCATCTTTGTCACCGATCTCCTCCATTATAGCGAGAAAGTGCTCAACCTGCATTATGGGCACGGCTTTTATTTTGGTGTTGTTCCGTCTGAATTGTTGCTGCAGTTTATACATGCAATGTGTCAGCTGCTCATTTTGTCCGAAAGCTCATTGCGTGTCCTCCTTGTAGAGCACTATTGGCTCTGTTTCACTTGCCCATAAAGCTCATGAAACAGTTCAGGGCTCTCATACATTTGTCCGAGTGCCATGTGAAGTGCTTAAACCTGTTTGGCTAATTCAGCATTGGTAGCCATTTAAACATTTCAAAGTAAGCAAATTTGGCAGTGATGGCACGGCACAGAACAACCGATACAGCAGCATGGCAGAGCAGTCTGCAAATGGCACTGAACTGAGGGAAATGAACAATAGTAGACAGAGAAGGTGATGGCGTTTTGCCGTGAACACTGCTGCCAAGCGAAGGGTGCACTGTGGTCGGCTTGCTTTTGTAGATTCCAGAAGCTGAGCTTACCAGGGTAAAGGGATGGGTGATGGTCATGCGGTTGGGCGGTGATTCGGCAGCATCAAGAGCCGCTCTGCGATACTAGGGTGACATTTCATGAGATCGCTTCTTCTTAATCCCTTAAAATGCATGGGTCGCTCCCTGCCGTATTCTTGACTACCCTAACTTGAGGCAAGTGAGAACAGTGGATAGTGAGGGTGATTTTGTTTAGCCGTGACCAGCGCTGACAAGTTGATGGAAGTGGATAAAAATACAGGGGAAGCTTACTCCACGTGTGGCATGTCAATCTGCGCACAAAAATTTCACCAGTGTCTCTCAATTTGCACCTATTTCTTCGCAGGCGATCGGTCTCAGAAAAAAAACATTATACTTATTACTTTTTTTTATATTTTTGTCTATGTTCTTCAAAATTACCGCTGCTCAGGCTAGAATGTCCTGTATTTAGTGCAACGCCTTTTTTGAGTGTTTTTTTGTAATTTTTTATCACCCGTAACACTAGAGATCTTACAGCAGCCTTGAACGACATCAGGCGGCACAAAAATTGCTTCCAAATACCGGCCCGTCGATAGGCGCTTTATGGAATATCCGACCAGCGACGTGCTTCAGGGAGCCGCTGAGCACACCATGATCAGCCAACATTCGACCAGCAGCATTTTGGTGTCTCTCCGGCCAACTGTGCTCAAAAGAATCGCGAGTACGGGGTTTCCTGACATTGAATTTTTATTCGGCGACCGATGTTCATAAAAGAACGGCCGACATTTGCAATTAGAGTGTTTGTTTTTCGTTCGGGTCAGTGTTCTCGATAAGCGCCACTAGCCACCGGTAACATAGAATTAGTTGGCTTGTGGCAACTGGTGTTTAGAAGCTGGCCAACCAATGCGGCTTCACGCACTTCCGCTTCTCTTAGGGTGAGCTGCTTTCGGAGGGAGTGTGGGAAACGTTCGGCAGACAATTTGCCACGTTCTTCAGGCAAGCGGTATTGTGAAGCAGATAGGCCGACCCATGGCCTCGGAGCGCGCATTTTTTATTTACTGAGCGGTCTTCAGCTGAGTCGGTGCAAGTGACCAGACACAGGGTTTCGTTTTTTTTTCTTCTGCACTTGGTGTTTACAAGTAGAACAGCCAACGTATCTTCCCTGGTTATCCGCATTTTCCTTATTCGGTGGTGTTCAGTATAAGAACGGGTAATGCATAAGCGCCGAGAACCAATATATTTCTGGCAACTATAATTCGGAAAGACACCGGCCAATATACGTGTGGGATTCCTTTCTCTAACGAAAATGGTGAGAGGGGTCGAGCGATGCAGACGGGGCTTATATTTGTTCGGTGTTTTTACGCGTTTTATGAAGCAACATTGTTTGTCAAGCAGCAAGGAGTGGTACGTGATAAACCGTTCGGATCAACGGATACACTGGATATCACCAGTTGACCTTTCGGCACAAAAAAAAACACTGCCGGAATAAGAAATCTGAGTCATCTCGACGGGTGAGCGGTACTACGCCTCGCCCGGCACGATTATCGACGCACCAACTCAAGGCGATTCTCTCCCTCGAGCAACGGAGGGCATTATGTACAGTAGAGGGCATTGACCTGGGAGAGATTTTCCACCTGAGCTTGGCCATGGTTCTGCAAAAACAAGTGGCCTACGAGGTAGCCGAGCAAATGGCAGAACGCAGGTGCTCCACCACATTCTTGTCAACCACTCCCACCAAAAGAAGGGAAGGCCCCCAATAGTGCCAGTCTACAACAATACCTTAGCAAACATGTGGCAATATTCTTCCATTAAAACGTGGAAGAGGAGGATAAATTCGTTCATTTTTACAAGCAATTTTGGGCAGTTAACTATAGGTGTTCCTTAGATATTATGACTGCTTTTTATATACAACCCCACACGGGTTGTATATAGGCATGTTTTATTCTGTGTTCAATACGTCCCTACATCCCAAACAAACAGCGCTCTTTTAAGTACCAGACGTTCGGTCCCGCTACAAGCTCTTGCCGTTGACGAACGACCTGTGCAAAATTTGGTGCACACAATAATCCCGACGACATCTGCCCATCCGACAACTTCACTTTTGTGAACGGTGGGGGGACGCATTCGGCGTACTCCCACAAATGTGAAAAATGACCAATGGAGAAAAAGATAACTGGTAACTGAGATCAAGGTAACTGAGAACATCTTCTCAGAGGCGCATAAAAGGTTCGGCTCTTTCCCTCTGAGGAAGTACACCGACGCAACTAGCCGGGGGGGAGCGGCGTCAGGTTTCCACGGGGACCCAGTGAGTCTGACCGGGTCCCTCAAGACGCCCCCAGTGCCCCCTCCGCGTGGTTGACTCAGGTAGGTGACCCGACCCATCAGCACACCGCTTGCTGAGGCAGCAGTGGTTGGGGTGCCAACCGTCTCTGTTGGGACCAATGCCGCTCCTGCCACTACCTCCCCGTTCTTTGGTACCTTGGAGGATGCCGAGGGGATGGAATCCCGGGGCTCATCAGCTGCTCCCACCACCACCGCAGCGCCCGTACCACTTCTGGTGCCCCCGGCGCGCCCGACGCCCCCGACTTCTGGCGCCCCCGACGCCCTTTGTGGTGGCGGCTTAAATGAAGGGTCCCCGAAGAGGGCCGAAATCGAGGGTCCCGGCCCGTCGGGCACCCCTCTGAAGTCTGACGAGGAGGTGGATGTCGGGCTGTTAGTGCCTGCAATGCACTGTAGGGAGCGGCCTCCGGCGTCCAAGTCTACAGATAGGCCAAAAAAAAACAATCCCAGTGTAACAGATACACCAAAGACGACACATGAACCCTCAACACACACACTGCAGTCATTCCTAAATTGAAATAATGGGAACCGAAAACAGCAATCAACGAAACTGCATAGGCATCCTTAAACATCTTGACGATGTGTATGAGATGCTGCATGCCAATCGGCCACGTGTCAGGTGTCTCCACGAAACACACCTCAATTCCAAACCAAAAATTTTTTTTAAATAGGTACATGGTATTACGAAAGGATAGAGTTGGATGCACACACTCTTTTGGTGGTGTCGCCATTGTCGCCCGGCATGACACCCTGTTCCTTTGAACACTGTTATTGAGGCTGTAGCGATCCCTACGATCATATTTATTAGGTTGATAATGGTGTGCTCCATTTGCATTCCTCCTGATCTTGCACTTTGGAACTCTGACTTCAAGGCGCTTATTGACCAGCTGCCCGAACCATAAATCACAGGAAACCTGTATGTGCACAACTCTCACTGGGGCTCCTCCAGAACAGATGCCCAACGTCACCTGATCGAGAAGTATATTACATTTTCAGGAGCACGCCTTTTCAACAAAAACCGCTAACATATCATTATTTAGGACACCATACATACTCGTATCTTAACTTGGCTATGGTTCTGCAGTTCCCTTTCCATATCCTGAGTGGGGCGTTGGCAGGGGCACATATGGTAGTGACCACATCCCCACTTCACAAACGTATATAGATAGGGGCCCAAAGGGTCCATCTTCCCATAACTGGTTGTGTCAATCAAAAGCAAACTGGAACTCATTCATAGAAATATCTTAACTATACCACACATACATTAAACACATACACGTGGCGGAAGCCGCAAAAGTTTTCCCGACACACATACTTGACGCCGCAATAAAATCCATTCCCCGGGTTTCCAGTTTGTCGCACAACGGATTGAGACCCTGGTGGAACGAGGACTGTAGGCGAGCGTGATAGGGACAGAACAAGGGTGTCATTTGCCAGTACTCAGGTCAGATATTCTCATTTCCTTTAAGAGGGCAAAGGCTTTTGGGAAGCGACAGCGTCGTGAGCGCAAAAGGATAGGTTGGCGCACCTTCGTCACTTCGATCAATTAATACACAGAAACTCCAAGGTATGGACAAGAATTCGCAAACTTAACAGACAACAGACACACAGCCTGACCCTTGTCAGCAGTACAGGGGCACACTTGAAGACCAGGCTACCCCAGTCGCACAGCACTTCCAAGATGT
This sequence comes from Haemaphysalis longicornis, assembly GCF_048455015.1. Taxonomy (NCBI): domain Eukaryota; kingdom Metazoa; phylum Arthropoda; class Arachnida; order Ixodida; family Ixodidae; genus Haemaphysalis; species Haemaphysalis longicornis. The sequence goes on from NW_027526214.1 coordinate 46,363,304, forward strand.
GTCCAGTTTAGCACACTACACCCACATTTTCATAAAACAGAAAACAACCTGTGAGAAGTCCTTGCGAGATAGTAATAGGTCGACTTCATCTTATATTACCCGCTTCTCACTTCATAAGCTAAAAATCGCCCTCAGTACTCGTAAAACTTCAGCTCCAGGCGCAGACAACATTACTACACTATGGTACAACACCTACACGCCGAGACACTTGAAATCCTCCTTCATCTCTACAACAAAATGTTTCTTTCGGGGCACCTTCCTGGGTCTTAGAGGGAGCCCATCGAAGTGGCCTTTCTGAAAGAGGGTAAGGACACTTCCTCTTCCTCTAGTAATCGTCCAATCGCCCTGAGAAGCTGCCTGTGTAAGCTGCTCGAGAGGATGTATAATAGGAGACTAACGTACTTCTTAGAGTACAATGGTCTTCTCGACAGCTTCCAGGCGGGATTCAGGGCTGGGAGATCCATCAACGATCAAGTGGTTCGCTGGAATCGTATGTAAAAAGTGCATTCATCCTTAATCAGCTTTGCATAACAGTCTTCTTCGATATGAAAAAGGCCTATGACACGGCCTAGCGGTACGGCATCTTGAATGACCTCAATTTATTTCGCGCGTCAGGCAACATGCTTAACACCCTCCCTAGCTACATGTTGTAAGGAAGCTTTCGAGAGTGGGTTGGCAGTGTTCTTTCCAATGTTTTTGTGCAGGAAAGTGGCGTTCCTCAAGGCGGTGTCTTCAGATGTACACTATTGTTAGAATGAACTCGCTCCGGAATGCATTGCCACCAACCATTTCCTGTTCTGTATATGTAAGTGACGTCCTAATAGTTTTATGTTGTACCTTCTCAATTTGTAAACGGCAAGTTCAGCTTGGGGTGAACAAACTTGCTGGCTGGGTGGACACAAATGTTTTCATCCGAACCCTGTAAAAAGTTCTTCTTTTGTGTTCTCCCAGAATCGCGGGATTTATGTGGACCCTGATATTCATATAAGTGGTGTTGTAATTCCTGTCAAAGGAGGACAGATGTTTTTGGGCTTGATATTCGATATTTAACTCACATTTATATCTCACTGGAAGCAGTTAAAACAGCAATGCCTTAAAACAATGAAGATTCTCAGTCCTGTCACGCCAATCCTACGGTGGTGACAAGCAGATCCTTTAGCGTCTTTAAACTGCAGTCGTAGGATCTTGCTTGGATAATGGCAGTGTGATGCATGGGTCGGTGACGTAAACAGTGCTAGAAATGCTTGACCCGGTGCTGCATTTGGGCTTCGTCATGCCTGTGGCACCTTTCGCACTAACCCTATTGAAAGCCTCTATGCAGAGTGTCACAAATTGTTCCTGTATTTCCAGAGGACATACCATGACCATTGTTTGCCTCTAAAATCATGTCCATGACAATTGATCATTTTAATTCAAGCATTCGTGATTTATCTTCACAGCAGCTCTTTTTAAACCATCTATCTATTTCCATGCCGTTCCCTCTCAGATTGAGAGCATAAGGCTCTGAACTAGCAGGGGCATTTTCACACATCCACAAGACACCCATCACAGATTTTATTGCACAGTTGCAACGCCGGGCTGTTTCTTGTGACTGGTCCTTTCTGCAACTCGATAAAAACAGGGCAACAATGGTACCCATTAAGCAGCATTTCCTCTTCCTCAAGGAGAAGCATCAGTGCGCAGAGTATTACTGCGATTCATCAAACATAGCTACGGCTGTGTCTTGCGGTGCACTTGAGCCGAACTTCAATTTGTGTGAAAGAATTAACTCCCACAACGGCATTTTTAATGCGGAAGCAAAGAGCATTTTACTTGGTATACATAATATCATTCAGCATGAAATTTTCAGGTTCAGAGTGTTTACATATTCTCTTCGCGTTGTACTTGCACTTTTGACCAGAAAACGCCCAAGAATTATGCAATCAGTGTTGTTTTTAAGGCCCTTCTGTCGGCATACGCCTCAAGATTTGAAAAAACAATATGTTGGGTTCTTGGCCACTGTGGAATAGCCGGGAAGGAAACCGCAGATCAAATGGCTACTGCTGCTACACTCTTGAATAAAGTGGACATAGCAAGAGTGCGTACAGAGACATGCATCCACACATTAAACACCAACTTCGCAACACATGACAAACACACTGGAGTGAACCGGCAAATAACGAGTCACACGTAATAATACCACACTTGGGATCACACGCTACTGACTCAAACAACAGACACATTGAAGTTACATTGGCTAGGTTACGGATAGGCCATACACATGTAACACACTCACACCTGCTCATTAGCTCTCCAAGACCCGTGCGTAGCAGGTGTGTGGAGGGCATATCTGTAGTCCATATCCTAATCACATGCAAGGCACTCGCCACAACAAGACACCGACATTTCACGGAACAATACAGACAGCACGTTCCGCTACACCCTTCCATGTTTTTGGGTGACAATGCCATGGTTTCTGTGCAACGCGTTTTGAAATACTTGTCTGATGTTAACTTTTTAGACCTCATTCCCTATCATCCGTAATCAAAACTGCACCTATACACCAGACATCATCACAAATTTATTTGATTTTACTGTTATTCTGGCTTACACATTTTGTGTAGCATCTGTTTTTTTTTGTTATATAATTTTTCTTCTTGCTCTTTGCCCCAGCTGGCCTTGCACAAAAAATCAAACAATCATCATCATCCTGTTTATATACAAGCTTGTTCTAGGCTTGCTAGAACACACAGCCTTGTCAATTGCAAATGTATGTTAAATTGTTTTATTTGCGGTGTGTGAAGGTGATTTTAGTTTCCCGTGTGACAAAAGCCCGGTGACAAGGGACCGTTTGTTCGTATATTTTTCGCAAATAGGAATAGCGGCGTATAAAATTTGTTTTTCTTGTTTGCAGATTGTCGTACCAACCAAAGGAGTGACACGCAGTTAATGCCACAGCTTAAGCTGAGAAAACATCTCTGGTAATTTTGGAGCACACAGCAGGTCTGCACTGTATATGATGGGTGTGCTAAAAGCTGGTGATGAAACCCAAAGCGGGATAAAGGAGTGTGTATGTCACCGAGCCTTAAATTCACATTGCCGCAATCGTAAGGCTTGCCCAATCCAACAACGGCCCGAAATGTTATCGATACTTTTATTCGTTAAAGAATTCAAGATTTCTTGTATGTTTGCAACTGTTGCCAGGTTTTTTAAATGCGGAGAATTTCGTAGGCTCGCCTGGTCCTCCGTCGTTGATGGCGGCGCTGTCCACACGCTCACTGCTCATGCACAACTCTCCTACTTACACCCACAACTCCGCGATACTACACTATAAAAAAAGAAATAGTTAGCGGCGCCCGGTTTCGATTCCATTACTCTCTGGCCGCAACGGGAGATACGCGGTGCTCTTCGCACTACGCTACAAATCCGGGACAGGAGCAAGTGCTACGAACGCGCCTTATGCCCTTGACTCATTCAAACTACGTCAATAAGCTACTGATACAACGAAGGCACGCGAAGCTGAACGTCAACGGAAACGACGAACTTAAACATTTAGAGGGGGATGCTGAATTTCCCGTGGGAAAGCTGTGGAGGGAACCACCACGCGCCTTACAGCTCAACCAGCCCCGTCCGCAGCCCCTATGATGCTGATTGTGCCAGGATGACCCTAGGAATTGGCCAACCAAAGAATTCATCACGAGATAGGTTCGCGTTCAACCACCGTCATCATCTTCCTGTAGGGGAACCGCCGAAGAAGAAGAACGAGAAGATAAAGCTGTGAAGAGGAGGGCGTGTACATTGCTCTCAGCCGGCGCACCAATGTCAACAACCTTTACCTCACCAAAGCTGACGGAGACTACCAATTCTACCACAGAGACAACATCGACAAGAACATGATGGAAGAGTTTCGTCGCCTCGAGAACCACCGCCTACTCACCGTAACACAACAGAACTTGCGTGCCTTTGCCACCGGTATGCACCCGCACGCGGAATTCCCTCTGGTGCTAGTAAAAACCAGATCTCTCAACATAACGGCGACACAATGGAACCACACAGAACCACCACGATGATTCGCATCCTCATTAGGGTTCCCCACGGGAAGATGGTGTAATTTTTTTTTGTATGAACCAAATGATTACACTACTGCTGTGTGTTTTGTTGCGTGAACGAAAAGTTTGCTAGAACCATATAACCCATATTCTGGGTGTTATTCACGACACGTCTTCAATTACTTCATAAGCTACAACACTAGGGACAAAAGGTTATGAACTGGTGTGCGCATACCTCTAGACAAAAATCTTGAAGGTAAATTAGCATTGCAAGTATTTGTTATATCTCTCCTGGAATCCGGCCCGTGAAAGCTGATACAGTATAAATTATTTTCAATCAACACATTCAAGAACTGGACATTGTTCTTGTGTGAAGAAAATTACATGTGCTAAGTGTTGTGTTGATTGCTTAAGGCTTCCGTTAAGAAAAGCGCTCAGGATTTCACATAGGGTATGTAAATATAGGTAGATTTGTCGCGCATATGAGTGTTTCGTACAATTGTCCTTACAAATTGGTTTAAAGAGGCACTTTCATTTCTCTTAAATTGAGCCCAGTAATGTTTGCGCCCTCCGTCCCTGCTTTAGAGCTGTGAAGCACAACGCATTTCGGGGCTTGCAAAGATACAGTATTTCCATCACTGGCAGAGATAATATTATACTCTGCATATTACAGCAAAAAAGGCACAGCCATTATAGAAAAAACAAATAGCAACCAGTTTACTGCAAACGTCTGCTCTCAACTGAGGCTGCTCAATAAGCAGGGCTTTGGAAAAGGCTGGAAGGCTGGTGGTGGCTTGCGGGCGTACTTTGGTCGGGGTTTAGTAGCCCCAATGCGGTTTGTGTGGCGGCACCGTCTGGGTAAGTAATCTGGTTTTGCTGATGATGTCGTCGACTGCTTTTATTACAAAAGCAACACTTTGGCTGGACGGCTGAGACCGTAGTGTGGCGCGTCTTTGGTACCTCTTGTCAGCCGCCTTCCCGCAGGTGCACCCCGGCTGGAGTGCGACGACCTTATCTTGGCTTCCCTCCGGAGGCCTGCTGTATAATTGGCAGCTATCCAAAAGCAGCAGTCCAATGGCTGGAGTCTGGCACTGTGAAAAAAACGCCGAATGGTGGTGCTGGGCCTACCGATTATAGTTCGAGCTTGCGGAGGATTCGCGCAATTCAACTTCGCTGTGCTCAAGTTCGGCCACGGTGCTCTCCGAGAAAACCAATAAGGCAGCCCAGCTTGTGAAGGGTGGTTCTGAAATACACATGAATGACGAATCAGCAACGCATCTACTGCACCAAAAGGCCGACGAGCGTATTCAGGAAACCGTAATAGCACCAGGTCAACCTTCTGAAAACCTCTCAAGTGAGCTTGATGGATCAGCTCATAAGCAAGTAAAAGTCGCAAGGCTCGCTACTAAAGAAACTGATTCCTGAAACTGAAGCATTTCATCGAGACTGGGCCAGTGTGAAGGGCTACGTTACATTTCATAAAAGCGTTAGTTCTTTAGTTTCAAGCAGAGGCAAATCGATCATTGCATCCACGCCGAAGCATGCCACCGTAGGCCTTACCACCTGGTCTAGTTGATACCAAGGCAGCAGAGACATACTGGTTTCCAGATTTGCGAAATCGAAGATGAGCGTGCACGATCACATAGAGAACCTTGTTGATTTACAACCTGACCGTTCTTTAGCCAAATGTCATTTCACTTGCAGCTACTTAGGGTGATGCAAACACTTCTAATCCTTTAAGCGTGGCTTCTCTGCTTTGTCACATCAAAAATGGGTAAAGTCAAAAAAGCTCACGGAAAGTGGCTTGCATGCGAACTAACCTTGATGTCCGAGCAGTAGCAAAGGTTGTCACAAAATGTCGATTAGCTTTACGTGTTACACTACTCGAGAATTTTTCGAGTGACATCTAACAGTCGCAAAACCTTGAAATATTTCTTCTGCAATCGAAATAATTATTCTGCCTTCCAGAACTACACTCTTTTAGAATCAGGTCAATGAAATCAATTCTTTAGAAACAAAGCCGATGTTTCCGCTGCACAGCATGGACTCGCAATTCCAGGGCATTCCTGATCAATGTCGTACAACTCCTAAACCCACCGCCGGATCGCTTTGACGATGTATAAATGCGACAGAAATGACAGTCTACGTGCTGAAGAAAAGCTGGCGACTTCTGCCATTTAAAAGCTGTAGCATCACCAATCGTCCCCACAACAAAACCGTCTACTTACGAAGTGGCGTACTGCGAGCGTCTTCTAGAAGAAGATAAATATAGCACAAGTGTTGTTCTACGGGAGAGCAAACGAACCTTTCGCAAGGCTGGATGGGACAGATTACCCTACAGCCGAGTACACCTTGAAAGGCTTACCTTGGAATTCTTTCGCTCACACGACAAACCGAACACGTTCTGTCGAATTGAGAGTGGGCTATGTGCAATTTGTGGAGGTCCCGTTTTTAAGATTGACGCCCCTGTCACGCACGAAATCTTTGTCCGCCGCAACCCTGGACCTATCCAAAGTGCCTTGGAAAAGCTGGGGCAATGTGGTTACACATTAGACAAATTTGGAAGACCCCGAAATTGTCATTCACATGACATAAATATCCTCGTCGGCAATGAGCATTATTCGGACTTGGTCACACTCCGAACGAATATAAACGAAATGGCCTGAAATTTGTTGATGCACTTTTCTGGAGAACTCGGCATGGACCTACTACTGCGACAACCATGAAACTATCCTCACAAACCATAGTACTGCAATTCCACGCGGACACCGCGAAACATTTTCTAAAAAGGTTAGGGTACCTATTTACTCTGAGTTTGGTGAGCAACCGCAAAACAAAATAACAACTGACTCAGTTTACCAAACCCCACCACAAATGAATTGTCAGTACGAAATACAGCTTCCCTGGACGTCACATGTCCTGAAGAACGACAACATAGGAAACGCTGAAGGACAGCTGACTAAACTTCTTCAAAGACTTCGAAAACGTCCCCTGTTACTGAGTGCGAATCATGCCGCCATCTGTAAACACGCAAGGTTGATGAGAGGTTGCCTTTAGAAAACATTAAACGCACCATCTAATGTATGCCTCAGATAAATTTTGCCTCTCCATCTTCTTGGTGAGTGACGAAGACAAAATAATAAGGTTCTTTTCATGCTCGAGCCGAGATGACGATCTTGGCTTGCCTCGATGACCGACGTTCGATGCTTGAAGAATCTGAGCGATGAGCACAGCTTTTCTTAAATTGACGTTAGGTTTATTTACACTATCTACTTTACTCCAAGTATTTACATCAGGAGAGAATGAAGGTTACTTTGTCAGTCTGCCGTCAGCATCCTCTTCGGCCATGATCTCTACTGAACTAGATCCCCTCGACCGATCGAGCGACCCTGGACAACATCCGTCACTCTGGTTGTGATTTAAAAAAAAACCACGCCTCCAAAGGGGGCGCGGTTAAAATTTGTGAAAGAGCGAAAACCTTTTTCAACATAGTTACTATGGAGCGCAGATTGTCCAAAAGAACCAACCAATCCTCAACATGTCCCCACCTGCGGTTACTTGACCCAACATCTCTCTCTCTCATGCGCTTCCTAAAACTTTTACCGCGTACGTTATTTCAACCAACATGCAAAGGCAAGACATCTGCAACCCAAAGTAACTGGACGCGCGGAGTGGTTACACCATTACGCCAAGCGGGCGGCACCGGCACAAAGTCAGAGCTGAATGCTTAGGGCAGCCTCCGAGCGGCTAACATCCTACAGTGTACTAGCGTTCCCGCCTTGCTTTGTCGCCACGCGCGCAATCACACTGAGTGAGTAGTAATCTAATCCCCTCCCCATACTAGGGAATGCCACTCCCCGCCACCAGACTAGTTGGAAGAGCTCCTTTATATCCAGGCGTGTATTCCCGAGGGGAATATCCCACAAATGATTAACACATACGCCGTTATCGTAAAATCCTCAAAAACCATGCCACACGCCTTTCTGACACTAAGGGAGGCATCATTTTGCTTTCCGTCCTGTCAACCTGGAAGAACGACTGAGCCGCCTCACAACATCGGCAAGGCATAATAGCGGCATGTGCGCTGTCCGAAAGGGAACATCACTCCGGAACTGGTTTCACTGCTGTACACCCATCCGCCGTTCACTGAGACCGCCCAGTCGCGATGACCGGCTACAAATGCAGCAGAGATACCTCGGGCTAAACACTCCCTGTCTTTTGTCCCACAAAACGAAGGAACACAAAGCATGCACTCGGCGGCCCCCAATTTCGCGTACCTACGGCTTCATGAAAAAACCCAGCACGGCAGGTACATGTGGAGATAAAGCCTATACACGAGACACCTGCGGCTTCCAATAATTAAACGACGAACCCGAACTTTGCAACCTCCCCACGCCGTCATCTGTGATATGCAGGCTACAAAGCTCGCGTTGTGTTCCACGCATCGTCCGAAACACGTGGGTGCTCCTCTCTATAGGCTACCATCTAAAGTGATCCCAACCTAAATGGTCACTTATTGGTCTGCTGCTAAAGTTTGGCACGCGCGGTATAGTTGTCGAAGCAGACAGCGAAAAGACTTTTTTGTCCATCGGTATTCACGAATGCGACAGAGACGCATTGCATTACCTCTTGTTTGATATTACCTCGGCCTTACCTCTTGTTTTAATCGAACCCAATCGACCGCAACAAAGTAGCCATTGAAATGTGTGGCCTTTGTTAAAGATTCTGCAGGTTTTTCTGTCCGCCACCATTTCCTGCTGCTTGCACAAAATATTGAATAAATCGGCCACTACCGAGAGTAGCAGAGTCGCAAAAAACAGGGTGTTCTTTGATACATCTTCTTGTTAATTCTTACCCTCCTTTACAATCCCGTCCTGATTGCACAAAATGTGGTTTAAATAAGCCCCTGCCCTGATTACCAGACCGGCGAATGAAACGGGTGCTCTTTGCTGCAACGTTCGGTGTAATACAACTCTCTGCCAAAATCTGCTCCTGCTTGCAAAAATCTCCCCTCATTTTACAGAAAACACTCATCGGCACTATGTGGATGGTATTTTACCAGTGGCCGACACCATTTCCGAGGCACTAAAACTTACCACCGAGGCTACAAAAGTTTTCGCAACCGCTTCAATATATTTCCACATGTGGGCATCTTGTGGCAAAGCTTCCCTTGGTAGCCTTCGACCATTGCAATGCTACGAAAATTCCCGACGGACAGGTACTTCGTGTAAACACGGCCCCCGGAATGGTCTGACTGGCATGTTTTCAAGGAAATAATACCGAAATTCTACAGCATCGCAACGACAACAAAGTTCCTGCTCAAGATAATAAAGATGTTGTAGGACCCGCTCTGAGTTTTGGCACTGCTCGCTATAACAGCCAAACTATGTTTCAACTATTATAGGGATAGAAAACAAATCGGAACAGAGACCTACCAAGGGAAAATTGGTAAATTTGCACAATTGGTGAAACGAGTTGTTGTTGTTTAGCGCAATGGCGATTTTGTGGTTTTACCGAAAATATTCTACCACCAGTAAGCGGAATCACAAACACCGTCGTTCATATTGTCACCGATAGGACAATGAATCTCGCTGTCTTAAGTTTTATGGAATTTGGTTTACTGCCACAAACTCGATGGTTCCTAAAACAGCGGTTGCGTGATTGCCGAGAGCTAATGACTTCGTCTTTCTCTGGCCGTCAGTCCCTGATGATTCTGATGGTGGACTGATGATGAGGACGAGGCTGAGGTCAATTACTAATGATAACGAGGGTTGACCACTCGTGCTAATGAATACCACTTATTTCGTCAATATATTCGCAGATGCCTGCCACATGGGTATGGCGGCATTGTGCATTTGTGCACTTTCGACCGCCATTCTCAACTATCCCGCTCAGCCAATATAAGATTCCTCCTATCAAGCAGGTAAGCCTGGCATGTTCGGAGCTGATTTCTTTTCTCGGGTCAGCACAAGTTCATGCTAGCATAAAGAAGCACTCGAGTGACGCATTCAGCAATGTATAATTATAGATTAACTCTATGATGGCGCGGTGCTCGTTAAGAAATCTTCTAGGGAGTGCCAACGTTAGCGGCGCGGCTCTGCGACTGTCGCTGCGAGCCCTATTCCCTTACACTGCTCGCCCGGTGAATGTTCTACCAGCCCCAAGGAGGCGGGGTCGTTGCTAATTTTGAAAATGCAGAAGTTGGGGGCAGTTCTCTGATGTGTTTTGGAATGCGTTGGCGTCGGCGGAGGCTATGTGGTTTGGGACTCGTTAGAAAGTGTTTGTGAAATCTCGTGGACGGGTTGGCTTTTTTTCGTGGCAGCCCGCATATCTCACCAAAGCGATGTGAGCAAAGTTATTTCCCATAATCGCCGTATCCATCATTGCTTTGCATGTAGCAGAAAGAGTGAAAACTCGCTCAACCGTGGGTAAGAATTTACGCAAAACCGAACCGCCGTAATCTAGGCGCACACCAGACGTTTCGCGAATGATCGTATATTTAGCGAAAAATAAACTCTCCAGAAGAACATCTTGCCCTGAAGAACGCCCTCAGAATAGCATCAAACAGTTTTCAGATTGGCAAATTGTACTGAATGCAAACAATCAGCTTTAGTGACTGTAACAAGAAAAAGGAAATAGTCAGAGCTGTAATATACCATCAGTAGCATCCCACTTCCTTGAACGACTATTAATACGTACCTTGGCCCCATGTTTACCAGCGATCACATATGGGATGTCCACGCTAATAACGCAAGAGCAACCGCGTTGAAACGATTATTTTTTTTGAGATGACGCCTTCTGCTAGCACCTTCTGAAATGAAACTATTACCCTACAACACGTACGTGAGATCTGTTCTAGAATACGCGAACATTGTCTGTTTTCCGTACACAAAAACATATTGCGCAGCTAGAAGGCGCTGAAAGAAAAGCCATTCGGTTCATTTATAACAGGTTTAGACAAACTGACTCACCAACCAAAATGATTGAAAACGCAGGCATGCGATCGGTGCAAGAACGAACGAAGCTAGCACGTCTAGATTCATGTACCAGCCATACCATAAGTAAACAAGCATTGGCGCCTCGAAAGACATTACAGTTAAAATCAAAACGCAAGTCTAAGCATCACCCCAAAATGCTGCAGGAATAGGCGTTCCGCAAGAAATCTTCCGAACACTCATTCTTCCCAGCAACAATGGGGGAATAGAACAACCTGGCAGCCTTAATTACTAGCAGCAATTCATTGAATATATTGCCTTGAACCATGCATTGAGTTTGTTTATTTATGCTTTTCTTTTACACCCCGTCTGGTCCTGTCTGTGTTATTTGTGTGCCAAGGGAAGGGCGTGTTCCATTCTTTATTTTTATGCAGCACGTGTTACTTCTTTCTCTTTTGATAGGGAGAGCGTTTACAACTAAAGTCAACAGCTTAGAATAATCTGATCAGCAATGATCTGGAAGTAAATTCACGACTCGAGAAACACCCGGGCCGAAAGATAAAAGCATGCCGAGCCAACGCCGCGGATTCAACTCGCCGATGCTCCTAGCGCACGTCACTTTGTTGACTGCTGCTTTGCCGCCTGTGTATTCTTTAGGTTGTTAGGGAAGCACAAGGTCGCTCCAATAAACTTGTTTTTCTTGAAGACAACAGCAACCCTGTTCAAGTCATCAACCAAACCCGACACGCGCCAGCCGCCCACAGCGACGCCTAAAGCCAGAGTTTGGAGTGCTGCCGGATAAATATAAAGTGGAAGACGTACGACTGGTGCCATCAACAATGCAGCCACGAAGACCAACGCAGCGACCTCTCGTGTATTCCTTCAGAAGCCCCGCGAGCCACCATCATTTCACGTGTCACGTACAGAAAATCCTGAAGAATGTGTATAGAATCTCGAGTTCGTTTAATTGTTGAACCGATGGGATGATGACGAAGCACTCAGGCAAGTATTTTTCTACCTTGAAGACTCCGGACGTATTGAAGACTCCGCACTTCTGGAGGTAAAGTTGCACGATAGCGAAAAAAATAAAAACCCTCCAACGACGCAACGACTCGCCGAAGACCATCATTCGTGATATGGCCTACGCATGACGACCCGATCCAACTCGCACGTGACTACCGCCCACAATGACAGCGCCACGACGACACGCATACATGAAATGACAGTGCCTGCCGCTGAGAAGACGATTACAATGACGACGCATAGTGCCCGACCCCCAACACTCACAAGCGACGGCCCGACGCGCACAAAACTTGAGGAAAGCTGCGTCTGAATTCCTGTTGTCTGTCGACGCCTTTGACGTAGTCGGTCTCATCTATACGGGAGTCGACTTCTCAGTAATGAGCGGGTCAGTCGCGTCTAAGCTGAAGAACGTTACGACAAGATGGGACGGTGTGCTCATATGAAGAGCAGCCGGCCACCTCGTAACACCAAGTGAAACGTGCATATCGCGTGTAGCTGTAAACGGCACCCCGTACTCTGCTGCGTTCGTCATTTTGACTAACTCTTCCCGCGATGTAATTCTTGGAATGAACTTTTTAACGGACTACGGTGAAATATTCCATCTGTAGACAAGGCCAATACCTTTGGCCTCCGATCGCTCCACGACGCTCGTACCGAGCTCCGAGCACCCTATTTCTGTAAGGATCGCCGACGATCACGCCAGCCTCCACACCGCGGAATCTTGATTATCACCGTGTACTGTGAGGATGTTGCACCTGACATCGACGCTATCGTTGAGAGTGACCAATGTTTGCTACTCGACCACAGTGTCTCCTTCGCAAGAGGTATTGCGCGCTTTAAAAGGAAGCTGTAGCGCTTTCCAAACAATTTGAGTTAGAGGCACGTTTACATAGTATCTTGCGTAATCTTGGGCAATAAATTAGCGCCCGCGTTCAACACAAATTATCGTACAAGGGTGGTTCGAAGCGGTGTTTTTCTTTTCATCCCAGAGAAATATTGCCTTATCGTGGCATCTATACTTCCAAATGGGCAATGGGGTGGTCTTGATCCTTTTACTTTGCAGGAATTCTGGTTACCTATTAGCTTGGAGAGAAGTTCTATTAGGATTGGCCCATTGTTCTGGTTTCGCCAAAAATTGGGTTTTTGAACACTGTTTTTCAAGCCCATTAGGGAAACAAATCCGACGAGTTTAACAAAACAGATATTTCCTGAAGAAACGTGACTTTCGTTTCTGCAACAGAGCAATTCATCCCGGACCAGAGTACAGCAGCATTCACCCTCCTTGCCAAATCTTGCGTTTAATTTAAACATTTATGTCCATCGCATCAAAAAAGGAAAAAAAAGAAAGAAAGAAATAGGAAAAACGCAATGGAACGGTTTACAAATATCTGACGTAGTGTAGTATATTCTCTGTTATCACGCACAGCCACCTTGGTTGTCGCTTCCGTATGTTATAAAACATCCCAGCGTGGTATCACCCTACCTAGGAATACGGCAATGTAACGTATACCTCTTTTGGCGTTCGTACCTTTTTCTGAACACGAAGATTGTACAAATAAGTGCTATCAACAACAACAACAAGTATCATTCTTCCTGTGGTGAGCCTCTACAGAAAACACGGCGAAAACAGCATGGCAGAAGCGGTTGATCGGGCCGGAAGTCCAGGTATGACGTTTTCCATTCGGTTGTCGCTTGCGCTCTTCGGTCTTCCGGCATCGCGCGCCGAGATAGGGGATCGGGCCACTTTTGTGTGTGCATTGCGCTGCTTCTATTTCATGTATTGCGAAAATATTTCGTACACGGGAACTATTCAATGTGTACTTGCTGCTAGTCAGTTTTTTGTTTAATTCTAAAACATCTTTACCTTCGCTTTAGGCAATGCTATTCCCAAGTTTTGGTCACTAATTTCACCGAGGAGTATCAAGATCTAAACAAGGGCTTTGCAATTGCGTTCCGCAAAGAAACGGAAAAAAAAGTCAAGTGATCGCGGTAGCGAACTTTGACCCGCAGGCGCAGCTGCTTCCAAACTGCCACATCCTTTCGACGGGAACACTGCGCTGCCAGAAGAAAACCGCGAAAAAGAATTGGATTTGCAGCGTCGATACAGCCGAACTCAAAATTACGTCAGATGCCCCAAGCAAAACACCGAATTATGACCGAAGATGGAGCCCGACCTACATGACAGTCACCGTACCGCGTATCTTACCACGAGCGGGAAGCCATCCGGACACAAATCGAAGACTTCCTCAGCGAATACATTATGCAGCCATCGAAAAGCCCCTCGGTCTCTCCGGTCGTATTTGTGAAGAAAAAAAGAGAGCACATTGTGGTTCTGCGTTGACTAACGGCGACTGAAGAAAATAATTAAAAGGACTTGTACCCCTGCCACTAATCGACGACGTGCTCGACAACCACTTGCACGCAAAGTACTTCACTTCTTCGTATTTGAAGACGCGCTACTGGTAAATAGAAGATCACAAGACAGACCGAGAGAAGACTGCATTCATAATATGCAAGGCCTATAGGAGTTCAAGATGATGTTGTTTGGGGTGTGCACGGCACCAGCAAGGTTTAAAAAAGTCATGAACACTTTTCTAGCTAGACTAAAGTGGCACACCTGCCTCATATAGCTCGACGAAATTCTGGTATTCTCCGGAATTTTGACAAACACCTTGGAAGGTTGGAGTCTATAGAGTCGCGGTGTGTACTCGTCGGGCTTACGTCGGGGTTAAGGCTGAAACCTGAAAATTGCTGCTCCGAGTAAGAGGAGCACACGTTTTACGGCCACATCGTTAACGCCGTGGGAGTCCTGCCCGACCCTACAAAAACTTCAGCCATAGCGTAATTCCCAAGACCTAAATATAAGATGGGCGTGCGAACATTTTTCTGAATATGTGCGCACTACCGGCGTTTCATCACAAACTTCGCATGCTTTGCAGAGCCACTCACGCGCTTCAGGAAAGATAAAACCCCGTTCACACGGGTAAGCGCCCAAAAGAAAGCATTCTGCGATCTGCAACCACGCCTGCAAAGCCTGCTTGTGCTCGATCAATTCGACGTTAACGCCAAAACATAAATGCACACTGACGTCATTGATATAGGCTCTGGTGCCGTCTTCGTCCAAAAGCAAAGCGGTTGCGAAAACTAATCACTTATACCAGCCGTGGTCTGTCGGCAGAGGACAAAACTACTCAGCCTGCGACAAAGAGTGCCTCACAAATAAATGCGCCATTTCTAAACTTCACCCATACCTATATGGTAGACCGTTCAAGGTTGTGCCCCACCAACATGCGCTGTGTTGGCTCGGCAATTTGAAAAACTCCTCGGACCGTCTTTGGCGGTAGAGATTGCGCCTCAAGATTTCGACGTTACCATCGTCTACAAGTTTGTCGAAAAACACTCCGACGCCTATTGCCTGTCCCGCGCCGCGTCCACCCACCACCACAGAACCATTGTGTTCTTCGGAGTCGTGACAGAGAGCGACCTGACCGAGCAGCAGCGTGATGACCCGGACTAACGCGTCATGATCGACTACCTCGAAGGAGGCAACGTCGCTGTGCCTAAGGCGTTCAAACGGTACTTACCAGCCTTCAGCCTGAAACACTTCGTCATCGTGAAGAGTTTCACCACCGAAACGAGAACGAATTACCTTCTTGTATTCCCAGCGAACCTTCGTGAAGAACCTTCGTGAAGTTTTAGAAGCGTTCCACGACGACCCATCTTCTCGACATGTCGGCACAGCTCGCAAAACGCAAACTTGGAAAACTTGAGGCGAGGTTCTGCTGGCCCTCCTTTACCTGTGACGTCACCCACTACGACCGGAGCTGCCGTGACTGCCAGTGGCGAAAACCTCCGCCGACGAGACCCGCCGGGCTTCTGCATCTCTTTGCTGTCCCATTGAGACACTTCCAACATATGGGATTGGACCTTTTAGGCCCGTTCCCTACTTCCCGGTCCTGAAACAAGTAGGTTGTCGTAGCGACAGACTACATGACGCGCTACGCCGAGACCGCGGCTCCTCAGAAGGAGACTACGCAAGAAGTCGCAAACTTCTTCATAAGTCAAGTTGTTCTGCTACATGTACCCCTGAAGTGTTATTCACGGACCGTGGAACGGCCAATACTGTGGAGCTGATGCAAGCAATCTTACCCTGCGGCTACACGGACCACCAAAGAACAACGGCGTACCAACAGCAAACAAACAGAATAACGGAAGATTTTAACAAAGCGAATGCGGATATGCTGTCCATGTACGTCGACGTTGAACATAAGACATGGGACGAAGTCCTCCCGCATGTCACGTTTGCGTACAACACGGCTATCCATGAAACCACGCAGCTGACAAAGTTCGTGCTCGTCTACGGAAGACAGCCGACTACGCAGCCGCCCGCCAGCTCGCTCGAGTTCGTACAACACCCAGCAGTTAGTGGATGCCGGATGCTTCAATCTCCGACGCAGAGACTCCCAGCACCACCCAGGGGATCGTGTGTGGGGCTGAACTTCCCCCCGACGACGCGAACGCATTGAAAACCTTCTGATACGGTATGTCGAACAGTACAGGATTCTACGACGTGTCGGCCAACTCATCTATGAGGTGATCCCCGACGGTGATTCTGGAACATCCCGGCGACGCATGTGGCCCGAAGTCGATCCCGTGGTTCGCCTGAAACCTTACCACGCAAGATTATCGAGGGACATTTTTATTGTTTGTTCGGTCTGTCTTTTATTTTAGCATCGGGTCGACACACTTTTAGAAGGGGTAATGCCGCGAATCATGAATTGGGTTTGTTTATGTTTTCCTTTTATAGCCAGGCTGCACCGTCTGTGTTATCCGTGGGCCACGGGAAGGGCGTCCTAATGTGTTTATTTCTATGCAGGAGGTGTTATCTCTTTCGTTTTTGATAGGAAGAGCGCTTCCAACTACCGTTAATAGCCTATAATATTATTATTTCATCTACAATGTACTGGATGTTAATAAACGGATCGAGAAAAACTTGCGCCGAAAGATAAAACGTGCAGAGCAGACGCCGCGGGGTTCGACTCGCTCATGCTCGCTAGCGACGTCACTTTGTTCACTGCTGTTTCGCCGCCTGTGTAATTTACAAGTTGTTAGGATTGCACAAGTTCGCGCCAAATAACTTGTTTTTCTTGAAGACAACTGCGTCTTTTTGACTAGGTGACAATATTTTCATCTCTTGCTGAATAACATTTGCGTTTGGAAGCTTCGTCATCATCATCAACAACACCAGCCTATGTACACCCACTGCAGAGCAAAGGCCTCTCTCACTCTTCTCCAATTACCTCGTTTCTGTGCCAACTGTGACCATTTTATCCCCGCAAACGTCTTGATCTCTTCCGCCCATCTAACTTTCTGCCACCCCTGCAACGCTTGTTCTCTCTAGGGGTCCAATCTGTTACCCTTGTCTTGTCCTCGGATTATATGCCCCGCCCAAGTCCATTTCTTCTTCCTTATCTCTACTCTACTAATATTTCCTTAACACTTGTTTCTTCCCTGACCCACTGCGCTCTCTTCTTGTCCCTTACTGTTTCATCTATCATTTTCCGCGCCATTGCCCACTGAGTAGTTCTCAATTTAAGTTGAACCCTCTTAGTGAGCCTGCAAGTGTCTCCCCGTAGGTGAGTAGCGGTAAGATGCAGCTGTCATACACTTTCTTTTTCAGTGCCAATGGTAGGCTGCCATTCTTTATCTTAGAATGCATGCCATATGCACCCCACCCCATTATGATCCTTCTAATTATCTCTGCCTCAGGTTTGTGATCTGGTTATTCGCTTACCAATTCAACAGCCTCGCCACCTATCTCAATCCGCTGCGCTGTGCCGAGGTTATTGATGATGAATTTAGTTTTCTGCATAATAATTTTCAGGCCCACGGTTCTACTCTGTTCGTCCTGTGCGGAAAGCATGCTTTGCAATTCGTCTGCCGAGTTACTCAGCAAGGCAACGTCATCAGCAAATTTGAGGTTACTGAGGTATTCTTCATTTACCCTTACTCCCACCTGTTCACAACCCAACGTGTTGAATACTTCTTGTAAACATGCTGTGAATAACATTGGACAGATTGTGTCTCCTTGTCTTACACCCTTCCTTATAGGTATTTTACTGCTCTCCTTATGGAGGATGATGATAGCTGTGGACCAATTGTAGATATCTTCCAGTATTCTTACATGGTGCTCATCTACCCCCTGGTTGCGTAATGCCTGAATGACTGCGAGGGTTTCGACGGAGTCAAATGCTTTCTCATAGTCTATGAAGGCTATATATAGGGGTACAGTATACTCGGCGAACTTCTCTATCACCTGATTGATCATGTCAATATAGTCTACTGTTAAATAACCTTTACGAAACCCTGCTTGTTCTTTAGGCTGACTGAAATCTAAGGTTGCAGAAATTTTGTTAGCGATTACCCTATTAAGTACTTTGTAGACGGCTGACAGTAAGCTGATCAGCCGGTAATTTTTCAAGTCCTTCATGTCACCTTTCTTATGGATTAGGATGATGTTCGCGCTGTTCCAAGTTTCCGGTACCATTGGGGTGATTAGGCATTGCGTGTACTGGTTTGCCAGTTTTCTAAGTACACTTTCTCCGCCATCCTTCAACAGGTCGGCTGTTAGCTGATCTTCACCACTTGTTTTGCCCCCTTTCATTTCTTTCAAAGCCTTCCTTACTTCTTCGGTCGTTACTGCTGGGATGTCCATATCCTCTGAACTACTGTCTGGTTCGGCATTATCCTCGTTCAGCATTAGGTCCCGGCTGCTGTACAGATACCTATAGAAGTCCTCGGCCACTGTGACAATTTTATCCCTTTCTGAGATGACATTGCCTTGCTTACCTTTTAGTGCATACATTTGATTTTTCCCCACGCCAAGACGCCACTTCACTGCTTTCAGGCTACCTCCATTCTTTACAGCGTATTTAATCCTCTCTATATTATACTTCCGTATGTCAGCTGTCTTACGCTAACTGAATAACTTCGAAAGCTCCGCTAGGTCTATTCTGTCAGCTGCTGTAGAGATTGTCATGGTTTGCCGTTTCCTAATTAGATTTTTTTCTTCTGTGAACGTTTACCAGTATCCTGTGTAGCCATCATGCCCCCGACATCTACTGCACACTCCGTGATAATGCGTGTAAGCTTGTCGCTGACTTCCTATGTCGTAAGCTCGGATTCCTCGTTAGGAGCTGAATATCGGTTCTGCACCGCGGTTCTGAATTCTTCTACTTTACGTCTTACTGTTAGCTCATTATTGGCTTCTTTCGTATTAGCTTGTTGCGGACCCTCCTTTATTCTAGCCTAATTTGACATCTCACCATATAGTGGTCACTACAGCTTATCCTTCCGAGCACTTCCACATCCTCACGACGCCAGGGTTATCGCATAATATGAAGTCTATTTAATTTTTATGCTCTCTATTCGGGCTCCTCCAGGTCCACTTCCGAATTTTCTGTTTACAGAAGAAGGTATTCATTTTGCGTAGGTTATTCCGTTCGCCAAACTCAACTAGTAGATCCCCCCCATCTATTTCAACAGTCCAGACCATGTTTCTCAACTGCCTTGTCTCCAGTCTGATTCTTGCCTAATTTAGCATTCAAGTCCCCTATAACTATGGTATACTGTGTTTTTACTTTAGCCATTGCCGATTCCACATCTTCATAGAAGCGTTCCACTATTTGGTTGTCGTGGCTGGATGTGGGTGCGTAGCCCTGTACCACCTTGAGTTTTTACCTCTTAATGAGCCTAATTACGAGACCTGCTGCCCTTTCGTTAATGCCAAAGCCTTCTTCTATGTTGCCATCTTTTTCTTGACCAGAAATCCCACTCCCAGTTCTCTTCTGTCTTCTAGACCCCGGAAACATCGGACGTCTCCATTTTTCAGCACCGTAAAGGCTTCGCCTGCCCTCCTAACCTCGCTAAGCCATATTACATCACATTTAATGCCATCTAATTCCTCGAACAACACCTCGACACTCGCTTCGCTAGATAAGGTTCGCGCGTTAAACGTTGCCAGGTTCAGATTTCTTTGGCGGCCTGTCCGGATCCAGGTTATGGCCGTTACTACACAAGGGTGGCCAATTCTGCTTTGGTGAGGGAGAGTGAGAGAGAGAAAAACTTTATTGAATGTTCGCCTGCAGGAGGGACGAGCAAAGGCTCCGCGGAGCCAGCCCGTCTCTCGACGCTGCCTAGGGCGTCCTAGAAGCATTGCCCCGCAGGCGTCCGCCAGTTCGGCGTGCGAGGGGCCTTCGGGGATGTCCCTTTGAGCCCTCCGTCGGCGCCTCCCCGGCCTTCGGCCTGGCCAGAGCCGCCTCGAGCTGCTGGACGGCTTGCAGCTGCTCCGTCAGATCCGACGATGCAACCGCTCGTGCGATGGGATCCGGCAGCAACCCCAGTGGCGCGGCCGCTTCCGTTGGTAGCGAGAACAGTCCCATAGGATGTGGGTCAGAGTTGCTCTGGCACTCGCGCACACACTGCACACATCACTTTCATAAACGTCTGGGCACACCTGGCTCGCGAGCGCCGGCGTGAATGAGTGCGTTACCGGCAATGGCCGCCGGGGTCAGGCCGCAACCCAGTCCCAAATGATTCAATTCCATGATTGCGTGATGATTTTTTGTTGAGCCTTGAGACCCCGACTGGTTTGTTCTGCTTTCTGAGTTGGCTTTTAACTATTCTGCGAGAATTAGTGCGGTTCTTCATGCATGGAAGTTAAAATTTCTACGCGGCGGAGTCAGTTCTCTCGCTAAAAAGGGGGGAAAAAAAGTTGCATGAGGGACATACAAAAGCATTGTTCTCTGCACACGTGGCGTGTTTCCTCCCCAAGACGGAGACTGAGATTGGCCCAGGAAGCCTTGAGAAGGCGAATGGCATGTGCTGCTTTCTGTTGGGTTTTTAACTATTCGGTGGGGGATTATCAAAGTTCTGCATGTTTGGAAGTTAACATTTCTACGAGGCGTGGTCAGTTCCCTTGCTAAAGAAAAGGAAAAAGAAAAAATCTCGAGAGACATACCAAAGCGTTGTTCTCTGCACACGTAGCGTGTTTCCTCCCCAAGAAGGAGACTGAGATTGGACCGGGAAGCTTTGAGAACGCGAATAGCTTGTTCTGCTTAGTGAGTTGGCTTTTAAATATTTGGCGGGAGATTATCACGCTTCCAGATGCTTGGAAGTTAACATTTCTACGGGGCGGGATCAGTTCCCTCGCTAATGAAAAGGAAAAATAAAAGTTGCACCAGGGTCATACCACAGCGTTGTGCTCCGCGCACGTACCATGTTTCCTCCCCGATTTGGAGACTGAGATTGACCCAAGAATACTTAAGAACGCGAATGGCGTGTTCTGCTTTCTGTTTGGCTTTTAACTATTGGGCGGGGGATTATCGCTGTGCTGCATGCTTGGCAGTAAACATTTCTACGCGGCGGGGTCAGTTCTGTCGCTTAAGAAAAGTAAAAAAAGAGTTTCCGGAGGGACATACCAAAGCGTTGTTCAACGCACACGTAGCGTGTTTCCTCCCCGAGATGGAGACTGAGATGGGCCCAGGAAGCTTTGAGAACACGAATACCGCTTTCTGCTTTTTCTTGCGCTTTGAACGAGTCGGTGGGGGAATATCGCGGTTGTGCATGATTGGCAGTTACATCTCTGTGCGGCGGGGTCAGTTCCCTAGCTAAACAAAAGGAAAAATAAAAGTTGTTTGAGGGGCATATCACAGCATTGTTCTCCGCACACGTAGCGTGCTTCCACCCCGAGACGGAGACGGAATTCGGCCCAAAAAGCTTTGAGAACGCAAATGGTGTGTTCTGCTTTCTCTTGGGCATTTAACTATTCGGCGGGAGAATAATGCGGTTCTGCATGCTTGGCAGTTAACGTTTCTAATCGGCTGGGTCCATTCACTCGCTAAAGAAAAGGAAAAATAAAAGTAGCGTGAGAGACATGCCACAGCATTTTCTCCGCACACGTAGCGTGTTTCTTCCCCGAGATGGAGACTGAGATTTTACCAGGAAGCCTTGAGAACTCGAATGTCTTGTTCTGCTTACTGCGTTGGCTTTTAACTATTGGGCGGGAGATTATCCCGGTTCCACATTCTTGGAAGTTACCATTTCTACATGGCGGGATCAGTTCTCTCGCTAAAGATAAATAAAAATAAATGTTGCACGAGGGACATACCACAGCGTTGTGCTCCGCGCACGTAGCATGTTTCCTCACCGATACGGAGACTGAAATCGGCCCAGGAAGCTTTGAGAAGGCGAATTGAATGTGCGGCATTCTGTTGGGCTAATAACTATTTGGCGGGAGATTATCGCGGTTCTGCATGTTTTGAAGTTAACATTTCTACGAGGCGGGGTCAGTTCCTACGCTAAATAAAACGAAAAATAAAAGTTGCCCGAGGGACATACCACAGAGTTGTTCAACACCCACGTAGGTGTATTTACTCCCAGAGACGGAGACTGAGATTGGCCCAGGAATCTTTGAGAACGCGAATGGCATGTTCTGCTTTATGTTGGGCTTTTAACTATTTAACGGGGGATTATCGCGGTTCTGCATGCTTGGGAGTTAACATATCTACACGGCGGGATCAGTTCCCTCGCTAAATAATCGAAAAATAAAAGTTCTCGAGGGACATACCAAAGCGTTGTTCTCTCCACACGTAGAGTGTTTCCACCCCAAAACGGAGACTGAGATTGGACCAGGAAGCTTTGAGAACGAGAATGGCTTGTTCTGCTTAGTGAGTTGGCTCTTAAATATTTGGCGGGAGATTATCACGCTTCCACATGCATGGAAGTTAACATTTCTACGGGGTGGGATCAGTTTCCTCGCTAAAGAAAAGGAAAAATAAACGTTGCACGACGGACATGCCACAGCGTTGTGCTCCGCGCACAGAGCATGCTTCCTCCCCGATACGGAGACTGACATGGGCCCAGGAAGCTTTGAGAAGGCGAATTGCGTGTGCTGCAATCTGTTAGGCTAATAACTATTCGGCCGGGGATTATCGCGGTTCTGCATGCTTTGAAGTTAACATTTCTACGCGGTGGGGTCAGTTCTTTCACTAAAAAAAAAAATGGAAAAATAAAAGTTGCCCTAGGAACATAACACAGCGTTGTTAAACGCCCACGTAGCGTGTTTCCTCTCCGAGATGGAAACTGAGATGGGCCAAGGAAGCTTTGAGAACCCGCGAATTAAGTGTTCTGCTTTCTATTGTGCTTTGAACTATTCGGCGGGGGAATATCACAGTTCTGCATGTTTGGAAGTTAACATTTATACGAGTCGGGGTCAGTTCCCTTGCTAAAGAAAAGGAACAATAAAAGGTGCCCGAGGGACATACCACAGAGTTGTTCTCCGCAATCGTAGCGTGTTTTCTCCCCAAGAAGAAGACTGAGATTGAACCAAGAAGCATTGAGAACGCGAATGGCTTGTTTTGCCTACTGAGTTGGCTTTTAACTATTTGGCGGGAGAATATCGCGGTTCCACACGCTTGGAAGTTAACATTTCTATGCGGCGGGATCAGTTCTCTTGCTAAAGAACAGGAAAAATAAAAGTTGCCCGAGAGACATACCACCGCGTTGTTCTCCGCGCACGTAGCATGTTTCCTCCCCGATATGGAGATTCAGATCGGCCCAAGAGCATTGAGAACGCGAATGGCGTTTTCTGCTTTCTGTTGGGCTTTTAACTATTCGGCGGGGAATTATCGCTGTGCTGCATGCTTGGCAGTAAACATTTCTACGTGGCGGGGTCAGTTCTGTCGCTTAAGAAAAGTAAAAATAAAGTTTCCGGAGGGACATACCAAAGCGTTGTTCAACGCACACGTAGCGTGTTTCCTCCTCGAGATGGAGACTGAGATGGGCCCAGGAAGCTTTGAGAACACGAATACCGGTTTCTGCTTTTTCTTGCGCTTTGAACTAACCGGTGGGGGAATATCGCGGTTGTGCATGCTTGGCAGTTACATCTCTGTGCGGCGGGGTCAGTTCCCTCGCTAAACAAACGGAAAAATAAAAGTTGTCCGAGGGGCATATCACAGCACTGTTCTCCGCACACGTAGCGTGTTTCCACCCCGAGACGGAGACGAAATTCGGCCCAAAAAGCTTTGAGAACGCAGATGGCGTGTTCTGCTTTCTCTAGGGCATTTAACTATTCGGCGGGAGATAAATGCGGTTCTGCATGCTTGGCTTTAACATTTCTACGCGGCGGGGTCAGTTCCCTCGCTAAAGAAAAGGAAAAAAAGAAGTTACTCGAGGGACATACCACAGCATTGTTCAAGGCACACGTAGCGTGTTTGCTTCCAGAGACGGAGACTGAGATCGGCGCAGGAAGCTTTCAGAACGCGAATGGCGTCTGCTGCTTTCTGTGGGGCTTTACACTATTCGGCAGGGGAATATCACGGTTCTGCATGCTTGGAAGTTAACATTTCTATGCTGCGGGGTCAGTTCTCTTCCTAAAGAAAAGGAAAAATTAAAGTTGCCCGAGGGAAATACCACAGCATGGTTCTCCGCACACGTAGCTTGTTTCCACCCCGAGACGGAGACGGAGATCGGCCCATGAAGCTTTGAGAACGCGAATGGCGTGGTCTGCTTTCTCTTGGGCTTCTAACTATTCGGCGGGGGATTAATGCGGTTCTGCATGCTTGGAAATTACATTTCTATGCGGCGCGGTCAGTTCCCTCGCTAAAGAAAAGGAAAAATATTAGTTGCCAGAGGGACATACAACAGCGTTGCTCTCCGCACACGTAGCGTGTTTTCTCCCCAAGAAGGAGACTGAGATTGAATCAGAAAGCATTGAGAAAGCGATTGGCTTGTTCTGCCTACTGAGTAGGCTTTTAACTATTTGGCGGGAGATTATTGCGGTTCCACATGCTAGGAAGTTAACATTTCTACGCGGCGGGATCAGTTCCCTCGCTAAAGGACACGAAAAATAAAAGTTGCCCGAGGGTCATACCACAGCGTTGTGCTCCGCGCACGTAGCATGTTTCCTCCCCGATAAGGAGACTTAGATCGGCCCAGGAAGCTTTGAGAAGGCGAATTGCGTATGCTGCAATCTGTTGGGCTATAACTTTTCGGCGAGGGTTTATCGCGGTTCTGCATGCTTTGAAGTTAACATTTCTACGCGGCGGGGTCAGTTCTTTTGCTAAAAAAATGGAAAAATAAAAGTTGCCCTAGGGACATATCACACCGTTGTTCAACGCACACGTAGCGTGTTTCCTCTCCGAGATGGAGACTGGGATCGGCCCAGGAAGCTTTGAGAACGTGAATGGGGTTGTTCTGCTTTCTGATGGGCTTTTAACTATTTGGCGGTGGATTATCGCGGTTCTGCATGCTTGGCAGTTAACATTTCTACGCGGCGGGATCAGTTCCCTCGGTAAAGAAAAGGAAAAATAAAAGTTGCCCGAGGGATAAACCACAGCGTTGTTCAAAGCACACGTAGCGTGTTTCCTCCCCGAGACGGAGACTGGGATCGGCCCAGGAAGCTTTGAGAACGTGAATGGCGTGTGCTGCTTTCTGTTGGGCTTTTAACTATTCGGCGGGGTATTATCGCGGTTCTGTATGGTTTGAATTTAACATTTCTAAGCGGCGGTGTCAGTCTCCTCGCTAACCAAAAGAAAAATAAATGTTGCCCGAGGGACATACCACAGCGTTTTTCAACACACACGTAGCGTGTTTCCTCTCCGAGATGGAGACCGGGATCGGCCGAGGAATCTTTGAGAACGCAAATGGCGTGTTCTGCTTTCTGTTGGGTTTTTAACTATTCGGCGGGGGAGGATCGCGGTGTTGTATTCTTGGCAGTTAACATTTCTACTCGGCGGGGTTCATTCACTCGCTAAAGAAAAGCGAAAAAAAGAAGTTACCCGAGGGACATACCACAGCTTTGTTCAATGCACACGTAGCGTGTTTCCTATCCGAGATGGAGACTGAGATCGGCGCAGGAAGCTTTCAGTACGCGAATGGCGTCTGCTGCTTTCTGTTGGGCTTTTAACTATTGGGAAGGGGATAATCGCGGTTCTGCATGATTGGAAGTTAACATTTCTACGCGGCGGGATCAGTTCCCTCGCTAAAGAAAAGTAAAAATAAAAGTTGCCCGATGGACATTCTACAACATTGTTGTCCGCGCAGGGAGCGTGTTTCCACCCCGAGACGGAGAGGAGAACGGGCCAGGAAGCTTTGAGACCGCGAATGGCTTGTTCTGCTTACTAAGTTGGCTTTTAACTATTTGGCGGGGGATTATCGTGGTTCTGCATGCTTGGAAGTTAACATTTCTATGTTGCGGAATCAGTTCTCTTCCTAAAGAAAAGGTAAAATAAAAGTCGCCCGAGGGAAATACCACAGCATTGTTCTCCGCACACATAGTGTATTTGCACTCCGAGACGGAGACGGAGCTCGGCCCAGGAAGATTTGAGAACGCGAATGGCGTGCGCGGCTTTCTGTTGGGCTTTTAACTATTCAGCGGGGGATTATCACAGTTCTGCATGTTTGGAAGTTAACATTTCTACGAGGCGGGGTCAGTTCCCTTGCTAAAGAAAAGAAAAAATAAAAGTTTCCCGAGGGACATACGAAAGCGTTGTTCAATGCACACGTAGCGTGTTTCCTCCCCAAGATGGAGACTGAGATGGGACCAGGAAGCTTTCAGAACGCGAATAGCGTCTTCTGCTTTTTCTTGGTCTTTGAACTATTCGGTGGAGGAATATGGCGGTTCTGCATGCTTAGCAGTTACATCTCTGCGCGGCGGGGTCAGTTCCCTCACTTAACAAAAGGAAAAATAAAAGTTGCCCGAAGGACATACACAGCGTTGTGCTCAGCAAACGTAGCGTGTTTCCTCCCCGTGACGGAGACTGAAATCAATCCAGGAAGCTTTGAGAACGCGAATGGCGTGTTGTGCTTTCTCTTGGGCTTTTAACTTTTCGGCGGGGGATAAATGCTGTTCTGCATGCTTGGCCGTTAACATTTCTGCGCGGCGGCGTCAGTTCCCTCTCTAAAGGAAAGGAAATATAAAATTTGTTCGAGGGAGACATCACAGAGTTTTCTCCGCACACGTAGCGTGTTTTCTCCCTGGGCCAGAGACTGAGATTGGCCGAGAAAGCTTTGAGAATGCGAATGACGGTTGCTGCTTTCTCTTTGGTTTTTAACTATTCGGCGGCGGTTTATCACAGTTCTGCATGCTTGGAAGTTAACATTTCTACGCGGCGGGGTCAGTTCCCTCGCTAAAGAAAAGAAAAAAGAAAAGGTTCCCCGAGTGACGTACTACAGCATTGTTCTCCGCACACGTAGCGTGTTTCCTCCCCGAGACGGAGACTGAGATCGGCCCATGAACCTTACCATAACGCTATTCTAGTCATCTTTGGAAAAATTGATTGTTTTAGGCAGTGTGATTCTGTATATTTTATACTGTAATCATTTTAATGTAGTACCATTATTGTATTATAAGTTTGTTGTTAGAACTTTGTTAGAACTTGTTCCAATGTGGTTGTCAGAAATTTTGAGAACTTGGTATCATCAATGCAGCGCGTATCCTAAGCGATGTATAAATTATGGATGTTCATAATATTTATTTTTTTGGGTTTTTCCGATGTCTTTTCTGCGATAATACCGACAAAGTATTGGCAGCAATGAAAAACAAACAAATAAATAAATAAATAAAAAATACAAAACAAATAAAATATGCCGGGTGTGAACATAGCCTAGAGAAGCAGAACCCGCCGCCGTTGTCACGAAAGGTGTAACATCTCAATAGCTAATGTCATCGGGCTTAGTAACTAATGACGGATATAGGATAGAAATGACCGGGATACAATCAGAGGCGTGTGGAGCTTGGAACGTCACGAGTCCAGTACTGCAGAGTAAAATGGATGACGGCACAAATTGTACTCGCTCTGCATTTTTCTAAGATGATTTAGGAGGGTTGCCAACTCTAAAACTTTGGGGCGATGAAGACTACATTTCTTGATACTATGTTGTACGTGTCCCGCAGCAACAATGAAAGTATGTGCTGGATGTGCCCTAGGTGTAATTGAAATATTTATGCGAAAGCAGTTACACTCTGAAAATTGTACATGATAGGTTCGCATGTAAAGCCAGGGGAAATAGAGCCCATCATTCGTTCATATTCGGCAGGTGGGTAGAAAGCTGAAATACTGACTCTTCAAATTTATGAAGCTTAATCGGGGTCAAGAAAGCCTCTAGTTGAAGCCGGGTTGATCGATCTGCATCTGCAAAAAGCTGAATTGTAGAATCGTAGGCAATAATGTTCTACGCTGTGGCTACAGTAAACAGAATCAATAACTAGAAGTAATGGTTACCCGTTCTAATATTCTTGCTTACATATCAGAAATTTTTACTTGAGCGATACGGTGTCTTTTTTTTTCGTGACGATAGTTATCAAACAATTATTATATACTTTAAAAATTTGCTTACGCGCAAGCCGACAACGAATATTTACACATTACTGAATCATAGCCTGTTGTTACGACACTAAAAATAAGTAGTCATGGGAACGCTCACCCTATTCTGCAAGATAATACCAGTTGATTGTTAAATCAGTGTCAGTGACTTAATCCAGGCAATTTCATCGCTCATGAAGGTGTTTGAAACTTTTCTTCTCTAGCGCCCTGTAGCTACCAAGAAAGAATTGTTATACATTTGCTCTCGTTCGGTGGCTAGTGCAAAAATATACTTAAGTATAAGAAGCAGTGCAGCAAAAATTAACAATGAAATGTTGGGTGCGGGTATCGGCTACAAGAAACATATATAAAAACATCAACCCCTAGACATCAAATACTACAAAAAACTCAGCCATTCGACTGCGCGATGGTCCCTGAACAATGATGCCCTACAGGGGGAACAGCGGTACGATGCCCTTACACTCGCATTACAATATAGGTAATTATCTTTCAACACACTCGCAAACTGTACTTTTACTGCAGGTGTTCCCGAACATGGTGTTTTTTTGAACGTTAGGTTTATTTTATTTCCAGCCACGTCACCATTGCTATTAGATCGCCGTGTGATACGCCATTGTCAAGGCAAATACCTAGATAGTGATCGCTCAAGTCGGATAGTGAATTGGTTGCTTTGTTTAGTTTTTGCGCTGATTGCTTACTTTGTAAATGCGTGCGCCGGTTTATTAAGGTACGTAAAAATCTCCCTCGTTGCACATAGGCGGAGGTACATTGTATTATTGCTATTGTCCGGTTTAAAGGAGCCATGAAGAGAAAATGCAAGTTGGTTTTATTCGAAAGATTTCGTGTTTTATAGTGCCCCCAGCGCTTGTCCGGATACAAACGGTGCTTTATTCACTGAGAAATTAAACAATTTAGGTTAAAATTTTGATTTTCCCGCTCAATCGTGCGTTTTCGTGGCCCCAAGTGACATCACGGGAACCGACCGCTCTGCAGCCTAGAGTACCTTCATTCACGCATCCGCTGTACAGGGTAGAGACACGTAACGCTGGCGCCGCCATGTTCGGTTGCTCGCTCGCCGCCGAAGCAAGTCATTGTGTCAAAACCGCGCTAAAATTATCGCCGCAACGCGGTTTACTGAAGAAGTTTGAATCATATTGTCTGTTTCGCGTTGCTAGGTCTCGTGGGAAACGAAAAGAATAACGCGTTGAGCCCGTTGGCCCAATTTCGGCGGCACGGGACCGTTCAAAGGTTGTCTCCACCCTGTACAGCGGTGTTGGTTTGTTCCCGCGTTTCTTTACGTTCCGTAACCTAGATGGCGCCGCCATACCGTGGCAAGCGTTTGGTTTGTTTTTGCCCGCATTTAAACCTGGCTTGTTTTTGTTCTGGGAGAAAATATTCGTTCCCTGAAACAGTGCTCGCTCGACAAATGGGGTCACGTAAGACACCGTTGCTTGCGTCAATCGGCCAGTGTCGTCTGAGACAACCCCAAGCCCCGTAGTGTTGTGCAGCTAAACCAAAGCATGTTGTGCGCAGTACGAACAGCATAACGCATCAGTACTTCTATGTTTACATGTGCTTTCGTAACTTCCACTGTTTGTCCCAACATTCTATTGCTTTGTAAAGATTGTGCCCTAAATTTAAGCGCAAATCGCTCGTTCGTCTAGTTTGTAAGCTCTACCTAATTTGCGTCTGCTTCTGCCAGCCTCCGCCAGTCGCAGAGCTTAGCCCATGTGACATCACAGGTTCTGTTGCGGGAAATGAGCTGGTGGGTTGCATGACCATTCCAGTTTTTCCTGATTATGTAGCTTATTTGAGCGAAGTTTACGTTAAAAGTGGTGTCAGTATGATTCTAACGACACAACCTTTTGAATGAACCAAACTTGTGTTTTCTCTTCATGGCTCCTTTAAGGGGAGCGTGAATTAAGACACGAATACAAAAGCCGCCTGTGTGGTACATCTCATCTTCGTTAGCAGAAAAAAAAAACTGCCCCAGGACTAATCTGCTGGGAGTGCCTAATTTCCGGCTTGGGTAACCAACCACAGCAAAAACACGTCAATTGATAAACTTTCATCACATTGACCACGGCGTTCTTTTTTCTTATTACCCTGGGGCCACCGCACGTGGTCTCTTTCACCCCTGCATATTCTATAGTTTGGGGTGACCCCACCGATGGCGAACAAAAGGTTAAAATCGACTCAGACATAAAAAAACTCTATATAAAATACTTAAATTAGGTAAAGACACAAATGGTGTCTACAAACTTGGACAATTACAGGTCCAGCCAAAACACATGTACACGTTGTCACAAGCAAGAGCTGATACCATTCGATGTACGCAAACATTTTAAAATCGTCATAGTGCTACATCTACTCCCCGTTTTTTTTTCCAACCCGCAGCGTTCTTTGCACACCTGAAAACCTCAGACGGCTTTCGTTTGTTACACAATTTCAGATTACCAAGAAAAATGCACTCCGTGACCACTGGGTGTGGAAGCGCTTTGCACGGGCCGCAGAGTGCGCGTGTCATTGAAGCATTTTTTTTTCTCCTGCAACAAGCGGGCCTCGTTCGACATACCGCACCCAGCGGATGCATTGCTCATCAAGTACTGACGACTAGTTAGAGTTCCTTTGTCGTTTGTAGAAATCACTGCCAGAAAGGGCGCATTAGAAAAAGTGTGCTGAACACTACCAAGAAAATATTGCCCCCATTACTTGAGTTTGCTGGATATGACATTCTCGTTATGGTTTTGCGCACTTCAGTGCCGCTTGTGCAGGGCGTGGAGCGCGACAACTCCTGAGACCCACCAGACAATGACAGAGGAATTCCCACAAGCACAGTAAATGAACCAAAAATTTTATGGTCATTGCTGCACTGCTACTCCCACAGAAAAGGAAGCTACTGTGAATCATTGGCGCACCTGTCGGAGATTGAATTGTGATTTAGCTGGCAGTGCTGCCTCCACAAGGGGCCTCACCTGGACAATATGAATAATAAGCTATAAAATCGGAGGTTAGGAGAAGCAGAAAGTAGGCCATGCAAACCGATGCGACTGCTGTCGAGAAGTTATGTGCTCCTGTTCAGAGCCTCTTGCAGTCTCTACCCAACACCGCTGTGCAAAGAACAAACGAGCTTTCTCCTTCTTTTGTGTAGATTCATTTGCGTGGGTATTAAGCGGTACTGAAAACTACAAATGCGGGTGATAAGCTAGATCACTTCAATCACTCAGGTTGACATCTCTCCACAAAAGAAGCATAGTTTTCTTCCTGTCAGCGGCCGCTAGCGCTCCGGCGAGATTGCGGGATCCATATAAGTCCTTTGTTACCGTTCACTCACTGCCGCTGCCAGACAAAGGAAAGATAGGGTCATTCCTGGGTGCTGTCGACTTGTTGAACGTGGTGCGCGAATACGTTGGCATGACGAACGAGCGACCTTTTAAGCCACCACAAGACCACCAGCTTCACCTTCCGAACACTTCGACGAACACATCATATATCACTTTAATAGGAAGTGAAAGCTGCATCCTTCTCTTGTAACGAAGCTGATTTCTGGAACTGAAGCTGCCTTGTTAGAAACACCTGAGCATGAATTACTACGTTAACTTCTATGACAGCGTTAGTGCTTTGTGTGCCGAGCTTAACTAAACCGACCGCGACATTAAGCATCATTTGCGCGCTGGGCATGTAGGAAGACCACCTTCGAAAGGAAGAGAATAGCGAAAAAACCTTCACTTGCTCCTAGCTCACCCAAAAAATCGGCAAGATGAGTGCTGCAGCCAGTGATTCTTCGGCTGGATAGATGAAATGAACTTCGTTGTGCCGGGCGAGCCACGCCATGAAGCTGCCATGCATTGACTTATCAATATTTTATAGCTGTCCGCGCAACTGGAACCCATTCTGGGAGCTACCTGAGTCCATGGTCCCCAATAACCCACACATTTCAAACAGTGACAAACCCGCATACCTCAGGTCATCACTGATGGGTCTCGCCTCGGATGCCATAACAGGACTTACCGCCACGTCTCGATGTTACCATGATAGAAGGGACATACCCGTTTACATATTTGCGATATCGGAGATGAACGTGCACGGTCACACATAGAACCCTTTATATTGGCAGCCTGTTTATTCCCTTTCGATTTGTTCGGTCTGTGTCATCTCTACGACAAACTTCATGCACACAACCGCGGTGTCAAGGGCATATACAACAAATACCAATCTCTCTACTCTCCTCTGTCCCGTGAATTCCAGACGGATACCAGCAGACGATATTTTTACGTTTAATGGACGCTGCGCATTTCAGGACACTGCAGTTAATTCTGGTGATGCAACCGCTTCTAACCATGTACGTCTGGCTCTGCTGCTTGCTTTCGTCAAAGGAGCAGTGCAATCAAGAGAGCACACGGAAGCCAGATTTATTGAGAACGAACCTGAATGTCCAGCCCGCATTGATGGGCCTCAGAAATTTTTCGAACAGTTTTACACCGTTCACTAGGCTAGAATTTGCTGGAGTGACATCTAGATTTCCCAGAACTTCGCCTTTTAATTCTGAAAATGCAAGGGTCATTCCACCGACATGTGCTACATTCCTTTTGTAATCAGGTAAAAGACGTCAATGCTTCAGCAATGTATGCAATGTTTTCTCGGTTGAGTAAGTAATTACATTGCCACAATACAAAGGTCAAACGCCAACTGCCCACGAGCCAGCACTGGCATGACTGAACGATGTGCGATCCGGAGGTAACTGCGAGTTCACGTTCTCAAGAGCCGCAGGCAATTTCCGTGAGCTAACAGCAGTCGCATCAACATTTGTCACTACAAGAAAAGCCGTCTACGCACAAACTGCTGTGGTGCAGTCGTTTTCAAAGACGATAATTTTAACGCAAATCCTTTTCGATGGGGGCAATAAACGAAACTTTTTTTACTGCTGGTTTAACCAGATGATTCACCTGCACCACAGTAGATCGTGAAAGGCTTTGCGTGGGCTATATAGGTGCACTCGACTAACCAAACTTGTTTTGTACGATTGAGATTGTTCTGAGTTCAATTAGGAAGGCGCTCTTTTTAAAATCGATGCAGTTCCTACGCAACAAATTGGCTACCGGCCTATTCCTGAACTTACCGAATGAGCCTTGTAATAGGTACATTAATGTGGTACACCTTAGCCACATTTCATATACCCACCGATAATGCTTGTTCATGTGACAGTGATGCCCTTTTTGACACTTAACAGTATATGGGCTTGGTAAGATGCATAAAAAATACAATAATAAAATGCCCAAAATTATAAACACTGTTTTCTGAGGGACTCGAATCGGATCTGCTACGGTAAACACGGTAGAAAATTTTCCACACACTGTATAACTGAAATACTATGCACCACTGCCAACAACTTCCTAGAATGAATATGTCATCTTGAGATTATTGGTATTCACTCTGAAGTGTGTGAGCTACAGCAGAACAACGCATACTCACTCAGTGCAACAACGCTAACAGCAAATAGATAGTTGGTACAAAATACACTTTCTCTGGAAGCCCTCAGCCCAGATGGACAAACACAAATCGAACGCTGAACGACGCCTCCCTCCACTTTTTGGGGGACTTGAAAAACATTCCCACCACTTCAATGCGAATCGCACAGGCCCGGCATATTACAAACCTCCCCGTGTATTCATCAGTGAGAAGTGGACTACGAAGACTCACGTTGTGTTTGAAGCATCGGTAGACGCACGTGGACACTCCTCACAAATAGAAAAGCCTCTACGGTGGCCCCAATCTAAATTCAGACTTAGTTGGTGTGCTGCTGAAGTTTGTGCACAACGGGTAATATTGTGTTAGACATAAATGGTTAGACATCAACATAAACATAAAATGACCCGTATTTAGAACAGAGTGGTGAATGAAACGGGTGTCCTTGGGTGCAACTTATTTTTCAGTCTAACTCTGAACTTAACTAGCTAGTGCTAGCAAAATTGTCATTCTTATTTAGAGAC
Source organism: Haemaphysalis longicornis (assembly GCF_048455015.1). NCBI lineage: Eukaryota > Metazoa > Arthropoda > Arachnida > Ixodida > Ixodidae > Haemaphysalis > Haemaphysalis longicornis. The sequence continues at coordinate 46,397,665 of NW_027526214.1, forward strand.
ACCGCTGCATGGTTAACAGGGTAGATGTACGTGGTAGGCATTTCAAGTCGGCGACACAAATTCCTAACAACTGAAACACACTACCGAAGCTACAACACGTTTCCCAACCGCTTCAATTAAATTGCGCAAGTGGGCCCCGTATGACAATACCGCCTTCGATAGTGTTAACTAGATGCCATCCTACGAAGATTTGCCTCTTACAAGCCATTTGAATAAGCAAGGTCCCCGGCTTGGTGTAGCATGCAGACTCTAATAAACTGGCCTTTTCAAAAGACTACCCGAGCGAATTGGAGCAGCGTCGCAATGACACCAGATTTTTATGGTAAGTGCAATCAGCAGGTTGTACGACACGCTCGGATGTCAGACGCGATCAAAGCAAAAGTTGTTTCCAAAAAATCTGGTAACCTAAAACCGTTTGGGTCGCAGCGCTCACGCAAGGAACCATGGTCAGACTGGGCGGACAATTGGCGCAACGAGTTTTTTTTAGCGCAATACACTTCTCAGATTTACCGACACAATCCTTTTCTAGGAATCTGAACCACGAAAAGCGTTCTTCATGCGATCGCTTATTCAGATCTCCAGCTTACAGCGGCGCAACCTAATTGTGCACTTTAGACAACCATGAATATTCTACCGCAAAGCCCCTGCTGAGAAAGTCTTAAATTGGTCCTGTGGTAACCTTGGTACGTTCGGAGGTAATTGCGTGTTTCGTGACATGAAAAGTCCATGCAGACGTAAAACTGTACCCTCGTGACGCTTCCACGGATGTACGTTTTTGTGATGTCTCCATGATTGCGCGCACTGTTTAAGGGATGTCAACCGGTGAACGCGAATATTCCTAATGGAATCACAAAAATCCACATGAAACCAAATAAGCCTGGCTTAAACATTGCCCACGGAAGAAGTGCCCATCTGATATGGTCAATAGAGGTGACACATCTCAAAGTCTTGTATATCGGGCTTCAAGTGCATTAACCATAGAAGAAAGGAGTAATACAATAACTTCGATAAAACGACAGAGGTGGAGTCAAACCGTGTGAAGCTTCAAATGTCCTAAGTCAAGTGTGGCAGGGTAAAATTGAGGGCGTCGTAAATGTTTACACAATATGGAAATATCGAAGAAGCTTTAGCAGAGTGGCCAAATATAACAATTTGAGGCGGTAGAGACTACATTTCCTGAATACATGCTGCAGCCCTACCATGGAGGCATTGTGAGTACATGTTCATGCAAAAGTGCTGATGCTCTGAAAAAGGGACATCAACGGTTCCCACCTAAAGATTGGCGACGCGGAACCCATTTTTTGCGCATATTTGGTATGTGGCCTAGAAAGGTCATCCGGGCCAACCAAAGCTTTCTTTTGAAGTCAGGTAAACGACCGTCATCTACGAGTAGCCAGAATATGCAACTGTGGGCAATACGTTTCACACTGGGCCGACACAAAACGGCATCAACATCCTTCTTCCGCAGCCAATGAAGCCATGTTTTGCAGACAACTGCATCAACATCGCGTGGTAAAGGCTACCGTTTTTAATACCCTTGACATATCGATCATTCACGCTGAAGTGATACGTTCCCTCTATTCCTCAACAACAATAGGCAATTTTATTATCATACTGACTAAAAAATTGGCAATCAGGCAAGCAGACAGCAAAGATATCCCCACTACTGAACAATATCTGCTCGTTATGTAACAAAAAGTCAGTAGTTATTAAAAAGCTTACCTTACACTGCAAGAATAAAGTTCCGGTTAACTGTAAAAGCAGTGTCACTTACACTTAGTTCAACCGTTTCACTCGTAACGAAAATATTTTAATTTTTTTCTGCCACGCAGGAGCACTAAAGAAAGCAGTGATTTATATTCTTGGTAGTTAATCACCTAGCGTGTTAAAGTAATTAAAGTGATAGAAGCAGCGAATATAAAATGTATATAAATCATTAGCCCCTACAAAAAATCTGCAAAAACGTATGTGGCATTCAACTGGGTGATTGTGCTTGACACGCGAAGCTCTGTAGGTGACAAGTCGGGACGATGACACAATATTTGCACTACAAATTAGGTGAATTTTTTCTTGAACACGCACGCAAATTTTCAGATTATACAGGTGTTCCCAAACTACGTTCATATTTACCATCCGTTTTATTTTATCTCCAGGCACATCACTATTGGCATTAGCTCGCTGTGTGAAACCGCAATATTACCGCAACGATGTCAGCTACTTGGTAATCGCACATGTCGGAAGACGGTAATTGTTTGTTTCTTTAGTTTTATACGCCTACTATAGTGGTCTGCGTGTCTTTCATGGGGTATATAAAAACTCAACCTTGGTCCACGCAAAAAAACTTCGATTCTATGAATGATACGGCCAGATTTCGGAGGAACGGTAACTGCTACACGTAGACCGCCAGCGCGTCTATGGCATAGCCTATTTACGTGAGTTAAAACTGCCTCAGGCCCGATCGGCCGAGAGAGCATCTAATTCCCGATTAGGGTAATCTACCCAATAAAACACGACATTCTCACGCTTTCGCCGCTATTGACGCCGAAGTTTTTTTTCTGTTT